>NC_072393.2:1215000-1815000 GCF_028885625.2 Pongo pygmaeus | reverse complement strand
AGAAGATGGTGCAGAAGAAACCGGCCGAACTTCAGGGTTTCCACCGTTCGTTCAAGGTGAGGCCCGGGGTCGGTTTGGGGGCGCTCCGGGCTGGACCACCGGAATGGCCGGCGTCGGGGGCGCGGGGCCCGCCCCTAAGATCGGCTCCCGGGGCTCGTGCCTGGCCCCCGCCCTACACCCGGGGCTGCCCGGGCCGGCCGTGCGGTGAAGCGGGGTCGGTGTGCGAGGATGGGGGTTCAGCAGGCCACAGTCCTCTCCCCGGCCGTGGCCGCCGGCTCCTCCCTCCAGGACCCCCAAGTGAGGCTGGGAGCAGGAGCCCCCTCCCGGTCAGGGCACCAGGCTGTGTGTCCCCTGCAAGCCCCCGCCGGGTATGTTCTGGGGGGTCAGCGGGCTGCAGTCCTGTCCCAGTCGCTGCATGTGGCTTATGGGGGGTGTCCCCTGCAAGCTCCAGTTGGTTGTGCCCTGGTGGGGAGGGGTCAGCGGGCCACAGCCCCATTCTCACCTCCATGTGGCTTCTGGGGACTTTCTTTCAGAATCCCCAGGCCGGGCTGGTCAGGTGCACCCACCCCCAGGGGGCCTGTGCCGTGGGGGTGGGGATGGGATGTCCCCTCAGCCCTGCACTTCGCAGACACCCCAGGCTCAAGTACTGTTTCCTGTCGGAGCGGGAAGTTTCTGCGCAGCCCGGGCGGTGACTGCTGTTGAGAGCTGGTTTCAGATGAGCAAATCTAGGGGGGAAGGGGAGGATAGGTGCTGGGCAGGGGCCCTGCAGGACCTGGCCCAGGGGACGCAGTGATGTCAGCCGGCCCGCCCCACCCCTCAGGCCGGGGTTATGTAATCGCTTCACTGGGCTTCCTTGGGCAGGGACCTGTTGCCCGGTAGGGAAGGCAGGACTGGAGAGAGGGAGAGGGAGAGAGTGAGTGTATGTGTGTGTGTGTGTGTGTGTGTGTGTGTGTCTGTGTCTTGTGTGTACACACAGGCGGTGCTCCAGGGTGGCAGGAGCAAGGAGAGACTGGGAAGAATTCCCAGGTCTGTCCAGCCAGCGCCCCAGGGCACCACTCCACCCCTGCCACCCCTGCCCAGTTTTCCCCTAGGGCAGCAGGCCTGGCACCATCAGAGTGTCAGGGGCTGGGCGGGAAAGAGGAGGACCTGACAGTGGTCTTTTCCCTCCTGGGGCCAGGTGTGACCTGATACAGGATCAGTGCATGGGGCCAGCCAGGCAGCCAAAGCACACTTGAACTTTCTAGATGGTTCCAGCCGCCTCCTGCCAAGGCCTGCTGACTCGAGTCCCACGGCCAGACCTAGAACAGTGGGACCAGGACCGCCCACACTGCCCAGGACCGTGGGCTGGCCTCTGTGCATGGCCAGGGCAGCCTGGCTGGGAGCTGGGAAGGTGGGCATCTCGGTGGAGGAGGGCCTGGCAGGCAGTCCTGGCTGTGAGGTGTTCCTCCAGGTGGCCGGGACCGGTTGCTCTAGGAATCTCCCCCCACAGCCCCCACCATGCACGGCTGCTCCCTGGACTGGGGCCACCTCTCCTGAAATACCCTCCTTGCCTCCAGCAGGCAGCAGCCCAGCAGGGAGGCACGTCTGTGGGCGCCTTGGGTTTCTTTTCATTCGCAGATGGGAAAGTGAGGCTCCGAGACCGCAGGCGTGTGTTGCCTGGGGCTCCCCTGTAGACGGGCGAGGAGGCCACGGAGTCTCATGGTGGCTGGCCCCTCCGCCGTGGTGGCTGCGGCCGTCCATCTGTAGCTTTGCTGAGTTGGAGGCTGTGGCTGGCACAGGGGAACGGTGGCCAGACAAGGCCAGGGGCTCACGCTGGGCTCTGTGGCCCCTTAGGTCATTTCACTCTCGTGAGCTCCCACGAGTTGGGGGCAGCTGCCTCCCGTCTCAACCCTGACAGACCCCAGGGCGAGGTCACTAGGCCAAGGTCAGACAGCAGGTGAACGCCAGTCTGGCCTTAGACCCTGGTCACCCGCCTTGTGGTGGCTGCTCCGGGGCCACCAGGGGCCTCTGGACAGGAGCCTTATGGGAATGCTGACTCCCCATGGGGGCTAGTTGGAGCCCCCCCTTCCTTCCCTCCTCCCCCAGCGGCCTCCTGGTAGCTATCTGGCTGAGCCAGGATGGGTGGGGATGCAGGAGGGCAGCTTGGCTCCCAGCCCCTCCCAGACTCTGCCCTCTGGCCTCCACCCACCTCCTGGCCTCGGGTCTCCCACGGGCTCCACTGGAGTCTCACTTCTGCTGAACAACCCTCTTGTTAGAGCCACACTCAGGTTGTCTGGGGCCCAGAGAGGGGCACTGACTTGGCCCAGAGCACCCAGCATCCTCAGTGGGACTGGGACCCCCGCCACCTCTGTGGGCCCCTCCCGTCTGGTTCACCCGGACAGGTGAGGCTGAGTGAGAGCTCAGTGGTACAAGGAACCTGACCGGGCCTTGGTTCCCCAGCTTCAAAGGCCCGGCCCCTCGTAAAGGGCCGGCAGTCCCCGCGCTGGGCCATTTCCTCTGTGGAAACGTACATGTGTATGCCACCACCTTCCACGGAGGCTGGGCAAAGCCTACTCTAATCTGCACTGTTCTTGCTCCCTGGTCAGGGTGTTGCTCCCATGGTCCTGGGGCTGGGTCATTTTTTGCCTGCCCAGTGCAACAGGCCTGGATTTGAATCCTGGCCGCCAGGGCCCAAGGCAGGTTCCTTAGCCAGGTACCAGGGCCTGCCAGGGGCTCCCTCCAGGGATGTCTGGCACTGAAATGGGAGAGTGCAGGATGTGGTCTGGGCAGGGCCTGGCACTCACGCCTGTGGGTGCCTCTCCCGTGAGCCCCCAGGACCAGTACAGCACTGTGTATACTGACTCGGTACCTGGTAGCTGTGGGGTTAGGGGGCTGGAAGCAGATGAGCCTCTGGTGGGTGGCGGGGGCTTAGATGCACAGAGCTGGCGGGGGGAAAGGTGTGCCGGGCAGCTGCGGGACACGGGCGGAGGAGTGCAGGTGCCTGGGCTTGGATAGGGGCAGAAGGCAGGGGTGATGGAGGCAGAGCCCCCACCTTCAGCAGGCCCCAGAGCACCAGGCACTGAATTCTCACCCCGCCAGCCCCAGGCACTGAGCGAAAGGGAGGGGGGCAGCTTAGGGGAAGGAGAGGTGGTGGTGTGCCATCTTAGATGGGGGAAACTGAGGCCCAGGGAGGACTCAGCTGCCCTGAGATAGCCCAGGACACCGTGGGAAAGCAGGCACAGCCACCAGGCTGGCAGCCCGCCCGGTGACTCACCTCCCTTCCACTGCCCCGCTGCCTTTGATCCCCACGACCCGCCCCAGAGGTCAGCTGTCCCCGTTCTGTGGACAAGCAGACGGAGGTGCAAGACACGGCTTGGGCCCCACGGTGACTCAACCCTGGCATCAGAGGCAGGGTTCCCGAGAGCCAGCTGCTTGTGTCTGTCCCCTCCCCGCAATGCACCCCTTTCCCAGAGGCCCCCAGGGCTCTGTGGGTGGGAGGAGGTCTACCCCACGTCCCTGTGGAGGTTGCGGCCCATCTTTCTCTGGGGTGGGGCCGTCCTGGGCACTGCAGGGTGCTGAGCAGCATTCCTGCCCCAACCTACTCCATGCCAGGAGCTCCCCCAACCAGTCACAACCACGGATGTCCCCAGACATGGCCCAGTGTCTCCTGGGGGACAGAATCACCCCCTGGGCTGGCAAATTCCATGGACCCCCCAAGAGACTCTACATCCCCTGATCTTGCCTTGCTGAGGTGCTAGGAGGCCTCACACCTTCCACATGTGGCCCACACCTGTGATCCCAGCACTTTGGGAGGCTGAGGCAGGAGGATCGCTTGAGGCCAGGGGTTCAAGACCAGCCTGGGTAACGTAGCAAGACTTTATCTCTACAAAACATAAATTTAAAAAAGAGAGAAATCCACACACACACTGAGTGTGGGGCAGCGAGGAGGTGAATCCCAGGAGCTGGGGGTCCCCTGGTTTATGCTGCCTGCCCCGTTGGGAGTTGATCCTGGTGGGAGTTGATTCTGGTGTGTGAGCGGGGACGAGTTGATTTTTCCGTAATGCTCAGCACAGGGCTTGTCAGCCTGGACGCTGTGGCACTGGGGCGGGATAGGTCTCCCTGCTGCGTGGGGAGGGATGGGGCCTGAGTGCCTCTCATCTCCTCTCCCCTGCAGGGGCAGAACCCCTTCGAGCTGGCCTTCCCCCTAGACCAGCCCGACCACGGAGACTCTGACTTTGGCCTGCAGTGCTCAGCCCGCCCTGGTGAGGGGCCCGAGGGGGAGGAGGGCACAGGGCAGCCGCTGTCGCCGCCATGGCAGTGGCCAACCCCTGCAGGGGGGTGGGGGCTGGCCGGCCAGGGCCGTGTCCTGAGCCCCCTGGGCGTGCCTCCTGGAACAGACATGCCTGCCAGCCAGCCCATTGACATCCCGGACGCCAAGAAGAGGGGCAAGAAGAAGAAGCGCGGCCGGGCCACCGACAGCTTCTCCGGCAGGTTTGAAGGTGAGCAGGGATGGCGGGCATTGGGGGAGCCGGGAGCGGGGAACAGCTGGGGTCCCTCTCACGCCCGCCCTGCTGCCCGGCAGACGTCTACCAGCTGCAGGAGGATGTGCTGGGGGAGGGCGCTCATGCCCGAGTGCAGACCTGCATCAACCTGATCACCAGCCAGGAGTACGCCGTCAAGGTGGGCCCGCGGCCGCGCCCTGGGGAACCCAGCGCCTTGGGATGGGTGCTGAGCAGGGGTGGAAACAGTGTGTGGCATTCCGGCTCCCCGTCCTACAGCCGGGAAGACCCGTGTCTAAAAGTGGCCACCGGGCCCTGAGTCCAGTCGGAAATGACAGCGGGGGTGGCCCCTCTGGTACCAGGGTGGGGGCTTCAGTCAGAGACACTGTGCCCATTGGGTCCCCTTGGCCATCCCTGCCTCTGAGCTGTCCCTGAGGGTACACGACAGTTTGGTTTCAAGGATCAAAATGCAATGTCATATCCCAGGGCCCAGAGGGGCTCTGCGTTTGGGGAACCTCAGTGCAGGCCCATGAGAGCCCCCTGTGTCACCCTAGCCCGGGGCAGCTGCCGGACCCAGGGTGTGGCTGAAGGGCTGGGAGCAGGAGCCCTGTTGAGGCCCTGGTTGTGACCCTGTGACCTTGCGGGCCGGTTGGATCCTGTGTTCCAAGAAATCTTCCAGGCTTCCCTCGTGACCTGGCATCCGGCTCCCGGGCTGGGTGGGGTCCCGGGAGGGCTGGCTGCCTGGGAAAGAGGGCCAGGTGTGCCCTGGAGAGCAGGGCTCGCCAGGAGCCTGTGGGTCCTGGTGGACGGCCAGGCCAGAGCTTTTCTTTGAGGAGGAGGAGGAAGAAGAGGGGTGGCCAACCTGGGGAGGTTACTGGCCAGGTGCTGGGACCACAGCGGCAACAGGCAGGGACAGACGCAGTACAGATGGTCCCTGCCTCCTGGGAGCCCCCAGGCAGGCCAAGGTGATGGTGCAGGAGCACTAGGCCCCTCCGGAAGCACTTCCGCACAGCAGGCGTCCGTCTGAGCACAGCCCTCTCCTGGTGGCCCAGCCTTGCTTCCTGTCCTTGTTTGACAGATAGGGACACTGAGGCTCGGGGGGTTAGGTAGCCTGACTCATGCTGTGTGGCCTCTGGGGGCTCCTAACTGGTGTCTCAGAGCCACCTCCCTGGTCATCTTGCCACATTGACCCGGTGTGGTCAGTGCTGGTATCTGCAGAGCCTGGGGGACTTCCTGCTGGAGGTGTTGTTGGCCACTGATGTCCGGGAGTTGGTCCGGCCAGGTGGCAGTGGGAGGAGGAGGTGTCCTGGGCGAGTCAGAGAGGCGAATCGCTGGGCCCGTGGGTCTGAGGAGCGTTGTTTCGTTGTATGGGGACTGGGGTGTGGGCCCTCTGCCCTCGGGGTCGTGCTGCGGGAAGCCGCCCTGGGGTCACCTGGTGCTGTGAGGCTGCTGGCTGGATGCAGAGCCCCCATGCTGGGACCTCAGAATAGGCCCCTTCCATGCCAGGAGGGGCTGCGCCCCCTCCCTGAGGCAGCATTGTAGCCAGCCACCCAAGGGACAGGACGAGGTTCAGTTTTATCCAGAACCATCTGCAGTGCCTGCTGGGCACAGCTTTCAGCAGCGGCCTGGGTGGTGGTATTTCAGGACACCCTGGCGTCCAGTTGTTCTCTTGCCCCTCGCTGGGACAGTGTTGTCTGTCAGTATAGACACGGGACTGCAGAGGCAGGAGCCAGGGACCCAAGGGTGGAATGCCACATCCCTACTGCCACCAGGCCATCGCAATGGGCAGGGAACCCTGGGCAGAGTGCTCATGCAGCCAGCCACCCGCCCAGTGAGAGGGGCTAACATGTCCAGCCTGGCAGGAGGGTCCCAGCAGGTGCCAGGGGAAGCTGCAGACACCTCCTCACCCCACCTCTGTGAGTGAAGGTGGCAGGGAGCAGCTGGAGCTGCTGGGGGCAGTAGGGTGGCTTCCTGAGGCTCCGGGGCTCAGGGAGGCTGGATCCACCAGTGGCTGGGACAGCCAACCAGGGCGGGCCCGAAACAGATACTGGCTGAGGCGGCAGGCAAGTGTCTGCCCAGGCTGGCACGGAGCTGGGGAGCAGGACTTGGTGCTGTGGCTACATGTAGGTGGGGCCTGGTGGGCGGGCAGCCAGGTGTCCTGAGGCCTCCCTAGTTCTGTGGGTCACCAGGGACCTGCCTTGTGAGGACAGAGGACTACAGCTGACTGCCTCTGGGTCAGGGAGGGTGGCCGCCCAGGGCAGGGAACCCTGACGTCCTGTGGGGGTGTTGTGCAGACGTCATAGGTCCCAAATACGTCTCTGAGAGCGTCAGGGTCACAGGTGGAAAGCAGCCCCCACTGGCTTTTTTTTTTTTTTTTTTTTTTTTTTGAGATGGAGTCTCACTCTGTCACCAGGCTGCTGGAGTGCAATGGCGCCATCTCAGCTCCCTGCAACCTCCACCTCCCGGGTTCAAGTGATTCTTCTGCCTCAGCCTCACAAGTAGTTGGGATTACAGGCGCGTGCCACCACACCCAGCTAATTTTTGTATTTTCAGTAGAGACAGCGTTTCACCATGTTGGCCAGGATGGTCTCAATCTCCTGACCTCATGATCCACCCGCCTCGGCCTCCCAAAGTGCTGGGATGACAGGCGTGAGCCCTGCTTTCCAGAGTTGCAGGGCGTAAGTGTGGTGAATTCCAGCCGTGGCAGTGGAGTTTCTGGCCCCTTCTCGGCTATGAGCGTCCCACCAACCCAGGTGCTGTGTCCTTTCCGCCTGTTTCAGATCATTGAGAAGCAGCCAGGCCACATTCGGAGCAGGGTTTTCCGGGAGGTGGAGATGCTGTACCAGTGCCAGGGACACAGGTAGGTGAGCCACCCTTGCCACAGCGCTGGCCTGAGCCGTCTTTCACATTACCCCCAGCAAGCGTCTGTAGGGCACCCAGTTTCCCAGGCCCTGCATTCCCCTCCCTGAAGCAGGCTGGCTGACAGCCCCAGGCGGGCAGTGTGAAGCTGGCCTATTGCCCCAGTCCCAGCCTCCGATGGATGGGCCAGCACCAAGAGGGTGGGCCCCTTCTAGGCCGGGCAGCCGGTACCCAGGGGCCTCAGGAAGCCTCAGCTCCTCTCCTGCCCCCACCCCCACCCCCACCCCAGGAACGTTCTAGAGCTGATCGAGTTCTTCGAGGAGGAGGACCGCTTCTACCTGGTGTTTGAGAAGATGCGGGGAGGTACCTGGGGGCTCCAGGCTGTGAGGAGGGAGGGAGCTGGGAGGTATTATGGGATGGGGGCCTAGTGCCACCTGCAGGAGGGGGCTTGTGGGGTGAGTGTCCTGCTCAAATGGTGGCTCGGGTGAGGCCTTTGGGCTGGAGGAAGCTGGTGTGGGGGCTCCCCCACCAAAGTGGAGGTGGGTGCTGGCCTTGAGGGGACTTTGAGGTGACCTGCGTGTTCCCCCTGTCCTGCCCTGCCCAGGCTCCATCCTGAGCCACATCCACAAGCGCCGGCACTTCAACGAGCTGGAGGCCAGCGTGGTGGTGCAGGACGTGGCCAGTGCCTTGGATTTTCTGCATAACAAAGGTGGGTGGTGACCCCGCCCGGAGCCTCCTAGGGCCGCCTGCCAAGGACTCCTGGAAGACCCCCAGCCCCTCACCCCCTCGTGGTTCTGTGGCTTCTCCCCCAGGCATCGCCCACAGGGACCTAAAGCCGGAAAACATCCTCTGTGAGCACCCCAACCAGGTAGGCCAGCTCCGGCAGGGTGGCCCCGCGGGAGGGGTGGGCCGCGTGGGACCCCAGGCTCACGGCCCTTTTGGCCCCTCCCAGGTCTCCCCCGTGAAGATCTGTGACTTCGACCTGGGCAGCGGCATCAAACTCAACGGGGACTGCTCCCCTATCTCCACCCCGGAGCTGCTTACTCCGGTGAGGGCCCGCGGGGAGGGCTGGGGGGCTCGGCCGCCTGCTCTGCGGTTGCATAACCTCGCGGAGCCTGGGCCACCCAGCAGCTCCAGGCCGCGGAGCTCGGGCTTCCGCCTAGCAACAGCCGCTGATTGGTTGGGCGGGGTGACGCGGCGGGGCCTCCAGCAGGCGCCCCTACCGGTCGCTGTTTGGCCGGGTGGGGCGGGGCCGCGGTGGGGGAGGGGCGAGCTCTGCACCTGCTGATTGGGCGGGGCGCGTTCCCGGCAGCCGCTGATAGGTCGGGCTGGGCGGGGCGGGGTCCGAGCCGGCTGGCGCAGGTGACCCGCAGTTACCCGTGCTCGGTTCCCACGTGATGCTGGGAAACCCCGGCTGACGCGCCCCTCCCCCGCCCGCAGTGCGGCTCGGCGGAGTACATGGCCCCGGAGGTGGTAGAGGCTTTCAGCGAGGAGGCCAGCATCTACGACAAGCGCTGCGACCTGTGGAGCCTGGGCGTCATCTTGTACATCCTGCTCAGCGGCTACCCGCCCTTCGTGGGCCGCTGTGGCAGCGACTGCGGCTGGGACCGCGGCGAGGCCTGCCCTGCCTGCCAGGTGCGGCGGCCCGTGCACCCTCCTCTCCTGGGCACCCTCCTCCCCCGGGCCTGCCCTGAACACCCCCTAACCCCAGGGGACCTGCCCTGTGCACTCCCTAAGTCCAGGGGACCTGCCCCCGACCACCCCCTAATCCTCGGGGACCTGCCCTGTGTGCCCTCTAACCCCCGGGGACCTGCCCTGTGTGCTCCCCAGACCCCTGGGGACCTACTCTGTGCTCCCCCTAACCCCTGAGGACTTGCCCGGTGTTCCCTACTTCCCGATGTCATCCACAGGGCAGTGCCGCCCTGTCCTCCAGTTTCCCGAAGGCTTTTCAGGTTTGCCTGCCCAGGGGAAATCCCAGACAGGGTTCAGAGAGCTGAGAGGTGCAGTGAGGCCCCTGGTTTGGGGGGATCAGGCTCAGGCTGCCTGCCCGCGGCTTAAGGCTCAGCATCTGTGGCCTGTGGCCCCTGGAACCAGGTCCCCCAGAGCTGCCTTTTTGTTAAATTCAGCTCCACTTGGGTAGAGCTGACTCTCCTGGTCCGGTCCCAGCCCCTTCCGCCCCAGGCATGCATGGTCTAGGGTCTGGTGGTGGTTGGGGTCCTGATGGAGCCACGTGTCAGTGCACAGTATCCAGGCCTTTGGGCAGGTCTAAGCTCTCCTGTGTCCTGTGTCCGCAGAACATGCTGTTTGAGAGCATCCAGGAGGGCAAGTACGAGTTCCCCGACAAGGACTGGGCCCACATCTCCTGCGCTGCCAAAGACCTCATCTCCAAGCTGCTCGTCCGTGACGCCAAGCAGAGGCTGAGTGCCGCCCAAGTCCTGCAGCACCCCTGGGTTCAGGGGGTGAGTGCCAGCCGCACGGGCGCCAGGGGGAGCATGGGGGGCTGCAGGGTGGCCTCAGAGCGAGCATGGGAAGCCCTGAGGGTGTAGCCTGGACACCCTGAGATGCACTGAGGCCTGAGAGTGCAGGCTCTGCCCTGGGATGAGGGGTGCAGCCAAAATCCCCACCGCCCACGTGTGCACGGTGCCTGCTGGCCAGGCAGGCGGCTCCCAGGAGCAGCTACTCAGAGAACCTTCCTGGAGGGTGGTGGGGACCCACACCCTGCAGCAAGCTGGAGTGAAGCGGGCAGCAAGTCCAGCTCACATAGACCCCAGCCCAGCCTGTCGTCAGTCTCAAGCCCAGGCTCTGCCTCCACCCTTCCCTGTGTGGCCTCCAATCCAGGAGGAGGCGGGTGTTTCTCCTGCCAGAGGTCATCTGAGCCGAGCTGCCACCCCAGGGAGTGAGGATTTACTAAAAATAGAAGCTGGGGTCACTCTGTGTCCCCAGGCGAGGGGCTGGGGGCCTCCAAACTCCTCCCAGAAGCATCCAGAGACCCGTGGGTTAAGAGGGGGGCAGAGGTGGGTTTGGGCTGGGAACAGCTGGGAGAGGTGGGGCTTGGGGCTCTGCCCCCACCCTCACTGGGTCCTGTAACACCAGGCCTCAGCCTGGCCCAGCCTCGGGTTCCCTGGGCAGGGGGACATGGAGCCTCGCCATAGGGACCTCGGGGCGGGCGCTTGGCTCCCGGGGCACCCGGGTGCACTCCTGGACTCCGGTGGGGTCCTGGATGGGATGGGCACGGCATTCCTTGGCCAGACACCCCACCCAGCGCCCCAGGCAGCCCCAGCTGCTCTCCAGCCCTGCCCCCGCCCATTCTCGTTGCAGTGCGCCCCGGAGAACACCTTGCCCACTCCCATGGTCCTGCAGAGGTGAGGCCCACAGGGGTGCTCGGGACCCCTGAGTCCAGGGGGCGGGGTTTCCAGGTTAAGACGCTTGTGAAAGACCCGGAGAGCTGCTTTGGGTCGGGGAGGTAGGCAAGCCTGGTGACTCAGTGGAGCTCCCGGTGGGGCCCTGGCGCTCAGAGGAGCCCCAGGGTGGGGGCTGGGAGGGGCGCATGAAGCCCCTTCCCCCAGGGCCTTCACAGACTCCAGGGGTCCCCTAAGGGGTGCCTCTTGGTGACCACCTACCCCCACGCCGTTTCCCAGGAACAGCTGTGCCAAAGACCTCACGTCTTTCGCGGCCGAGGCCATTGCCGTGAACCGGCAGCTGGCCCAGCACGACGAGGACCTGGCCGAGGAGGAGGCCGCGGGGCAGGGCCAGCCCGTCCTGGTCCGAGCTACCTCACGCTGCCTGCAGCTGTCTCCACCCTCCCAGTCCAAGCTGGCGCAGCGGCGGCAAAGGGCCAGCCTGTCCTCGGCCCCCGTGGTCCTGGTGGGAGACCATGCCTGACCCTCCCATCTCCCCTCTGTACATAGGTTGCCCGTCCCCCAATCAAATCGAAAGGTTTTTTAAGCTATCGCCAGCCGGTGTCCAGCGGGCTGCCCCTCCTCTGGCTGGATTCCCAGGCACTAAGCTCAGCTGAGGGGGATGTTTTATAGAAGGTTTTTGCTTTTGGGTTTTTTTTTCCTGTTTCCACCCCTCCCCGTTATTTTTTCCTTTGGATGGTTAAAAGCAATGCAGACACCCGGGGAGGTGAGCAGAAGGTAGGTGGCTGGGCTTGTCCCCTCCCTGGCCCCCGCCCTGCTCACCTCTACTGTGAAGGTGCCCCCAGGTCATCGGTGCCGCCCGCCATCTGCCCACGTGGCTTGCAGTGACTCAGGAGAGCAGGCCCACAGCGTTTGCCATCTTGCAGAGCTGGGGAGGGGGGCACAGTTCCCTCCCAGCCCTCAGTATTTCAGGGACAGGCTCTTCCCCTCTATTCCTCACCCTGAGAGCACCCCTGGTGGCTTGGTTGGGGAGGGGAGGGGCTGCCTGTCTCCAGAGGGGCCAGGCAGGCAGGTGGCGGGCAGCTCACCCACCCACCCCATGGGATCCCCCAGCCCTTCACCCGCGCCTGCCTTGTCCCCATGATAGTTGACAATCGGGGCTTCCTGCAAGGCCCGTCTGTCTGTCCAGGACTCCTGGTGGCCGGATTCGGCCTCCGATCTTGACCTTAAGCTGCAGCTGACCCCAGGGGCTCACTGCTGCCCCTCCCCACCACACCAGGGCCTGAGACAGCAGGAGCCCCTTCTGGCCCGAAGCCGTTTCCACCGCAGCAGGCAGAGGGGCTGGACAGGCACTGTCAGCCAATGTGGGGGGTCCTGAAGACACCCCCTTGGGGCACCCGAGTGCCCCTTCTCAGGGCTCAGTCTGACCGTAGCCACGTCCTGCCTCGCGCCGCCCCTTGGGCCTGACCTGGAAGCTCCGTCAGCTCCGTCCTTGTCCTTAGAGCTGAGTCCAGACCCCGGGGTCTGGTCGAATCCTCACCCCCAGGGCAGTGTTTTTGGTCTGCCACCTTCAGGAAAACGGCCGCGGCCTCGGCCTCCCTTCAGGCACCCAGGAATGGGGGGGTCTGCTCAGTCCCCCCACCCTCCATGCTCCAACCCCCGGGGGCTGCGGAGCCTGCTGCCCCTCCCCGTGGGTGGGGACGTTCTATGCAATACAGGGTTCCACTTTAGAAGTGCGCGCGGCTGTGCTGCAGGGGCGGCTAGGGTCACCGCCCGCCCTTCCCGGCGCAGCCCCCAAACTCCACAGCTGGGGCAGCCCCTCTGGCTTCTAAATCCAGATTCTTCGTCGTGTTTAGTTTTTTAGTTTTTTTTTTTTTTTTTTTAAGGAAAAAAAACATCGGTGGACTTTGCTTCCCTGTTCTTGAAGAATACTTGAATGTCGGGGGGGCCTGGGGGTGGGGGCCTCAGAGACCATCTGCCTGGCCCTGCTGCCCCTCCTGAATCTCGTACGATGGTCACAGTCCGGTGGCCGTGGGGGTGCTCTGCCTTCCCTGATCCCCACTGCCCATATCTGTGGACTGCCCCTTCCAAAGACCCCTGGGGGGTGGGGCGGGCCGCCCACCCCTTTCCCCCATCACGTCTCGCCCGTCAGTGATTCCGTGTTTTGTAACGGGGGATTCTCTGCCTTTTTGTATCAAAGAACAAGCAAACGGACCCCCACCTGCTGCAGGCGCCCACAGCCATCGGGTCTCGAAAGCTGAGCGGCTAGCAGCTTTTTTTTTTTTTTTTTTTTCCTGAAGGTGGGACAGTCACTTCTTCCTCCCTCCCCACCCCTGTCGCATCCATTTGCGACCTGGAGGACTGGTCAGAACCGTTACTGTGAATGAGTGAAGATCCTGGAGGACCCTGGGCCCCAGGCCAGCTCCCAGCACTGGGGGACGGTGAACAGCCATGTGTTAACGTTAACGATGTTTTTAAAAGACAAAAAAAAAAAAACCTCAAAAGTTTTTTTAAAGTGGGGGAAAAACATCCAAGCACTTTAATTCCATTGTACCAGGTGAACTGACGGAGCTCAGAAGTTTTCCTTTACACCAACTGTCAATGCTGGAATTTTGTATTCTGTTTTGTAAAGATTTAATAAAAGTCAAAAAACCTGCTGCGTGTGCCTGAGTTCTAGTTTTCTGTCACCGCATAAGGAGCCATCCACAACCAACTGGTGCAAAACCATGTTGCTGCTGGTGATGCTGTGAGTTAGGAGTTTTGAGGGGGTGCGCTCCTGTGGGGTCTGTCTCTGCTCCAGGATGCCTGGATGCACTGCTGGGAAGACAGGCAAAAAGCTGAGCTCGGCTGGGAGCGGTGGCTCACGCCTGTAATTACCCAGCACTTTGGGAGGCAGAGAAGGGCAGATCACGAGGTCAGCAGTTCTAGACCAGCCTAATGAACAGGGTGAAACCCCGTCTCTACTAAAAATACAAAAATTAGCCGGGCATGATGGTGCACACCTGTAATCCCAGCTACTCAGGAGGCTGAGGCAGGAGAATCGCTTGAACCCGGGAAGCAGAGGTTGCAATGAGCCAAGATCGCACCACTGCACTCCAGCCTGGGGACAGAGCGAGAGTCCATCTCAAAAAAAAAGCTGAGCTCTTCATACACAGGTGGCCTCATTCCTGCGAGCTGGGGTGACTCCAATGCAGGGCTCAGCTGCTTTTTTTTTTTTTTTTTTTTTTGAAACAGAGTCTTGCTCTGTTGCCCAGGCTGGAATGCAGTGGTGCGATCTTGGCTCACTGCTGCAACCTATGCCTCCCGGGTTCAAGAGAGTCTGCCTCGGCTTCCTGAGTAGCTGGGATTACAGGCATGTGCCACCACGCCTGGCTAATTTTTGTATTTTTAGTAGAGATGGGGTTTCACCATATTAGCCAGGCTGGTCTCGAACTCCTGACCTTGTGATCTGCTCACCTCAGCCTCCCAAAGTGCTGGGATTACAGGTGTTAGCCACTGCGCCCCCCCCCCTTTTTTTTAAATATCAGCCGGATGCAGTGGCTCATGCCTGTAATCTCAGCACTTTGGGAGGCCAAGGCAGGTAGATCATTTGAGGTCTGGCCAACATGATGAAATCCCGCCTCTACTGAAAATACAAAAATTAGCCCGGTGTGGTGCAACATACCTGTAATCCCAGCTACTCCGGAGGCTGAGACACAAGAATTGCTTGAACCTGGGAGGCGGAGGCTGCAGTGAGCCGAGATGATGCCACTGCACTCCAGTCTGGGCGATGAGCAAGACTGTCTCAAAAAAAACAAAACAGGCCTGGTGCGGTGGCTCACGCCTGTAATCCCAGCACTTTGGGAGGCCAAGGCAGGAGGATCATGAGGTCAGGAGATCGAGACCATCCTGGCTAACACGGTGAAACCCCGTCTCTACTAAAAACACAAAAAAAAAATTAGCCGGGTGCGGTGTCGGGCACCTGTAGTCCCAGCTACTCGGGAGGCTGAGGCAGGCGAATGGAGTGAACCTGGGAGGCAGAGCTTGCAGTGAGCCGAGATCACGCCACTGCACTCTAGCCTGGGCAACAGAGCGAGACGCCGTCTCAAAAAAAAAAAACCCAGGCATGGTGGTGCACACCTATAGTCCCAGCTGCACGGGCGGCCGAAGCGGTTGGACAACTTGAACCCAAGGAGGTAGAGGCTGCAGTGAGCCGTGATCATGCCACTGACTCTAGGCTGGGTGATAGAGTGAGACCCTGTCCTTTTTTTTTTTTTGAATCAGAATCTCATTCACAGCCCAGGCTGGATGGAGAGCAGTGGTGCTATGTCTCGGCGCACTGCAACCTCTGCCTCCTGAGTTCAGGGATTCTCCTGCCTCAGCCTCCCGAGTAGTTTGGGATTATAAGCGTGCGTCACCACGGCTCAGCTAATTTTTTGTATTTTTTTTTTTTTCCTTTTCGAGACGGAGTTTCAATCTTCTTGTCCAGGCTGGAGTGCAATGGCGTGATCTCAGCTCACCGAAACCTCCGCCTCCCAGGTTCAAGCGATTCTCCCCCCTCAGCCTCCCGAGTAGCTGGGATCACAGACATGTGCCACCACACCCGGCTAATTTTGTATTTTTAGTAGAGTCGGGGTTTCTCCACGTTGGTCAGGCTGGTCTCGAACTCCCAGCCTCAGGTAATCTGCCCACCTCGGCCTCCCAAAGTGCTGAGATTACAGGTGTGAGCCACCGCGTCAAGCCAATTTTTTGTATTTTTAGTAGAGACAAGGTTTCACTATGTTGGCCAGGCTGGTCTCGAACTCCTGGCCTCAAGTGATCCAGCTGCCTCGGCCTCCCAGCGTGCTGGGATTACAGGCATGAGCCACCACACCCAGTCAGGGCTCGGCTGCGAGCTGTAAACCGGGGCCAGCGCCTGCAGGGAGCCTCCCCGTGTGGCTTGGGCTTCCTCACAACGTGGCAGCTGTGTTCCCAAGCTCGGTCTCCAGTAAGCAGGGTTCCAAGCGAACAAAGCAGAAGCTGCCAGGCTGACCTGCTGAGAAGCCAGGCAGCGCCACCCCGGCCACCTTCTCTGGTTTCACAGAAGACGCGAGGCCCTCCCAGGTTCAAGGGAAGGGGAAGGGCAGGGTCTCCTCCTGGGAGAGAGCGAGAGACGTTTTTGCTGCTGCCTTGGGACTGTGCAACCTAACAAGTCCTAGTAATTTTAACCTTCTGCACATGGCCGGCCCCTGCCTGCTTTAGGGTTCACCTCCCTCAGCCATTATTCAGTTTTTGTTGCAGGCAGGACGCTGTGCTGGGGCTGGTGGCAGAGAAGATGAGCTGGACGGCCAAGGGCTGACCTCAGATCCTGGAGTTGGGTGTAGACCAGGAAGGGCTTCCTGGAGACGGGAGCGGAAGGAGGACAGCGAAGCCTGGTGGTTAAGGAGGCCAGCCCGGGCTGAAATCCCAGCTGTATCCAGGCTACTGTGTGCCTCAGTTTCCGGATCCATCAAGCGGGAGCCAAGGGCAGCCAGGTGAGCTACAGGCTGGTAGCGCAGTACAGGGACAAAACCCAGCAAGAAAGAAACCGATGACGTCGCCTGAGGGGGCGGGACTTGAGGCCTGGAGGGTGCGAGGCTTGGCGTCTGGGGGGTGGGGTGGGGGGTGGGGCTTATTATATGGGGGCGGAGCCTTGCACTTGGTGGGCGGAGCTTGGAATCTGAAGGGGCCGGGCCTCGTCTGGGGCGAGGTTTGGGGCCTGGAGGGGCGGGGCTTGGGGAAGGTTCCCAGAAGGGGCGGGGCTTGTGTATTGGGTGAGGTTTGAGGCCTGAAAGGCAGAGACTTATGGCCTGGGGGCGGGGCTTTTGCCTGGAGGGAGTGGGGCTTATGAACTGGAGGTGGGGGTGAGGCTTGTGTCTGGGGCCAGGTTTGGGCCTGGAAAGGCGGGGCTTGCGGTCTGAAGGGGCGGGGTTTGGGCCTGGAGGGGGCTGGAGGCAAGAGAGATGGCGCTCAGGATGGTAGGGTTCCCTGCCCTGCCCCAGGATCCTGCATGGAAGAAGGCGTGAGGAGGTGAAGGAAGCTTATGGTACCTGCACATCGACAGGCTGGAGCGCGAGAGTAAGCACCGTGTGGGGACACACCCGACCACGGCGGGGGAGGGGGCGGCACCCCAAAGGCAACAGGGAACCCAGGCAGCATTTTATTTTTTCAGATAACAGCTTTACTGTGATAAAACTCAGCACCTGGCCGGGTGCGGTGGCTCACTCACGTAATCCCAGCACTTTGGGAGGCCGAGGCGGGAGGATCACCTGAGGTCAGGAGTTTGAGACCAGCCCGGCCAACATGGTGAAACCCCATCTCCACTAAAAATACAAAATTAGCCGGGCGTGGTGGCAGGTGCCTGTAATCCCAGCTGCTAGGGAGGCTGAGGCAGGAGAATTGCTTGAGCCCAGGAGGCTGAGGTTGCAGTGAGCCGAGATTGCACCACTGTACTCCAGCCTAGGCAACATAGCGAGACTCTTTCTGAAAAAAAAAAAAAAAAAAAAAAACCTCAGCACCGCTGTTCACCCACTTCGTTTAAAATTCAATGGTTTTAGCACTTGCAAAGTTGTGCAACCTTCACCTCTAATCCAATTCTGCAACATTCTCATCACCCGGAAAAGCAAGCCCGCCCCACCGGCAGTCACTGCCTTTCCCCACCTCCCCAGCCCCCGGTGGCCACTAGTGCACTTTCTGTCTCTGGGGATTTGCCTGTTCTGGACTTTTCATGTGAATGGCCTGTGGGTGGATTCCAGCTGGGCCTAGAGGAGGAAGGGTCCGGGGACACCCAGGTAGAGCAGAGACCACGGCCATGGCCAGGAGGGGCCCAGCCCTGCAGGGCTGACTGCGGGGGGAGGTGAAGGGTGGGTCGGGCACCGGGGGTCTGTCACCCCCTGCAGGGCACTTCGTGGCTACCCCACGGTCCCGACTGAACCCCATGACCCATGAAGTCCTTCTAGCCCTGTTCTGCAGCTGCAGTGGGAGGAAGGGGCCCAGGGTCCTCCGCTAGCTTCCCCCACAGCCTCAAGGCACAGACTGGAAATGGAGGTTCTGAGCTGTCCCCTGGAGCAGGGGCTATGGGGCTGGCAAGATGACTGCCAACCCGGGCCTCAGTTTCCCCATCTGGAGAACAGAAGGCTGGGCCAGATGACCACAGGGCGGGGCCTGGCCAGGCCTCTACCCTGGACAGTGGCAGCCCCCAGAAACCCAGAGGGTCCCAGCCCCCAGGTTTTCTCTGGGTGCTGCAGCCAACCTGTCTGAGCCTCATCCGAGCTGGGGACAGCTCTCCCTCCTCAGCCCCATCCCTAGGGCCTCTCTTCTCTCTGGCTTTGGTCTTCCCTGTCTTCTCCTCCTTTCCCCCCATCACACCCTTTCAATCTCAACTCCCAAGTCTCCTCTCAAAATCACCCCCACTTTTGTCCTCCCCCACACTGCTACCCCAGGCCAAGGCCCCAGGCTCCTTGCTGACCTTCCAGCCCCCATTCCTGCCTCTGCCTCCTTTCTCCTAGTGATTTAAAACCAGTCACACCCCTCCCCTACTCTAACACCTCCCATGACTCCCCATTGCCCACAGCACAAAAACAAAGTGCTCTTGGCTGCCCTGGCACCTAATTTAGGTTCAAATAATAATAATAATAATTATTATTATTATTTTATTTAGTCTAGGTGCAGTGGCCCACACCTGTAATCTCAATACTTTGGAAGGCTGAGGTGGGAGGATTGCTTGAGCCCAGGAGTTCAAGGCTCAGGGCACCCAGCCTCCAAGCCTCCCCCTCAAACTCTGCCCTCCTCTCAGTTTCTCCAGCCCCAGCTCCTTCTGGATGCCGGGCCTATGCACCTGCTCCCCCATCCAGCGGGGCCTCCCCAACATCCTCTGCACCTGGTTTCTCCTCTGCACCCTTCAGCCCCCGGATCTGGGATCATTTCCAGAGGTGCTCCTTAGGAGCTCAGGCCGCGTTGCAGCCGCATGACCATCCGTGAACGTTCCTTGCCCTGGGTTACTCATCCGCCACACTTGAAGGCGGGCTGAGCTCAGCTGTCTCCTCCTTTGTCCTAGTTTGTGAACTCGCACATAACAGATTGAATGAATGAATGAATGAATGAATGAAGGCACACAGACGGTCTCACCCGGCCATCCTCAGGGTTCCCTGGCCTGCTGCCCTTGTCCCTTGCACAGCCGGGCTTGTGTGTAGGAAGTGTGGGAGGTGCCATAGGCCAAGTCACTTCCCTCCCGGGTGGCACCGAGCCCCGCCCAGCCCTGCCAGGCCCCCCTGCTGACCGCTGCCTGCCCCCGGCCGCCTGCCAGGAACAGCTTGTCTTCTGAGCTGCTGCTCTCAATCCTGTTTTTGTGGTTTCCTCTCTGCCAATCCCGCCCTCTTCCAGTCTCTTCTTGTAGAGTGGCAGGAAAATTCTGGAGCTGCAGGAACTGGGAGCCTTTCACAGGCTGTGACCGAGGCCACCCCCAGCCTCCAGAGCCCAGTCTGCCCCTCTGTGAAGGGAACCACCGGCTCTGGCTCACAGGTGCCCGGGCCGGGGTCCGCCCACGTGTCCCACCGGGTCAGGGGCGGGAGCAAACTGAATCCTTCATGGCAAAATCACCTCTACATTGCGGCAGTGATTCAGGGATCCTTTGAAAAGACAGCAGCACACACTACTGCACTGCACAGATTGTCAGAGAAACCGGGTGTGGGGTGTGGACTGTGCGGAAACCCTGTGACCTTCACAATTTCTTTGAAACCCCAAAGCTGTTCTTTAAAAAAATACATTTTTGGCTGTGCTTGGTGGCTCACACCTGTAATCTCAGCACTTTGGGAGGCCGAGGCGCGTAGATACCTGAGGTCAAGAGTTCGAGACTAGCTTGGCTAACATGGTGAAACCCTGTCTCTACTAAGAGTAAAAAAATTAGCCTTGCATGGTGTCGGGCGCCTATAATCCCAGTTACTCAGGAGGCTGAGGCAGGAGAATTGCTTGAACCCGAGAGGCAGAGATTGCAGTGAGCTGAGATTGTACCGCTGCACCTCAGCCTAGACAACAAGAGCAAGACTCTGGCAAAAACAAAAAGAAAAAACAAAACAAAACAAAACATTTTTTTTCCGTGCCAATAGTGCTCCTGCAAACATGGTGAATGTTCCGAAAACACAGGTTCTTTTTGAGACAACGTCTCCCTCTGTTGCCCAGGCTGGAGTGCAGTGGCACGATCTCGGCTCACTACAACCTCCACCTCCCGGGTTCAAGAGATTCACCTGCTCAGCCTCCTGAGTGGCTGAGATTACAGGCACAGGCCATCACGCCCAGCTAACTTGTGTGTGTGTGTGTGTGTGTGTGTGTGTGTGTGTGTGTGTGTGTGTGTGTGTGTGTGTGTGTGTTTAGCAGAGATGGGGTTTCTCCATGTTGGCCAGGCTGGTCTTGAACTCCCGACCTCAGGTGATCCGCCTGCCTCGGCCTCCCAAAGTGCTGAGATTACAGGCGTGAGCCACTGCGTCCGGCCCCAAGAGCCTTTCTTTTTTTTTTTTTTTTTTGAGATGGAATCTCGCTCTGTCACCCAGGCTGGAGTGCAGTGGTGCAATCTTGGCTCACTGCAAGCTCCGCCTCCCGGGTTCATGCCATTCTCCTGCCTCAGCCTCCCCAGTAGCTGGGACTACAGGTGCCCGCCACCACGCCTGGCTAATTGTTTGTATTTTTAGTAGAGACGGGGTTTCACCATGTTAGCCAGGATGGTCTCAAACTCCCGACCTCAGGTGATCCGCCCGCCTCAGCCTCGCAAAGTGCTGGGATTATAGGCGTGAGCCACCATGCCCGGCCCCAACAGCCTTTCTGTAAGAAGTGTGGCCAGCGCCAATCCCACAAATTGGGGCAGCGCTAGAGGAGCAAGGACTCTCTCTGTGCCCAGGGAAAGTGGCCTTACTACAGGAAGCAGAGTGGCTGTGGTAGGCGGACTAAGTCGATTTTCCAGAAAAAGCTAAAACCACGAAGAAAATTGTGCCAAGGTGGCCGGGCACGGTGGCTCATGCCTGTAATCTCAGCACTTTGGGAGGCTGAGGCGGGTGGATCACAAGGTCAGGAGATCGAGACCATCCTGGCTAACACGGTGAAACCCCGTCTCTACTAAAAATACAAAAAATTAGCCAGGCATGGTGGCGGGCACCTGTAGTCCCAGCTACTCAGGAGGCTGAGGCAGGAGAATGGCGTGAACCTGGGAGGAGGAGCCTGCAGTGAGCCGAGATCGCGCCACTGCACTCCAGCCTGGGAGACAGCAAGACTCCGTCTCAAAAAAAAAAAAAAGGAAGAAAAAGAAAATTGTGCCGAGGCGCAACTGCCTTGAGCTCCAATGTGGCGAGGGGCAAGCCTGAGCTGGGAGGAGATAAACCAAGAGACTGAGAAATAGTCAACAGACCCGTTCACAGTGCCATCGTTTTTATTTTTTTATTTTTTGAGACGGAGTCTCGCTCTGTCGCCCAGGCTGGAGTTCAGTGGCGAGATCTCGGCTCACCGCAACCTCTGCCTCCTGGGTTCAAGCGATTCTCATGCCTCAGCCCCCTGGGTAGCTGAGATTATAGGCACGCACCACCACGCTCAGCTGATTTTTGTATTTTTAGTGGAAACAGGGTTTTGCCATGGTGCCCAGGCTGGTCTTGAACTCCTGACCTCAGGTTATCTGCCCACCTCAGCCTCCCAAAGTACTGGGATTACAGGTGTGAGCCACCATGCCCGGATGGATAATAATAATAATAATTTTATTTAGGCTGGATGCAATGGCTCACACCTGTAATCCCAGCACTTTGGGAGGCTGAGGTGGGAGGATTGCTTGAGCCCAGGAGTTCAAGACCACACTGGACAATATAGTGAGACCCATATCTCTACAAAAAATACAAAAATTAGCCAGGTGTGGTGGCACATACCTGTAGTTCCAGCTACTCGGGAGGCTGAGGCAGGAGGATCCCTTAAGCCCAGGAATTTGAGGCTGCAGTGAGCTATGATCATATCACCGCCCTCCAGCCTGGGTAACAAAGTAAGACCCTGTCTCAATTAATAATAGTAATAATGGCCAGGCACAGTGGCTACTGCCTGTAATTCCAACACTGAGAGGCCGAGACCAGTGGATCGCTTGAGGTCAGGAGTTTGACACCAGCCTGGGCAACACAGTGAGACCCCTGTCTCTATTGTAAAAAACAATAAAATAATAATAATGAATTAAAGAGTCCACAGGATCAAGTCTGCATAGGGTCTGGTACACAGTAAGTGCTCAATAAATGTGTTGAGGATTGGCCAGGCGCGGTGGCTCATGGCCTGTGATCCCAGCACTTTGGGAGGCCGAAGCGGGCGGATCATGAGGTCTGGAGTTTGAGACCAGCCTGGCCAATATGGTGAAACCCCATCTCTACTAAAAACTACAAAAATTAGCCGGGCGTGGTGGCTCATGCCTGTAATCCCAGCTACTTGGGGGGCTGAGGCAGAAGAATCACTTGAACTCGGGAGGTGGAGGCAGCAGTGAGCCGAGATTGTGCCACTGCACTCCAGCCTGGGCGACAGAGCGAGATTCCCAGAAACAAAATGTGTTGAGGACTGATTTATTGCCCCAAGGCTGGGAGGAGGCCAGCAGGATGTCTCTCTTCCCTCTGCAGCATGGAAGGACTCACACACATTTTACTTCCTGCCATTGTCACTAACCATGGGGATCCCTCCTGCTGGATCAGCCCCTTTCATTCTGGCCTTTAACTGTCCCCTTGCCAAAGGCAACCCTGTGGCCTGTCCTGGTCTCTGACCCACTGTGAAGAATGAGAAACCTGTTTAAAGTGAAGTGTGATGGAATCAAGTCAGACGTGAGGAAGGACCTACCTCCTTGGTCAAAGCTGGGATGGGGTAAGCATTGGGGAGACAGGAAAGGAGGGAGGGTGGGAGGGCCGGCTCCCTGTGTCGGGGATGCCTAGGTGAGCTGGAGGGCCCGCTGACACGAGTGTTCCCACTTGGGGTTTGGGTGGCCAGATAGAAGCCGGCACCCCTGGGTTGGAACCTCACTGACTCCCCGGTGGTGCCTGCCCTGTTCATTCCGTTTCTGGCTGTCTTCATTCCTTCTATCAAGCTAACATTTCACTCTCTGCCATGCAGGGCTTGGGGTCCGTGGGCAGCCTCGGGAAGATGCCCTGGGGTACATTCATCCCACCACCCCCAGGGAGACTCAGTTTCCCCACGTGAAGTGTGAAGGCAACAGCTCCAGTGCTCCCCTGCCTCAGTTTCCCTTTTTTTGAGATGAGGGCTCACTCTGTCACCCAGGCTGGAGAGCAGTGGTGCTGTCATGGCTCACTGCAGCCTCGACTTCCCATGTTTAAATCATCCTCCCATCTCAATCTCCTGAGTAGCTGTGACCTCAGGCGTGCGCCACCAGGCCCAGCTAATTTTTGTAATTTTTTTGTAGAGATGGGTCTCACTATGTTGCCCAGGCTGGTCTGGAGCCCCTGGGCTCAAGTGATCCTCCTGCCTTGGCTTCCCAAAGTGCTGGGATTACAGGTGTGAACCACCATGCCCTGCCTCGGTTTCCCTTTTGTAAGCACCTTTTGTGAAATGGCAGAAGATACAGACACCAACAAAGAGGGCTTGTCGGCCGGGTGCAGCGGCTCACGCCTGTAATCCCAGCACTTTGGGAGGCCGAGGTGGGTGCATTACGAGGTCAGGAGTTCAAGATCAGGCTGGCAAAGATGGTGAAACCCCCGTCTCTACTAAAAATACAAAAAATTAGCCGGGTGTGGTGGCGGGCACCTGTAGTCCCAGCCACTCAGGAGGCTGAGGCAGGAGAATGGCGTGAACCTGGGAGGCAGAGTTTGCAGTGAGCTGAGATCGCGCCACTGCACTCCAGCCTGGGCGGCAGAGTGAGACTCCATCTCAAAAAAAAAAAAAATAATAAAACAAAATTTTTAAAAAAGGCCAGGCACGGTGGCTCATGCCTGTAATTCCAGCACTTTGGGAGGCCGAGGCGGGCGGATCACGAGGTCAGGAGATCGAGACCATCCTGGCTAATACAGTGAAACCCCATTTCTACTAAAAATACAAAAAATTAGCCGGATGTGGCGGCGCGTACCTGTAATCCCAGCTACTCGGGAGGCTGAGGCAGGAGAATGGCGTGAATCTGGGAGGCGGATGTTGCAGTGAGCCAAGATCGCACCACTGCACTCCAGCCTGGCCAACAGAGCGAGACCCCATCTCAAAAAAAAAAAAAAAAAAAAGAGGGCCTGTCTGAGCCAGGCCCGATGGCTCACACCTGTAATCCCAGCATTTTACAGGGCTGAAGTGGGTGGATTGAGTGAGCCCAGGAGTTCGAGACCAGCCTGGGCAACATAGTGAAACCTCATCTCTAAAAAAGAAAAAAAAAAAAAGAAAAGAAAAAGAAAAGGGGGTTTGTCAATCCCCACAGCCTTGGTTTGGGGGCCACAGAGGCCTCAGGTTCCCAAATCCCCTTCCACAGACCTGTGGAGAGTGCCCAGCTTGGAGTCAGTGAGTCCCTCCCGCCCCCCAGCCGTCAGATTCATAAACAGGGTTGAGGGCTGTGTTTTAGCATTTTATCTGCATGGTAAAAGTGTCACCTGGCCAGGCGCGGTAACTCATGCCTGTAATCCCAGCACTTTGGGAGGCCAAGGTGGACGGATCACTTGTGAGGAGTTTCAGAGCGGCCTGGCCAACATGGTGAAAGCCCGTTTCCACTAAAAATACAAAAATTAGCCTGACGTGTTGGTGTGTGCGTGTAGTCCCAGCTACTTGGGAGGCTGGGCAGGAGAATCGCTTGAACTCTAGGAGGTCAAGCAATTAGGAGGTGGAGGTTGCAGTGAGCTGAGATCACGCCACTGCACTACAGCCTGGGAGACAGGGTAAGACTCCTCCTCAAAAACAAAACAAAAACAAAAACCAAAAAAAAGTGTCACCCCTTGCAGGAGGCTACATAGTGGTGTGGGTTCCAGCCCTGGCCACTCTGCACTGGGGCTCGTTGGCCAACTTCACTCACCCCTGCAGAGCCCCTGGTCCTTCACCCAGCAGTCACGCCCTCCCAGGAATGACCTTATCCCTTCCCTGTGGGCCCGGGGCCAGGCAGGCAGCATTGAGAAACCTTCACAGCCACCGCTTCCAGCCAGGACACAGGGGAGGCAGGCAGGACCCTTGCCTGGGCACAAAATGCAAGCAGGGGGTCACCAGCAGCCTCGTTCCCCAAGATAATAATAGCCAAGCTCAGTGGCTCATGCCTGTGGTCCCAGCACTTTGGGAGGTCAAGGCCGGAGGATTGCTTGAGCCCAGGAGTTTGAGATCAGCCTGGGCAACGTAGTGAGGCCCTGTCTCTGCAAAAAAATAAAAAATTAGCTGGGTGTGGTGGTGCGTGTCTGTGGTCCCAGCTACATAGGAGGCTGAGGGAGGAGGATTGAGCCCAGAAGTTTGAGGCTGCAGTGAGCTGTGATCACGCCACTGCACTCTGGATCATGTTTCAAAAAATATATATTTTTTGTAATTGAATTTGTTGCTGTAATGATTGGAAACACATGCAGTTATAAGAAATAGCACTTTGCCTAGTTTCCCCCAATGGTAACATTTTGCAACAGTCTATTACAATGTCATAACCACGCTGTTGGCATTGATACAATTCACCCACTTTATTCAGAACTGGCCATTTTCTTTCTTTCTCTCTCTCTCTCTCTGTCTGTCTCTCGCTCTCGCTCTCGCGTCTCGCTCTGTCACCCAGGCTGTAGTGCAGTGGCGTGATCTCAGCTCACTGCAACCTCCACCTCCCGGATTCAAGCGATTTTCCTGCCTCAGTCTCCCAGGTAGCTGGGATTACAGGTGCCCGCCACCACGCCTGGCTAATTTTTGTATTTTTAGTAGAGATGCGGGTTTCTCCATGTTGGCCAGGCTGATCTCGAACTCCTGACTTCAGGTGATCCACCTGCTTCGGCCTCCCAAGGTGCTGGGATGACTGGCATGAGCCACCACGCCCAGCCAGACCTGGCCAGTTTCACTTGTGGCCCTGTGTGTGTGTCTGGTGTGTGTGTGTGTCTGGTGTGTGTGCTTGTGCAGGGCACTGGTGGTATAATTTAATAACAGTCCCTTTATCCTTTGTTCTTGGAAATAAAAGTGCATCAAACTGAACCGTGCAATCCAGGAGGCTGAGTGGGCGGCGCTCTCCGGCCGTGCCTCCTAACCCGGAATCCGGACTCCGGACCTTCCATGTGAGCCCGGGCTTCCCTCCGCCCGGGCCTCACCATGGCCATCTGTAAAATGGGGTGTGTGGGGGGGTCACTGTACCAGGATAGGGGCTCCTCCTGTCTTCTTTTTTTTTTTTCTTAGATGGAGTCATGCTCTGTTGCCCAGGCTGGAGTGCAGTGGCGCCATCTCGGCTCACTGCAAACTCTGCCTCCCAGGTTCAAGCGATTCTCCTGCCTCAGCCTCCCCAGTAGCTGGGATTATAGGCATGAGCCACCATACCCGGCTAATTTTTTTGTATTTTTAGTAGAGACGGGGTTTCACCATGTTGGTCAGGCTGGTCTCGAACTCCTGACCTCAGATGATCCACCTGCCCTGGCTTCCCAAAGTGCTGGGATTACAGGCGTGAGCCATGGCGCCCGACCTCCTTCACTCTCTTTATCCTTTCCTCTCTCCCTTCCTCCTGCCCTCCTATCATAAGGGAAGTGACATATATTTGGTATACCGTGTATCAGGAACCGTTTTAGTTTCCAGAATGAAAATATAGGCGCCAGGTGCAGTGGCTCATGCCTGTAATCCCAGCTCTTTGGGAGGCCGCATTGGGAGGATCCCTTGAAGTCAAGAGTTCAAGACCAGCCTGGCCAACATGGTGAAACCCCCGTCTCTACTAAAAATACAAAAACAAACAAACAAAAAAAATTAGCTGGGCCTCGTGGTGCACGCCTGTAATTCCAGCTACTCAGGAGGCTGAGGCAGGACAATTACTTGAACCCGGGAGGCAGAGGTTGCAGGGAGTCGAGATCAAGCCACTGCACTCTAGCCTAGGTGACAGAGTGAGACTGTCTCAAAAAAAAAAAAAAAAAGAGTTTTATGAATCTAACATCAGAGATCCTGTAATCAAATCTTTTTTTTTTCTTTTTTTTTTTTGAGACAAGGTCTTGCTCTGTCCCCCAGGCTAGAGTGCAGTGGCTTGCTCTTAGCTCACTGCAGCCTCAACCTCCCCAGCTCAACCAATCCTCCCACCTTAGCTTCTGAAGTAGCTGAAGCCACAGGCGCATGACACCACTTCCAGCTAATGTTTAAAATTATTTATAGAGGCTGGGCGCGATGGCTCACGTCTGGAATCCCAGCACTTTGGGAGGCCAAGGTGGGAGGATCACTTGAGCCCAGGAGTTTGAGGCCAGCCTGGGCAACATGGTGAAACCCCGTCTCTACAAAAAATAAAAAAAATTAGCCGTGCGTGGTGGTGTGCACCTGTGGTCCCAGCTACTTGGGAGGCTGAGGCAAGAGGATTGCTTGAGCCCAGGAAGTTGAGACTGCAGTGAGTGAGCCATAATTGTACCACTGCACTCCAGCCTGAGTGACAGAGCAAGACCCTGTCTCAGGGAAAAAAAGGAAAAAGAAAGAAAGAGAGAGAGGGAGGAAGGAAGGAGAGAGAAAGAAAGGAGGGAGGGAGGGAGGGAGGGAGGGAGGAAGGAAGGAATGAAAGAGAAAAGGAAAGGAAGAAAGAAGAAAGAAAAGAAAAGACAGACAAAGAAAGAAGGAAAGAAAAGAAAGATAGAAAGAAAGAAAGAAAGAGAGAGAAAGAAAGAAAGAAAGAAGAGAGAGAAAGCAAGCAAGTAAGCAAGCCGGCCAGGTGTGGCGGCTCATGCCTGTAATCCCAGCACTTTGGGAGGCTGCAGTGGGCAGATCACCTGAGGTCATGAGTTCGAGACCACCCTGGCCAACATGGTGAAATATCATCTCTACTAAAAATCAAACAAACAAACAAAAAAACAAAAAGTAGCCGGGTGTGGTGGTGGGCTCCTGTAATCCCAGATACTCAGGAGGCTGAGGCAGGAGAATAGCTTGAACCCAGGAGGCAGAGGTTGCCGTGAGCCAAGATCGTGCCACTGGACTCCAGCCTGGGCAACAGAGTAAGACTCCTTCCCCCACCAAAAAAACAAAGAAGATTAAGGGTCTGGCGCGGTGGCTCACATCTGTAATCCCAGCACTTTGGGAGACCAAGACAGGGGAAGAATCACTTGAGCCCAGGAGTTCAAGACCAGCCTGGGCAACATGACATAACCCTGTCTCTACTAAAAATACAAAAATTAGCTGGGCGTGGTGGTGCACACCTGTAATCCCAGCCACTTGGGAGGCCGAGGCAGGAGAATCACCTGAACCCGGGAGGCAGAGGTTGTAGTGAGCCGAGATCACACCACTGCACTCCAGCCTGGGTGACAGGGTGAGAGTCCATCTCAAAACAAAAGAAGGCAAATTTTACATTATGTGTATTTTATTTACCACTACAACAAAAGATGAAGTATAAACCACGCATAGGTTGATTTCCAGCTCTGTTGCTGGGTGGCTGTGGCTCTACCCACATCTCCTCACTCCTGGCTCACAGCCACCATCTCCAATGGAGCACACAGGACAGGTCTCTGGAGGGTCTTGCCCTGGCCATTAAATGCTGCAGGCTAGAAGAGTCACACCCCTTCTGTTCATAACTCACTGGGCAGAACTGTTCAGGTGACACAGCCGTAAGGAACCAAACACACAGCCCTTCATTGCCAATGAGAGTGCCTGAAATCCACAGGGAAGAGCCTCACTGGTTGCCCCAGCCTGGGGCTGGGCCAGGTAGCCAGGATGTGGCTGTCCCCAGGTGTCCTGGGCCACCACTGGCTTTTCTCTGCAGCCAGGGAGAGGGGCTGGTGGGCAGGGCTTGCAGACGAGGGGGCTTGGGGCCAGCACTTGAAGGGCAAGGAGAGCCCAGTGAGACAGAGGGGTTGACATGCCCGCTTCTGTTCTGGCCACAATTCAATCCAAAGTTCTCTTCTTTATTTCCTCCTGAGGCTTGGCTTATCCCATCATCTTATCTTATCTTCTCTTATCTCATAAGACAGAATCTCCCTCTTTCGCCTAGGATGGGGTGCACTGGTATGATCTTGGCTCACTGCAGCCTCTGCCTCCCAGGTTCAAGCGATTCTTCTGGCTCGGCCTCTCGAGTAACTGGAATTACAGGTGTGTGCCACCATGCCCAGCTAATTTTGTTTTTTTTGTTTGGTTGGTTTTCGTTTTTTTTTTTGGAGACAGAGTCTCGCTCTGTCACTCAGGCTGGAGTGCAGTGACGTGATCTCAGCTCACTAGAAGCTCCACCTCCCGGGTTCACGCCATTCTCCTGCCTCAGCCTCCCGAGTAGCTGGGACTACAGGCGCCCACCACCACGCCCAGCTAATTTTTTTTTGTATTTTTAGTAGAGACGGGGTTTCAGCACATTAGCCAGGATGGTCTCAATCTCCTGACCTCGTGATCCACTTGCCTTGGCCTCCCAAAGTGCTGGGATTACAGGCGTGAGCAACCATGCCTGGCCTTAATTTTGTATTTTTAGTAGAGACGGGGTTTCACCAGGTTGGCCAGGCTGGTCTCAAACTCCTGACCTCAGGTGACCCACCTGCCTCAGTCTCCTAAAATGCTGGGATTGCAGGCGTGAGCCACTGCACCCAGCTTCTAAGGTGGCATATTTTGACATGGCATATTCTAATCTCCTTCAGTTCCTCCCTCTACATTTTTTGTGAACTCTTTAAATATTTTCTTCCACATCAGGCCTTTCTGGTGTGCATAATATTCCTGAGTGAAAGTCCCCGTGTTGGCTGGCGTGGTGGCTCACGCCTGTAATCCCAGCACTTTGGGAGGCCGAGGTGGCTGGATCATGAGGTCAGGAGTTCAAGATCAGCCTGGCCAAGATGGTGAAACCCCGTCTCTACTAAAAATACAAAAATTAACCAGGTGTGGTGGTGGGCGCCCGTAATCCCAGCTACTTGGGAGGCTGAAGCAGGAGAATCGCTTGAACCCGGGAGGCGGAGTTTGCAGTTAGCTGAGACCACACCACTGCACTCCAGCCTGGGCAACTGAGCAAGAGACTTTTTTTTTTTTTTCTTTTGAGACAGAGTCTTGCTCTGTTGCCCAGGCTGGAGTGCAGTGGCATGATCTCAGCTTACTGCAAGCTCTGCCTCCCGAGTTCTCGATAATCTCCTGCCTCAGCCTCCCGAGTAGCTGGGACTACAGGCGCCCGGCACCACGCCCGGCTAATTTTTTGTATTTTTAGTAGAGACAGGGTTTCACCGTGTTAGCAAGGATGGCCTTGAACACCGTCTCCTGGGTTCTAGCGATTCTCCTGCTTTAGCCTCCCAAGTAGCTGGGATTATGGGCGCCCACCACCACACCTGGCTAATTTTTGTATTTTTAGTAGAGACGGGGTTTCACCATCTTGGCCAGGCTGATCTTGAACTCCTGACCTCGTGATCCGCCCGCCTCGGCCTCCCAAAGTGCTGGGATTACAGGCGTGAGCCACCGTGCCCGGCCGCGAGATACTCTTTAAAAAAAAAAAAATTGGCCGGACAGAGCGAGACTCCGTCTTAAAAAAAAAAAAAAAAATTAGGCGTGGTGGTGCGCGCCTGTGGTCCCAGCTACTCAGGAGGCTGAGGCGGGAAGATCACTTGAGCCCAGGAGGTGGAGGCTGCAGTGAGCTGTGACTGCACCATTGCAGTCCAGCCCTGGAAGATAGAGTGAGACTTTGTCTCAGAAAAAAAGAAAGAACAAGAAAGAAAGAAAGAAAGCCAGCCAGCCTGAGTGTCCTGGAGTCAGAGGAGAGGAAAGGGGGCTGTGGGAGGGAAGAAAATGACATCCAACCCTCCTGGCCAAGGGTAGTTTTATGTGAATTGCACACTTCTCTGGAAATGAATGGAAATCCAGCAATCAGCTTGGTGACGAGCGCCCTCTAGAGGCCATCACCGCATAGACAGGGCTGGGATTGGTTCCAGAAACCCGGGGAAAAACTAAAAAACGCTCAAAACTTACTGCCAGGGGCAGGTATTGGCTCATAGCCAGCCAAAAAAAAAAAAAAAAAAGCAGTGATAAAGGACAAAAAGTCTCCGCAAGCTTCCCTTGCCACCCCTGGAGCTGAGGTGGACACATGTTTCTGCCTTCACAGATAATCTCCATCTGTAATATGTTGTTTAGGTCTAGTGAGAGGTATGGTTTACCTACAGCGAATGCACAAATCTTAAGTGTAGTTTGGTTAATTTAGGCAAATGCATGAACCTGTATCACTCACACCCCTCTCAAAATCACACAGGCCGGGTGCGGTGGCTCCCACCTGTAATCCCAGTATTTTGGGAGGCCGAGGTGGGCAGATCAGGAGGTCAGGAGTTCGAAACCAGCCTAGCCAACATGGAGAAACCCCCATCTCTACTAAAAATACAAAAATTGGCTGGGTGCGGTGGCTCATGCCTGTAATCCCAGCACTTCGGGAGGCCGAGGTGGGCAGAACACAAGGTCAGGAGATCGAGACCATCCTGGCTAACACGGTGAAACCCCGTCTCTACTAAAAATACAAAAAAATTAGCCGGGCGTGGTGGCAGGCGCCTGTAGTCCCAGCTACTCGGGAGGCTGAGGCAGGAGAATGGTGTGAACCCGGGAGGCGGAGCTTGCAGTGAGCCGAGATCGCGCCACTGCACTCCAGCTTGGGCGACAGAGCGAGACTCTGTCTCAAAAAAAAAAAAAAAAAATCCACATGGCCGAGTGGTTCACACCTGTAATCCCAGCATTTTGGGAGGCCTAGCGGGAGGATTGCTTGAGCCTAGGAGTTCACGAGCAGCCTGGGCGACAAAGTGAGATCCCATCTGTGTGTGTGTGTGTGTGTGTGAGGCAGGGCCTCACTTTGTCGCCCAGGCTGGAGTGCAGTGGCACAATCTCAGCCTCCCCAGCTGTAGCCATCCTCCCACTTTAGCCTCCCAAAAGCTGGGACTACAGGCACGCACCACAACACCTTGTTAATTTTGTATTTTTTTGTGGAGACAGGGTTTCACTATGTTGGCCAGGCTGGTCTTGAACTCCTGAACTCAAGTAATCTGCCTGCCTCGGCCTCTGAAAGTGCTGGGATTACAGGCATGAGCCACCATGGCTGGCCTACAGCTCCTTAAAAAAAAAAAAAGGCCAGGCGCAATGGCTCATGCCTGTAATCCCAGCACTTCAGGAGGCCGAGGTGGGTGGATCACGAGTTCAGGAGATCGAGACCATCCTGGCTAACACGGTGAAACCCCGACTCTACTAAAAATACAAAAAAAAAAAATTAGCTGGGCGTGGTGGCAGGCATCTGTAGTCCCAGCTACTCGGGGGGCTGAGGTAGGAGGATGGCGTGAACCCAGAAGGCAGAGCTTGCAGTGAGCCGAGATCGCGCCACTGCACTCCAGCCTGGGCGGCAGAACGAGACTCCATCTCAAAAAAAAAAAAAAAAAAAAAAAATCGTGAACATCTCAGCATTCCATAAAGTTCACCCTTTCCTCAGACAACCTACCATTTTGTTAATTTCTATCACCATGGCAGGTATGCCTGTTCTGGAACTTCATCTAGAAGGTACTGCACAGATGTCCTCTTTAGGATTTGGCTGGAAAGATGTCACTTTGCCACTTTGCAAATGTATGAGATGAGAGATAAGAAAGTTGACATTTAAAGGCCAGCTGTGATGGCTCCCGCCTGTAATTCCAGCACTTGGGGAGGCCTAGGCAGGCGGATCACCTGAGGTTGGGAGTTCGAGACCAGCCTGACCAACATGGAGAAACTCCATCTCTACTAAAAATACAAAATTAACTGGGCGTGGTGGCGCATGTAATCCCAGCTACTCAGGAGGCTGAGGCAGGAGAATCGCTTGAATCTGGGAGGTGGAGGTTGTGGTGAGCCTAGATTGTGCCACTGTACTCTAGCCTGGGCAACAAGAGCAAAACTCTGTCTCCAAAAAAAAAAAATTGGCCAGGCATGGTGGTACACGGCTATAATCCCAGCTACTCAAGAGGCTGAGGCAAGAGAAGAGAATCGCTTGAACCCAGGAGGCAGAGGTTGCAGTGAGCTGTCACGCCATTACACTCCAGCCTGGGCAACAGAGGGAAACTGTTAAAAAAAAAAAAAAAAAAGAGCGAGAGAGTGATGGAAGGAGGGAGGGAGGGAGAAGGAAGGGAGGGAGGGAGGGAGGGAAGGAAGGAAGGAAGGAAGGAAGGAAGGAAGGAAGGAAGGAAGGAAGGAAGGAAGGAAGGAAAATGCTGGGTACAGTTGCTCATGCTTGTAATCCCAGCATTTCGGGAATCCAAGGGGGATGATCGCTTGAGCCCAGGAGTTCAAGGCCGCAGTGAGCCATGATCCTGCAGCTGTGCTCCAGCCTGGGCAACACAGCGAGACTTTATCCAAAAAAAACAAATTAAATTAAAATTAAAAATTAAAGTAAAAATTGGCTGGGTGTGGTGGCTCACGCCTGTAATCCCAGCACTTTGGGAGGCCGAGGCGGGCGGTTCACCTGAGGTAAGGAGTTCCAGACCAGCCTGAGCCCATACAGGCAAACCCTGTCACTACTAAAAATACAGGCGGGGCACAGTGGCTCATGCCTGTAATCCCAGCACTTTGAGAGGCTGAGGGGGCAGATCACGAGGTCAGGAGATCGAGACCATCCTGGCTAACATGATGAAACCCCGTCTCTATTAAAAATATAAAAAATTGGCCGGGCACGGTGGCTCACGCCTGTAATCTCAGCACTTTGGGAGGCCGAGGCGGGCGGATCATGAGGTCAGGAGATCAAGACCATCCTGGCTAACACGGTGAAACTCCGTCTCTACTAAAAATACAAAGAATTAGCCGGGTTCGGTGGCAGCCACCTGTAGTCCCAGCTACTCGGGAGGCTGAGGCAGAAGAATGGCATGAATCTGGGAGGCGGAGCTTGCAGTGAGCCGAGATCCCACCACTGCACTCCAGCCTGGGCGACAGAGCAAGACTCCATCTCAAAAAAAAAAATTAGCCTTAGCTAGGCGTGGTGGCGGGTACCTGTAACCCCAGCTACTCAGGAGGCTGAGGCGGGAGAATTGCTTGAACCAGGAGGCCGAGATTGCAGTGAGCCAAGATCGTATCACTGCACTCCAGCCTGGGCAATAGAGGGAGACTCTAAAAAGAAAAAAGAAAAAAGAAAAAAAAATTGTAACTACGTCAACCACCCACCCTGGAGAACTGAAAATAGCATTATCACTTGGGTTTTTTTAATACCCTATTTTCTTTCTCTTCTTTGTTTTTTTTTTCGAGACAGGATCTTGCTCTGTTGCCCAGGCTGGAGTGCAGTGGTGGAGTCATAAGCTCATAAGCTCATCAAAAGTTCAACCTTCCAGGCTCAAGTGATGCTTCTGTCTCAGCCTTCTGAGTAGCTGGGACAACAGGTGCGTACCACCACGCCTAGTTTTTTTGTTTTACTTTGTTTGTTTGTTTGAGACAGAGTTTTGTTCTTGTTGTTCAGGCTGGAGTGCAATGGCGCGGTCTTGGCTCACTGCAACCTCTGCCTCCCGGGTTCAAGTGATTCTCCTGCCTCAGCCTCCCAAGTAGCTGGGATTACAGGCGCCGGCCACCACGCCTGGCTAATTTTCGTATTTTTAGTAGAGATGGGGTTTCACCATGTTGGCCAGGATGGTCTCGATTTCCTGACCTCGTGATCCACCCGCCTCGGCCTCCCAAAGTGCTGGGATTACAGGCGTGAGCCACCGCGCCTGGCTAATTTTTGTATTTTTTGTAGAGATAGGGTTTTGCCATGTTGCCCAGGCTGGTCTCCAACTCTTGACCTTAGGTGATGCACCCCCGCCTCGGCCTCCTGAAGTGTTGGGATTACAGGCGTGAGCCACTGCGCCTGACCTGGTTCGTCAATCTTTGGGGCATTTGTCTACCTTGACATTATGTATGTAGTAAGCATTTTGGGGGAGTCCCGGCTCCGTCCACACTGACCACCCCGCACACCTGGCCTGGAGAGGGTGCTGGGCGTCTGCTGAGTGTCAGCGCATGTGGCCTGCACCCTGCCCGCTCATCCGCAGCTTCCCGGCCTCAGGCTATATCTCTATACAGTGGAGTCTGCGTCACGGAGCAGGCCCGCCACCTGGGTCCAGGGTCTGGGGTCTGGAGTTTGCACTTGGTCTTTGGGTTGGGGGTTCCGGGTCTGAGGTATGGGATCTGGAATCCGGGGTCTGAAGTCTGGGGTTCAGAGTCTGGGATCTAGGATTCAAGGACTGAGGCCTGGGGTCCCGGACTGAGGTCTGTGCTCCAGGGTTTAGGATCCAGGGTTTAGGATCCCCGGTCTGGAGTCTGGGGCCTGGTGCCTGGACCCCAAATTCTGGACCTCGGTCTGGAGTCTGGGCTTCAGGTCAGGATGCTTAAGGGGAGTGGAGCAAGGTCTTCCGCCAGCCCCTCCCCTCTACAGGCCCCTCCTACTCTTCCCTTTCCTCCCAGTCCCCTCCCTCCCCTCCCCTGCAACAGCCTCCCCCATTAACCTCCCTCCTCCCCTCCCACCTTCCCCCTCCTTTCCCCTCCCTCTCCTCCCCTCCCTCCTTCCAGCTTCCCCGCCCCTCCCTTCTCCCCTCCCTCCTCCCCTCCTTTCCTCTCCCTCTCCTCCCCTCCTACCTTCCCCCTCCTTTCCCCTCCCTTCTCCCCTCCCTTCTCCCCTCCCTCCTCCCCTCCCTCCTCTTTTCCCCTCCCCTCCCTCCTCTTTTCCCCTCCCCTCCCTCCCTCCCTCCTCCCCTCCCTCCTTCCCTCCTCCCATCCCCCGCCCGCGCCGCAGCGACAAAATGGCGGCGGGTGGGAGCGGCGGGCGCGCGTCGTGCCCGCCGGGGGTCGGGGTCGGCCCGGGCGCCGGGGGCAGTCCCGGGCCCAGCGCCAACGCCGCCGCCACCCCGGCCCCCGGCAACGCGGCCGCTGCCGCCGCCGCCGCCGCCGCCGCCGCCGCCGCCGCCACCGCCGGGCCGCCGCCGCCCGCCCCGCCGGGCCCCGGGACAGACGCGCAGGCCGCGGGCGCGGAGCGGGCGGAGGAGGCGGCGGGCCCGGGGGCGGCGGCGCTGCAGCGCGAGGCCGCGTACAACTGGCAGGCCAGCAAGCCCACCGTGCAGGAGCGCTTCGCCTTCCTCTTCAACAACGAGGTGCTGTGCGACGTGCACTTCCTGGTGGGCAAGGGGCTCAGCTCGCAGCGCATCCCCGCGCACAGGTGGGCGCCCCGACCCCGCCAGCCCTGGCCCCGACCCACCCAGCCTGCTGCCCGGGCCCTGCACCTGAGGCCCCGCACCCCTCTGTCTCCGAGACCCCCGCACCCCTCCGGCCCCAGGACTCCTGCACCCCTCTGTCCCCGGGACCCCTGCACCTCTGCATCCTCAGGCTCCTAACCCAACTCGGCCTGCACCCCGGGGCCTGCACCTGAGGCCCTGCACCCCTCCGGTCCTGAACCCGACCCGGCCTGCACCCCGGGGCCTCCATCCCCAGACTCCACCCAGTTCCCTGGGCTCTGCACCCCTCTGTCCCTGCCCCTGCACCTCTCTGTTCCCAGACCCCACCAGGCCTACACTCTGGGCCTCCGCACCCCTCCATCCCCCGGACCCCCTGGATCCTCCACCCCTGGCTTGCGCCCCCAGCCCGTTCTCCGGGACCCCAGGCCCTGTACCCCTGGGACCCCTGCTCTCCTCCGTCCCTGGACCCACCCAGCCTGCACTCCGGTACCCTCCGTTCCTGGGACCCTCCAACTCGGCCTGCACTTGGAGCCCCTGGGCCCCTCCATCCTCGAACCCCACCCAGCCTGCACCCCAGGACCCCAGATATTTCATCCTCAGGGCCCTCCACCCCCCACTTGCACCCTAGGACCCTCCATTCTTCCATCCCCAGGATCCTCCACCCCTGGACCTCACCCCTCCCTGCACCCCAGGTCCCCAGACATCTCTGCCCCCAGATCCCTGGGCCCCTCCACCTCCGGCCGGAACCCCTGCCTGCACCCCAGGCCCCTCCATCCCTGGACCCCACCTGGCCTGCATCCCTGGGTCCCCTCCATGCCCTGGCCCTGCACCCCCACTCACCACCCCTAGGACTCCTGTAACCCTCCAACCCTGGGACGTGTACCCCCATCTGCTCCTCCATTCCCATGACCCCAACCCACTGTCTCTAGGACCCCTGACCCCACATGCCACACTCGTCCGTCCCTGCACCCGGGGACCCTCAGGACCCCTCCATCCCCAGGCCCTGCATCCTTCCCTGCCATCCCTCTCCCCCTGGGACCCCTACCGGTGACCCCTCCATCCCCGTTCCCGGGGACTCTCCAGGACCCTTCCTTCCCCAGGTCCTTCACCCCTGCCCACTGCCCTTCCACTCTCTACTCCCGGGGCCCTCTGGGACCCCGCTACACTCAAGTGTGTCACCCCTGCATCCCAGGATGGTGAGACCCCCGCCATCCCCAGTCCTCACCACCTCAGTCCGTAACCCCCAACCTATGACTCCTGAACTCCAGGACCCCTCCCTCCAGGGGTCCTGCTGTTTCCTCCACCCCCACCCATGACCCACAAGACCCCTCCCTCTTCCCCCACCATCCAGGGACCTGCCACTCCCACCCGCACCCCTGTGCCCCAAGACTCCTAGGCCTTGCTCTCTGCGTCCTCCCCGCTGCCTCCAGACCCACTGACCCCCACCGGAGACCCCCAGGCTCAGCACATGATCTGGATCAGAGATCTTCAAACCATGCCGCTCCCCTCCAGGGACACCCCCTGCCCGCCCCGCAGTCCAGATCATAGACTGCCATCCACAGCCCCTCCAGCCCCGGACCCCCACCTCAGCCAGAGCCCCCTGAGCCCTGCCACCTGCCACTTCAGTGACCACCCGCCTCCAGCTCCGCCACTGCCAGGCTCCCGACCCTGGACTCTGCAGGAGGCTGCCTTCCCTGGGCCCTGCTACCCCCTGCACCCCATCCTATGACCCCCTGCCACCAGGCCACCACCCTAGACCCCCGCCCAGACTCCCATCTCCGAGCCCTTCCAACCCAGAGACCCCCAGCTCTGGGGTCCCTCCCTCCCCAGCCCCCAGGCCTCCTTTCTGGGAAAGAAGCGGGTTTGGCCCAGTCTCTGTCTTTGCCAGTGTGCCAGGTACTGGCCCCAGGCCCCAGGCTCCCTCCACTCCCGGGTCCCTCTTACCCTGCCCCTCATTGGTCGGGGGGCAGGGGCTGGGTTTTCTTGCTGCGGAGCCTGGAGGGGGAGGGTCCTGCCCTCCCTTCTGACCTTCAGGTGCTTTTGTTAACCTGTTCTGGCTTCTTCCTGGGTGTTCATGGGCAGCTGGGTCTCCTCTGGTGGGGTCCTGCCCTGGGCGGTACTAAGCAGAGAGGTTCCTGCCCCTGGAGGGTTCTGGGGCCTCCTGCGGCTCCTGCCATCCCTGTCGCCGTCCCTGTCTCCGTCGTCCTTAGCTGCTGGGCCTCTCCTAGCTTGGAGTGAGGGGTGGTGGGTTTGCTCCCTCCACCTGGGTGGTCTTCCTGCTCTTTGGGGAGGGGTAGGTTGGATGCAGCTGAAACTCACCCAGCAGCAGGTGCAGTTGGAGAATCCCAGGCTTTCTGTTTGAGGGGGCAGGTGGGGCCCCCTGGGCACTGGCTGACCTTGGGACATGTATGCGATTGCACTTGAGGGACCGCTGGCTCGGTTGCAAAGTGGGGAGGATGGAGGCAGGACAAGGACCCCTTGGAGAGAAGTAGGCGAGGGGTCTGCCCCCGGGGGGCTCAGGAGAGGGCAGTGAGGCCCAGCGGGAGATGGCAGCGAGGTAAGGTGGGTGGGCCTGGGACAGCGGACCCTCCACATGCGGGGTTAGGGGCGTGGACCCCCACTCAGCTCAAATCCGAGTACAACTTTTGACTCCCACGAACTTAACTAGGAATGGCTTCTCGCTGACCGGAGGCCTCGTGAGGACACTTGGTCCATGCACACCCGCTTCCTGTTCTCACAGTAATGGAGGCTGGAGACCAGAAAATATATTCAGAGAAGTCTAAGGGGCCGGGTGCGGGGGCTCACGCCTGGAATCCCAGCACTTTGGGAGGCCGAGGCAGGCAGATCACGAGGTCAGGAGATCGGACCAGCCTGGTCAACACGGTGAAACCCTGTCTCTACAAAAATACAAAAATTAGCCGGGTGTGGTGGCACACACCTGTAATCCCAGCTACTCAGGAGGCTGAGGCAGGAGAATCTCCTGAACCCAGGAGGTGGAGGTGGCAGGGAACCGAGATTGCACCACTGCACTCCAGCCCAGGCGACACAGTGACACTCCATCTCAAAAAAATAAAGGACAGGCCGGGCGCGGTGGCTCACGCCTGTAATCCCAGCACTTTGGGAGGCCGAGGTGGGCAAATCATGAGGTCAGGAGTTCGAGACCATCCTGGCCAACATGGTGAAACCCCGTCTCTACTAAAAATACAAAAAATTAGCCGGGTGTGGTGGTGGGCAACTGTAATCCCAGCTACTCGGAAGGCTGAGGCAGGAGAATTGCTTGAACCCGGGAGGCGGAGGTTGCAGTGAGCCAAGATTGCGCCACCGCGCTCTAGCCTGGGCGACAGAGCAGTACTCTGTCTCAAAAAAAAAAAAGGAAAAAAAAAGGAGAAATCCTGTTTGCTGTTCACACAGTGGAAGTGACCGTCATGAAGGCCTCTGTCCTTGTGTTCATATTGAGGGCTGAGGAAGAGGAGCAGGAGCAGGAGGGTGGGTCTGTCTCGGGAGTGGCAGGGGTGGAAGGGGAGGCAGGAGAGGCCAGCACCCTCGGGGCAACCTTTATTGAAAACATTCACATATGAGTGGGCCCGTGCAGTTCAAACCTGCCTCGTTCAAAGGTCATCTGTATTTCCTTGGCATTTCAGGAGGGCTGAAAATGGACAGGGGGCACTGACCTGGTCCAGAACGACCCCCTGAGTAAGTGATGTTGATGGAGAATGCAGTGCCCCAGGCTCAGGGATGGAAGGCCCAGAGCCCAGAGGGGCTGGACAGGTGGGAGCCATGGCAAGGCCGGAGCAGGAGGAGTGAGGCCCAGCATGACCAGATCCGCATTGAGGGTGGAACGTGCCGTGGATGGGCCCAGGAGTGAGGCTGGGGAGTAGCAGCTGCAGACTCCAGGCAGGAGACAGCAGGGGGCTCGGTGGGGACGGCAGAAATGAGGGGTAGAGGATGCAGGTCCTCTTTGGAGGAAGCGAGTTCCTGTGGCCAGGAGAGGAGGCAGCTTGGCAGGTGAGCGTGTGGGAGGCTGGGGCGGGGGTCCCCAGACTTCTGGCTGGAGCATCACAAGCCAGGACAGGCTCAGGAGGGACAAGTACTGGCTTGGATGCATTGGCGGCACCTGGGGCTGAGAGGTCCACAGAGCAGTGCGTCCCAAGTGCCCTGTGCCTCAGTTTCCATGATTGAAATGGTCACTCAGACATGTCTGTCCTGGGGCTGTGGGAACAAACGGACCCGATGCGTTGCTGACAGCCGCAGGCCACACAGCAGATAAAAAACAGCAGCTGAGGCTGGGTGCAGTGGCTCATGCCTGTCATCCCAGCACTTCGGGAGGCCGAGGCGGGCGGACATCTGAGGTCAGGGGTTCGAGACCAGCCTGGCCATCATGGCAAAACCCCGTCTCTACTAAAAATACACAAATAAGCTGGGCGCGGTGGCACGCACCTGTAATCCCAGCTACTCAGAGGCTGAGGCAGGAGAATCGCTTGAATCCAGAAGGCAGAAATTGCAGTGAGCCAAGATCGCGCCACTGCACTCCAGCCTGGGTAACAGGGCGAGACTCTGTCTCAAAAAAAAAAAAAAAAAAGGGTGGGGGGATGATAGGACGAACTGGGGGTGCTGGGATAAAGTCTGGAGTTTACCGATGAGCAGAGAGAGGCCCGGCCTTGCCAGCTGTGAGGAAAGCAGGTGGCTTGGGCTTGGGCGTGGTCCCTGGCTGGGGTGCAGGGTGAGCAGAGACATGGCAGAGAGGAGGCTGGGAGCAGGCCTTGGCGGTGGCCCCAGTGTCTGGACCGTAGCGCAGGGGTCGGCGTTTGTGCTGGGGAGGAGGCTAGGGGTTGCACGTGGCCTCTGGGCTGTTCCCCGGTCCTGGATGAGCACCCGTCCATCTCAGTGCGCTGGAGCCTGGCACACAGTAGACACGCAGTGATTGTGCATTGAATGATCTGTGGGAATTAAACATCTAATTCTTTCATGGGGCTTGAAGGGAGGACTGAAGATCTCCAGGGATGCACTTTTGTAGATGTACGCATCAGCCTGTCCCATGAAGTTAGTATCTAAAATATCTTTTTTTTTTTTTTTTTTTGAGATGGAGTCTCGCTGTGTCGCCCAGGCTGGAGTGCAGTGGTGTGATCTTGGCTCACTGCAAGCTCTACCTCCTGGGTTCATGTCATTCTCCTGCCTCAGCCTCCCGAGTAGCTGGGACTACAGGCGCCTGCCACCATGCCCAGCTAATTTTTTCTATTTTTAGTGGAAACGAGGTTTCACCGTGTTAGCCAGGATGGTCTCGATCTCCTGACCTGGTGATCTGCCCGCCTCAATCTCCCAAAGTGCTGGGATTACAGGTGTGAACCACCGTGTGGGGCCTTTTTTTTTTTTTTTTTTTTTTTTGAGATTGACTCTCGCCCTGTTGCTCAGGCTTGAGTGCAGTGGCGAGATGTCGGTTCACTGCCACCTATGCCTCCTGGATTCAAGTGATTCTGGTGCCTCAGCCTCCCGAGTAGCTGGGACTACAGGTGCCTGCCACCACACCCAGCTAATTTTTGTATTTTTAAGAGATGGTGTTTTGCCATGTTGGCCAGGCTGGTCTTGAACTCCTGACCTTAAGTGATCCACCCACCCCGGCCTCCCAAAGTGCTGGGAGTGCAAGCTGAGCCACTGCACCTGGCCTCCCCATTTTATTTTATTTTAATTTTTTTTTGAGACAGAATCTTGCTCTGTTGCCCAGGCTGGAGTAGTACAGTGGTGTGATCTCCACACGCTGCAGCCTTCGGCTCCCTGGCTCAAGTGATTCTCCTGTCTCAGCCTTCTGAGTAGCTGGAATTACAGGTGCACGCCACCATGCCCGGCTAATTTTTGTATTTTTAGTAGAGACAGTATTTCCGTCATGTTGCCCAGGGTGGTGGTGAACTCCTGAGCTCGGGTGATCCACCCACGTCGGCCTCCCAAAGTGCTGGGATTACAGGTGTGAGCCACCGTGCCCAGCCTAAAGTATCTTTATTCACTCTATCATGGAACTGTCAGCAATGTAGCGAGGTCTAGAAGTAGAACAATCTGTCTGGGCGCAGTGGCTCACGCCTGTAATCCCAGCACTTTGGGAGGCCCAGTCAGGCGGATCACGAGGTCAGGAATTTGAGACCAGCCTGGCCAACATGGTGGAACCCCGTCTCTACTAAAACAAAAAATTAGCCTGGTGTGGCGGTGGGCACCTGTAATCCTAGCTACTCGGGAGGCTGAGGCAGGAGAATTGCTCGAACCTGGGAGGCGGAGGTTGCAGTGAGCCGAGATCGCGCCACCCCACTCCAACCTGGGTGACAGACTGAGACTCCGCCTCAAAAAAGAAGAAAAAAAACACCACAAAAATTAGCCAGGCATGGTGGCACGCGCCTGTAATCCCAGCTACTGGGGAGGCTGAGGCAGGATAGTCATTTGAACCTGGGAGGCGGAGGTTGCAGTGAGCCAAGATTGTGCCACTGCACTTCGGCCTGGGCGACAAAGTGAGACTCTGTCTTGGAAAAAAAAGCAAAAAAACAGTATGTTCTGGGGTCTCCTATTTCATTGACTGCTTTGTGAGTCCTTGTTCCCATAACACATTGTTTGATTATTGCTATTTTATGGTATGTTTTGAGGACTGCTCACCAAATTCTTCCCAACTTTACTCTTTGTGAAGACTTTTCAGGCTGAGTGCAGTGGCTCACATCTGTAATCCCAGCACTTTGGGAGGCTGAGGTGGGAGGATCGCTTGATCTCAGGAGTTCGAGACCAGCCTGGCCAATATAGCGAAACCTCATTACTTGGACATGGTGGTGTGCGCCTTTGGTCCCTGCTACTCAGGAGGCTCAGGTAGGAGGATCACCTGAGCCTGAGAGGTTGCTGCTGCAGTAAGCTGTGATCCTACCACTGCACTCCAGTCTGGGTGATAGAGTAAGACTCTGTCTCTTAAAAAAAAAAAAAAAAAAAAAAAGAGCCGGGCACAGTGGCTCACGCCTGTAATCCCAGCACTTTGGGAGGCCGAGGCAGGCAGATCACCTGGTCAGGAGTTCGAGATCAGCTTGGCCAACATAGTGAAACTCCGTCTGTATTAAAAATACAAAAATTACCCAGGCATGGTGGCGTGTGCCTGCTACTTAAGAGGCTGAGGCAGGAGAATCGCTTAAACCTGGGTGGCAGAGGTTGTGGTGAGCTGAGATCGCACCACTGCGCTCCAGCTTGGGCAACACAGCAAGACTCCGCCTAAAAAAAAAGAAAACAAAAAAGACTGGGCGCAGTGGCTCACCCCTGTAATCCCAGCACTTTGGGAGGCGGAGGCAGGCGGATCACCTGAGGTCTGGAGTTTGAGAGCAGCCTGGCCAACACAGTGAAACCTTGTCTCTACTAAAAATACAAAATTAGCCAGGTGTGGTGGCAGGTGCCTGTAATCCCAGCTACTCGGGAGGCTGAGGCAGGAGAATCGCTTGAACCTGGGAGGTGGAGGTTGCAGTGAGCTGAGATCGCGCTGCTGCACTCCAGCCTGGGCAAAAAGAGTAAAATTCTGTCTCAAAAAAAAAGACTTTCTCAGCTGGTCTGACACATTTACTCTTCTGTAATCAGTCACCCACATCCACCCATCTGTCCACCCTACAGATACTCACTGAAATACAATCCTGGCTACAGGAGGTGAATATGACAGAAAAACATCTCCTTCCTTATGGAACTTATATTCTGTGTTTTATTTTATTATTATTATTTTTTGAGACAGAGTCTCACTCTGTTGCCCAGGCTGAAGTGCAGTGGCACGATCTTGGCTCACTGCAAAGCTCTGCTTCCCAGGTTCCAGCAGTTCTCCTGCCTCAGCCTCCCGAGTAGCTGGGGTTACAGGCGTGCACCACCACACCCGGCTAATTTTTGTATTTTTAGAGACAGGGTTTCGCCGCGTTGGCCGGGCTGGTCTCGAACTCCTGACCTCAGGCGATCCTCAGCCTCCCAAAGTACTGGGATTACAAGCGTGAGCCACCGCCCCTGGCCTAAGGTGGGAAGATCTTTTGAAGTGAAGAGTTTGGTACCAGTGTGGGCAACATAGTGAGATCTTGCCTGTGTAAAACAAAACCAAAACAGATAAAAGACACAGGTGCCAGCAAATTCATGTGAAGGGTCAGATAGTAAATATTTTTGGCAGGCCATACTGTCTCAGTTGCAACTATTTAATTCTGCCATAGCAGCACAAAAAGCCGTAAATCAACAACATATAACTGAGCAAGAATAGCTGTGTTCTAATAAAACTTTATTGGCCGGGTGCGGTGGTTTACACCTGTAATCCTGGCACTTTGGGAGGCCGAGGCAGGAGTATCACCTCAGGTCAGGAGTTCAAGACCAGCCTGGCCAACATGGTGATACTCCGTCTCTACTAAAAATACAAAAATTGGCCGAGTGCAGTGGCTCACACCTGTAATCCCAGCACTTTGGGAGGCCGAGGCAGGTGGATCATGAGGTCAGGAGTTCGAGACCAGCCTGGCCAAGATGGTGAAACCCCGTCTCTACTAAAAATACAATCATCTGGGTGTGGTGGCGGGTGCCTGTAATCCCAGCTACTCGGGAGGCTGAGGCAGGAGAATTGCTTGGACCTGGGCAGCAGAGGTTGCAGCGAGCTGAGATGGCGCCACTGCACTCCAGCCTGGGCGACAGAGCGAGACTCTTGTCTCAGAAAAATAAAAAATAAAAAAATTAGCTGGGCGTGGTGGTGCGCACCTGTAATCCCAGCTACTCGGGAGGCTGAGGCAGGAGAATCGCTTGAATCTGGGAGGAGGAGGAGGTTGCAGTGAGCTGAGATAGTGCCAGTGCAGGCCAGCCTGGTCAACAAGAGTGAAACTCCATCTCAGAAAAAAAAAAACTTTATTTACAAAAACAAGTGGTGGGCCAGATTCACTCTAAGGCCCATAGTTTGCCAGCCCTGGCCTAATGATGCCTGATGATCTTGAGAATCAGTTCGTCAAGTGATAAAGGAATTTATCGAGGATTTTGGTCTTTCTAAGGACATAAAGTTGGGTGATTTTTTTTTTTTTTTTTTGAGACACAGTCTTGCTCTGTCGCCCAGGCTGGAGTGCAGTGGCGCGATCTCGGCTCACTGCAAGCTCTGCCTCCTGGGTTCACGCCATTCTCCTGCCTCAGCCTCCCGAGTAGCTGGCATGTTTACTTTTATCTGGTTTGAACTATTGCTTCCTGAAGCCTTATTAGGTTTAACAGTTTTTCTGTGGGTTCTGTGGTCTTGTGCTCTGCAGTGGAGTATCCTGTAGTAACCCAGATGGTTTGGAGCTGTGCTGTCCAATACTAGGCACTCATGTGGCCAGTACTGACTACAGATGTGGCCAGTGTGACCGAGGAGTTGAATGTTCAATCAGCTGAATTTGGATTTAGATTTAATTAGCCATGTGTGGCTAGTATTGACCCCTTGGACTCTGAGACTTTTTAAACATTAAAAAAAATTTTTTTTTCAGAGACAGGGTATCACTCTGTCACCCACACTGGAGTTCAGTGGCTCAATCATAGCTCACTGCAGCCTCCAGCTTCTGGGCTCAAACAGTCCTCCCACCTTAGCCTCCCAAGTAGCTGGGACTATAGACATGCACCACCATGCTCGGCTAATTTTTTTCTGTTTAGTAGAGATGGGGTCTTGCTGTGTTGCTCAGGCTGGTCTTGAACTTGTGGGTTCAGGTGATCTTCCCAACTTGGCCTCCCAAAGCACTGGGATTACAGGTGTGAGCCACTGCTTCCAGCTAAAAAATAATTTTTTGTTTTTGTTTTTGTTTTTGAGACGGAGTTTTGCTCTTGTTCCCAGGCTGGAGTGCAGTGGTGCGATCTTGGCTCACTGCAACCTCTGCCTGCCGGGTTCAAGCAATTCTCCTGTCTCAGCCTCCTGAGTAGCTGGGATTACAGGCTCCGGCCACCACACCTAAGTTTTGTATTTTTAGTAGAGACGGGGTTTCATCCTATTGGTCAGGCTGGTCTCGAACTCCTGACCTCAGGTGATCCGCCCGCCTCGGCCTCCCAAAGTGCTGGGATTACAGGCATGAACCACTGCGCCTGGCTAAAAAATAATTTTAAAAATGAGCCAGGCATGGTGGTGCATGCCCTAGTCCCAGGTACTCAGGAGGCTGAGTTGGGAGGATCACCTGAGCCCAGGAAGTCAAGGCTGCAGTGAGCTGTGATCATAGCACTGCACCCCAGCCTGGGTGACAGAGTGAGACCCTGTCTCAAAGAAGAAGATGTTAAACATCAGGGTCATTCCACTCCGAGGCATTTATCTAAGAGGAGGAGAATCAATGGCCTCACACAGTCTCATGCATGAATGCTCAGAGCAGCATGATTCACAGTAGCTCAAAACCGGAAAACCCGCAGACCAGCCAGTGAGTGTAGAAACAAACCGCGGTTCACAGATTCCATGGAATTTGGCAGTCAAAAGAATTCCTGGCTGGGTGCAGTGGCTCACGCCTGTAATCCCAGCACTTTGGGAGGCCAAGACAGGCGGATCACGAGGTCAGGAGATTGAGACCATCCTGGCTAACACGGTGAAACCCCATCTCTATTAAAAATACAAAAAAATTAGCCGGGCGTGGTGGTGGGCGCCTGCAGTCCCAGCTACTCAGGAGGCTGAGGCAGGAGAATCGCTTGAACTTGGGAGACAGGGGTTGCAGTGAACCCAGATGGCACCACTGCACTCCAGCCTGGGCGACAGAGCAAGACCCCATCTCAAAAAATAAAATAAAATTTTTTTTGTAGAGATGGGGTCTTTCTATGTCACCGAGGCTGGTCTCAAACTCCTGGGCTCAAGTGATCCTCCTGCCTCGGCCTCCCAAAGTCCTGGGATTACAGGCATTAGCCACCGCTCCTGGCCTGATTTTATTTTAGATTCGGGGGTGTATATGAAGGTTTGTTATGTGAACCCTGAATATCTGAGACAGGTCTCAGTCAATTTAGAAAGTTTTTTTTGCCTAGCTGGGCGTGGTGGCTCACGCCTGTAATCCCAGCACTTCGGGAGGCCGAGGCGGGCGGATCACCTGAGGTCAGGAGTTCGAGACCAGCCTGAACAACATGGAGAAACCCCGTCTCTACTAAAAATGCAAAATTAGTCGGGCGTGGTGATGCATGCCTGTAATCCCAGCTACTCGGGAGGCTGAGGCAGGAGAATTGCTTGCACCCAGGAGGCCGATTTTGTGGTGAGCTGAGATCATGCCATTGCACTCCAGCCTAGGCAACAAGAGTGAAACTCCGTCTCAAAAAAAAAAAAAAAAGTTTATTTTGCCAACATTAAGGACGCGTGCCCGTGACACAGCCTCAGGAGGTCCTGACGGTATGTTCCCAAGGTTGTCAGGGCACAGGTTGGTTTTATACATGTTAGGGGGATATGAGACATCAATCAATATATGTAAAATGAACATTGGTTCAGTCCAGAAAGGGGGGAAACTCTTAGCGGGGAGGGGCTTCCAGGTCATAGGTAAGAAACAGACCATTGCATTGAGTTTCTGATGAGCCTTTCCAAAGGCAGCAATCAGATAACGCATTTATCTCAGTGAGCAGAGGGATGGCTGAGTTTTCTCTGTCCTTTGTCCACAAGGAATTTCCTTGTGGACAGATTGGGAGGGAGGTGTGTAGCTTTTTTATCTTAGTAGCTGTCTTTTTAAGGAATAGAACAGAAGGCTGGTTTGCCCTAAGCGGTTCCAGCTTGATTTTTCCTTTTGGCGTAGTGATTTTGGGGTCCAGAGATTCCTTTTTCTTTTCTTTTCTTTCTCTTTCTTTTTTTTTTTTCTTTGACGGAGTTTCGTTTTTGTTGCCCAGGCTGGAGTGCAATGGCGTGATCTCGGCTCACCACAACCTCCTCCTCCCGGGTTCAAGCGATTCTTCTCCTGCCTCAGCCTCCCGAGTAGCTGGGATTACAGGCATGCATCACCACACCCGGCTAATTTTGTATTTTTAGTAGAGATGGGATTTCTCCGTGTTGGTCAGGCTGGTCTTGAACTCCCACCCTCATGTGATCACCTGCCTTGGCCTCCCATAGTGCTGGGATTACAGGTGTGAGCCACCGCACCTGGCGTTTTTTGTTTGTTTGTTTGAGACGGAGTCTTGCCCTGTCGCCCAGGTTCGAGTGCAATGATGCAGTCTTGGCTCACTGCAACCTCCACTTCCCGGGTTCAAGCAAGTCTCTTGCCTCAGCCTCCCGAGTAGCTGGGATTACAGGCGCACGCCACCATGCCTGGCTAATTTTTGTACTTTTTTAGCAGAGACGGGGTTTCACCATGTTGGCCAGGCTGGTCTTGAACTCCCGACCTTGTGATCTGTCTGCCTCAGCCTCCCAAAGTGCTGGGATTACAGGGGTGAGCCACTGCACCCAGCCTATGTGTGGCTAATTTTTAAACTTTTTGTAGAAAAACAGGCAAGGCAGAGTCTGGCTACATTGCTCAGGCTGATCATCTGCTCTTGGGCTAAAACGATGCTCCTGCCTTGGCCTCCCAAAGTGGCGTCTTTCTTTTGATGTTGACGTAGCCACTCCAGCTCTCATGGTTTCTGTTTGGATATAAAGGAAAATCTGTTTTTACTCCTCACAGGAGTTCTGGCACCGTGTGTGGGTTTTCCACAGCAAGTGATTCCTCATCTTGTGGATACAAACTGGGCATACTACAATTTTTTTTTCTTTTTTTTTTTTTTTTGAGACGGAGCCTTGCTCTGTCGCCCAGGCTGGAGTGCCGTGGCGCAATCTCGGCTCACTGCAAGCTCTGCCTCCTGAGTTCACACCATTCTCCTGCCTCAGCCTCCCAAGTAGCTGGGACTACAGGTGCCCGCCACCACGCCCGGCTAATTTTTTTTTTTTTTGGAATTTTTAGTAGAGACAGGGTTTCACCATGTTAGCCAGGATGGTCTCGATCTCCTGACCTCGTGATCCACCCGCCTCGGCCTCCCAAAGTGCTGGGATTACAGGCATGAGCCCCCGTGCCCGGCGGCATCCTACAATTTAACTCAACCCTCACACCCACCATCCAGAGTGAGCACAGACCCCACAGGTGGTCAGCTGAGCCCCGTGCCACCCATGTCAGATGCCTGTTGCAGGGGCGAGTCTCCAGGTGACCCACACTTCTCTGACTAAAATCAGGGGTCCCACATCTCCGTCCTTGAGCTTGATAATTAGCCATAAAAGCTCACAGAACTTCGAGAAATACAGTTACCAGTTTGCCTGTAATCACAGCGCTTTGGGCAGCTGAACTGGGAGGATCGCTTGAGCCCAGGCGTTTGAGACCAGCCTGGGCAACATAGCGAGACCCTGTCTGTACAAAACATTTAACAGCTGGGCATTGTGGCTTGTGTGTGTGTTCCCAGCTACTGGGAGGCTGAGGTGGGAGAATTGCTTGAGCCCAGGAGGTTGAGGCTGCAGTGAGCTATGAACGTGCCACTGCACTCTAGCCTGGGTGACAGTGAGACCACACCTGTAAAAACTAAAAATAAAAATGAAATAAAAATAAATGAAAGATTTAATAAAGGACATCTCTTCCAGGCGTGGGGGCTCACACCTGTAATCCCAGCACTTTGGGAGACGGAGGCGGGCGGATCATCTGACATCAGGAGTTCGAGACCACCCTGGCCAACATGGTGAAACCCCATCTCTACTAAAAAAATACACAAATTAGCCAGGCATGGTGGTGCTATGCCTGTAATCCCAGCTACTTGGGAGGCTGAGGCAGGAAGACTCACTGGAACTCAGGAGGCGGAGGTTGCAGTGAGCCAAGATTGCGCCACTGCACTCCAGTCTGGGCGGCAGAGCGAGACTCCATCTCAAAAAACAAAAACAACAAGGACATCTTGCAGCCAGATGAGGAGGTTCACATGTCCAGAGGGTATTGGAGCACCTGCACCTGTGTCCTGTGGGCTCAGGATGGCCACCCTTGTGGCACGTGGACAAAGTCACCAGCTTGGAAGCTCAGCCCTGTGGTTTAGGGCTCTTCATGGAGGTTCCATTGCGTAGATTAAATCACGGAATCATTGGCCCTTTGTGCACCATACAGTTCTTTCAGTCTTTAACCTGTTTTCTTTTGTTTTTGAGATGGAGTCTCACTCTTGCTGTCCAAGCTTGAGTGCAAATCTTGGCTCACTGCCATCTCTGCCTCCTGTTTTTTTTTTTGTTTGTTTTTTTTTTTTTTTTTTTTTGAGATGGAGTCTCAGCCTTGTAGCCCAGGCTGCAGTGCAGTGGCACGATCTCAGCTCACTGCGACCTCCGCCTCCAGGATTCAAGCAATTCTCCTGCCTCAGCCTCCTGAGTATCTGGGATTACAGGTGCCACCACGTCCAGCTAATATTTTGTATTTTTAGTAGAGATGGGGTTTCACCGTGTTAGCCAGGATGGTCTCGATCTCCTGACCTCGTGATCTGTCTGCCTTGGCCTCCCAAAGTGCTGGGATTACAGGTGTGAGCCACCGTGCCTGATGCCTCCTGGGTTTTAAGTGATTCTCCTGCCTCAGCCTCCTGAGTAGCTGGGACTACAGGTGTCCACCACCACACCTGACTAATTTTTGTATTTTTCATAGAGACAGGGTTTCACCATGTTGGCCAGGCTGATCTGGAACTCCTGATCTTAGGTGAGCCGCCCGCCTCAGCCTCCCAAAGTGCTGCGATGACAGGCTTGAGCCACTGTGCCTGTCCCCCACCCTACTTTTTGTCTCTCTGAATCTGAGGACTCTGGGGACCTCCTAGGAGTGGATCACACAGGATTTGTCCTTCTGTGCCTGGTGTCTCTCATAGAGCGCGACGTCCTCAAGGTGCATCTGCGCCGGGTCCTGCATCAGAGCCTCGTTCCTGTTTGTGGCTGGGTCGTGTTCCGGCGCGTGGGTGGTCGTGCCGTGTCTGTTGATGGACACTGGTTGTTTCCCCCGTTTGGAGTTGGGAATCGTGCTGCTGTGAGCAATTGTGGATGTGTTTTTGTGTGGCCATGTGTTCTCGATTTGTTTGGAAGGGGAAGGGGTTACAGATACATGAAGGGGGAACAGCCGGGAGTGGGGCTGGGGATTCACGGTGGGCAGAGGAGGCAGGAGCGGTGCCCAGGGGTCGGATCCTGAAGGCCCATGTGGGTGTCTCCAGCTTGGTGTTGGAGGAGCCCCTGCCGTGGAGACCGGCAGAGCTGCCTGGGGACCCGCCCATCTCAGAGGGGCTCCCTGATTCCAAACTGTGCATGGACGGCCCATGCCGGGCCCACTTTAGTGCCTCCTGCTTTCTGCTTTTGAACCCTCCTCAAAGGTTTTCCCCACAGGAGACCAAGATGCGTTTTTAAATCAAGAAAGAGAAGTCCCACGCACAGGTACTCTATTTCTGGAACATCATGTGGGAGGGAAGCGTTTGTCCTGGGGCACCGGCTGTGGGTGATGGTGGTGCGGGGCCCTGAGGCCTGGGCCCCTAAGGACGCGGCCAGGAGGGCAGATGGGCGGGCGGCAGTCCCAATGCCCACACACTGGGGGGTCAGACTCAGACTCAGTGGGTTCATCCTCTGCCAGTCCCAGAGCCGAGGACCATGGATCAAGGCATCCCAGGGCGGCCCTCCCTCTGGAGGCTCAAGGGAGGATCCTCCTGCCCCACCCAGCTTCTGGGGGCTCCAGACGTCCTTGGCCTGTGGCCGCGTTGCTTCAGTCCCTGCATCCGTCTCCATGCAGCCACCCACTCTGTTTTTTTTTTTTGAGATGGAGTCTTGCTCTGTCACCCAAGCAGGAGGGCAATGGCATGATCTCGGCTCACTGCAACCTCCACCTCCCAGGTTCAAGCGATTCTCCTGCCTCAGCCTCCCGAGTAGATGGGATTACAGGCGCCCGCCACCATGCCCGGCTAATTTTTGTATTTTTAGTAGAGACGGGGTTTCACCATGTTGGCCAGGCTGGTCTCCCAACTTCTGACCCCAGGTGATTTGCCTGCCTCGGCCTCCCAAAGTGGTGGGATTACAGGCGTGAGTCACCGCACCCGGCCTTTTTTTTTTTTTTTTTTTTTTTTGAGACAGTCTCTTGTTCTGTCACCCAGGCTGGAGTGCAGTGGTGCAATCCTGGCTCTCTGAAGCCTTGACCTCCTGGGCTCAAGTAGTCCTCCTGCCTCAGCCTCCTGAGTAGCTAGGACTGCAGTTGTTCACCACCATGCCTGGCTAATTTTCAATGTTTTTGTAGAGATGGGGTCTCACTACGTTGCCCAGGCTGGTCTCAAACTCCTGGGCTCAAGTGATCCTCCCGCCTTGGTCTCCTACATGCTGGGATGACAGGCGTGGGCCACCGTGCCCGGTCTGTTTCTCCTTCTTCCAAGGACACCAGCCACTGGTTAGGGCCAGCCTTCCCCGGCGCCTTCGTCCTGACTCGTGGCGTTAGCATGGGCCTATTTCCACCGAGCCTCCCACTCCGAGGTTCGGGGCGGATGTGGACGCTGTGGTCGGGGCCCGTGTGGAAGCCACTGCGTTGGTTTCTGACCTGACTTTCGGGCGCACTCAAGCCCTGGGCTGGACCGGATGGGCTGAGGGCCTGGGGGCTGGGGGGAGCGTGTGGTGGGAGGAGAGCGAGGAGCTTCTCCTCGGAAGATGGGGGCTTTCCCGGGAGCTGTGTGGAGGTTGCCTAGCCAGGCCTGGAGGTTCAGCTGTGCAGGAGTGAGAAGCAGGACCCATCCGTGGGGAACCACCTGCAGCTCCGGAGCTTTCTGGGGAGGGAGCGGCTGTTGAGAGCCGGCACTTGCTGTGGTGGGAGGCTTGGAAGGGGACAGGTGGGGAAGAGGTGACGCAGGGACCGCAACGTCCTGGGGCAGGTGCTCCGCCGTGCGCAGGCCGAGCGTCTATGATCCCACTTCGCGAGCGTCTGTGAACCCGCCCCTCGAGTGTCTGTGCCCCTGCTGAGTGTCCATGATCTATGCTGTGTGTGCTCTCAGCCCCCTGGGAGGCCATCGTGGGAGCAGGCCCTGGGGACGGTACATGGACAGCATAGAGTGGCGTCTTGAGCCTGGGAGCCATGGAGTCCTCCCCGCCCCATGCAGACCTGGCCAAACACGGGTTCATAGCCGGCTGTTGTGGAGGCTAAGGAGGCACCAGCAGCCTTTCTGTGCCCACCGCACCCTCCTCCCTGTTGCGATACGGAAGATCTGAGCCGCTGAGTGGGCCCCATAGGCAGCCTGTGCTCCACACGGGGCAGAACCCACAGCGTCCTCACAGCCACCGCTTTCCCAGCTGGGGCCACCCCTGGTGCCTCCTAACGCTCCTCCCACGCTCCTGCTGTTCCCTGGGCCTCCATGCCCTTCCCCATGGGTGTGGCAGCTCAGATGACCCCACAGGGCTTCCCTGGGCCTTGTGTTCCCAACAGGACCTTGCTCCTCTCTCTTCCCTCACTCAGTGGGGGCTGTTTGGCCATTTGGTCCTTGTCTGCCTCCCTCAGTGGGGCCAGGCCCTGTGCCTGTAGCTGACTCCCTCGGAAAGCGTGTGCCGATGAGGGAATGCGTGAGCAGGAAAGTGATAGAGAGTAGATGAGTGTGTGAATGAATGAGTGAATGAGACTAAGTGGATGAGTGCATGTGGGAATGAACGAATGTGTGTGTGTGTGAATGGGTGAATGAATGAATGCATGTGTCATAAATGAGCGAGTGAGTGCATGTGTATGAGTGAGTGAATGTACATGGAAATGAGTTAATGAATGAATATGTGAATGAATGAGCGAGTGAATGAACGCATGTGTGAATGAATGCATGCATGCATATGGGAATGAGTGAATGAGTGTGTGCCTGACGCCTGGAAGGAAAGAGGATGGTGAGGGCTGGCAGAGCGTGAGGCCCTGTGTGGCCCAGGGCATGGTCCTAGCCATGCCTGTCCTTGCCGTGGGTCCGTCTGCATCACTCTCCTGCTGTCCCAGGCCCCTTCCAGAAGCCTCTGCCATCGGGGGGCCTGGTACACGCCTGCTGGGGGCTGGCAGGGAGCCCTGGTGGGGTGGTCACCCAGGATACCAGGCAGGCTCTCCCTGCCGTGGGGTGGCAGCCACGGGGTTAACCAGGGCCTCCTCTCTCCCGTGCCAGGTTCGTGCTGGCCGTGGGCAGCGCCGTCTTTGATGCCATGTTCAACGGGGGAATGGCCACAACATCCACGGAGATCGAGCTGCCCGACGTGGAACCCGCTGCCTTCCTCGCACTGCTCAAGTAATGCTTCCGGATGCTTGCTGCTGGGGAGCTGGGCCCGGGGAGGGGGACTTCAGAGAATGTAGACCTTGTCTGACACCAGCTCAGAGGCCCTGGCTTGGTGGAGATTTCTAGAACGTTCCTGTGCAGTGAGGGGTTCCAGAGCCACCTTTTATTTTTCTTTTTGAGATGGAGTCTCACTCTGTTGCCCAGGCTGGAGTGCAGTGCTGTGATCTTGGCTTACTGCAACCTCAGTCTCCCAGGTTCAAGTGATTTTCCTGCCTCAACCTCTTAAGTAGCTGGGACTACAGGCTCGTGCCACCATGCCCGGCTATTTTTTTTGTATTTTTAGTAGAGACGGGGTTTCACTGTGTTAGTCAGGATGGTCTCGATCTGACATCATGATCCACCCACCTCAGCCTCCCAAAATGCTGGGATTAGAAGCCTGAGCCACCGTGCCCAGCCCAGAGGCACCCTTTTTATTTTATATTTTTTAGACGTAGTCTTGCTCTGTTGCCCAGGATGGAGTGCAGTGATTATATCTCAGCTCACTGAGACCTCTGCCTTCCTGGTTCAAGTGATTCTCCTGCCTCAGCCTCCTGAGTACCTGGGATTACAGGCGTTCACCACCACACCCAGCTCATTTTTGTGTTTTTCAGTAGAGACAGCGTTTCTCTATGTTGGCCAGGCTGGTCTCAAACTCCTGGCCTCAGGTGATCCGCCCGCCTCAGCCTCCCAAAATGCTGGGATTACAGGCATGAGCCACCGTGCCCAGCCAGTTCCCTGCTTTTCTTTTTCTTTTCTTTTCTTTTTTTGACAGAGTTTTGCTCTTGTTGCCCAAGCTGGAGTACACAAACAAAAATTAACAACGACAAAAAAAAAAAAAAAGGAAACATCAGTGAAAGAAATTTAAAAAGACACAAATAAATGGAAACACATCCCATGTCCATGGATTGAAGAGAATATTGTTAAGATGTCCACACAACCCACTGCAATCTGCAGTCAGTATAATCCTATCAGAATTACTGGTTTTTTGCAAAAATAGAAAAACTATCCTAGAATTCATACGGAATCCCAAGGGACCCTGAATAGCCACAACGATCTTGAAAAAGAACAAAGTTGGAGGGCTCATACTTTCTGATTTCAAAACTCACTACAAAGCTACAATCATCAAAACAGTGTGATACTGGCGTAAGGACAGAACGTGGGGACCAATGGAATGGAATAGAGAGCTCAGAAATAAATACCTTTGCACATAGGGTTAAATAATTTTTGCAAGGGTGCCAAGGCCATTCAACAGAAAAGAGAGTTTCACAAATAGCACAGGCACAACTAGAAATCCACATGCAGAAGAATGAAGTTAGACCCTTACCTTACTGTATATAAAAATTAACTCAAATAGATCAAAGTCCAGGCCGGGCATGGTGGCTCACGCCTGTAATCCCAGTACTTTGGGAGGCTGAGACGGGCAGATCAATTGATGAGGAGATTGAGACCATCCTGGCTAACATGGTGAAACCTCGTCTCTACTAAAAATACAAAAAATAAATAAAAAATAAAAAAATTAGCCAGGCATGGTGGCAGACACCCGTAGTCCCAGCTACTCGGGAGGCTGAGGCAGGAGAATGGCGTGAACCCGGGAGGTGGAGGTTGCAGGGAACCAAGATCATGCCACTGTACTCCAGCCTGGGCGACAGAGCGAGACTCTGTCTCGAAAAAAAAAAAAAAAATAGATCAAAGTCCAAAATGTAAGACCTAGACCTGTAAAATCCTTAGAAGAATCCAAAGTGGCCAGGCGTGGTGACTCAGCCTGTAATCCCAGCACTTTGGGAGGCCGAGGTGGGTGGATCACGAGGTCAGGAGATCGAGACCATCCTGGCTAACACGGTGAAACCCCATCTCTACTAAAAATACAAAAAAATTAGCCGGGCATGGTGGCAGGCGCCTGTAGTCCCAGCTACTCGGGAGGCTGAGGCAGGAGAATGGTGTAAACCCAGGTGGCGGAGCTTGCAGTGAGCCGAGATTGCGCCACTGCACTCCAGCCTGGGCAACAGAGCAAGAATCTCTCTCTCAAAAAAAAAAAAAAGAATCCAAAGTATGGCTAGGCGCGGTGGCTCACACCTGTAATCCCAGCACTTTGGGAGGCTGAGGTGGGTGGATCACCTGAGGTCAGGAGTTCAAGACCAGCCTGGGCAACATGGCAAAACCCCATCTCTACAAACATACAAAAATTAGCTGGGCATGGTAGCAGGCACCTGTAACCCCAGCTACTCAGGAAGCTGAGGCAGGAGAATCACTTGAACCTGGGAGGTGGAGGTTTTAGTAAACCAAGATCGTGCCACTGCACTCCAGCTTGGGCGACAGAGCGAGACTCTGTCTCAACAACAACAAAAAAAGAAAAACCAGAATCAAATCTTCATGACATTGGATTTGACCATGATTACTTGGATATGACACCAAAGGCACAGGCAAGAAAAGAATAAACAAAGACATTGGACTTAGGGAAAATGTTTAAAATGTATACCTCAAAGGACAATACCGGCAGAGTGAAAATGCCACCCACGGGCTGGGAGAGAAAAAAATTATTTTTTTATTTTTTTTATTTTTTGAGATGGAGTAGCGCTCTGCCACCATGGCTGGAGTGCAGTGGCACGATCCTGGCTCACTTCAACCTCTGCCTCCCGGGTTCAAGTGATTCTCCTGCATCAGCCTCCCGAGTAGCTGGGACTACAGGCACGCGCCACCACGCCCGGCTAATTTTTGTATTTTTAGTAGAGACCGGGTTTCATCATGTTGTCCAGGATGGTCTCGATCTCCTGATCTCATGATCCGCCTGCCTCAGCCTCCCAAAGTGCTGGGAGTACAGGCCTGAGCCACAGTGCCCAGCCGAAAAAAAATGTGTTTAGAGACAGGATCTCACTATGCCCACACTGGTCTCCAACTCCTGGTCTCAGGCGGTCCTCTTGCCTCTGCCTCCCAAAGTGCTGGGATTACAGGTGTGAGCCACTGCTCCAGGCTGGAGACATTTTTTTATTTTTTATTTTTTATTTTTGAGATGGAGTCTCGCTCTGTCTCCCAGGCTTCAGTGCAGTGATACGATCTTGGCTCACTGCCACCTCCGCCTCCTGGGTTCAAGTGATTCTTGTGCCTTAGCCTCCCAAGTAGCTGGGATTACAGGTGTCTGCCACCACACCTGGCTAATTTTTGTACTTTTAGTAGAGAGGGGGTTTTGCCATGTTGGCCAGGCTAGTCTCTAACTCCTGGCCTCAAGTGATCTGCCCGCCTCGGCCTCTCAAAGTGCTGGGATTACAGGCGTGAGCCACTGCACCCGGCCATGTGCTTCTTTTTTTTAATTTGAGAGGGATTCTCGGTCTGTCTCCAGACTGGAGTGCAGTGGCATGATCTCGGCTCACTGCAACCTCTGCCTCCCAGGTTCAAGCGATTCTCTTGCCTCAGCCTCCCGAGTAGCTGGGACTACAGGCGCCTGCCACCACGCCCAGCTAATTTTTGTATTTTTAGTAGAGACAGGGTTTCACCATGTTGGCCAGGCTGGTCTGGCACTTCTTGACCTCAGGCGATCTGCCTGCCTCAGCCTCCCAAAGTGCTGGGATTACAGGCGTGAACCACCAGGCCCGGCCTGTGCTTCTATTTTTGATCGGTCCAACTTCTGATCTGTATTCAGTGTGGTGTGGGCCACTCGCTGGCAGACGGTAATAGCGTCCATGATTATCCATGATCCTAATTTTGGGTTCTGTGATCCACCCAGAAGTGGTTGAGGTTTTCGGTGGTGCCCAAGGTAGGGAACCAAGAGTTCCTCATGGAAAAGGCCCCCAAGGAGGAGACACCCAGCTCCCAGTGCCCTCTACTTGGGCATCCCGGGTAGAACGAGACAGGCCGTGTAGACGCTTCTGGGTGTGTGCTGTGTAGATGGGTTCAGCCTCTTGCTCGTTTTCATGGGTGACCGCCTTGCCAAGTCGTGTCCCTATGTCAGAGGGCAACGAACAGGGGCTAATTCTGGAAGGTTCCTCGGGGAACCTGATGTGGGGTGTTTGGGTCCTGCCAGCTCAAGGGCAGGTGGCCGTGTCTAACGGTCTGAGTGGTCCCCTGACGCTCTCCCCTGGGGACGGGCATGGCGATCCCACCTCATGGCCACCTGCGTTGCTTCTGCAGGTTTCTCTACTCGGACGAGGTGCAGATCGGCCCGGAGACGGTGATGACCACGCTATACACCGCCAAGAAGTACGCGGTGCCAGCACTCGAGGCCCACTGCGTGGAGTTCCTGAAGAAGAACCTGCGGGCCGACAACGCCTTCATGCTGCTCACGCAGGTGGGCGGGGCCGGTACGAGGCGGGGGCGGGGCCAGGCCTGGCTGGAGGCGGGGCCAGGCCTGGCTGGAGGCGGGGCCAGGCCTGGCTGGAGGCGGGGCCAGGCCTGGCTGGAGGCGGGGCCGGGGGCGGGCCCAGGAGGCAGCAGGCTCCTGCCTGGTAGTAAAATGTGTTTTGGGCCGGGCGTGGTTGCTCACGCCTGTAATCCCCGCACTTTGGGAGGCTGAGGGGGGCAGATCACCTGAGGTCAGGCGTTCCAGACCAGCCTGGCCAACATGGGGAAATCCCATCTCTACTAAAAACACAAAAATGAGCCGGGCATGGTGGCACGCACCTGTAATTCCAGCTACTTGGGAGGCTGAGGCAGGAGAATTGCATGAACCCGGGAGGTGGAGGTTGTAGTGAGCCGAGATCGCGCCATTGCACTCCAGCCTGGGCGAAAGAGCAAGACTCCACCTGAAGAAAAAAATGTGTTTTGGACTTTTCCGTGATACTTTAAAAAATTATTGGCAGGGTGCAGTGGCTCACGCCTGTAACCCCAGCACTTTGGGAGGCCAAGGAGGGAGGACTGCTTGAGGCCCGGAGTTCTAGACCAGCCTAGGCAACATAGAGAGACCCCGTTTCTACAAAAAATAAAAAGATTCAGGCCGGGCACTGTGGTTCATGCCTGTAATCCCAGCATTTTGGGAGGCTGAGACAGGCAGATCACCAGAGGTCAGGAGTTTGAGACCAGCCTGGCCAACATGGTGAAACTCCATCTCTACTAAAAAAAAAAAAATTCATAAATTAGCCAAGCACGGTGGTGCGTGTCTGTAATCTCAGCTACTTGGGGGACCAAAGCAGGAAGATTGCCTGAGCCCAGGAGGTTGAGGCTGCAGTGAGCAGAGATGGCGCCACTGCACTCCAGCCTGAGTGACAAGAGTGAGACCCTGTCTCTAAAAAAAAGTAAAATAATTTTTTTTTTTTTTTTGAGACGGGGTTTCTCTTGTTGCCCAGGCTGGAGTGCAATGGCACGATCTCAGCTCACTGCAACCTCCGCCTCCAGTGTTCAAGCGATTCTCCTGCCTCAGCCTCCAGAGTAGCTGGGATTACAGGCCCCCACCACCACGCCTGGCTAAAAAAAAAGAAAAAAAAAACCAAGAGAGAACTTTCCCTCTCTCTCTAAGGAAATGTCAGGTAGACAGAGCAGGGCCAGGGATCTCAGGGGACCCCAGTTGGGCTCTGTGCAGCCCAAAGGGTGGGGGCTGGGGAGGTCGTGCAGGCCAGGGAGGCTGAGAGGAGGACGTGGGGCCAGGACGGGTGGACGGCCGCTTGGGAGCTGTGAGCTCCTGATCGGGGGTGGAGGGTGGCCAGAGGGGACAGCGGCACTGGGTCCTCCAATGGGCTTTGCGGGTCCAGCATCCTGGAAAACACCCAGAACCTTCTGCCCCTCCATCCTGGCAGGTCAGATGCAGGGGATCCCGGACTCCCAGAGGGAGGGGTTTCTTCTCCGGGTCATCTGGTCGCCTTGCCGGAGAGGCCTCTGTCTGACCTGAGAGGAGGCTGGAGCTCACTCCCCGGGCTTCATCTTGTGGCCGCCTCAGCCTCTCTGCCCCTCAAACCACTACGAACCCACTTGAGAGGTGTCCTCGGGAGGATGCCTGCAGGAAGGCCTGCCCGGGTCCCTGCTGGCATAGGCCCTTCCAGCACCTTCCACTAACTAAGCCTCTGTTTCCCTAAGAGCACAGGCGACCTCCAGCTCTGTCACCTGACTGTCAGAAGTCATGTCTGCTGTGTGTCTTGGGATGGAGCTGCCGGGGACATGGCCCCTCCCACCACCAGTGGCCAAGGGCATGTTGTGGTCGGGAAGCTTCACCGGTCAACCCCGGCCACCTCACCTCTGCCTGCCACTCGGGGTCCTGGGCCCTGCTGCCCCCCTGAATGCAGCTGCAGCGCCTCTTTTGCCTAAAGCAGCAGGCCCTGCCGACAGGGACCTGAGCATCTTTTTCTTCCTTCCTTGGCCTCTGAGGTCCTAAGAGGGAACTCCCCAACTCTCCCGCCACAGTCAGCGGTCACAGGGGGGTCTCTGGGCCCACGACAGGGCCGGCCTGGTGGCTGAGACCCTGGTGGCTCCTGGCCACGCTCAGGAAGGCCCGTGTGGTCAGGGCTGCATTTGAGCTAGCTCCGCACTGGGGGTCTGCCGAGGGCTGGGTGCTGATGTGCCCCCCGCGCCCCCCGTCGATGTCTCTTGCCAGGCGCGACTCTTCGATGAACCACAGCTGGCCAGCCTGTGCCTGGAGAACATCGACAAAAACACGGCAGACGCCATCACCGCTGAGGGCTTCACCGACATTGACCTGGGTAAGGGCCCAGGAGCCCAGGTGTGGGAATCCCAGCGGGGCCTCGGCAGGAGGGTCCGGGGATTGACAGTGAGAGCTTTGGGCCTGGGGGTTCCCTGGGGGAGCTGCACAGGTGAGCTGGGGCCTCACTACTTGCAGCGGGTCAGGAGCTTGGGTCCCAGCACAGCCCCAGGGGAGTCTGGGGCCTTGGCTAGGAGGCCACAGGCCAGACCCCCCCATCCCAGCTGATGGTGACCATCTCGTCCTCCGATAGTCCATGGTTTTGACTTTGCTGTTGAACAGCTTTTGTCAAAGCTACTCAAGTCTGTCCTTGTGGCTTAAAAGCAACCACAGCCTAGGAAAATGAAGGGGTATGGTCTTGTGTTGATAAAGCTTTATTTATAAACACAAGCACAGGGCCAGGTTTGGGCCACGGGCCGTAGTTGCCAGCCCAGCTTTAACTGCTGGTCCTCACGTTAGTCTCACTGCCTCCTGCAGGGTGGGCACACGGGTGTCGTGTTCACGCAGCCCCTTCCTCCACCCCGCAGACACGCTGGTGGCTGTCCTGGAGCGCGACACACTGGGCATCCGTGAGGTGCGGCTGTTCAATGCCGTTGTCCGCTGGTCCGAGGCCGAGTGTCAGCGGCAGCAGCTGCAGGTGACGCCAGAGAACAGGCGGAAGGTTCTGGGCAAGGCCCTGGGCCTCATTCGCTTCCCACTCATGACCATCGAGGAGTTCGCTGCAGGTAACAGAGCTCAGGGGCCCAGGGGCTGGCTTGGGAGGGGAGTGGCACACAGGTGGGCATCTGGGTACCGAGGATAGTGCCCCCGAGTTCACTGCGGAAAGCCTGGCAGATACCTGGAGCGTAAAAAGATGGGAAGAAACCTGGCTTGTGAGGGCGCATCCACAGGGCCATCTGTTAGCCCCGGCCCTGCTCTGTCCCCACTGTGCGCATTGCCAGACCCCGCCTCTCGTGTCTGTCCAGCTGTTTCGGTGGCATCTCCCCAGGAGGGAAGGGAGTCCCCGTCTCGGGCTCTTGTGCTACCTGCTGGTGCAGGTATCAGTGTCCGTGATGAGCCCAGGAAGGCTCTGACATGGCCGGGGTGGCTGTCATGCGCCCATGAGTGGGCCTTGGGGTCCCCTGCTGCAGGGCCTGGGCTGTGGGGTGACGTGAGGGGCAGCCCTAACGATGCCTCCTGCCCTCATGTGGCTGCTCACTTCCTGACGCCGTCCAGCTCTGGAGCAAAACAGGCCTGGAACTTTCCAGAAGGGGCTGGGACAGAGCCCTGTGGCTGGTGCACACTTGCCGTCTGGCCTTCCCCAGGTCCACGCGGCCCCTACTCTTGCTTAGCTGAAGGTCGCCAGATTTAGCAACAGGGTCTCACTCTGTCGCCCAGGCTGAGTGCAGTGGTGCAGTCACAGCTTACTGCAGCCTCGACCTCCTGGGCTCAAGTGATCCTCCTGCTTCAGACTCCGGAGTAGCTGGGATCGCAGGTGCCACCACCACACAAGGCTTATATTTGTATTTTTTGTAGGGACAGGGTCTTGCTATGTTACCCGGGCTGGTCATGAACTGGGCTCCAGCCATCCTCCCATCTCGGCCTCACAAAGTGCTGGGATTATGGACATGGGCCACCGAGCCTGGCTAGATATATACTTTTTAAAAATACAATTGTTGATCAGCTGGGGGTGGTGGTGCCTGCCTGTAATCCCAGCTACCCGGGAGGCTGAGGCAGGAGAATCGCTTGAACCCAGGAGGCGGAGGTTGTGGTGAGCCGAGATCGCGCCACTGCACTCCAGCCTGGACAACAAGAGTGAAACTCCGTCTCAAAAAAAAAAAAAAATAAAATAAAATAATAATTGTTGGCCAGGCTGGGTCACTCACTCCTGTAATCCCAGCACTTTGGGAGGCCAAGATGGGGGGAGCACTTGAGGTCAGGAGTTCGAGACCAGCCTGACCAACAGGGTGAAACCCCGTCTTTACTAAAAATACAAAATTAGCTGGGATGGTGGCGCATGCCTGTAAACCCAGCTATGCGGGAGGCTGAGGCAGGAGAATTGCTTGAACCCTGGAGACGGATGTTGTGAGCCGAGATTACGCCACTGCACTCTAGCCTGGGGGACAAGAGCAAAACTCAGTCTCAAAAAAAAAAAAAATTGTTAACATTGTTTATTGAGTTTTGATACTCAGTCTTCTGATTCACTTAACCCCTAACGGTCTGTTTCTCACCAGTTACTAAACTGTGTCTGCATTGGGCTGGCCTGCAGCTGAGCGATGCAGAATTGAGCCCACCTTGGTTGATGAGTGATTAGGTTTCAGGCGGGCAGGGCTGCTCTCATTAGAGCGGAGGTGCTCACCGTGTCCCGGCACTTCTGGGGGTGGATGGTGGACCCCCCCAATTCTGTCCCTCCCGGCCACCCCTCCCTACCCAGAGCCCCTTCACATCCCTTGCACAGCCCCTCCGCCTGTCACATCTCTGCACCGGGATTAAGAGCCTGGCTCGGGTCTGCTAGCCATCACCCCTGGGGTGATGCTTGGGAAGGTGGCTGCCTAGGGCCTACTGTGGAGAGGAACCCCCCAGGCTGCTTCTAGAAGCCAGGGCTGCAGCCTGGAGGGTACAGGCCTAGCGGGGAGCTGCAGTGACCCCTCCCAGCCAATGGCCCTGAGAGAACAGGCAGCGGAGCCCCCCCACCCCCAGTGAAGTGACGGGTGGTCCCTACAGTGGGGCCAGACCCTGAGGCATCGCCCCTGAGTGAGCGTATCTGTCAGCCTCTGGCCTGTGCCCTAGGACCTCCCCGAAAGCCCAGGCAGTAGGGGCCATGGCTGGTGGCTAGTCCCCCGGGGAGGGGCTGCCCAGGTCCCTGCCCCTTGAAAGTCCGACACAGACATCTTAGGGGGAAGGAGCGTGTCCTCCCAGGCACTCGGGGTCCCGGGGTGCAGCCCGGCCCTCCCCAACACCCTCCCTGTGCCGCAGGCCCCGCACAGTCGGGCATCCTGGTGGACCGCGAGGTGGTCAGCCTCTTCCTGCACTTCACCGTCAACCCCAAGCCACGAGTGGAGTTCATTGACCGGCCCCGCTGCTGCCTGCGTGGGAAGGAGTGCAGCATCAACCGCTTCCAGCAGGTGGAGAGTCGCTGGGGCTACAGCGGGACCAGTGACCGCATTAGGTGGGGCTTGGGGTGCAGGTGGGGGGGTCCGGGCATGGGGGTGGAGGACTCGGGGATGATGGAGATGGGGGGGCAGGCATGGGGGTCGAGGACTCAGGGATGATGAAGACGGGGGAGGGCAGGCATGGGGGTGGAGGACTCAGGGATGATGGGGGGGGCCGGGCATGGGGGTGGGCTCGCCCCAGCTCACCTTAGGCTGTCCCTGGGTATCCACACGGCCGCCTGTCATCTGCCATGGCAGGTTCTCAGTCAACAAGCGCATCTTCGTGGTGGGATTTGGGCTGTATGGATCCATCCACGGGCCCACCGACTACCAAGTGAACATCCAGGTACCAGCCCCAAGCCTCATCCCCAGGCCCCACTCAGGCCCATGTCCTCTCCCCACCTCCATGGAACCCTGGCCGAACCCCCGGCCCTGGTCCCTGTGCTGCCCCCACCGTGGGCAGGTGGGCTGGGCCTCGAGGGGTCCCCGTCGGCCCTCCCCAGGCCTGAGCCTCCCACCTCCCCACAGATTATCCACACCGATAGCAACACCGTCCTGGGCCAGAATGACACGGGCTTCAGCTGCGACGGCTCAGCCAGCACCTTCCGCGTCATGTTCAAAGAGCCGGTGGAGGTGCTGCCCAACGTCAACTACACGGCCTGCGCCACGCTCAAGGTGCGCCGCCGGGGACGGAGGTCCCTCCGTGGGAGTCTCTGACCCATCCTGAAGCCACCAGGGCACAGCACTCTCCGGAGGCAGCCACCCTGGCCCGGTCGGGGGCCTTGCCCTGTCCACACCTGGGGCATCCCAGCCTGGTGGTCCTTGACCTCACTGTACCCGTATCCCCTACAGGGCCCAGACTCCCACTACGGCACCAAAGGCCTGCGCAAGGTGACACACGAGTCACCCACCACGGGCGCCAAGACCTGCTTCACCTTTTGCTACGCGGCTGGGAACAACAATGGCACATCCGTGGAGGACGGCCAGATCCCCGAGGTCATTTTCTATACCTAGGCTGCCTGACACCGACACCGCCCTCCCTCTGTGGGGAAGGCTGGGGCCCCGAGGTCATATTCTACACCTGGGTCACCCGACACCGCCCTCCCTCCGTGGGGACAGCCGCAGCCCCAGGCCATCATCCGCTGCTGGGGCCCCCCCCCGCCACGCGGTGCCAGGCCCAGTGTCCCCCCCGGGCCATCTGTCCACTCCACGCCACCTTTGTCAGCATCAGGAAGGGGTTGCCCTGTGTTCACGAGCGCGGCTGCTGGATCAGGGCAGCCGGGGAGGTGGCCGGGCCAGTGGCCAGGCCCTGTGGAGACAATCCCTCAGGACTGGGGACAGGGCTGTGCCGGCCTGGGCCAGGGCCCACGGACCCGCAGCTCAGGGCACCTGCCACGTCATCTGACGGCGGTGTGCGTTCCCCGCGTCTCTTCACTGCACATTGCAATGCATTTGCGATTCCCACGTCTCTGCTAGGAGCCAGCCTGGGTGGCGCCGCTCCCAGAGCCGTGGCTACCAGACCTTGCGTTCCTTTTGTTCCTGTCCATTTATCGGGACACGGGCCCCACCTGTCACGTGCCCGAGGCCACCCAAGCCCAGCCTGCGGGGCGTTCCCACTGCCTGGGTGCCGGCTTGAGTTCTGCGTGTGCGGGATTCAGTGTGGGGACGGCCCCTGCCGGATAGGCCTTGCCCTGGCCCAGGTGGTGAGCGGTTTGCAGTGTCTGTTCTCATCCACCTGATGGGCCCAGATAAGGGCCCCCACTGTCCAGCCTCCCTGGACGGCCCCCGCGGTCCCTGCAGCCCAAGATGGGACTCAGACCCTGCGCCCCAGAGCTCCCCTGCCGCAGAATGGGGCCCCAGCCGGCCCCGACCGGGTCCAGGAGCAGTGCTTGCCTGTACATACTGTTGCCCTAGCCCGCCTGGTGCCGCGGGAGCCACCCCCAGGTGCTGGGGGGCATAGCCCCTCCCCACCCCGGCCACGCCCCCACCTGCCCCGCGTGTTTCTGCCCTGTGACTCCTGGAACCTGCGTCCTCCCCAAAGCCATGGGAGGGGTGTCCTCCTCAGACCACGCCCCTAGATGATTTTTTTTAAATAAACAAACAAACGCACCCGCCCTGAGCGCACACTGCTTCGCTCCCCTTCACTCTCTGCCCTGTCGTCTGGGCTGCAGTGGGTGAGGGGCGTCGTGCGCCGAGAGGGGCCCTGAACCCCGGGTCTGGTTCGCCAGTGCTGCGAGACCCTCCTGAAGTACCCACGGCCCACACTTAAGCCCGGGAGGTCGAGACTGTAGTGAGCGGTGATTACACCACTGCCTTCCCGCCTGGGCAAGAGCAAGACCCTGACTCAACACCTCCCCCCAAACCCAAATTCAATGGACGTGTGTGCTGATTTACCCGTGGGGAGGCCCTGCTGGCTGCTGGGGGACCGTGGATGTGAGGGATGGAGAGAAAGCAGGGAGTGCCCAGTTCTGGCCTCAATGGCCAGAGGAGTCAAGCTGTTGGCTGCTGCCTCAGGAGCACACGTGCAGGGCAAGACATCAAGAAATCCGGCAGCAAGGCTGCGTGGTGGCTCACACCTGTCATCCCAGCACTTTGGGAGGCCAAGGCAGGCGGATCACCTGAGGTCACGAGTTCAGGACCAACCTGGCCCACATGGTGAAACTCCATCTCTACTAAAAACACAAAAATTAGCCAGGTATGGTGCCACGCACCTGTAATCCCAGCTACTTGGGAGGCTGACGCAGGAGAATCGCTTGAACCTGGGAGATGGAGGTTGCAGTGAGCCGAGATGGTGCCATTGCACTCTAGCCTGGGCAAGAAAGCAAGACTCCGTCTAAAAAAAAAAAAAAAAAGCCAGCAGCAAACAGTTGCCAGGAGGCTGAAGGCTGAGCAGATCTACACAGTGTGCGGTGCTGGGAGCAGGCAATGGAGATGGAGGCTGGCGGGGTAGGGGGCATTGCTGAACACCCTGGGGGCCAGGCGTGGTGACTCACACCTGCAATCCCAGCACTTTGGCAGGCTGAGGCAGGACTGCTTGGGGCCAGGAGTTCGAGACCAGCCTGGGCAACACAGCAAGACCCCACCTCTAAAAAATATATATATTAAAAGGAAACGCCTTGGGCTTTTAATGAAGACACCAGAAGGGCCACCCACCAGGAACTAGGGCAACACTCCTGGGGGAGGACAGAACAGAAGCCCTCATCACTCTAAAACAAAACCCTGGTAGGGTCTCACTGGGCTGCTGTTACACTAGACCCTGCCAAAAGAAAACAGCCCCGTAAAGACACATCAGCACCAGCTTCCACCATCTGTCATTTACAACGTCCAGCATCCATTCAAAAATGACAGGCTGGGCGTGGTGGCTCACGCCTGCAATCCCAGAACTTTGGGAGGCCGAGGCAGGTGGATCATCTGAGGTCAGGAGTTCGAGACCAGCCTGGCCAACATGGTGAAACCCTGTCTCCACTAAAAATACAAAAATTAGCAGGGCGTGATGGCGTGCGCCTGTAATTCCAGCTACTTGGGAGGCTGAGGCAGGAGAATCACTTGAACCTGGGAGGCAGAGGTTGCAGTGAGCCACGATTGTGTCACTGCACTCCAGCCCAGGGAGACACAGCAAGACTCTGTCTCAAAAAAAAAAAAAAAAAGCCAGGTATAGTGGCTCATGCCTGTAATCCCAGCACTTTGGGAGGCTGAGGCGGGCAGATCACGAGGTCAGGAGATCAAGACCATCCTGGGTAACATGATGAAACCCCGTCTCTACTAAAAAAAAAAATACAAAAAATTAGCCGGGTGTGGTGGCGGGTGCCTGTGGTCCCAGCTACTTGGGAGGCTGAGGCAGGAGAATGGCGTGAACCCGGGAGGCGGAGCTTGCCAGTGAGCCGAGATCTCGCCACTGCACTCCAGGCCTGGGCAACAGAGCAAGACTCTGTCTCAACAAACAAACAAACAAACAAACAAAAACATGGAAGGTGAAGCACAGTGACTAAAAACAATGGAAAAACAGAACAAATCGAGATACGTGACACAGCCAAAGGGTCGAACGTATGTGTAAGTGGAGTCCCAGAAGGAGAGGAGAGAGAGAATGAGACTCAAGCTATATGACAGCCAAGAATTTTCCAAAATGAATGAAAGACATTGACCCACTTTTTTTTTTTTTTTTTTGAGATGGAGTCTCTTGCCCAGGCTGGTGTGCAGTGGCACGATCTTGGCTCACTGCAAGCTCCGCCTCCTGGGTTCACACCATTCTCCTGCCTCAGCCTCCCGAGGAGCTGGGACTACAGGCACCTGCCACCACGCCCGGCTAATTTTTTGTATTTTTAGTAGAGACGGGGTTTCACCGTGTTAGCCAGGATGGTCTTGATCTCCTGACCTTGTGATACCCCCGCCTCGGCCTCCCAAAGTGCTGGGATTACAGGCGTGAGCCACCGTGCCCGGCCAACAAAAACATTTTAAAAACTTTGTCAGCAGAGCACAGTGGCTCACGCCTGTAATCCCAAGCACTTCTGGAGGCCGAGGTGGGTGGATCACTTGAGGTCAGGAGTTCGAGACCAGCCTGGCCAACACGGTGAAACCCCGACTCTACTAAAAATACAAAAATTATCCAGGTGTGGTGGCACACGCTTGTAATCCCAGCTGTGCGGGAGGCTGAGGCAGGAGAACTGCTTGAACCCGGGAGGTGGAGGCTGCAGTGAGCCGAGATCACGCCACTGTACTCCAGCGTGGGTGACAGCGAGACTCTGTCCCAAACACTTTGTCAACCTGGAATGCCGTTCCCAGCAAAAACATCCTTATTAAGAAACGTGAAATAAATATTTTTTTCAGGGAACAAAAGCTAATTTGTAATTTGTTACCGACAAAGCTGCACTGGGCCTGGCGTGGTAGCTCACACCTCTAATCCAAGGGTCACTTTCCCACCTCGTCCTCCTAAAGTGCCTGGACAACAGAGCTAGACAGGCAACCCTATCTCTACCTAAAAACAAAAAATTAGCTGAGTGTGGTGGTGCACGTCTGTGGTCCCAGATACTTGGGAGGCTGAGGTGGGAGGATCGCTTGAGCCCAAGAGGTGGAGGCTCCAGGGAGCTATGACTGTGCAACTGCACGCCAGCCTGGGCCAGACCCTGTCTCCAAAAAAAAAAAAAAAAAAGCTGCACTGTAAGAAATACTGAAGTTCTTCAGGCTGAAAGAAAATTATCCCAGATGTAATTTTGGGATTCTGTCGCCCAGGCTGGAGTGCAGTGGCGCGATCTCGGCTCACTTGCAAGCTCCACCTCCTGGGTTCACGCCATTCTCCTGCCTCAGCCTCCCCAGTAGCTAGGACTACAGGCGCCTGGCTAGTTTTTTGTATTTTTAGTAGAGAGGGGTTTCACCATGTTAGCCAGGATGGTCTCGAACTCCTGACCTCGTGATCCACCCACCTCAGCCTCCCAAAGTGCTGGGATTACAGGCGTGAGCCACCCTGCCCGGTCCCAGATGTAATTTCTGATCAGCAGAAAGAAATGAAGAGCATCAGAAAAGGTTAACATGTGGGTAATATATAAAACACATGACAGTAGCTTATCCCCAAGCTACTGCCGGGAAAACCATCGATGAGCTCATTCCATTTCCCTCTTGCCATCTGACTCTTACAGGTGCATTATTTCTGTTTTGTCACAACATATTACGGTGGTACTGGTCTCCCACCCTTGCTCTCACCTTTAAAAAAATTATTTTGGCCGGGCGCGGTGGCTCACGCCTGTAATCGCAGCACTTTGGGAGGCCGAGGTGGGCGGATCACAAGGTCAGGAGATGGAGACCATCCTGGCTAACACGGTGAAACCCCATGTCTACTAAAAACACAAAAACAAAATTAGCCAGACATGGTGGCGGGTGACTGTAATCCCAGCTACTCCGGAGGCTGAGGCGGGAGAATGGGGTGAACCCAGGAGGTGGAGGTTGCAGTGAGCCGAGATTGCGCCACTGCACTCCATCCAGCCTGGGCAACAGACTGAGACTCTGCCTCCCAAAAAAAAAAAAAAAAAAAAAAAAGTATATATATATATTATATATATATTATATTTTATATGTATTATATTATATATATTTTATATTTATAATATCTAATATATATTATAGATATATATCTATTATATCTAATATATATTATATAATATCTATTATATATATTATAATATATATATTATATATTATATAATATATATATATAGGAGACAGGGTCTTTTTCTTTTGGAGACAGAGTCTTGCTCTGTCGCCCAGGCTGGAGTGCAGTGGCGCGATCTGGGCTCACTGCAACCTCCACCTCCCGGGTTCAAGCCATTCTCCCGCCTCAGCCTCCTGAGTAGCTGGAATTACAGGCGCGAGCTACCACGCCCGGCTCATTTTTGTATTTTTAGTAGACGGGGTTTCGCCATGTTGGCCAGGCTGGTCTCAAACTCCCAACCTCAGGTGATCCGCCCACCTCAGCCTCCTAGAGTGCTGGGATTACAGGTGTGAGCCATCGCACCCAGCCGACTGCTCTGGTTTAATTTTCCCAGATGCACGTTCAATGTGGAGGTTCAGGTCTTTTTTTCTGCAAAGCTTCCTTGGACAAGGGTCTTAAATGCTAGCTCTGTTTCACCTCTTCGAAGACTCAAACACTGGCCCTTCTTGGCCCATCTTCCAGATTCTGTGTCGTGTTCGGCAGTTTCCCGTCTTGCTTCGTCTTGTTTTCCTGCCTTCAGTGCCTTTCCTCTGATTTTCATGGAGGTCTCGGGCACCTTGCAATTTATTCATTTCCAAAACAAGTTCTGTTCTGATGTTTCCTTCCTGAATTCATTCTCGGAGGTTTGTCCATTTCTGTGCTTAGTTTCTGAGTCTCTGATTCGGGATGGTTTTCTGGTCTTCAGTGCCTCCTAGAAGGGACCTGTCTGTCCCCTTCAGCTTCATGGTGACTTGTCTGAGGAGGGTGAGCTTTCTCGGCTGTCAGTGGAGGAGTTTCCTCCCTACCCCTGCCCCTGCCCCTGCCCCTGCTGCCTTCACCTCCCTCGAGGCCTTGCAGGAGTCGAGCGGGTGAAGACGAAGACCCCACGCGGCATCCGGGGACTTCTGCCTCCACTTCCCTTGCCAGCGCAGCTGTGGCGTGGGCGTGCACGAGCGCCTCCTCGCGGCTGCCGGGTATGGGGTATTGTCTGGGGAGAAGGCACGGAGCGGAGCCAGGGCTGGTGCTGCCAGGGTCTTCACCTGCCTGCAGTTTCCACTGTTCTTCCGGGAGCTACTGCTGATTTCCCTTCACAGTGTCGTGGCCCTCATGGAGATGTTTTCTGCCCTGCTGCATGAACACAGGGAGTCAAGGAGGCCTTCCGCTGTCAGAGCAGCCAGGACCATCCCGCCTGGGCCCCGTCGCTGAGGCTTTCGGGTGTTATTTGTGTAGTGTCGGGGAATGGGACCCCCAGGGCCAAGTCGCATGTGTGTGACTTCCCCTTTCCATGGTACGTGAACACTCGTCTCCTGCCCTCTCCCCAGACAGAGCCCAGCTCTGCCCTCTGCTTCCGTCTTCCTTACCTTCCACCTCATCAGTCGGTTTCTGTTACCGGGGGCCGCCGGCCGCTCCGGACTTGTCCCGGACGGGCAGGATGGGGATGGAGGCGACGCCCGTGGCAGGTCAAGCTTCGTGGAAAGCCCAGACACTACACTTGGGTTTGGTTTCATTTTTCTTTTATTTTTTTAAAAAAGCCCCTAAATTCTATGGCTTCAAGGGAGCATCAGAGAAACGTAAATGCCATTTCTGTACACTTGGTAAAGCAAAAACTAGACTCACAGCCACCGCCCTGGGCACGGCCCCAAGCTGCTCCACTCTGCCCGGCAGCCTCCAGGGCACCCCGCTGGGGAACCGCCCACCAGTCCAGGGCCGCCCCCAGGCCCCTGCAATACACCTGCGGGGCTGGGCCGGGGCTTTAAGGCGTTTTGTCTCCGGCTGCTTGCCAGGTGTCGGAGCACAGAGGCAGGAAGCCCCGTGCCCACGCGCCCCACGCAGCAGGGCCCAGGGCCGAGCAGAGTGACACCAGCCGGTCCTCCCACCTCGGGTTCCAGGCGCCAGGGCGCAGCCTCCGGGAGCAAGTGCATCGAGAAGCACCCGCCTGGCAGCGCCCACCCGCCCCTTGCCAGGGCCAGGCTGGGAAGAGACTGCAGTGGCTGTGCCCGCGGCGCCCGAGCTTTGGTGCAGCATTTTGGTTGGGGAGCCGGCTTCAGCCACGACCCCACCCCTGCCTTCCCCTTTGGTTTTGGGGAGGCCTAGGGCATGGCCCTCACCCCTGGCAACAATGCCTGTCCCCCTCCCAGGAGGGCCTGGGCGAGACAGCTCCACAGCACCCCTCCAGGCAGGGCCTGCCCTCCCCTCGAGAAAACGGCCTTTGGATCGAGGGAGACAAGCTGGACTTTATGACGCTAACGGGGCCGGGCGGGGCCGGGCCTCAGCCAGGGGGCCTCCAGGATCACACTACTCACTTCAGCAAAGAAAGGAGGGGCAGGAGTGGGGGTAGGGCGGGCCTCTGTTTTTTTTTCCTTTTTTCCTTGTTTTAAATAGTTAATGCTCTTGGAGGGGAGGACTAGACACAGGTGTAGAAATTTCGGCCAAAGTCTTACGTGAAGGAAGTGACCCCACGTCCCGGGGGTGGGGCCGCCGCCTGAGCCAGGCGCGGCCCCTGCAGTCTGCGTTCTGGCTTCCAGCCAGGGTCTGGCCCTGGGCCGCTGTGGGTGGGCCCCGAGGGCCTCGCACAAGCTCGCGCCCCAAGGGGCTGCACGGAGAAGATTCAGGGGGATGCACGCGCCCAGAGTCACTTGTGTCGCTGCAACGATTTTCTCTTTCTCCTCTTGAAGAAACAGCAGCATCTGGGGAGGGCGGTGGCTCAGGTAGGAGGACTGGGGTGCAGGGCGGGGGCAGCCCAGGCCTCAGGTCCTCCCACCCCCATGGGGACCCAGGGCACCCCCACCTCCGGGAAGCCACCGCCCCAGAGCCTTACTTGGTTTCATCGGCCACCTCCACCTCTGCAGGCGCCGTGATGGGGGCGTTGGAGTGGCCGGCAGTGGGGTCGTCCGCATTCAGCTCCCCGTTGGTGGAGTTCAGCGCCTGGCGGGGGCAGTAGGGGGTCACGCTGGCCGCCCATGCCCCTCCCTGGGGCGTCGGTCCCGCCCGGGCCTCACCTGGTTTTTGCTGTGCGGCTGGGCTTTGTCCCGGAGCTGAGGCTGGGAGGGCAGGTCGGTGTGGACGGTGCCGATGGGGGTCGGCTGTAGGTGAGGGAGCAGGGGTCAGCATGGGCTGCAGCGCCAGTTCCCATCTCCCTCAGGACGGTTTCCAGGTCCCCCGCTCCCACATACCGCCCCCCCACCTACCAGGGGCTTCCCGGCCCAGTCGTACTCATAGTCGAACACGAAGCCGCTGCGGTCGAAGAGATCGGTGAAGAGCTTCCGCAGGTAGTCATAGTCGGGCTTCTCGAAGAAGTCCAGGCGCCGCACGTAGCGGAGGTACGTGGCCATCTCCTCTGCAGAGAGAGCGCCAGGGGGACCTCGGCGGGGGTGGGGTTGGGGGCGGGGGTGGGGGTACGGGGCGGGGGCGGGGACGCAGGGACCCCTTACCTGGGAAGTTCTCACAGAGCACCTCGATGGGCGTGGCGCGCTTGGTGTCCCCGATCTTCTGGTACCGCTCCTTGAGCGTGTCGGCCTGCGGGGGTCCGTGGTCAGCCTTGCTCCCGCCCTGCGCCCCTGCCCGCCTGCCCGGCCCCCTCGCCCACCTTGAGCCCCTGCCAGGGGAGGCTGCCGCGCAGGAAGTACATGAACATGTGGCCCAGCGCCTCCAGGTCGTCGCGGCGGCTCTGCTCTGCGGGGACAGGGGCGCAGCCTCAGCGGGGTCCGGGCGCCCGCCCCCCGCCGCGCGCGCGCAGCTCACCCTTGCCCAGGTGCGTGTTGATGCTCATGTAGCGCGCCGTGCCCGTCAGGCTCTTGTGCTCGCGGTACGGGATGTGCTTCTTGGTCTCGGGGTCGATGTACTCCTTGGCCAGCCCGAAGTCGATGATGTGGATGGCGTGCTGCCGCTTGGTCCCCGGGCGGCCCACCAGGAAGTTCTCGGGCTTCACGTCCCGGTAGATGAGGCTCTTGGTGTGCACATACTCCATGCGCGTGATCTGCAGGGGGCACATTGGTGTCGGCTGAGCCCCTCCCTGGCCCACGCGCTCCCCTCCAGGGCCACCCTCTTCCCTCGGAGCCCGGCCCGGCCCCGCCCCGCCCGCCGCGCACCAGCTGGATGGCGATCATCAGCACCGTCTTGAGCGTGAAGGTCCGGTCGCACAGGTCGAACAGGTCCTCCAGGCTGGGCCCCAGCAGCTCCAGCACCATGGCGTTGTACTTCCCGCACGGGCCGAAGTAGTAGACCTGAGGGACGCCCTCTGCGGCGGAGGACAGACGCACGGGCGTGCGGCGGCAGCCCCCTCCCTGCCCCTGCGCAGCCCCCGCCCCACCCGCGGGCCGCCCGGTACCTGTGGCGCTGAGCTGCTTGTAGAACCGGTACTCCAGGTGCAGCTGCGGGGCCCGGGACTTGATGGGCTCCTGGGGACACAAGAGCGAGTCACCAGGGGACCTGGTCGCTGCCCTGAAATCCCTGAGGGCACATCAGCGGGGGTGGGGTGGAGGGGCCGACTCACCAATTTGATAGCCACGTATTCATTTGTATAGAGATTCTTTCCTGTGGGGACAGAGACCATCAGCATCACCGGCGAAGGGCCCACCTAGCCCCCACCTCCCCAGCCCACCCCCGAGGCAGGAGGCAGGAGGGGGTCCCCAAAGGACCACCCTCCAAAGGACACCACTGCCCAGCAGCCGGGCCTGGGCCCAGCCTGCCCGAGCACTGCACTGGGGCCTGCCAAATCGTCTCAACACCTGCACCCTGCCCGTGTGGTCACCGCCTCAGTGTCTGCCACGCCTCCTCCCCCGCCCCCTCACCTCCCTAGCCCAGGACAGAAGCGGCACTGGGGGGGGTCTCTCACGGCCTGCAGGCAGCACCAAGGGCTCCACACTCCTCCACCCCTTTCTCAAAGACGGCATCTCCCGCATGCCCGAGGCCCGAGGCCCCCAGGTGAGCCCCAGCACAGATGGACAGGGACCTGTGGCCCACATGGGTTAGAAGAGAGGAGCCCAGGTCCTGTCCCCTGGGGCCACCAGCCACACAGGGCTCAGTCCCATGAAAGCGCAGAAGGTATGAAGCCCATAATCTTTTTTTTTTTTGAGACAGTCTCGCTCTGTTGCCCAGGCTGGAGTACAGTGGCGAGATCGCAGTTCACTGCAGCCTTTGTCTCCTGGGCTCAAGCCATCCTCCCATCTCAGCCTCCCAAGTAGCTGGGACTACAGGTGCGCACCACCACACCCAACTAATTTTTGTATTTTCAGTAGAGACGGGATTTCTCCAAGTTGCCTGGGCTGGTCTTGAACTCCTGAGCTCAAGCGATCTGCCTCAGCCTCCCACAGGGCTGGGATGACAGGCGGGAGCCCCTGTACCGCCCAGGGTGCAGCTTTTTACCTGTTACACCCCCTGAGGAAGGAGGAGGCCAGCCCTTAACACAGGGGGGCTCTGCAGGGGCAGCTGTGGAAGTCGGCCTGGGAGGGGGCACGGCCCCACCCACTGTGATGACTCAGCACCTGAGGGGTGAGCCTAGCGGTGAACAGGCCGGATCCCTGCAGGCACACGGCCCTGGAGGGCTCCCCACGGCAGCTGGGCCAGATGACAGGCATGAACGTGTCTGGCACCCATGTGGCTCCAGCCCAGGATGGCACTGGGGCCATAGTGACCATCTGCTGGGCGACCTGTCCCGCGGCATGACAGGGCACCACGTGGGGCAGCCCCGTCTCTCAGGCACCGTCCAGCTGGGTCACCGTGTTGGGTCTGCAGTCAGCTGCCTTTGCCCGAGCAGCATACGGTGCAGAATGAGGCCTCTGTGGCTGGGCGCGGTGGCTCATGCCTGTAATCCCAGCACTTTGGGAGGCCGAGGCAGGCGGATCACCTGAGGTTGGGAGTTCGAGACCAGCCTGACAAACACGGAGAAACCCCGTCTCTACTAAAAATACAAAATTAGCCGGGCATGGTGGTGCACGCCTGTAATCCCAGCTACCAGGGAGGCTGAGGCAGGAGAATCGCCTGAATCCGGGAGGTGGAGGTTGTGGTGAGCTGAGATCGTGCCATTGCACTCCAACCTGGGCAACAAGAGAGAAACTCTGTCTCAAAAAAAAAAAAAAGAGAAAGAAAGAAAGAAAGAGGCCTCCGCTTCCTTCCGCCCTGCTGCAGCTGGACTGGCAGGGTGGCCATGGAGACAATGGGTTTGGAAACCCTGCTAAGGTGGATGCAAAGTCCCAAAGCCCGGTGGCTGAGCTGCACACAGTCATGACCTCACAGTCAGGCTGGGGTCCCACCTGGGCCCTGAGAGCTTCTTCCCCCGGCTAGTGCCCCGTCCTGGGCGTGCCTTGCAGCACAGGAATCGCTTGGGCTCCTCCTGTCATTGCCCCGTCCGCAGCACTACCTGGGCTCTATTTCAGCACAGTTTCCAATCAGCTTGTCAATTTCCCTAAACAGCCTCAAGAACGTGGCATCCTGAGGTTGCAGGATCGTGAGGATGAGGGATGACCAGGTGCCTCCCTCCAGTCCTGAGCCAGCGACCAGGGCGCCCCCTCCAGTCCTGAGCCGGGGACCAGGGCTGGTCCCTGCGTTTTCAGAACAAATGGGCTCCCCTCCTATGTTCTCCCCAGTGTAACATGTTATTAGGAAGTTCTCCTCGTAAAACAACAGGCCCGAAACACCCAACACTCATTGCCGAGGCCCCAGAACTAAACCTGCCACACGGTCCATCCTCACAGCTACCATCCACCGGTCCATCTCATTTTTAGAAGGATTTCAAAGTTTTTTTCTTTTTGAGACAGAGTCTCGTTCTGTTGCCCAGGCTGGAGTGCAGTGGCGCAATCACGGCTCACTGGAACCTCTGCCTCCTGGGTTCAAGCGATTCTTGTGCCTCAGCCTCCTGAGTAGCTGGAATTACAGGCAGGCACCATCAACCTGGCTAATTTTTGTATTTTTACTAGAGATGGGCTTTCTCCATGTTGTCCAGGCTGGTCTCGAACTCCTGACCTCAGGTGATCCGCCCACATCAGCCTCCCAAAGTGCTGGGATTACAGGCATGAGCCACTGTGCCTGGTCAGATTTCGAAGTTTTAGAGCTCAGGATACTGCCCCAGGTTTGGAAGTTTTAGAGCTCAGGACACTGCCCCCTGAATCAGCTGCAGGTTCAGTCCAGCGTTTGCGTGTCCTTCGTGCGCTGCCCTTCGGAGGTGGGATTCACAGTGGGATGCCTGCGTCTCCAGAGCCCTGTCTGGCGAGCGCTGGCAGCTGCCCGCTCCTGTACCAGCCCAGTCTTGTTGAAAGGGGGAGCCCCCTGCCCCCCAGCCATCCCCCCTTCCCCACCCAAAAGGCTGCCCCTGCGGTGGGCTCCTCGCCGTGGCGTGCTGCGTGTGCCCGCCTGGTGCTGCGCCGCCGCTCACAGGGAGGATGGGGTTTGGTTTGCCCATCTGCCCTTGAGATACGCCCTCCTGTCTCCAGTTCTGACTCTCCAGAGCGGAGTTCCGGCGAACACGGCTGTGTAGCTCTTCCTGCCGGCAGCTGTCCCCTTCTCCAGCAAAGTGTCGGTCACGTGCTGACCACCACCAAGCACTGAGCTGCGCTCCCCCAGGCTGATGAGGCCGAGCCCTCGCCTGTGTGCTACGCCGTCCCTCTGCTGTCTGTCGATGTATCATCCAGCTGTGGCTCCCTGACGGTCAGGCGGATGCTCGCCAACGTCTTCCCCAGCCCGGCTGGCCTCATGCTCTTGGCAACGTCTTGATGAGCGGGCCTTTGAAGCTCTGATGCATCTGATGGTGATGGGGTCTTTCCCAGCTCTTCTACTCTGCACTGTGGAAGAAACCTTTGCCTGACCCCCACCGCTGTGTACGGCCGGCATGTCAGAGACCTGGGTGTGCGCTGGATGGGTGTGGCAGCATCTGAGGCCTGTGGATCTGCAGACTCCTGGAGGAGGTCGGGCGCTCTGGGCTCTGAAAGCCAAAGGGGCCTCCTCCGGCAGTACTCGCGGTGCATGCAGAGGGCAGGAAAGCCCACGGGGCCTGGCAGAGAACAGCTGCAGAGAGGCTCAGGAGGTTCCGGGGGACACACAGGCGGGAGGACACCACAGCTCCAACGGCCGGAGTGCGGGGTCCTCCCTGGATTCTCTATTTCAGCTGAGAACCCAAAAGGTCCACACCTTGGCGCAGGACTCCCTGGCCTTGGAGTCGCTCATGTTTACCCTCAGCCTTGCTCCAGCAACGCTGAAACCAACCTGACAGAAACAAGGTGAGCCACGGGGACAAACTCAGCGCTCAAGCCGGGAGACCGTACCTTCCACACCTCACGGCACACACCACGGCCACGCCCAGTGAGGCTGTCCCACAGGTAAGTGAGGGGGGTGTGACCGTGACAAGGGAGAAAGTCAGCAGCAGCACAGACATCATTCCACACAGTGCTGTGTCTTTGATGCACCCCCCCAAGGGTCACGTGTTGGGAACTTGGTCCCCAATCCAGCACTGCTGGGGCTGGGGCCTAGTGGGAGGATCTGAGTCGCTGCCCTTGTGGATGAGTGAATGCCATCAGCAGGGGAGTGGGTTCCTGACTAAAGGGCGAATCCAGCCCCCTCTGGTCCTTGCCGTCCTGCCTTCCACCTTGCCTTCTTGCCATGACACAGCAAGAAGGTCCTTGCCAGATGCCACCCCCAATCTGGGGCTCGCTGGCCTCCAGAACGGTGAGCCCATCAATTTCTGTTCATTATAAATGACCTGGCCAGGTGCAGTGGCTCAGCCTGTAACCCTAGCACTTTGGGAGGCCGAGGCAGGCGGATCACGAGGTCAGGAGTTCGAGACCAGCCTGGCCAACCAACACAGTGAAACCCTGTCTCTACTAAAAATACAAAAATTAGCTGGGTGTGGTGATGGGTGCCTGTAATCCCAGCTACTCGGGAGGCTGAGGCAGGAGAATTGCTTGAACCCGGGAGGCAGAGGTTGTGGTGAGCTAAGATCGTACCACTGCTCTCCAGCCTGGGCAACAGAGCAAGATTCCATCTCAAAAAATAATAAATAATAAATAAAAATAAATGACCCAGTCTGTGGCATTCTGTTACAGCAGCACAAAACAGACTAAGAAACAGCACAAACATGTTCAAAGATTTAAAGGAAAAGATGGCCAAAGTGTATGTGCATATGGGAAATCTCAGCTGAGAGCAAATAGACAATCAGAACCGGAAAATGCCACTAAGCAATCAAAGATTCACCACATGGACTTCTGGGGTTGGAGGCTGCAGAAAAAGAGTAAACTTTCAAGCAGCAGCAGCAGCCGCACAGCCTGACACAAGGAGAGCACAGAGGCGGATGGAAAACAGCCAGGGCTGAGGGACCTGGGGACAGGGCCAAGCACTCCTGTCACACGCAGAACCAGAACCCAGGAATGAGAGCAAGGCTGGGTCAGTCTAAAACTTTCGGGGTCGGCCAGGCGTGGTGGCTCACGCCCGTAATCCCAGCACTTTCAGAGGCCAAGGCGGGCAGATCACCTGAGGTCAGGAGTTCGCCAACATGGCAAAACCCCGTCTCTACTAAAAATACAAAAATTTAGCTGGGCGTGGTGGCGGGCACCTGTAATCTCATCTACTTGGGAGGCTGAGGCAGGAGAATTGCTTGAACCCGGGAGGCAGAGGTTGCAGTGAGCCGAGATCGCGCCACTGCACTCCAGCCTGGGCAACAGAGTGAGACTCTGTCTCAAAAAAAAGCAAAGCAAGGCTGGGCACGGTGGCTCAGGCCTGTAATCCCAGCACTTTGGGAGGCTGATGTGGGCAGATCACGAGGTCAGGTGATCAAGACCATCCTGGCTAACAAGGCAAAACCCCATCTCTACTAAAAATACAAAAAATTAGCCGGGTGTGGTGGCGGGCGCCTGTAGTCCCAGCTACTTGGGAGACTGAGGCAGGAGAATGGCGTGAACCTGGGAGGCAGAGCTTGCAGTGAGCTGAGATTACGCCACTGCACTCCAGCCTGGGTGACAGGGCGAGACTCCGTCTCAAAAAAAAAAAAAAAAACAAAGCAGGCGAGGTGCGGTAACTCACATGTGTAATACCAGCACTTTGGGAGGCCGAGGCAGGTGAATCACCTGAGGTCGGCAGTTCAAGACCAGACTGGCCAACATGGTGAAACCCCGTCTCTACTAAAAATATAAAAAATTAGCCAGGCATGGTGGCTCGCGCCTGTAATCCCAGCTACTCGGGAGGCTGAGGCAGGAGAATTGCTTGAACCCGAGAGGCAGAGTTTCCGGTGAGCCGAGATGGTGCCACTGCACTCCAGCCTGGGCAACAAGAGTGAAACTCCATCTCAAAAACAAAACAAAGCAAAGCAAAACAAAGCTGAGATGGAAAAACGTTTCATGAAATAATGGCTCACACTTTACCAAAGTTAATTTGAAGAAGTACCAACATAGAGATCCAAGAAGTCAGTGGATCCCAAGCAAGATAAAAACAGAAAGCCTCATCTAAGGAGAGCATAGTCAAGATTTTAAATCAAAGATAAAAACCTTAAAAACAGAAAAAACGACACATTCTAGAACATTCTAGACAACGGAACAACATTCAACAACCGGAGTCCACAACAGGCTCAACATCAAAGCCACCAACAGTCCTGAGTGTTGGGGACGTAGAGTGCTCGAGGAGCCCAGTGCTATTCAGTTCTATTTGGGCAGTTAGTTCTATTCAGAAGGGCCCAAATCCGCAAACAGCCAAGCGTCCCTGCGCTGGGAGCAGATGAAGAAGGGCTGGTGTGTCCTCCGGTGGACGGCCTCCCGGCACCCCTGAGAAACCATCATGTGCGGCTGCCCGCGAAGCACACAGCGCCCAAAACGCCAGGCTGAAGAGAGCGCAAACCGCAACTCAGTAAAAGCTGGCGTCACCAGGCCGGGCGCAGTGGCTCACGCCTGTAATCCCAGCACTTTGGGAGGCCAAGGTGGGCGGATCACAAGGTCAGGAGATTGAGACCATCCTGGCTAACACAGTGAAACCCCGTCTCTACTAAAAATACAAAATATTAGCTGGGTGTGGTGGCGGGTGCCTGTAGTCCCAGCTACTCAGGAGGCTGAGGCAGGAGAATGGCGTGAACCCAGGAGGTGGAGCTTGCAGTGAGCTGGGATTGCGCCACTGCACTCCAGCCTGGGCGACAGAGTGAGACTCCGTCTCAAAAAAAAAAAAAAAAAAAAAAGCTGGCATCACCCACATGTCACTCTCATCTGCCTACAGGGACCTGCACTGTTCAGCGGCCTGCAACCACCGCCCAAGGACAGGACCCACACAGCCATCTGGGTTCCCAAAAGCCATACCCCGCAGGCTGCAGGTCATGCGGCCGTGCCAGGCATGTGTGCAGATGTGCCTATGTGCCCGTGTATGCGTGGTTGTGGCTGTGTGCGCGTGCTTTAGTGTGCACATGTGCATTTGTGGGCACGTGTGTACATGTCTGCATGTGTCTGCACGTGTGTCTGAGCGTGCACACACACACAGGGTTGGGAGGCCACAGCTCCTGTCAGGAAAAGCTCAGTCTCTTGGCTGAGAAACGGAGCCCGGGCTTCCCGAGCCACAGGCCATCAGACCGGCAGTGAGGCTTCGTGGCCCAAGCCCAGCCTCTGCGCAGAGGTGGAATCCCAGCAGCCTCCCCAAGGGCTGGGGTGGGATCTGGTTCGGTAGGGGTCTCAAACCCCGGCCTCCTGGGGCCCTGGGTGCAACCAATGGGAACACAGAAGCAGCCAACAGTGACCCCAACAGCTGCCCTCGCCTGGGAGAAGCTGCTTGACTCATAGGACACACACTTCTGCCGCATAACTGCCTGCTGAACCCCACTTCTGCCCACGAGTGGCAACTGCCATTCATCCTCATTTAACAGGTGGGTAAACTGAGGCAGGAGATGGGAAGCGGGGCCACAAAACGTGCCTGGGGTCCAGGCGGCCACAGCCCATGCTCCTGCGCCCCTGGGCGGCCGCTCTTGAAGATGCAGCCACATCATGACTGCTGCCTGGGCCTCAGTTTCCCTCATCTGACAACCTCATCAGGCTGAGGGTCCGGATTCTGGTACCGCCTGCCGTGGGTGACCACGTGAGGCTGATCCACTGCCGTGGCCTCCCAGACCTGCCCATCCTGCGTTCTTTCCCAGGGACCCTGATTCCCAGCATGACAGACACTGACTGGGGGTGCACCTGGGTCCCCCGGACAACCCCAGCAACAGATGCCAAATGGCCTCCCGCAGGAGCTCCAGCAGCACCAGCAATGAATTTAACCACATTTCCGGGGATGATCCGGCTCCCTGGCACAGCTAATCACAGACTGGAAACGGCCCCAAAGGTGCTCAGAACTCCCCCAGTCCTGGTGGTCATCTTCAGGCACCCCCACCCCAGGGAAGGCACCCCTGGCCAGTGAGAGGCTCAGTCCTCGGCCCTGCTCCTCACGCCTGCCCGGGCAATCAGACCCCGACCTGGGAGAGGTTGGTGTGAGCAGAAGGGACGGAGCCAGGTGGGCCAGGTGCGGCCTTTCACATGGTGAAGCTGGGAGTGGCACACAGCAGTGTCATCACTACCTAACAGTCACTCCAGCCACCCGACACCAGCTCCGGGCCGGCCGAGACCTCCCACGAACTGAGTGCCGGGCAGGCACCTGTGGTTAAGGCCGGGGCTTCGCCCAGCGCACACGTGGGCCGTGGAAGTCATTCACAACTTAACATCGGGCTCCTTGCGGCATGGCCTGGCCTGCTCTGGGCCACCTGCCTCCCAACAGAAGTTTCCCAAAAAGGTGGCAGGGCCAGAAACCCACTCTCCCCACAGAACCTCCTCGAAGGGAAGTGTCAGTCGCACCACAATGGACTGATGATTCAATGCACCTGCCAGTGACACGGGGCGGCCCCGCCAGAGGCTCCGGTGACTCGGGGCGGCCCTGCCAGCAGCCTCCCGCCCCCACCTGCCACCGAGCAGGGCCTCACCTAGGCGGAGCTCCCCGAAGTTGCCGCAGCCAATCTTCTTGCCAACGCGGAAGTTGGGGCCCACCATCAGGACCCCCGAGCTGGTCCCCGAGCTCCGGATGCCGTGGCTGCTCCGGCCCCCGCCGGCCTTGGACATTCTCCGGCCCTCCTCCGTCTCCCCTTTCCCTCCTTTCTTGTCAAAATCCATAAGTTTGTGATACCCTGGCCTCTCCACGGTGACTCTGCTGCCGTGCAAACCCCAAGTCTCTGCAAACCTGAGGTCTTGGCTCCTCTGTGGCTAGAACATCACCGCGGCCGGTGGGCGGGCGTGGGCCCGCGGCTCCCAGCTACTGAGACGCAGGTGCTTGGGCCGGCCAGGCCGCGGTGCTCATCTCAGTGGCCTCAGGGTCGCTCTCGGGGACAGGAGACATTCTGCTGACAGGTCCCACCGCCTCAAAGCTCACGGCTCACAGCTGCAGAGAAACAGAGGCACAGGTGAGCACCGGTGAGGCCCCCGCGGGGCCACAGAGGACGCAGCCGGGAGACTGCTGGGCTGGAAGGAGCTCTGAAGGCCGGGGCATAATAAGCACCGTCCCTGCCAGGAACCCAGCTGGGAAGCACACATCACATGACCTCAGAGGCCAGAGGTCTCGGCGTGGCTGCCTGGGGACAAATAGGGTAGGGCTCGGGACTTTCTGTAAAGCAGGATGGGTGGGTGGGTGGCACAGGTGGGAGAGTGTACTGCCAGGAGAGCATGACTGCCAATCCCGGGGCGAGGCCTTGAGGATCCTGAAGCCAGGGGGGCAGTCACACCCCAGACACAGAGGGGCCACACAACAGTCCCTGTATCCATGCCCAGGGCCGCTCTGGGAAAGAGGGAGGGAGGCAGATGACAGCAGGCAGGCCTGAGGCAGGGACACAGGAGCCACCAAGCTGCCCCTGCCCATGGCGACTGGTTGACGCTGAGAGCGGGGAGAGCAGGCCGGAGGGCAGGAGGCCCCGGCGAGCCAGGCACTGATGCAGGAGCCCCCAGGGCCTGACCCAGGCTCGGGTTCTTCTCCAGCAGCCACTGGTGGAACGGGGCAGGCTGGACGCCACTCGGGGCTGTGACGATGCCAGGGTGGGTCAGACCCATCCCCTTCGGTGCAGAGCAGAGCTGAGGAGGGAATGGCGGGGCCTGAAGGACCAGCGGAGCCAACAGCCACCTAAGCAAGGCTGGGCAAGGAGCAGGCAGCAAACTTCTACCCCAGGGGAAAGGACAGAAGCCTCTGGTCCTGAGAAGGAACACGCAGTCCCTGCTCCCGGGATGGCGGGACCCCAGCCCACAGCCCCTCACTGCGTCTGCACCACCTTAAATGCTCCCGAGCCCAGGGCCACCGAGGGCCCCAGAGCCTGTTGCCACCCACAGAGAAACGCCGTGTCTGGACAGGGGCTCGTGGCTGAGGGGACTCTGTGCAGGTCGCTCTCTGGAGTGAGGGGGCCAGTCAGCCCTGGCTGACATGGAGCCCAGTCTCTGCGCAGGCCCCGACAGGAGGCAGGACGGTCCCCAGCAATGAGCCTCGGGACAGCCTGGGGAGGAGCCCCCACCTGCAGAACTGAAGGGTGGCGGCTGTGGTGTTAACTGGATGCTCGGGCGGTGCAACCCCAGGGACGCAGCTGTCACCTCCTGTCCCCCTCGAGCCAGGTACCCGCCCAGAAGGCCAAGAACCCTGCACTGGGGGCCGCTGCAAGCCACCTGCTTGTCTGCACAGATCCTGCCGGGTCCTCCCTGACCCAGGCCCCCACCACCCCCGGCCCCATTCTAGGGCTCCAGACAGACAGAAGCCCCACCCTCACTGAAGAAGGGGGACCACAGTTTGCTGCTGTGCCCCAGATGTGCAGGGGAAGAGGTTTCCTGCCAACCGGCAGGACGTAGGGGCCGCGGGTGAGGAGGGGCCACGGGTGCACAGCCATCGCCGAAAATGTTAGGACAGGAACTCCCAGCTGAATAAGCCACATCAGAAACAAAGGCACCGGTGTCACAAGCACTGCCCACTGGACGTGGCCCCTGCGTTCCAATACGAGAAACACCCTGTGGCGATCGCAGGCATGCCTTGGGTTCCGCACGGCAATAGCCACTCGAATGTTCTGGTTTCCCGGTGCGCACACAAGTTACATTCACAGTATACCGTGGTCTAGGAAGTGTGCAGTAGCGTTGTGTCTAATCAAACAAAGCACACACTTTAATTAAGCGGGGCGCGGTGCTGCACGCCTGTGGTTCCAGCTACTCAGGAGACTGAGGCGGGAGGATCGTTTGAGCCCAGGAGGTGGAGGCTGCAGTGAGCTATGATCGCACCACTGCACTCCAGCCTGGGTGACGCAGCAAGACCCTATCTTAAATAAATAATAAAGAAATAAAAATACTTTACTGCTAAGCAATGGTAATGATCATCGGAACTGTGAGTGGCCCTAATCTCCGCGGAGGAGGGTCTTGCCTCGATGTGGACGGCGGCTGACTCGTCGGGGCGGTGGCTGCTGGAGGCTGGGGCAACTTCTTAAACTATGACCACAAAAAAGTTGGCCACAGCGACGGACTCTTCCTTTCCTGAAAGATTTCTTTGTGGGGCGTGATGCTGTCTGATAGCATTGATTACCCACAGCAGAACGTCTTTCAGAACTGCAGTTGGTCCTCTCAACCCGGCCGCGGCTTCGTCAACTGAGGTTCCGGGCTGTTCCAAGTTCTTTGTCCTCATTTCCCAGGTTCACAGAATCTTCACTGGGACTAGAGCGCAACTGAAGCAACTCCCCTGCTCACCCTTCAGAGGCAACTCCTCACGTGTTAAAGTTTTCTCGTGAGACGGCGGCAATGCAGTCACATCTCCAAGTCCTTCTCATTCTAGTTCTCCTGCTGCTTCTAAAACCTCTGCAGTTCCTCCTCCACTGAAGTCCTGAACCCTCACAGTGATCTTTCAGGCCTGGGATCAACTTCTTCCAAACTTCCGCTAATCCTGACATGTGACCTCCTCCCATGGATCACGCGTGTCCTTCACGGCCTCTAGAACAGCAAAGCCTTTCTGGGGGTTTCAATTTACCCAATTTCCCCAGCTCCATCAGAGGAATCCCTCTCCACGGCACCTACAGGCACTTAGAGCCTTACAAATGCATTTCTCAATAATGAGAGTTGTGGGCGGGTGCAGTGGCTCCTGCCTGTAACCCCAACACTTTGGGAGGCTGATGCAGGCGGACTGCTTGAGGCCAGGAGTTCAAGACCAGCCTGCACACACATAGGGAGACCCTATCTTTACAAAAATAAAACAAAATTAGCCAGTCATGGTGGTGTGCACCTGTGGTCCTAGCTACTTAGGAGGCTGAGGTGAGAGGATGGCTTGAGCCTGGGAGGTGGAGGCTACAGTGAGCTGTGATTCTGCTTCTCCACTGCAGCCTGGGCGACACAGTGAGACCGTGCCTCAAAAACACTAAGACTTGGCCAGGCACAGTGACTCAGGCCTATGGTCCCAGCACTTTGGGAGGCTGAGGAGGGCAGACTGCTTTGAGCTCAAGAGTTCAAGACCAGCCTGGGGAACATGGTGAAACCCCCTCTCTACGAAAAAAACATAAAAATTAGCTGGGCATGGTGGCATGCACCTGTAGCCCCAGCTACTCAGGAGACTGAGGGAGGACAATTGTTTCAACCTGGGAGGTGGAGGATGCAGTGAGCCGAGATCGTGCCATTGTACTCCAGCCTGGGTGACAGAGCAACACCTTGTCATGCATAAATAAATGAATGAATGACATGTCAAGGAGTCATGTTGATTTCCGAGTCATTCATTCATTGATCCACGGGCTACAGGCTGGATGTTGTGCTAGCAAGGATGGAAACGATCTTTTTTTTTTTTTTTTTTTTTTTGGAGACAGAGTCTCGCTCTGTCACCCAGGCTGGAGTGCAGTGGCGCAATCTCGGCTCACTGCAACCTCCGTCTCCCGGTTTCATGCCATTCTCCTGCCTCAGCCTCCCGAGTAGCTAGGACTAAAGGCACCCGCCACCACGCCCGGCTATATTTTTTGTATTTTTAGTAGAGATGGGGTTTCACTGTGGTCTTGATCTCCTGACCTCATGATCTGCCCGCCTCGGCCTCCCAAGTGCTGGGATCACAGGTGTGAGCCACCGCACCTGGCCGGAAACTCTGATCGTGCGCATCTCCACTAGGGATCTTGGGTGACCAGGTGCGTTGTCAGTGAGCAGTCATATTTTGAAAGAAATCTTTTTGGCCGGGCGCGGTGGCTCACACCTGTAATCCCAGCAGTTTGGGAGGCCGAGGCAGGCGGATCACGAAGTCAGGAGATCGAGACCATCCTGGCTAACACAGTGAAACCCCTTCTCTACTAAAAATACAAAAAAATTAGCTGTGCGTGGTGGTGGGCTCCTGTAGTCCCAGCTACTCGGGAGGCTGAGGCAGCAGAATGGAGTAAACCTGGGAGGGGGAGCTTGCAGTGAGCCGAGATGGCACCACTGCACTCCAGCCTGGGTGACGAGCGAGACTCAGTCTCAAAAAAAAAAAAGAAATCTTTTTTCTGAGAAATAGGTCTCAAAAGTGGGCTTCAAATATTCCGTAAGCCAGGTGTTAAACAGATGTGCTGTCACCCAGGCTCTGTTGTTCTATTTATAGAGCAGAGTAGATTTAGCATAATTCTCATGGGCCCTAGGATTTGTGGAATGGTAAAAAGCCCTGGCATCACCTTCAAGTCACCAGCTGCGTTAGCCCCTAACAAGAGGGTGAAGAGGGTGGGCCCCTCCTTGGAAGCCAGGGAACAGCTTCTCCCACACGAGGAAAGTCCTGGGTGGCATCTTCTTCCAGAAGGCTGCTTCTTCTACCCTGAAAATCTACTTAGTGTAGCCACCTCCAGCAGTGATCTTGGGAGATCGTCTGAATTCTGGCTGACGCGTCTCCAGGAGCACTTAATGCTTTTCACCTTGAACTTGGTTTTTTTTTTTTTTTTTGACATTGGGTCTCACTCTGTCACCCAAGCAGGAGTGCCATGGCGCAATTACAGCTTGCTGAAGCCTCGACCTCCTGGGCCCAAGCGATCCTCCCACCTCAGCCTCCAGAGTAGCTGCAACTACAGGCACACACCACCACGCCCAACTAATTTTTTAAAAAAATTTTGTAGGCCAGGCGTGGTGGCTCACGCCTGTAATCCAAGCACTTTGGGAGGCCAAGGCCCAGCACTTTGGGATCACCTGAGGTCAGGAGTTTGAGACAAGCCTGGCCAACATGGTGAAACCCCATCTCTACTAAAAATACAAAAATTAGCCGGGCGTGGTGGCGGGTGCCTGTAATCCCAGCTACTCAGGAGGCTGAGGCAGGAGAATCACTGGAACCCAGGAGGCGGAGGTTGCAGTGAGCCGAGATCGTGCCATTGCACTCCAGCCTGGGTGACAGAGCGAGATTCAGTCTCAAAAAAAAAAAAAAAAAAAAAAATTTGTAGAGGCCGGGCGTGGTGGTTCACACCTGTAATCCCAGCACTTTGGGAGGCCAAAGTGGGTGGATCACTTGAGGTCAGGAGTTCAAGACCAGCACGGCCAACATGGTGAAACCCTGTCTCTACTAAAAATACAAAAATTAGCTAGGTGTGGTGGCATAGACCTGTAACTCCAGGTACTCGGGAGGCTGAGGCAGGAGAATCGCTTGAACCTGGGAGGCGAAGGTTGCAGTGAGCCGAGATCACACCACTGCACTCCAGCTTGGGTGACAGAGCGAGACACTGCCTCAAAGAAAGAAAATAGGCCGGGCGCAGTGCTCACGCCTGTAATCTCAGCACTTTGGGAGGCCGAGGCAGGCGGATCACGAGGTCAGGAGATAGAGACCATCCTGGCTAACACGGTGAAACCCCGTCTCTACTAAAAATACAAAAAAATTAGCCAGGCATGGTGGCGGGGGCCTGTAGTCCCAGCTACTCGGGAGGCTGAGGCAGAAGAATGGCATGAACCCGGGAGGTGGAGCTTGAGCGACAGAGGGAGACTCCGTCTCAAAAAACAAAACAAAAACAAACAAAAAGAATCAATGGGCTATAATAAACTCACAAGAGAGTATTGTATATTTTATTTTCATGAAAAATGTATAATAAACCACCATGTTACTCCCTAACTGTGGCTGGGCGTGCCCTGGACATTTCATAGAAATGGGATCACACACGGCATGTCCTCTGTGTCTGGCGTGTCTCATTGAGCCTGGCGTGTCTCATCGAGCCTGGCGTCCTCAAGGTGCGTCCACGCCGTGGCCTGAGTCTGAGCTTCTTCCTTTCCGTGGCTGGGTTGTGTTCCAGTGCATGGAGGGCCGCGCTACGTCTCCTCTGCTGACGGCCATCTGGGCTGTAGCCACCGTCTGGCTGCTGGAGTCTGCGGCTGTGTTTGCGCACGGGCTTCTGCGTGGCCGTGGGTTTCCACTCCACCTGGGTACATAGCTAGGAGTGGTCTTGCTAGGTCGGATGGGAGCTCTGTGTGTGTCTTTGAGGAGCCGCCAGGCCGTCTCCACAGTGGCTGCACCGAGTCATCCTCCACCTGCCGCTCCCAGGGGTCTGACTCCTACACACCCACCCTAGCGCTTCTATGAGCTTTTGTTTTTGTTTTGAGACAGGGTCTGGCTCTGTCGCCCAGGCTGGAGCACAGTGGTACGATCTCAGCTCACTGTAACTTGTCTGCCAGGCTCAAGCAATCCTCTTGCCTCAGCCTCCTGAGTAGCTGGGACCACAGGAGACCCCCATGTCTGGCTAATTTTTTTTTTTTTTTTTTTTTTTTTTTTGTAGAGATGGGATCTTGCTATGTTGCCTAGGCTGGTCTCAAACTCCTGGGCTCAAACAATCCTCCCTCCTCGGCCTCCCAAAGTGCTGGGATTATAGGTGTGAGCTGTGGTGACCCCACTTCTGTGTTTCTGGGCACAGCCTTGCTGGGGGTGTGCTTTTTTTGTTGTTGTTGTTGACAGAGTCTCGCTCTTTTGCCCAGGCTGGAGTGCAGTGGCATGATCTTGGCTCACTGCAACCTCTGCCTCCCAGGTTCGTGCAATTCTCTGCTTCAGCCTCCCGAGTAGCTGGGACTACAGGCACCCGCCACCACATCTGGCTGATTTTTGTATTTTTAGCAGACACGGGGTTTCACCATCTTGGCCAGGATGGTCTTGAACTCCTGACCCCAGGTGATCCGCCTGCCTCGGCCTTCCAAAGTGTTGGGATTACAGGCGTGAGCCACCGCGCCTGGCCGGGGTGTGCTTTTAATTCGCATTTTTTGGCTGACTCCTGGTTTATTTTTGGATGCGAGTTTTCTCCACTGGACTGGGTCAGGGGTGCAGTGCTGTGTTGATGCTGGACACGAGGGAGGTGGCCGGAGACACTGATGTGGCCAAGTGGCCATGGCTGAAGAAGGGACTGCAGTCGGTGCCCCTCACCCCTGCTTAGCGGCCAGCGGATTTCTTGAGCTACCGACTCTCATTACGGCCCAAACATCCAGAAACACCCACGCATGGCTAACCTAGTTTCTCTAAACCAGACCCATATTAAAATTTAACTTCCTTCCTGGGCGTTTTGGGGGAGGAATCTCCTCATGTGCCCTGGGTGAGGGATCTGTGAGACGTAGTCCCCCACCCCCCACTGCAGCTCATCTCTCTTCCAGCACAGGGACTGGGCGCCGTGCCGCTTCGCGGGCACCCCCTAGTTCCAGACAGCACCTCCACGCCTCAACACTGGGGCCCCTCCCAGGCTCCACTGTCCTGGGATCCCCCACTGAGGCCCCACTCCTGGGACCACCCACCAGCAGGGCCTTCTGGAGAAACAGACAGCAATGGCCTGGAGTATAGGCTGCTGGGCCCTGCCTGCGAGGCTCCTCAGCATGGGCTGGACTCGGGGTGACGCACGCACCCCAGCCAGGAGGGATACCTGAGGCAGCTCCACCCAACGCCTCTGTGTGGGGGAACAAGCAGCAGCTCTGACCGCTGAGCCGGGCTCAAGTCCTCCACCCGCCACGGCCAGATTCTGGCCACAGGGACCGCCCCATGCATGCCCCTCCACAGACACGAGAGCCACGGGAACAGCCCCCCGACAGCGAGAATGCCACAACCGCGACGGCCGGGGCTGGAGTCACACTGGGCTGTCCCGTTGACAGCCCGTCCATCCATCTGTCCTTCCACTGCAGCTGCCAACGGGACGGACAGGGGGACTTCCACAGAGGACCACCGTGGGGGAGGGGGGGCGATGCATCCACAGGAGAGAAAACTGGAGCCTGGCACCTCTCCTCTGCCCACACCCCGCCGCACACCTGGATGAGCCACCAGCACGGGGACATTCTCCTTCTGGAAACCCTCTCAGCATCCACAGGAAGGGGGCGCTGAAATGTCCGTGCCTGCATTTTGTTTTGTTTTGTTTTGTTTTGAGACAGTCTCGCTCTGTCACCCAGGCTGGGGTGTAGTGGCGCGATCTCGGCTTACTGCAGCCTCCGCCTCCCAGGTTCAAGTGATTCTCCCACCTCAGCCTCCCAGGTAGCTGTGATTAGAGGCATGTGCCACCATGCCCGGCTAATTTTTGATATTTCTGGTAGAGACAAGGTTTTGCCACGTTGGCCAGGCTGATCTCAAACTCCCGACCTCAAGTGATCCACCTACCTTAGCCTCTCAAAGTGCTGGGATTACAGGTGTGAGCGACCACGCCCTGACTACTGTTAGATTTTCCATCCCACAAGAAAGCAAAACCACATGCGTGTACACAGACACACACACGGAGACCCCAGGCGCAGGCACACGGGGGACACAGCAGCGTGTCAGAGCCAGGTGTGAGATCCAGCACGGCAAACATCCCGAGGGGACACTGCCCAGAGGCCCCGCCTGAGGCCAGCCTGCTCGCGCCACACTGCCTGCCTTTCTCGAGGAGGGCTGGAGACTGCCCGAGAGGCAGCGTCCTGGAGACACAGGCCTCAGCTCTCCCCTGCCAGAAAGCGGCAGGACGTGTGGACCATCTCGGGGGAGTGCATGCAGAAGCTGGGTAAGGAGGGGGAAGGGGCAGGCGCCATCCGGGGGACCTTCCCTGTGGCCTGAGGGGGAGAAGGCCCCGGACCCCGGACGTACCTATCTCCTAAGCAGTAGGACGCCTTTTCTTCCTACGCGCCCCTGTGCCGACGCAGACACTCGGCTATGGTAGGGTCAGGACTGGCACCAGGGAGGGCAGGGAAGCTCCGGACCCTACATGGGGCCCTGGACATGGGTGGGGGCTTCTGCCCACCTGGCTTCCCCCAGGTTATGCCCTTTACAACAGCAGGGAACAAACTCTCACTCCCCAGTTCCGAGAGTCCTGCGGGAGGACCGTGAACCCAAACAGGGGGTTGTGGGAGCCACAGTGTGTAGCCAGGGATGTGGGGACCCAGGGTGGCACTAAAGGTGGGGCGGGTGCTGGGGGACTCAGGGTGGCACTAAAGGTGGGGCGGGTGCTGGGGGACTCAGGGTGGCACTAAAGGTGGGGCCGGTGCTGGGGGCCGAGCATTAAAGGTGGGGCGGGTGCTGGGGGCTGAGTCGCAGCCTGTAGGGTCCGTGCTACCCTGCGCAGGCAGGTGTCCAGGCAGGTAAGACACCCCGATGCCACGTCAGGAAAAAGACATCACGCCCACCCTGCACATGGGGGAAGCACGTGGTGACATGAGGCTGGCTCTGCCGTGTGCCCCGCAGCTCCAGGGGGCCCTAAGCAGTGGTCGTGCCACACACAGCGCCCGCAAAGCGCCCACCCCACACACACACACGGCGCCCGCCGAACGCCCACCCCACACACACAGCGCCCACCGAGCACACACGAGCACACACTCCACACACACGGCGCCCGCCGAGCACACACTCCACGCACACAGCGCCCGCCGAGCGCCCATCCCACACACACGGCGCCCGCCGAGCACACATAAGCATACACCCCACGCACACAGCGCCCGCCGAGCGCCCATCCCACACACACAGTGCCCACTGAGCACACACCCCGGTGTTTCCAGGGGAGATGTGGCAGCTGCTCGGATGCGGCCAGACACCCTCACAGGTCCCTTTGTGCCCACGTCTGCAGTCACCCGGGGTCCTGCGCACCCTCCAGTCTCTGCCTGTGCGGTGAGCTGTGAAAGTGGCCTGGTCTGTGGAGCGTGCCCCGGGCAAGGGGACATGGGGGACCTGCAGGGGCAAAGGCATCTGCTCGGCTCCCTCAGTGAGGACAAACATGAAGTGGAGACAGAAGCGCCTGCGCTCACTGTTCCTCCTAACAGCAAACCCAAGGTCTCCCACAGGCCCGGCCACCCAAGCCGCTCGGGGCAGCCCCCTTCTCTCCCAGGCTGCTCTCTGCTCAGCACTTGGTTTGCACGAGTGCCTGGTGCATCCCGGGACATCTCTTCCCCGGCTCCACTTCTGTCTGTGGTGCCCACGTGACGTCCCGGGCACACACTGCTTCTCATCCTTGCGGGCCTCCAGGCTGGGCAAGGCACACTCCTGGGCACAGGGCCACTCGCCTGCTCTCCATCTAGGCTATCCCTCCTGACACGGTGACCCTCTAGCCTGTGGGGCTGCCTGGAGGGAGGTGGGGCCTGCGTCCAGGTTGCTTTTCTTTCTAGGCGTCCCTGCCTCGCCCTCTCCACAGCCGGGGGCCCCCAGAGGCCCAATCCCACCCACCAATCTCCGGGTGGCACTGTTTAAGCCACGCAGCATCAGGGCGCGACCATCGAAGGTGGGCGCCACCACCAGCCTTCCCTCTGCAGAATCCCCACCTTCTCCCTCCTTCTCTCTTCCAGGTGAGCCATTGATTGGCTTGGTCAGTTCCTTCTGCTAATAAACCATGAGTGATGTGTGATCGATGAAATGAATTAACCCATCAACCACCGCCTGGTCAGGTTCATCGAGGCTGAGCCCTAAATTCCAGAACGAGCCTCCTGGGGCTCTCCGGGGTGTCCTCCTGGCCCGGAGGCAGAAGCTTCTGGACAGCTGTCTCACAGCCCCCACGGATGCAGGCATGACCCACAGCCCCGTGTCCCGACGCTGGAGTCTGTAACAGCCACCTCCTTAAACACTCTTCCATCCCCAATACTCAGTCCACCCAGATGGGACTGAACACACCCCACCCAGCCCCCCCGTGGAGGGTCAACACCAACCACTGAAAGGGCCAATGCCGCAGGGTGAGCGCCTGTGCCGCAGCCACAGCTGCCGGGCCTGAGTACAGAGTGGCCTCGCCGGCTAGGACGTGTGGTCTTCTTTCTGTTTTTTGAGACAGGATCTAGCTCCATCACCCAGGCTGGAGTGCAGTGGCGCGATCTCGGCTCATTACAACCTCCACCTCCCGAGTTCAAGCAATTTTCCCGCCTCATCCTCCCAGGTAGCTGGGACCACAGGCATGAGCCACCATGCTTTCTGATCTTGGCTCAGCTACGTGCATTCCGGCTTTTGCAGAGCAAAAAGCACCAAATCCCCATCCTGGCTGCACCTGCACAGATGACAAGCCCCATCCCCCAGAACCTGTGACGTGAGCGCTGCCCTGCTGGGTCTACCCACTGCTGGGTCTAGGGCCCCACTGCTCCTGGCATCCCCCTGGAAGCCTCCCTGTGCGACCCCCAGCCCCTCGTCTGGGTGGTGACCGTCACCTCTCAGGTCCTGGTTCCCGCAGGGGCTCTCGGCACCCCTGCCCCATGACCTGGAGGCAGGAGGATGAGAAAGGGGTAGGCCCTGCACTCAGGGACCCAACGCCGTTGGGAGCTGGGGTGAAGGCCGGCCCGGGCTGTGTGCTGACTCCGCTCCACCCGGCCACCGAGCAGGCTGCCCTGCTGGCGTCTGTTCTGATACAGTGGTCTTGGGTGTTGTGGCCCAGGCAGGTTGGGGCTGCTACTTTCTCTCTGGCCCCCTGGATGAGCACTGGCCTCCCTGTGCCCGGCCTCAGGGCCGGGAGCAAACCCCACTGTGCCCTGCAGAGCTGAGCCACACAGATGCACACCCGGCTTTGCAGATGGAGCCCGGGACCGGGCAGCAGCCTCCTCTGGTGATGGCAGTGGCACGGGGGTCCACTGAGCACTCCCTGCACACTCAGGGCTGGATCGCGCCTCCAATCATCTCATGACAGCCCCTCTGAGGGGGTCGTGGGCAGACAGCAGAGGGAGGGCCCAGCCACACCCACCCTAAGCCTGACATGGACGGAGAAGCCCCTGCCCTGGGCACTGCTCCTGCCCTGAGGAGCCTCGCCTCAGCCTGAGCCTCAGTGGGGGACGCTGACCCGCAGCCGGTGGAGGGCAGCCCAGTGGAAAACGGGAGCGCTGCTTGCACACCTGCTGCCCACGGTGGCCGCCAGCCCACGTCCCCCACCTTAGGAGTGGCCCCGGAGGTCACTGCCTGCGCCTGAGGCCCTCACAGCAGCAGCAGCAGCAGGAGTGCAGTCAGAGGACAGGCAGGGCCACCACCCTGGGCTGTGTTCTGTGGGCACAGGGCGGGTGCCCAGCTCCCCCTGCCCCCACAAACAAGGGCCACCACCCCAAGACTCAGAAGCTTCTGAGGGCGCAACCACTCCCTGGAGGCGGTCACCACTCGGTCAGGGCCCAGCACCCGTCCATCACCAAGGAGGAAGAGCCTGGCCTCTTCTGGGGCTCTCCGAACCCCAGGGGGTGCCCAAGGGAAGCCAGACAAGGCCAGGGCCTGGAAGGAAGCGGGGACGTGAAGGCTGGGCACCCACCATGCCCACGCAGGCCTGGGGGTTGGGGGCCTGCCCTGCCACACCTGAGGGCCACAGCGAAAAGCAACGATCCCAGGGAGGGATGAAGGGATGCTGATCCCCACCCAGCCTCCACCCAACCCACGCAGCCACGATTCTGTCCCAAGGGACGAGTGCCGGCTCCGGGTCACACGCCAATGAGGCTCCCGGGAGCCAACGAGGGGATTGCAGCCATCCCCACAAGGGGCTGCTCTCTCCCCGTCAGCTCCCATCCCCTTCCCCAGCCCTGGCCTCAGGTCGCTACCTGCCCTGTTCTTCTCGGGGTCCTCCATCTGGTCTGGGCCCAGGGCCAGTTCCCTGGGGAGGGCCCCGCGAGCCCCCTTCTCTGACTGTCTCCACTGAGTGATGTCACAGTCCCTGGGCCGACATCACCACACAGCCCTCAGCCCAGAGCCCAGGGCAAAGCTGAAGGGAGGCCAGGGACCTCACTGGGCTGGGCAGGTGCAGGCCACTCCCGTCCCAGTGCCCTCAGAGGCACCTAGACTCATGTGGACCCAGCCGCAGACCCTTCTGGGCAGTTCTGTCCAGGCCGGCCCTGCCCTCTGACCTGGGGCCGCAGGGGCTGGCCACTGTGGGCTCGGTTCCCTGCCACCCCGATTCATCTGCACCCCAAGGAAAGAGAATGAGGGGTTGCAGTGCCCCAGGACCCACGAGCCCCCGAACACCAGGGCAGCACATACTTCCAGTCCCAGGGCCACAGCAGAGCGGGGCCAGGCCCAGCCCAGTGACGCAGGGCAGACGGAAGGGCGCCCTCCACAATGGAGGGGCGCAGGAGCTGCCGCGGCCAGGACAAACCAACCTCAGGCTGACATAGGCCGGTAATGGGTTTAACGCATCAGGTGCAAAAGAGAAACACCCCACAAATCAGGGAGAGGAGGGAAGCCGCCCACCCCATGGGAGGAAGCTGAGGAGTGAACGCCAGGGACGGGCGGGGCCGGTCCTCAGAGCACCGCAGACATCAGACCAAGGGCAACTGTCATCACCACGAGAAGGCCTCGTCCACGGCAGAAGCCAACCTCACCACGCCGACTGCACCAGAGACACCCACGAGGAGAGCCGGCCTCCGAGAACGCAGCTGAGCCATCACAGGTCGCCATCAGCAAAGGCAACGATCCAGGTAAAGAACACAGGAGGGCCACGAGCGAACGCGGCACAGCGGCCAGGACCGGACCCTGACTGGGGGGGAGGCGGCAAGGCTGCACAATGGCAGCTGGGACCAGACCCTGTTGGGGGGATGGGGGGGATGGCGAGGCTGCGCAGGGACCCCGTCCCACAGGTCAGCCTCGCCCTGGTGATGGCACAGACCACAGGTGAAGGCCACGGGCAGAGCTGACCAGGGAAAAGCTGGCACTCACCCAGCACCAGACACACATGGCAAATGCCACCGGCAGCCTTGGCGGAGGGCACTGTCCCTGCAACTAGTTCACATAACGGCAATTTTCCCAAAATTCAGATTATGCAAACAGAGGCAAGGCTGCCATGGACTCCAGAGCCTCAGATGCCATCAACAAAAGCAAAGTGGACACATCTGCATCAAATCCATCACAAAGACGGCCTTCGAGACTCTGGGGGAAGTGAGAACACCCCCACCCAGGCCCCCACGGCGCACAGGCCCCCACAGCAACCCTGCTCCACCTCAACAGCTTCAGCTCTGGTTCCTGCACCCTGGCCCGGGGGCAGAGGTGACCTGGTCTTGCCAGGGGGGCAGGGGTCCCCGGCCCCAAGTGGTGCCACAGACAGCGGGGGGAGCATGCAGGCAGAGTCAGGCACCCCACCAGGAAAGAAAGCTCCCACGGCAGGTCCCGGGTGTGAGTGGGACCTGGGGTGGCTCCCATTGGAATCCTGCTACGTCTGAGAGGATACGGGTCCTTCCAGAAGCGTAACCATGAACAGCCATGGAAAACCTGGGTGGGCTGCGTTTCTACATTGCCTTTTTTTGTTTTTTTTTTCAGACGGAGTCTCGCTCTGCCACCCAGACTGGAGTGCCTTTTCCCCTCACCGTGTGGGAGTCGCCGGGCGATGTCCCGCCCCGGTTTCCCTCCACCCGAAGGCAGTCACCTCGGTTGCCAGCTCCTGCCTCTGTGATCTGTGATGATCCCCACAAGGGGTGCAGAGTGAAGGGCACAGCGGGGTTCGGCCTAATTCCCTGGGGAGCCCCAGGCGAGAGGGCTTGGTCCTGGGGAGCTGCCCAGGTCTTCTACACCCCCTGGCCTCCATCCAGCCCCGCACGACTCGGCTCCTGGCCCTGTGCACCGGGCGACGCCTGCTAGGCGCGTGCCCCTCAGAGTCAGGCCTGTATTCACCTCAGCTTTTATCAAGGGCCTTCAAGGATTGGGTTTTTTAAATCATCATCAAATATACCGTTATTAAAAAGATACGTACACTTTGGGAGGCCGAGGTGGGCAGATCACTTGAGGTCAGGAGTTTGAGACCATCCTGGACAACACGGTGTAACCCCGGTGTCTTCTAAAAATACAAAAATTATCCAGGCGTGGTGGCAGACGCCTGTAATCCCAGCTACTCGGGAGGCTGAGGCAGGAGAATCGCTTGAACCCAGGAAGTGGAGGCTGCAGTGAGCCAAGATGGCACCACTGCACTCCAGCCTTGGTGACAGAGCCAGACTGTGTCTCAAGAAAAAAAAAAGTTGAGCACGTGGAAGCATCCCGCCCTCCATCACTCAGGCATTCTCAGCGCTCACAGGCCGCAGACGACACGCGCTATCGGCGCACTAGCTTCTGCCCCTTGGGCCCTCGTCCAGCCCTGCACCCACTGCCCACTGAGGGGCCAAGGTGTCCTTGCTGTCCCGCAGTGGCCATCATGACCCCTTTCACACAGAAGGGTTGGGCTATCCCCCAAAAAGACACGCCAAGTCCTGGCCCCCAGTAAACAGGAATGCAGCCTTATGTGGAAATGAGGATGGCCCCAATCTCACCACTTCTCAGCTTAAGGTCATGTTTCACCATGTTCAATCAGAAAACAGCAGAGAATGGCCGGGCTCGGCGGCTCTTGCCTGTAATCCCAGCACTTTGGGAGGCCGAGGCGGGTGGATCACGAGACCTCTCTCTCGGGAGATCGAGACCATCCTGGCTAACACAGTGAAACCCCATTTCTATTAAAAATACAAAACATTAGCCGGGCGTGGTGGCAGGTGCCTGTAGTCCCAGCTACTCAGGAGGCTGAGGCAGGAGAATGGCGTGAACCCGGCAGGCGGAGCTTGCAGTGAGCTGAGATCACACCATTGCACTCCAGCCTGGGCAACAGAGCAAGACTCCGTCTCCAAAAACAAACAAACAAACAAACAAAAAAAACAGCAGAGAAGAGGAAGGTGGGGAGGTGGACTCTCACCGCTTCCTCCCACCCAGCCTGCACATCCTGAGGGCACCCAAGCATCCCCCGTCCTGGCCCATAGGGAGGCTGCACCCCCCAACTGGGACCCCTGTCCGTCATGCACACCACAGCTGGTGCTGCCTCCTCAGGGAGTCCCGGAGGACCAAGGCAACACAGGCAGCCGGGCCGGCCTCAGGATCTGGCAGGGTCTGAACGGGAAGAAATCTAACGGTCCCAGCAGGCCCCCATCTTTGATTTTTTTTTTTTTTTTTTTTTTTTTTTTTTGAGAGAGTCTCACTCTGTCGCCCAGGCTGGAGTGCAGTGGTACAATCTCGGCTCACTGCAAGCTCCGCCTCCTGGGTTCACGCCATTCTCCTGCCTCAGCCTCCCGAGTAGCTGGGATCACAAGCACCTGCCACCACGCCCGGCTAATTTTTTGTATTTTTTTTAGTAGAGACAGGGTTTTTTAGTAGAGCCAGGATGGTCTCGATCTCCTGACCTTGTGATCTGCTGGCCTCGGCCTCCCAAAGTGCTGGGATTACAGGCGTGAGCCACCATGCCCGGCCACCTTTGATTTTTATAAACCAGCCAAATGGCAAAAAGTGTTGCCTCCCCAGGCACACGGCGTCTCCTCTCACCTCCCCTCATTTCCAACAGCAGGGAACAGACACAGACCACCCGCCTGGCCAGCTCTCTGACCCCCACGGTCTCCCCTGAAAACTGGGCACATGGATCACCCAGGGATCTAGGGGGGCACCAAGGCAAATACACACCCAGCTCACCCAAAACTTCCCAAGACGCTCCACCACGATACCCCATAACCCCCACCTGGAGGGTCTCCAGCAAAACTCCCACAGCCCCTCCCTCCTGGATGCCCCAGAGCAGGTGACACCTCCCTTCCAGCGGCCAGGTCCCCACCTGACGCGGGCTGGAGGGAGGCAGGGGGACGGGTGCTGGTGGCCTCTGGGGCACGAGAAGGCGCCTTGGTGTTCGGTGGGCAGCAGCAGATTTAGGCCGGGCCATCCCAGGAAGGCCCGTCCGTCCCAACATGGAAGGAGGCCTTGGCTGTTTCTAAGCGCACCCCCTCCTGTCTCCCAGAGGCCTCAGACAGTTTTGTCTGAAAAGCGGATGGTGCTCATCTCCTGGAATCTGAGGTTTGTGAAAGAACGCCTTCTTCAGATGTTGCTGTAATGTTCAAGTTCTCCAACATTGCTGAGTTCTCTTTTGCTACTTAAAAATAAACACTGATGGCCGGGCGCGGTGGCTCATGCCTGTAATCCCAGCACTTTGGGAGGCCAAGGAGGGCGGATCACGAGGTCAGGAGATTGAGACCATCCTGGCTCACACGGTGAAACCCCGTCTCTACTAAAAATACAAAAACAGTAGCTGGGCGAGGCGGCGGGCGCCTGTAGTCCCAGTTACTTGGGAGGCTGAGGCAGGAGAATGGCGTGAACCCGGGAGGCGGAGCTCGCAGTGAGTGGAGCTCGCGCCACTGCACACCAGCCTGGGCGACAGTGCGAGACTCCGTCTCATAAATAAACAAACAAACAAACAAATAAATAAATAAAAATAAACATTGATTTTTGTGGCCTTGAAAGGCCAGGGCCACCTCGATGATCCTGTGGGGCCGGGGCCTGCCGGTCACTCTGTGGACACTGGATGCCTCCGGCCTTTGAACTTGCTGTGGCGAAGATCACTGGCAGCACATCCGTCTGTCTGTCCCACTGCCCGTGCTCGTCACAGGGTGCAGGATCTGGCCCTGTGCCTGACAAGGCAGTGGGGACACTGGGCACATGCAGGACCCCTGGCTTTCCAGATGGCATGGGGATCAGGACAGCAGGATCCCTGATGCCCTGCAGGCCAGAGAAACATCGGGCCAAAGGACGGGAGAAACCAAGTCACCGGAAGAGGGGAGTGGTCGTCGCTGTGCAGAGATCCAGTCCCCAAAACCCGGCAGGGGACCCAAACAGTGCAGGTGTGGATGGCGGTCTGCGGCTCCTCAAATGGTCCAACCGGGAGTGGCCCTGTGACCAGCGGTTCCACCGCTAGAAGTCCACCTGAGAGAACAATCACGCGGCCACACGGGAACCGGACACGGATGCTCGCAGCAGCCACACGTGGATGCCATGCAAACATCTATCACAGAAATAAACACGTGGCCACCCACACGCCGGAACACGACTCAGCCACGAATGGGAGCGAGGATCGGACGCGGGCCACGGCGGCGCGGATGCACCGAGGATGTCACGCTCAGTGAGAGACGCCAAACACACAAGGCCTCATCCCGTGTGATTCTACCCCTAGGAGGTCCCTAGAGCCAGAAAGTAGGATGGGGGTGCCAGGGGCTGGAGAGGGCAAGGGAGTGAACATTTCACGAGGACAGCGTCTCAATTTGGGAAGGTGGGAAGGTTCTGGAAAGGATGGTGTGGAAAGCTGGCTGCTGATGGGGCCAGGGCTCCCTTTGCAGGTGATGAGAACACTCTGTAATTAGAGGTGGTGGCTGCACACACAGAGGAGCCTTGACCACGGCGGGGTTGAACTGACAGGTCCACTCTGACGTGGATTTTTTTCAATAAAGGTTTCCCTGAGGGCGCCGGCCTCTCCTGGCTCCCTCCCGCTCTGCCACCCGAGACAGCGAGACCCACCCTCCCTTCCTCAGCCCTCAACGTGAACACGACGAGGACAGAGGCTTTCATGACCATTACTTCTACTGCATGAAGAGCAAGCAGGGTTTCTCTTCCTCCTGCTTTTCTCCACATGTCTGGTCTCCAGCTTCCCTCACTGTGAGAACATAGCACCTAACACAACACATGAGGTATGTGTGCGTGGACCCCATGTCCTCCCGAGGCCTCTGGTCACCAGCAGGCTGTCGGCAGCGGCGTCTGGAGGACTTGAAAGCTATACGAGGGTATTTTGCTGCATGAGGGGCTGCTGCCCTAAACCCCACTCTGCTCAAGGGTCAGCTGTATAAAAACCACTTATGTGCACACGTTGCTGAATGTTACCAAATGTGGATTATGGTTCCACCAAAAAAAAGTGGCTTATGCTCTAAGGACCACACCGAAATAAGGCTGGTAAGAGAACAGTGAGCTGGGTCAGTGTGATGGGATCTTTTTTTTTTTTTTTGAGACGGAGTCTCGCTCTGTCGCCCATCTGGAGTGCAATGGCGCAATCTCGGCTCACTGCAAGCTCCGCCTCCCGGGTTCACGCCATTCTCCTGCCTCAGCCTCCCGAGTAGCTGGGACTACAGGTGCCCGCCACTGCGCCCGGCTAATTTTTTATATTTTTAGTAGAGACAGGGTTTCACCGTGTTAGCCAGGATGGTCTCGATTTCCTGACCTCGTGATCCGCCCGCCTCAGCCTCCCAAAGTGCTGGGATTCCAGGCGTGAGCTACTGCGCCCGGCTGGGATCGTTAATTTTAAGAAATGCTGCGAGCCCAGCTCTGGCCAGCACCCTGGGGATGAGAGTGGGAGGGACAGGGCCCAGGGAAGCGGCCTCCCAGAATGGCTCCCTCCAGTGCAGGATCAAGTCTCAGCCCAGGGCCGGGCCGCCCCCCAAAGCCACACCTCCTGCTCACAGGGCCAGGGTTTAACCAGCTCTTCCAGGGTCCTGGCCCATGAAGCTTTCAGAGGAACCGGGGCTGTGCGCCCACAGGAAGGAGAGGCTAGCGCCCGGGCACAAGGAGGACGAGCTGACTCCTGGGGGCCCGAGGACGTCACCACACCCACTACCCAGGGCCATGGGCGAGGTCTGAGGGGCAGCGGAGGTCCCTGACAACTTCTCATGGGGCAGCCACGGTCCACCCAGGGCTCAGGCAGCGAGCCCCACACAGCGCCCCTCTCTGCGGCGTACAGGCCTGACCAGCATGATGGCATGGCACGCACACACCTGTGCAGACGCCAGCACACACTCACACCACCCCTGCGGCCCCCAAGCCCTGTCCCAGCCCACCTGCAGGCTCCAGGGCTCTGGCTGGCCCGCACGTGGCCAGGGCCCAGCTGGATCCCCCTCGGCGCACCCACCCTCAGAGGAACTCAAAGGCACACCCAGCAAGTCAGAGGCAGACACGGGCCAGTCCGTGTCCTCACGCTGGTCCCATGCACTGCCCTCAGGCTCCCGTCCCGGGAACTGTCCGCAGGCAGAGCCTGGGCATCGGCGCCGGCTGCCCTGCCCCAGGACCACTGGAGCAGAAGCCCGAGGGGCACAGCTGCCACGGACGGGATGAGCCCTCGCACACCTGCCATCTTTCCTGGAGACAGAGGTCAGATGGGAAGAGGCAGAGGTCACCGCAGATTACAAGAGCATCCTGGAGTCACCTGGGAAACAAGGTCCCTAAAGAGGGTGGGTCCCACCTGCAACAGGGCCCGAAGTACCACCGCCAAGCGGGGAGGACTGACCATCAGGCCTCACGGGCGGGGACTCTGTCCACGAATCCAGACCAGGACTTGGGGTGCCTCACTCCGGAGGGTGGAAGTTTCCAGATAATTGAGGGATTACCTTTAAGCACAACTTTTTTCAAGCCTCCAAAGGCAATTACGCATCAACGAAACACCGCTGGTGACAACGAAAAAATCTCTAAGATTTTCTCTGCCTTTTAAATAGCGATAAGGCCGGGCACGGTGGCTCACGCCTGTAATCCCAGCTATGCGGGAGGCTGAAGCAGGGTGGATCACCTAAGGTCAGGAGTTCGAGACCAGCTTGGCCAACATGGTGAAACCCAGTCTCTACTAAAAATACAAAAACCAGTCGGGCATGGTGGCCTGTGCCTGTAATCCCAGCTACTCAATAGGCTGATACAGGAGAACTGCTTGAACCCAGAAGGCAGAGGTGGCAGTGAGCCAAGATCGTGCCACTGCACTCCAGCCTGGGCGACAGAATGAGACTCCATCTCAAAAAAGTAAAATAAATAGCCCAGGCACGGTGGCTCACAAGGTCAGGAGTTTGAGACCAGCCTGACCAACATGGTGAAACCCTGTCTGTACTAAAACAATACAAAAAAATTTGCTGGGCATGGTGGCGCGTGCCTGTAATCTCAGATACTCAGGAGGCTGAGGCAGGAGAATCGCTTGAACCTGGGAGGTGGCGGTTGCAGTGAGCCAAGATCGTGCCACTGCACTCCAGCCTGGACAACAGAGCGAGACTCCGTCTCTAAATAAATAAATGAATAGGCCGGGTACAGTGGCTCATGCCTGTAATCCCAGAACTTTGAGAGGCCGAGGAGGGCGGATCACAAGGTCAGGAGATCAAGACCATCCTGGCTAACACAGTGAAACCCCGTCTCTACTAAAAATACAAAAATTAGCCAGGCATGACGGAGTGCGCCTGTAGTCCCAGCTGCTGGAGAGGCTGAGGCAGGAGAATGGCGTGAACCCGGGAGGCAGAGCTTGCAGTGAGCACTGCACTCTAGCCTGGGCAACAGAGCGAGACTCTGTCTCAAAGAAAGTAATAATAATAATAATAATAATAATTAATAAATAAATAAATAGCGGGGCACGGTGGCTCACGCCTGTAATCCCAGCACTTTGCGAGGCCGAGGCGGGCAGATCATGAGGTCAGGAGATCGAGACCATCCTGGCTAACACGGTGAAACCCCGTCTCTACTAAAAGTACAAAAAACTAGCCTGGCGTGGTGGCGGGCGCCTGTAGTCCCAGCTACTCAGGAGGCTGAGGCAGGAGAATGGCGTGAACCCAAGAGGCGGAGCTTGCAGTGAGCCGAAATCGGGCCACTGCACTCCAGCCTGGGAAACAGTGCAAAACTCCGTCTCAAAAAAAATACATAAAAAATAAATAAACAAATAAATAAATAAATAGTGATGGGCCAGCCCTGGCCCGTGACCTCCGAGCCTCATGCAGTCTTTCTTTCCACTGCCCTCACCTGCACCCCCTCCTCTGAGGGGCCTGAGACACAGAGGTGAGGCAGCTCCCCCTGCAGGTGTGGAATGGGAGTGACCTCCCCGGGACAGGCCACGGGATGCACTGCCTACCTCTCCCGGGAACATATGCGTGGCCTCCGCTCCGGGATGGAATCTGCCGTGACAAGAGTCATACCCCACAGGTCAGGCCGGCCAGACCAGCGTCTCTCGCCCCACTCCCCTGGGCTGCCTGCCCCACTCGGCACCCACAGCCTCGGTCCTCACCCCACAGCCTCTCCAGGGAGGGACCCACTGCTCTATCCCAGCGTGCCCCGGAAGTTCAGCAGATGCGCATCAAGGGAGAACCGGTTTTTTTTTTTTGTTTTTTTTTTTTTTGAGACGGAGTCTCGCTCTGTTGCCCAGGCTGGAGTGCAGTGGCGCGACCCTGGCTCACTAAAACCTCCACCTCCCGGGTTCAAGCGATTCTCCTGCCTCAGCCTCTCGAGTAGCTGGGATTATGGGCACACACCACCATGCCCGGCTAATTTTTGTATTTTTAGTAGAGCTGGGGTTTTGCCGTGTTGGCTAGACTAGTCTTGAACTCCTGACCTCAGGTGATCTGCACACCTCGGCCTCCCAAAGTGCTGGGATTACAGGTGTGAGCCACCGCACCCGGCCAGAGCTGGCTGTTTTCAACGATGTGACGTGAAACTGTCTCGGGCCTCATGGTGCAGGGAGACTGCTGGGCCACCCCGGAGGCAAGCCTGAGGGTGACAGGAGGGATCCCTGGGCAGGGCTGGTAGGGGGCTGCTCCAATTCCCTGTGCAGGGGACATGTTGGGGGCTCTGAGCAAGGGGGAGATGATCCCCACACCTCAGACCCGTGCCCCGAACAGTCAGCCGCACCGGGGGCCAGGGCCGCCTGAGTGCTGCGGGGGGAGCCTGGGGGCGGCCCAGGGGTCTAAGAAGCGGCTCCCCTGTAGGCCCAGGACAGAGCTCAGGCTGCACCTGCAGAGGGGCCCCGGCACCTTGCGGGCGCACAGGCTGGTGCAGGGCCCCAAGCAGCGGTGGTGGCCAGAGACTCTGGGCAGGGGGAGAAGGGGCTGGGGAGCCTGGAAGACTCAGAACCCAGCAGGGCTTCAGGACAGTGCCTGGGGGACAGCATGGGCAATGCTCCTGGACACAGCTAGCTCACACTGGCCACCTGGGGCATGTTCTGCTTTGTCCCATGCCCTTGCTGGTGACAAGTTGATGTGGGTGGTGAGGGGGGCAGAAAAAGGGCAAGGGTGGGGTGCTAGAGATTCCTGCCCCACCACAGGAGGACCGGGCAAAGAGAGGAGGCTCACTGGGCCCCGCTCGCCAGAGGTGGGCTTGCCAGGAGCCAGGCAGGCCCCACCCCTCACTCAATCCCTGCCCGCTGCAGGGCTGCCTGCAGTGCATTGAATACACCGTTCTGGTGGTCCCAGCCCCTCACTTTGAGCCCTCGCTGAGGTAGCACAAAGGGGTACCCCCCACCCAGCCAGGCCAGTCGAGCTCCCAGACAGAACCACCCAGCAGACGTCTGCACCCACGTGCCAGTCACAGGGCGGCACAGCCCTCTGGACACAGAGCCAGCAGAGAGGATGGGGAAGGCGGTGAGTCCCGTCCCCTGGCCACAGGGCCACCACCCCTCGCTGTCACTGCTCCCACTGGCACGGTGGGTGACCAGAGGAGCACAGGTGTGGGAGTCAGCCCTCGGGAAACACCACCTCCTCCTCTACCCAAGCAGGCCAGGTAGGCCTCGACTTCCTCATCTGTACAATGGGCGCTCCACCCACTTCCCAGTAAGCCCCACAGCACGGGCCGCACAAGAACTCCACAATGAGGAAGAAGCAGACACGGAGCCTCCCGACCTGGGGAGCCTCCAGACTGCAGGCCTCACTCAGACGGCCTTGCCCAGAGGCCGCCAACCAACAGGTTCTCTCGTGTAGCTGTCGGCGGAGCATTTGCAGATTTGCAGATCAGCAGGATGGGGGAGGCGAACCTGGCATGCCTGACACCAGAGCTCGATCCAACACGCGCATGGCCACCGAGCCCTAGCTGGACCCGGGACTTGAGGCTGACCTGAGGACGAAGCCCACAGCTGTCCGCCACCACCGCAACACTAACCAGGACTCGGGCGAGGGCCTCCTTCACATGGGCCCTGTGTCCCCTCCGGGTTCAGAGAAAGTCAGCCAGCCCCACATGCCGGCCCGCCCACCGCCACCCGAGGCCCGCAGCCCCTGCCAGGCTGTGCCCAGCACTCGGCCCCAACAGCACCCACAACACTGCCTCCACCCACCACCCGCCCTCCGCCAGGCCTCGGTCAAGGCCTTGAGGGACCATGAGCCCCTGGGGGCCTGGGGCAGCTCGGTGGGGGATGCAGAAAGGAGGCAACGTCAAACGCTCAACAGGATCCCCCTCTCCAGATGCCCCAGGGCAAGCAACTCTGACTGTCCCTAAGCTCAGCTTCCGTCAGTCCCAGTGGCTCTGCGGACGCATCTGCTGGGGCGCTAGGGCCTGCCACTCGGGTGCGCAGTAATCCCCCACCAGTCCCAACAGACACAGTGCCCCCCCCCCCCCACCGTGCCTGGCACACCAACAGGACTACCCCAATCCCCAAATTAATGGCTGGCGTACTGGCTTCCCCGAAGCTTGGGATGAGCAACAAGAACTTTCAATTAAAAAAACCCTCGCCTACTTCCTTTGTAGCCCAGAGTAATTACTGTATTATTAAAAAGGAGGAGAAGAAGAAAATAGGAAACCCAAATCAGCAATTCCACAAAATCTGTCTGCACAAAGTGCCGCACCATCGCGGGCCATCCTGCAAACGGCCTGGCTCCCAGACCTGCCCAGAGCCCAGGCAATGAGGTGCTGCTCCCTCATCCTCTTCAGACGAACTAGACAGGTTCAAATCAGACAGGAAGCCCCTATACACACAAGGAGGTCCGAATGCACAGCAGGCACAGTAAATCCAGACACTACAGACCACTTGGGGTTTAGCCTCCCACCGGGGTGAAGGGAACAGAGCCAGCTCCTCCAACATCTCACCCCATTTGCCCGCTGCACGGTCCTGCAGGACACATGGCTGGCCTCTCACCCCTAGACCTGGCCCTCCCACTGGGACCCCGTCCAGACCCGGCTCCCCTGCATGCAGGTCTCCCGTTCCCTCTCATCTGTGCAGGAGCGGCTCTGAGAGCTCACTGTGGGGGGCTGAGCAAAACACTCTTGGGCCCTAGAGACGTCAAGGCAGGCGTGCGCGTGCCTGCACACACTCCCGGGGGCTGCCTGCCTGGGAAACTCATCAGTCAGCCCAGCCCAGAGCGTTTCGTTTTGGTGGAGACACAGGGGAAAACAAAACAAAGTACCAGTGACAACCGCGAACTTCCCCCTTTCAAACCTGGGGGTCCTGGCACACAGTCTGTCCTCTGCACAGAGGCACCCCAGGCTGGGCTGGGCTGTGCAGGGCAGAGTAGCCCGGGGTGCTTCCATCCCCAGCTGCCAACCCCCCCACCCCCAGCCCCCTCCCTAATCCGAGCGTCTTCCAGTGGCGGGACGGCTGGGTTTTTCCCCCAGACGGGAGCCTTTGTACCTTCCTGCTCAGCTCCCACACCCACGAGCTACCAGGGCCTCCGGGAGCCAGGAAACACCAAGAAGGCTCCTGCATGTCCTGGGGTGGGGAGGCAGAGCCCCACCACATGGCCTTATGGACAGCCCCGGCGCCCTGGGCCACAAGGTGGAGCGTAACGGGGAGAAGATGCTGGACTCCACCTACACAGACAACCCTCCGGCCCGCTTCCTGCAAACAATGCCATCCGGAGGCCACAGGAATAAGAACCAGCTGTCCCAAAGCCATTCTGGCTCAAGACACAACAGTCCCCGAATGTCCTCTCAGCCCCCACGCCCCTCAACGGGAAAGTCTTCCCCTAAGAAAGTTGGGAGAGAAGAGCCAGGCGGGGATCGGGGATCGGTGAGGCCACCGCAGGCCCTGCTCAGACATCTCACCCTCCCTCCCTGATCCGTGCGTTTCCGGAAAACAAAGCCGGTGGCCACAGCGGAAGGGGGAGGGGGCAGCGAGCCCAGCCGGGAGTTCCCAGGCAGTGCCGCAACAGGTCCCTGCGGATCAGACCACCTTCCTCCCCCCCACCACCGCTGCTCTCCCCCTCAAGAGCTTTAGGACCACAAAGGGAGGACGAGGACACAGCTGCGTGGGGAGGGGCCAGGCCAAGACAGGAGGAGGCGATGGGGCCAGGTGGGCAGGGGCCTCGGGACCAGAACGCGGGGAGGCGTGAGGGACGCGGGTGAGTGGGCGGTGGGCTTGAGCACTGGGTGGGGGAAGAAAGAGGGAGGTAGGATGGGGACTAAAGGCTCAGCGGAGGGCAGGAGAGTTGGAGCACGACAGTCACCGGGGTGCAGAGTGGGGGGGTCACTGGGGCGGCGGGGGCAGGGTCTGGAGTGTGAGGGTCACTGGGGCGGCAGACTCCTGAGTGTGGAGGTCAGCGTGGGGCTGTGTCTGGAGGTCCCGAGCGCGGGTTAGCGCGGTGGGGAGCGCTGGGGTCCCGAGTGCAGGGTCAGCGGGGTGTTGCGGCGGTAGGGCCCTGAGTGTGGGGGTCAGCGTGGGGGGCGGTTAGACGGGTTGGGGGGCGCTGGGGTCCGGAGCGCGGGGTCGGCAGGGCGCAGGAGTGCAGTGGACACCGAGTGTGGGGGCGGGGGCGCCGGGGGTCACTGGGGGCGCCCAGGGCCAGGGTGCAGGAGGTGAGGGAACCGGGGCGGGCGCGCGCGTCGTTACCTTGGCTCCGCCGTGGCCGGGCCCGCGGGCAGCGTCTGGGCGGCCGGCCCGGCCTCAGCAGCGCAGCGCGGACCCCCGCTCCGGGCCCCGCGCCCGCTCGCGCTCCGGCTCCGGTGCCCGCTTGGGCCCCCGCTCCGGCTCCCGCGTCGCCTGGGCCGGCCTCCGCATGTTCGGGACGGGAGGCGCCGGGCTCGCCGCGCTCCGCCGCGCCCGCTCCGGGGCCCGCGCGCCTTACGCCGCCAGCGTCTGCCAGCGGGGGGCGGCGGCCATACGCGCCCCACTGCGCAGCCGCGGCCAGGGCGCCGGGGGCGCGCGCCGCCGACGTCACAGCGCGGGGTGGGGCCAATGCCCGGCCGGGCGTTTCTCGCGCCGCTTTGCGACAATGGATGGCGCCGCGCGACGGCCACCGCACTTTGCGGCCGCTACGAGGCCGCCGGGCCGCTGCCCGCCGGGGACACCGAAAGCGCGTGGCCACGGGGGCGCGCGCGGGCAGGGAAGGGTGGTCGAACGGTTTCCACACCCTCCTAGGGGCGAGGCTTCCGCCGCACGCCCCTCCCCCCGCTGTTGCCATGGCGACGCGTGGCTGGTCGTCCTGGCACCGCCCCGCCGCCGTGTGTTACGTCACAGTCTCGCCACCTGACGTCACGGACGGGCGGCGCCGCGGGGCGTTCCGTGCGTGGGGCGGTGGCGGGCGCGGCGCGGGGAGGCGGCGGGCTGCGCGCGTTAGGCCGCGAGGTTTCCGGGGCAGGCGCTGGAAGGGGCGACTGGCCAGGAAATGAGCTGGTTAAGGGCAAGAGGGTTTTTCCATCTGGCTTTCCTGGGCCAGGAGGGGAAAACAGTTCTAGAATAACTGCTCCGTGTTCAGGGGGAGAACAGCGGTGGCGTGGGTGCCCCGGTGTCTTCATCCACCGTGACATCAGCAAGGAGCAGAGAGGAAGTGGCCCCGGACCCGCGACCGGCAGCTAGACAAATGCACTGCGGGGACTGCCATGCCAAGCACGGGCCGCTCCCCTGGGGCTCTGCGCGTAGAGCCAACTCCTTGCTTGTACCTGCCTGCCCTCCGGCCTGCACCGGGCAAGAAACGTGGGGAGGGGACCCACAGGCCAAGGCGCCGCACAGTGAGGCCCTGTTCCATCCCATGACAGGGCCTGGAAGGGGACTGGCAGCTGCAGAAATGGTTTCCGGCCTCCCCACATCCCCCACGCACCTCCCGGTGGGGGCATTTTTAAAGTCGGAGGAGACACATTCATTCAAATATGTATTAAGTGCCTGCCAGTGGCTCTGAGAATAGAACAGTGAGCTAGACTCTTGGCATCGTTTCCTAGGGAGTCCTTGGTCCTAGGGGGAGGAGAGAGCCCTGTGTAATGATTTCAGATGATGTTATAAGGTAGGGTGTGGGGCGGGCGCCGTTGCTCACGCCTGTAATCCCAGCACTTTGTGAGGCTGACGGAGGAGGAGGCGGCTTCCTTGAGCCCAGGAGTTCAAGACCAGCCTGAGTAGCAGAGATCCTGTCTCTACAAAAAAATAAAAGTAGCGGGACGTGGTGATACATGCCTGTGGCCCCAGCGACTTGGGATCCTGAGGCAGGAGGATTGCTTCAGCCAGGAGGTCGAGGCTGCAGTGGGCTGTGATTGCACCACTGCACTCTAGCCTGCCTGACAGAGCAAGACTGTCTTAAAAACTAATAAGGCCAAGGCCGGGGACGGTGGCTCACGCCTGTGATCCCAGCACTTTGAGAGGCCGAGATGGGTGGATCCCCTGAGGTCAGGAATTGGAGACAGCCTGACCAACATGGCGAAACCTCGTCTATACTAAAAATACAAAAATTAGGCGGGCGTGATGGTGGGCACCTGTAATCCCAACTAGTCTGGAGGCTGAGGCAGGAGAATCGCTTGAACCTGGGAGGCGGAGGTTGTAGTGAGCCGAGATTGCGCCATTGCACTCCAGTCTGGGCAACAGAACAAGACTCCGTCTCAAACAAAAAATAGTAATAATAAATGAAATCCCAGCACTTTGGGAGGCTGAGGCAGGTGGATAACTTCAGCCCAGGAGTTCGAGACGAACCCAGGCAACATGGTGAAACCCCGTGTCTACTAAAAATACCAAAATTAGCCAGGCGTGGTGGCGGGCGCCTGTAATCCCAGCTACTGGGGAGGCTGAGGCTGGAGAATCGCTTGAACCCGGGAGGCGGAGGTTTCAGTGAGCCAGGATCGTGCCACTGCACTCCAGCCCGGGTGACAGAGCAAGACTCCGTCTCAAAGAAAAAAAAAAAAAGCTGTAAAAAAGCTGGGATTCCAGGTGTAAACCACTGTGGCCAACCTTGCTTTCTCATTTTTAACCCACTTCAACTGTGGTCCACATGTTGCTGATTCATTTCAGCTTTAATCATGAGGATGTCATTGGGGACAGCTGGTGGGGGAGTGAGACCAGCCCCTTTGAGGGTCTTTTTTATTTTTATTTTATTTTATTTATTTATTTATTTATTTAGAGACAGAGTTTCGCTCTGTTGCCCAGGCTGGAGTGCAGTGGCATGATCTCGGCTCATTGCAACCTCCACCTCACGGGTTCAAGGGATTCTCCTGCCTCAGCCTCTGAGTAGCTGGGATTACAGGCGCGCACCACCATGCCCAGCTGATTTTTGTACCTTTAATAGAGACGGGGTTTCACCATGTTGGCCAGGCTTGTCTTGAACTCCTGACCTCAGGTGATCCGCCTGCCTTGGCCTCCCAAAGTGCTAGCATGAGAGGCTTGAGCCACCGCGCCCAGCCGGGTCTTTTTTGAGACAGGGTCTGACTTTGTCACCCAGGCTGGAGTGCAGTGGCACAGTCTCGGCTCACTGCAGCCTCTACCTCCCCAGGCTCAAGCAGTCTTCCCGCCTAAGCCTCCCCAGTAGCTGGGATCACAGACACGCGCCACTACGCCTGGCTTTTTTTTTTTTTTTTTTGAGACGGAGTCTTGCTCTTTCACCCAGGCCAGACTGCAGTGGCATTATCTCGACTCACTGCAAGCTCCGCCTCCCAGGTTCACACCATTCTCCTGCCTCAGCGTCCCGAGTAGTTGGGACTACAGGCGCCCGCCACTGTGCCCGTCTCATTTTTTGTATTGTTAGTAGAGACGGGGTTTCACTGTATTAGTCAGGATGGTCTAGATCTCCTGACCTTGTGATCCCCCCACCTCGGCCTTCCAAAGTGCTGGGATTACAGGCGTGAGCCACCGTGCCTGACCACGCCTGGCTAATTTTTTATAGAGACGGGGTTTTGCTATGTTCCCCAGGCTGGTCTCCAACTGCTGAGCTCAAGCAATAGCACCCACCTCAGCCTCCGAAAGTGCTGGGATTACAGGCGTGAGCCAATGCACCTGGCACCCTTTGGAGGTCTTAATCTAATAAGAACATTATAGAGATAACAACTTGTCCACTCCCAATCCCATCCTCTAGAGAGAAAATCTCCCAGCCTGCCAGTAAATCCCGAACAGCTGTAGGTTTGAGGGAGGAGGCAGGCAGGAAGCGCCCCCTTCTGTTCTATTCCTATACTCACATAAGAGACTTTCACACTTGTAATCCCAGCATTTAGGGAGGCTGAGGTGGGAGGATCTCGTAAAATCAGGTGTTCAAGATCAGCCTTAGCGAGGCTAAAAATACAGAGTGAGGGCCTGCCATGGTGGCTCACGCCTGTAATCTCAGCACTTTGGGAGGCCGAGGCGGGCAGATCACAAGGTCAGGAGATCAAGACCATCCTGGCTAATCCGGTGAAACCTCGTCTCTACTAAAAATACAAAAAAATTAGCCGGGCGTGGTGGCGGGCGCCTGTAGTCCCAGCTACTCAGGAGGCTGAGGCAGGAGAATGGCTTGAACCCGGAAGGCGGAGCTTGCAGTGAGCCAAGATCGCACCACTGCACTCCAGCCTGAGCGACAGAGCAAGACTCCATCTCAAAAAAAAAAAAAAAAAAAAAGACCAGCCTCGTCAACATGGTGAAACCCCGTCTCTACAAAAAATGCAAACATTAGCCAGGCTTGGTGGTGGGCGCCTGTAATCCTGTCTACTCGGGAGGATGAGGCAGAAGAATCGCTTGAACCTGGGAGGCAGAGGTTGCAGTGAGTCAAGATTATGCCACTGCACTCTAACCTCAAAAAAAAAAAAAAAAAAAGAAAAAACAAAAACAGGCCCTCAGCAGATACCAAAGCTGCCCACACCTTGGTCTTGAACGTCCACACTCTCCAAAGCTGTGAGAAGTAAATTTCTGTTGTGTCTAAGCTGCCCCACCTACGGTATTTTGTTAGAGATGCCACTGTCCCAACAGCCCCACATCCTCTGCCCGGGAAGCCCCTTCTCCCACTCTTACCCCATTCATCCTTGAAAGTCCAACCTCAGGGTCGCAGCCTCTGGGAAGCCTTCTGGAAGCTTCTCCCCCCTTGCTCACCTCCTGGTCCTGCCGCGTGTTACAGCTGGAGGTGTCCCCACAGCCCTGTGGCCCGGGGCCCTCTAGGGGCCACTCATTCCGAGGCCAGGTTGGCTGGAGGGTCAGGAGCCCGGGGGCGGGGGCCAGACTCATGCCTCACAGGAAGGAAAGCTGGGTCCTATTGCTGAGGCCGCCCGGGGCTTGTGCCTCCAGCCGTGTGTCTTCTTCCTGCTATCCACCCTGGGCCTCCATTCCCCTTCCAACCCCAAGAGGAGGAGCACATGGGGCCCTAGGGGGTCATGGAGCCCAGATGAGGAACCGTGAGTCCGGAGGTCACCTGTAGAGCGGGTCCTGTGGAGCTGCCTGGGTCGCCAGCCTGGAGCAAGAAGTAAATGTCCACTGTGCCGGAGCCTCTATGCCAGGCGGGCCGATTTGTTAAAGCAGCTGGGCCTTATCAGTGACGTGCTAATACACAGGTGCAGCCCATCACAGATGCTGGGCTGTGGAACTCAGCGGTCTGGCAGAGCTGCCTTCAGGCATGGCTGCAACCGGGGGCAACTCAAGCTCAGTGCCTGTGGACCTATCTCCTTGTCCTCATGTCTCTCTCTCTCTCTCTTTCTCTCTCTCTCTCTGTCTCTATCTCTCTGTTTTTTCTTCTCTCTGTCTCTATGTCTCTCTTTTTTTGAGATGGAACCTTGCTCTATTGCCCAGGCTGGAGTGCTCGCCATCTTTCTGTCTATGTCTCTGTCTCTCCCTGTCTCTGTCTCTCTATTTGTCTTTCTGCCTTTTTCTTCCTCTGCCTCTCTATCTCTCTATCTCTCTGTCTCTCTGTCTCTCAAGCTCTCTGTCTCTGTCTCTCTTTGTCTCTGTGTCTCTCCCTTTCTCTTCCTCTATCTCTCTGTCTCTCTCTCCCTTCCTAGCTCTTTCTGTCTCTATCTCTCCCTCTCTATCTCTCTGTCTCTGCATCTCTCCCTCTATCTCCAACTGTGTCTCGTCTCTTTCGTCCTCTATCTCCGTCTCTCTCTCCCTCTCTATATCCCTCTGTCTCTATCTCTACCTCTCTATCTCTCTGTCTCTGTCTATCTTTCCCTCCCCACATCTCTCTCTGTCTCTACCTTTCCCTCTCTCTCTCCCTCTCCTTGTCTCTCCGTCTGTGTGCCTTGGCTTCATTCTTTCACTCCAAGCTTCTTCCATCCATGGTGGCAGGTGTGGCTTAGTTTAGCAACCCCCAAATAAAAGAGAGCTCTTCTCTCCCAGGATCGTTATAAAATCCCAGGAAAGTCTCTTATTGTCTGGCATTAGCCCCTCCCGGATGACTGGCCAGGCCTGGTTTAGGCAATGTCCTGGTGACCAGAAGGCCAGGTTCTACGAGGGGACACAGGAGTCAGGTGCGCCAGGTTCCACACAGCAGGAGGAGTAGTTGCCGGGGAAGGGGAAGGACGCTGAGCAGATGACAACAGCTGCCTGCGACTTGGCGGCGGCGTTCAGAGCAGCTCCAATGACAAAGGGCTTTCCCGCCTGGAGTGGCTCACTGCCCAGTCTTGGCCCTGCCAGCCTCAGTGGCCTCCCTGCAAGGGGACAGTCCTGGCCATCATCTCTGGGTCCAGCCCTGGACAGCAGGGATCAAGTGACTCACGCCCTGGGCTGAAAATGTACATGACCTTGCAATTTTCCTGAATTTGCTCCAGGGACAAGAGACAAAGCTAATTCCCAGGAAGAGGAGGAGGGATCTGCCCTGTAGTTGCCCTTGAGCAGGTCCCTGGGCCTCAACCTTATCTATAAAAGGATAGAGTTGAAGACAGATTGAACTGCCAAATTGGTCTCCTCCTGGTGCTGCTCGATTGATTGGTGATGTCTGCTTTGTGCATGGGAGAGAAACAGTGTGGGCATCATTGGTGGATTGGTGATGTCTGCCCTGTGCACAAGAGGAAGGAAGGTAGGACAAACAGCAGCGTTCCCCAGTCAACCAACATCATTGGTTGATTGGTGATGCCTACCCTGTACACAGGAGGAAGGAAGGTAGGAGAAACATCATTCGTTGATTCATTGGTGATATCTGCCAATGTTGCCATGTTGGCCAGGTTGGTCTCCAACTCATGACCTCAGGTGATTCACCTGCCTCAGCCTCCCAGAGTGCTGGGTTTACAGGCGTGAGCCACCGCGCCTGGCCCGATTCTACAACTTTTTTCTATTTCCTCATTTTAGATCATTCCAGAACTTTCTGAGAATTACACCCAACAGTCTCTAGTAGGGCATAAACACAGACTTGGGGAGAAAGAAGGCCTGTCTTTGCAGCCGGGGGCGGCACCCCTTCCCAGCTGGGAGGCTGGGCCTGCCCAGCACTGCGTTCCCATACGCAGCGCAGCCAACGGAACAGAGCGACGTCAGGATGTTTTGGTGGGTGAGGAAGCAGCACAGAGCAGGGTCTGCCTTCACCCCCACCAACTGCAGGGACAGAGCCTAGGGGCAGTGAGTGGCCCCGGAGCCAAGTGTGGGGCACTGGGATCTGCCTCTTCACAGGGGCACGGAATCCAGTCAGAGGATGGGTGACTCTGAGAGAAGTTTCTCTCCTTTGTCTACTTTCTCTGCTGTCCCAGAGAATGAAGGCTCATCCTGCAGCGTCCTTTGGGGGTACATGGCTGTGTGTTTGTGTGTCTGTGTGGGATGCTGTGTGTTGATGTTTGCCTGTGTCTGTGTGTATGTCCATGGATGGGTGTATGTTTGTGTGTTTTGTGTGTCTGTCTATGATGTAACATGTTGGTGTGTGTGGATACATGTCCATGCATTTGTATTTTGGGTTTTTTTTTTTTTTGAGACAGAGTCTCACTCTGTCGCCCAGGCTGGAGTACAGTGGCGCAAGCTCCACTCACTGCGAGCTCCGCCTCCCGGGTTCACACCATTCTCCTGCCTCAGCCTCCGAGTACCTGGGACTACAGGCACCCGCCACCACACCCAGCTAATTTTTGGTATTTTTAGTAGAAACAGGGTTTCACCGTGTTAGCCAGGATGGTCTAGATCTCCTGACCTTGTGATCCACCCACCTCGGCCTTGCAAAGTGCTGGGATTACAGGCGCGAGCCACTGCGCCTGGTCATATTTTGTGTTTTGTGTTTTGTTTTTCTGAGACAGGGTCTCCCTCTGTCACCCAGGCTGGAGTGCAGAGGTTCAATCATAGCTCACTGCAGCCTCACTTCCCAGGCTCAAGTGATCCCCCTGCCTCGGCCTCTCAAAGTGTTGGGATTACAGACATGAGCCACCGCACCCGGCCTGCATTTTGTATATGTGTGTTTGTTGTTTTCCAGTGTGTATGTCCGTGTACATGTGTGCACGGGTGTGTGTGTGTTAGGTGTGTCTGTGTGAGGTGGCATGTTGGTATGTGTGGTCCATGTGTTCATGCATTTGTGTCATGTGTATCTGCGTACATGCGTGCACATGTATGTGTGTGCGCATGTCTATGGGTCTTTGTGTGCGTGGGTGTGTGCGTGCACCTGTGCATCTGGGTGTGTGTGTGTGTGTTCGTCGGTGGGTCTATGGGGGGGTGTGCATTTGTGTGCCTGTGTTTGGCATGCCTGTGTGTGGTGTGTGTTGGTTTGTGTATTGTGAGTGTGAGCGTGTGCGTGCCTGCATGGGGGGGATTCAGGAATGCTGCTGTGAATGGCATCGCTCAGCCCCAGGGACCTGTCTTGCTCCAGGTTTTGGGCTGTTTCATGGAGGCTAGGGGATGTTCTTGTTGATGATGCAGCCCACTTGGATTTAACTTGTTTTTGGTCATATTGCACCTAAATGGTCCTCCTGGCATTCAGTCTGTTCATTTGCCCCCAGTGTCTGGGGACTGCTCCCATGGTGGTGACCAGGGTCTCTCCCACATCTCATGTCACCAACGCCAGCCACAGAGGGCAGCCCGCAGTGGACAGGGTGCAGGACAGGGCAACAATGACCATGATGCTTCATGGAAGACGTGAGCTCCCCCCAGGGAGCCTCCCATCCAGAGCCGCCGCCCCTCAGCTCGATGGAATGCCCAGCCCCTTGGTGCTGCAACCCCAGTAGGAGGGTGGCATCCTGGACCCAGGCAACAGGGATGCTGCACGCCACAAACACTGAGACACAAAGAAGAAGTGGTTCAAAAGCTGGGTGTGGTGGTCACAGATTCTTTGCTGCTCCTCCCACGGAAAGACACAGTTCATTTCCCCTCACCTGAATGTAGCTGCTCCTGTGACCTGTTTTAGCAACAGACGGCAGGGGAAGCGGTGCCTTGAGACTTCTGAGACAGGGTCTCACGAGCTCAACAGTAGGCCAGGCGCGGTGGCTCACACCTGTCATCCCAGCACTTTGGGAGACCAAGGCAGGCGGATCACCTGAGGTCAGGAGTTTGAGACCAGCCTAGCCAACATGGTGAAACCCCATCTCTACTAAAAATACAAAATTAGCCGGGAGTGGTGGTGGGCACCTGTAATCCCAGCTACTCGGGAAGCTGAGGCAGTAGAATCACTTGAACCTGGGAGGCGGAGCTTGCAGTGAGCCGAGACTGCACCATTACACTCCAGCCTGGGTGACAGAGCAAGACTCTGTCTCAAAAAAAAAAAAAGAGCTCAACAGCATTCTTTCTGCTTGGAACCCAGCTGCCATCTTGTGAGGCAGCCACCTGGAAGCCCCTGGGTGATGGCACCACCGAGCAGGCACCACCTGCCAGCCCTGTCAGTGAGCTATCTTAGACATTCCTGGCCAGAGAAAGCCACTAAATGATTGCTGACTCCCCCCCACCACCACAGGGAGCAGAGCTGCCCAGCTGAGCCCAGACACCCTGCATCATGTCAGATATAATCCACTGTCATTCCACCTTAGCCACCCCAAATCCCTAGGGCTGAATGAGGTCATTGAATAATGATTCCTCTCCCAGTCTCTCCCCTCTGCTAGTCCCTGGCAGACTGGAGGATGGCCCAGAGGCAGCCAGGTGAGGGGTGACGCCCTTCAAGGCCCTGCTCCTGTGGTCCTCGCCAACTACAACCGCCCTGCAGAGCCCTGCCGTACCCTGCACCTGCTCCCCAGCCCTCATGCCACTGCCAGGAGTGTCTGTGCTCATCTGTCTTCTCTCCCCTCCAGCCTGAGAAAGCTCCTTCTTCCCACCCCTTACCAGAAATATAAATTGGCCGGGTGCAGTGGCTCACGCCTGTAATCCCAGCACTTTGGGAGGCCGAGGCAGGCGGATCACAAGGTCAGGAGATCTAGACCATCCTGGCTAACACGGTGAAACCCCATGTCTACTAAAAATTAGCCGGGCGTGGTGGTGGGCGCCTGTAGTCCCAGGTACACAGGAGGCTGAGGCAGGAGAATGGCATGAACCCGGGAGGCGGAGCTTGCAGTGAGCCAAGATGGTGCCGCTGCATTCCAGCCTGGGCGACAGAGCGAGACTTCATCTCAAAAAAAAAAAAAGAAATATAAATTTACTCCTTGCCCCTTCTGTGTTTCAAAGGAGGGTGGCTTTTCAAAGTCCCCACAATGGGGACAGCATTCGAGGCTGCCTCAATGGCTGGTTCCACTTCACAGCCCCATCTATCCATCAGAACCCCCTCTGCACCCATACCGACTTGTTCCTTTCCAACCCACCCTGACCCTCCACCCATCTGAGCCTTGTCTGGCTTCTCTCAGCCCAACAGGCCTAGCAAAGCTCGGGCGGATGGCCACCTCTTTTGGGAGGACTCCATGGTACATCAGGCCAAATGAATCCAATCCACCAGCCTCTGGAACAACTTTCATCCATGTACTTATGTGTTCTGCCTTCCATGTTGGATATTCATGCTCTGTCTGCCCCACTAGGCAGCAGCTCCTGAGGACAGGAAATAAACTTCTTTAAAATGCCTTCAAAAACCCTGGCATGCACCCTGATACAGCCCTAGTTAGTGTACATATTATTATCAGGTTTCTGAAGGTAATCCAGGAACACCTATTGTATCAGTCAGCTACTGCTGCATAACAAATTATACCAAACTCAGTGGCTTTAAACAACACATGTCTTTGTGATATGACTGGTGAAATAAATTAAGCAAAAACAAATTAATTTTTTTGAATTAAAAAAAAGAGGCTGGGAGCTGTGGCTCATGCCTGTAATCCCAGCACTTTGGGAGACTGAGGCAGGCAGATCACCTGAGGTCAGGGGTTTGATACTAGCTTGGCCAACATGGTGAAACCCAATCTCTACTAAAAATACAAAAAAAAATAGCTGGTTGTGGTGGCAGGCGCCTGTAGTCCTGGCTACTTGGGCGGCTGATGCAGGGGAATCGCTTGAACCTGGGAAGCAGAGGTTGCAGTGAGCTGAGATCGCACCACTGCACTCCAGCCTGGGCAAAGAGCAAGACTCCATCTCAAACAAATAAATAAATAAAACAAAAATAAAATTAATAAATAAAACAACAAACATCTTATCAAGTTTCTGGGGCTCAGAAGACTAGAAATGACTCAACTGGGGGGCCAGGCATGGTGTCTCATGCCTGTAATCCCAGCACTTTGGGAGGCTGAGGCGGGTGGATCACCTGAGGTTGGGAGTTTGAGACCAGCCTGGCCAACAAGGAGAAACAGAAACCCTGTCTCTGCTAAAAATACAAAAGTTAGCTGGGCATGGTGGCACATACCTGTAGTCCCAGCTACTCTGGAGGCTGAGGCAGGGGAATTGCTTGAACCCGGGAGGTGGTGGTTGTAGTGAGCCGAGATCACGCCACTGCACTCCAGCCTGAGCAACAAGAGCAAAACTCCATCTCAAAAAAAAAAAAAGAAAGAAAAAGAAAAAGAAAAAGAAATGACTCAACTGGGTGGCTTACACCTGTAATCCCAGCACTTTGGGAGGCTGAGGCGGGTGGATCACTTGAGGCCAGGAGTTTGATACCAGCCTGGCCAACATGGCAAAAACCATGTTGATACTAGCTTGGCCAACATGGTGAAACCATGTTTCTACTAAAAATATAAAAATTAGCTGGGTGTGGTGGCGCATGCCTGTAATCCTAGCTACTTGGGAGGCTGAGGCAAGAGAATCGCTTGAACCTGGGAGGTGGAGGTTGCAGTGAGCAGAGATTGTGCCACTGTGCTCCAGTGTGGGTGACAGAGTGAGTCTCTCTGTCTTTCTCTCTCTCTCTGTCTCTCTCTCTCTCACACACACACACACACACACACACACACACACACACACACACACACACACACAAAGCTTGAGATTGTGCGTTCATGCTGGGAAATCTTGAGACATCCCAAACATATCACATTCACCCTCCTAAATAGCTGTTGGAAGGCGATGGCTCCCTCATGTGGAAGAAGGATTTAGCAGTGGGGTTTGTGGAGGCATAGGCAGGGTGAGGGGCAGCAACGCGGGATGACACAGCCCGTAGGGCTGGCAACAGTGGGGGCCTTACAGGTGGGGGACGGGCTGCAGAGAGGGACCCCCATGGACAGGCTGTCCTCTAGAGGGAGGAGGTCAGGGACCGACAATCGGCCTCACTCCCCCTCTCTCACTGTTCCTCCCTCACTCTCCCAGCCCCCTGCCCCCTGGTGCAAGTCCCCAGCTGGACCCCGCTGGGATGGAAGCTGAAGCCAGAGGGTTGAGGATCTGTCCCTGCAGCGCCCCCAGGCCTGAGTCCGGGCGTGGAGCTCAGTGGCAGGGGTGGAGAGGGAGCCTGGAGGGCCCAGCCCAATGAAGCCATCGCAGCCACTCTTTTAGTGACGCCCACCCCGGGGACTCCCCACCAGGGGCAGCAGCCATGGGGAGAGCACACCATGCCCCCAGCTGCCTGCCAGGTCCCCCGCCATGCCTGCAGTTCCGTCTTCCTTTCTTCATTCCCTGGATCGCCCCTGTAACCCTGAAGGGGACGTGGCCACTCAGGAGCCACATCATGCCGGCTGCACCTTGTCCAGAGGCGGACACTCCCCGTTTCTTTTTTCTTTTCTCTTTTTTTTTTTTTTTTTTTGAGAAGGAGTTTCACTCTTGTCGCCCAGGCTGGAGTGCAATGGTGCGCTCTCAGCTCACTGCAACCTCTGCCTCCCGGCAGATTCTCCTGCCTCAGCCTCCCAAAGGGGGCTGGGATTACAGGCGTGACCCACCCCTGTGAGAGTTTCTATTAGAACCTGAAGCCCGGGAGCCAGGGCAGGGCCGGTCCGACTAGAGTCCGAGGGCGCCCTCTGGCGGCCGAGCGGAGGGCAGCGGGGTCGACCTCCGAAGGGAAGACGGGGCAGTGACTGGGGCGCCAGTTTGCAGAAAGAGGGGCTTGATATTTAGGACGCGCAGCAGAGGCTGCGGTCCCCGTCCGTACCCTGCCGCACCTGTCACTCCTGAACACGTAAACGCACACACGCATTCACACATGCAAACACGCATCGGTTTGCTAGGGCTGACTTGACAGGTACCGCAGACCCGCAGACCGGGCGGCGCAAACACCTGTGTGTTCTCTTTCGGTTCTGGGGCTGCAAATCCCAGACGAAGGTGTGGGCGACGCTGGATCCTTCTGAGCCCGAGCGGACTCTGTCCCAGGCCTCTCCTGGCGGTGACCGGCATTCTTGGCTTGCGAAAGCTTCACCACGGTGTTCTTCCTGTGTGTCTGTGTCCCAAGTTTCCTTTTTTTTTTTTTTTGTCTTGGTCTGTCACCCAGGCTGAAGTGCAGTGGTGTGATTTCGGCTGACCGCAACCTACACCTCCTGGTTCAAGCGATTCTCCCACCTCAGCCTCCCAAGTAGCTGGGATTACAGGTGCGCATCACCACGCCTGGCTAATTTTTTGTATTTTTAGTAGAGACAGAGTTTCACCATGTTGGCCAGGCTGGTCTTGAACTCCTGACCTTAGATAATCCACCTGCCTCGGTGTGCCAAAGTGCTGGGATTACAGACGTGCGCCACTGCACCTGGCCTTTTTTTTTTTTTTTTTGAGATAGGGTCTCTCTCTGGCACCCAGGCTGGAGTACAGTGGTGCCGTAACAGCTCACTGCAGCCTCAACCTCCTGGACTCAAGCAATCCTCCCACCTCAGCCTCCTGAGTAGCTGGGACTACACGCATGTGCCACCATGCCCTGATACTTTTTGTATGTTTTGTGGAAATGGGATCCTGCTATGTTGCCCAGACTGGTTTCAAACTCTTGGTCTCAAGCAATCCTCCCACTTCAGCCTCCTGAGTAGCTGGGACTACAGGCACGTGCCACCATGCCTGGCTAATTTTAATTTTTTTTTGTAGAGATAGGGTCTCACTATGTTGCCAAGGCTGGTCTTGAACTCCTGGGCTCAAGCAATCCTCCTGCCTCAGCCTCCCAAATTGCTGGGATTACAGGTGAGAGCCACTGGGCCCAGCTCAAATTACCTGTTTTATATAAAGGACACCAGTCACACTGGATCAGTGCCCACCCTAGTCCAGAATGAAGTCATCTTAACTATATAATTTCGTCCTCAGTGACCTTATTTCCAAGCAAAGTCACATTCTGAGGTCCTGGGGCTTAGGGTGTGAACATATGGGTATTGGGGAGGACCTAATTCGATCTGTAATAAAGCACAAACACTGATAGACACACAGATGCACATACACACACACATACGATACACACGCAACACAAGCACAACACACACAGACTGGCCTTCATGACTGCCCACCTGAGGGCGGAGCTAAGCCTCCCCAGCCCCCATCCCATTTGCAGGGGAGTTGGAGGATAAATACCCCATCTCCCTCACCTCCGGACGACAACCTGAGCCAGATCCTCAGAGGGAGTGAGCTCCAGCTGCCTGGAGCTGTAACCTCCCCATTCATACCTCCCTACGGGCCACTCCCCATCTCCACACCTTCAGTACTTCCTGGGCTCACATCCTAGATAGACCATTTGCCCTCAATCTTTGTTGTGGCTAGGACACCCTTTTGTGACAGAGCTGATGAGCCATCCCTCTTGTCCTCTATGAAGCCAGATGTTCAAGAGATTTGCACACATTTTAAAAAGCACGCCACCCATCCTCCTGTTTAAAAAATGTATTTGAGGCCGGGCGCGGTGGCTCACACCTGTAATCCCAGCACTTTGGGAGGCCAAGACGAGGGGATCACGAGGTCAGGAGATCGAGACCCTCCTGGCTAACACGGTGAAACCCCATCTCTACTAAAAATACCAAAAATTAGCTGGGTGTGGTGGCGGGCGCCTGTAGTCCCAGCTACTCGGGAGGCTGAGGCAGGAGAATGGCGTGAACCCGGGAGGCGGAGCTTGCAGTGAGCGGAGATCGCGCCACTGCACTCCAGTGTGGGCGACGGAGCGAGACTCCGTCTTAAAAAAAAAAAGTATTTGAAAAAAAATATTAACATGTAGTAAGTTTATTTTTTTTTTTTACTTTTTATTTTTTTCTTTTTGAGACAAGAGTTTCGCTCTGTCGCCCAGGCTGGAGTGCAGTGGCGCAATCTCGGCTCACTGCAAGCTCCGCCTCCCGGGCTCACGCCATTCTCCTCCCTCAGCCTCCGGAGTAGCTGGGACTATAGGCGCCCGCCACCACGCCCAGAGAATTTTTTGTATTTTTAGTGGAGACAGGGTTTCACCGTGTTAGCCAGGATGGTCTCAATCTCCTGACCTCGTGATCTACCCGCCTCGGCCTCCCAAAGTGCTGGGATTACAGGTGTGAGCCACCGCGCCTGGCCGGGTTTGTTTTTTGAGACAGAATCTTGCTCTGTCACCCAGGCGGCAGTGCAGTGGCGTGATCTCGGCTCATAGCAACCTCTGCCTCCCAGGTTCAATGGATTCTTCTGCCTCAGCCTCCCAAGTAGCTGGGATTACAGGCACCTGCCACCACACCTGGCTAATTTTTGTATTTCTAGTAGAGACGGGGTTTCACCATGTGGGCCAGGCTGGTCTTGAACTCCTGACCTCAGGTGATCTGACTGCCTCGGCCTCCCAAAGTGCTGGTATTACAGGTGTGAGCCACCACACCCTGCAACCCCATCCTTTTTTTTTCTCCAGAGTCTGTCACCCAGGCTGGAGTGCAATGGTGCAATCTTGGCTTAGTGCAACCTCTGTCTCCGAGGTTCAAGCGGATTCTCCTGCCTCAGCCTCCTGAGTAGCTGGGATTACAGGCGTGCGCCACTATGCCTGGCTAATTTTTTGTGTTTTCAGTAGAGACAGAGTTTCACTATGTTGGCCAGACTGGTCTTGAACTCCTGACCTCAGATGATCCACCCACCTCGGCCTCCCAAAGTGCTGGGATTACAGGCGTGAGCCACTGCGTCTGGCCGATGGTTGCTTTTTACTTAAGGCCAGTGACACTGGCTTTCCATTTGTGCAAGTTTCCTTTTTTTTGAGCGGGGTGGGGACGGAGTCTTGCTCTGTCATCAAGCTGGAGTGCAGCGGCATGATCTGGGTTCACTGCAACCTCCGCCTCCTGGGTTCAAGCGATTCTCCTGCCTCAGCCTCCTGAGTAGCTAGAACTACAGGCGCGCGCCACCGTGCCCAGCTAATTTTTGTATTTTTAGTAGAGGCCAGGTTTCACCATGTTGGCCAGGATGGCAGGGTCAGCCGGGGCCTGGGTGGGAAGAGGCGCTGCAGGGCTGCATCCTGCCAGAGGCCATGTGCTGAGGGGTCCCTCAAGGGAGAAGACGGCCTGGGGGAACCACACATGCTCACAGCACAAACGCGGCAGGTCCCTGACTCTAAGTGCAGAAACATGTATTTATTTCCAGGATATTTTCACGTAACAAAACCCCAACGATGCGGCAAGGGGCACACACGGCGGGGGAAGGGTGGGGGGATGGGCCTGCCAGGTGAGACTTCGTCTGCATCAGTGCGGGCGAGAGGCTGGGGAAGGGGGTGCCTCTTGGCAGACTGGCCGGGGGCAGGACCTGAAGACCCTGAAGCATGGCCGTGGGACCCATGGGTGCTCCATCCTGGCTGCCGTCCACCGAGACACCACGGCCGCCTCCGGGCACCCAGCGGCATTCCGCACCAGCGAGGGGACTGGCCCACATCCCGGGGAGGGCTCCAGGGCAGCAGGTGTCCTAGAGCAACAGCATCCTGGGGGTGAACGGGTGGTGAGGGGTGGCAGCCTGGGGTGTGCAAAGTCGTGGTCAGCGAGTGCAGGAAATGATGAAGGAAAAGTTTCTTTTTGGCCCAACTGTTGTGAATGGTGCTGTGAAAATGTCTTGCCTGGGGGAGGTGTTCCAGGGGGAGTTGCGGGGCGAGGGGACAAGACAATTGTGGCTGCCGCCGGACCCCTCCATAAGGCAGATTTGACGGGTCCCCTCTCATAAAAGGCCACTCCAGGCTGGGCACGGTGGCTCACAACTATTATCCCAGCACTTTGGGAGGCCAAGACGGGTGGATCACCTGAGGTCAGGAGTTCGAGACCAGCCTGGCCAACATGGTGAAATCCCATCTCTACTAAAAATATAAAAATTAGCAGGGCGTGGTGGCGGGCTCCTGTAATCCCAGCTATTTGGGAGGCTGAGGCAGGAGAACTGCTTGAACACGGGAGGCAGAGGTTGCAGTGAGCCGAGATCACATCACTGCACTCCAGCCTGGGCAACAGAGTGAAACTCTGTCTCAAAAGCGAAAAAAACAAAACAAAACAAAACAAAAAGGCCTCTCCTGCAGGGCTCCGGCTGCTGGGAAACCGGCTCTCTGCCGGTTTGCTGGGTTTGGGGAGCGGCTGTGCTCCCGACCTGGCCTGGGTCCCCGACTCTGAACTCAGGGGCGTGGAAAGACAGCCTGCCAGGGATCCCTGTTTTGGAGGCAGGGAGGATGGCCCCAGGACACCCTGGACCAGGAACTCCCCAGGTACGGTGAACGTGGGGAGGGGGCGAGGCTGGAGCCGCACAGATCAGGGGATGCCATGGACAGCGAGGACTCGGCTAGGCACCAAGCCCTCTATCACTGCAGGGGACCGGAAGCTGGCCCCAACGCCTCTTCTTAGTTCCAGCCAAGGGCATCTGCCCTGGTGACGGCGGGCGGCTGGTGTGAGACGGAGCTCCCCATCAGACCTGCTCTGGCCTCAGCGCCAGCAGCTCTGGGAGGACAGGAGGGCAGCCGACCTGCTGCCACCTGTCCCCCGGAGTCAGGCCTCGAGACCTGAAGACAAGGCTGTACCAGCCGTGCAGTGGACGGCAGGTGACCACACGTTTCCAGGAGCAAGAGGGCGTCCTGTGGACGGCAGAGGCCGAGGGCCGCTGGGGAGTGCTTGCGAGGAACTCCGCTCTCGGATGAGATGAACACGGGCTCTGTGGCCCTGGCAGGAGGGATGTGGTCTGTGGCCACCACCAGCTTCCACCATCCCAGCTGGGGGGATGGGGCCCCAGGTACTCCCAGCCCTCGGGACCAGGGGTAGCAGCAGGAATGAAGGGGAGGAGGTGGTGGGCGGTGGGGGCAGGGCTGGCTCCCTCTAAGGCCATTGGCCACTGCCCGGGTAGCTGGGCACAGTGGGGTACTCGGGCAGGCTGTTGCCTGAGAAGTTGTTGTACTGGGCCTCCCTCGACGGTGGGTTCCGCCAAGTGCCCGTGTTCCACTCCGTCTGTGCCTTCTGGAAGCTTCCGCCGGCCCCTCGGTAGATCCTGTGCACCTGCAAGGACAGAAGACAGGGAGGCAGAGAACAGAAAATGAGCGTGGCGGCTGGGCACGGGGACTCACATCTCTAATCCCAGCACTTTGGGAGGCTGAGGCAGACAGACTGTCTGAGCTCTGGAGTTCGAGACCAGCCCGAACAACACGGTGAAACCCTCTCTACTAAAATATAAAAAATAGGCCGGGCATGGTGGCTCACGCCTGTAATCCCAGCACTTTGGGAGGCCGAGGCGGGCGGATCACGAGGTCAGGAGATTGAGACCATCCTGGCTAACACGGTGAAACCCTGTCTCTACCAAATACACAAAAACAAAATTAGCCGGGCGTGGTGGCGGGCGCCTGTAGTCCCAGCTACTCGGGAGGCTGAGGCAGGAGAATGGCGTGAACCCCAGAGGCGGAGCTTGCAGTGAGCAGAGATCGCGCCACTACACTCCAGCCTGGGTGACAGAGCGAGACTCTGTATCCAAGAAAAAAAAAAAAAAAAAGCATTTTGCTGTAACTGAACGTTTCTGTTACGAGCCCAGCTCAACACTTTCGCTATCTTCCGATGGAAAGTGTGACCGGGAACCTGCAGGGGCCCCACCCTCGCCGACAGGACAGCTCCAGGCCTCAGCTGTTCCTGCAAACACTGCAGTTTACACACAACCCCTGCTTCCCTCTGGAGTCTGGAATCCCGGCCCAGGGGCCCACGGGACTGGCCCCATAGGAACCCGGGCGCTGGGTCCCTGGTGACAGTGCCTCCTGCTGTCATCCCAGCTCACTGCTGGGGATGAAGTGCGGCCTGCGTGACACTGCGGGGAGAGGGCCCGGCTCCTCGATGTTCACCCACCTGGGACAGTTGGGTGACGAGGTTCATGGAGAAGGGGTAAGGGCTCGACGTCCCAAAGCCGAGGACTCACCTTCATGATCGCGATGGCCATCATGGCAGCCGACACAGAGAACATGATGGCCGGAAGCAGCATGACCACGGCAGCGCCCGGGCTGTACTGGAAGAATCCGATTGCCGACAGCCAGCCGCTGCAAGGGACAAGAGTGCGTGGGTGCCTGCACACCCGCCAGATGAGGGCCCTTGGTCCTCCCCACATAAAGAGCTCTGGCCAATCAACAAGGAGTGGACAGCTCATAAAAGGACCAAGTGGCCAACAAACATAAAGTGATACTGAGAGGCACCAACTTCGACGCATGAACACAACCTTATCCCTTCACCATTGCAGCAGTGGGCCGCACATGCAAGCGATGGAGACCAGTGCTTCCTCATTAGTTTCCCTCAGTGAGTCCGGCGGGCACCAGCCATGGAAAGACTCAAAAGCTCATTCCCATTGCCCCATTGAGCCTGCTACTAAGAACCCAGGCTATGGCAACTGTGTCTAATGATGGGAACTGCTGAAACCTAAACTGTGTCTAATGATGGGAACTGCTGCATGTCCGGGAGCAATGCGGATGGGAAATCTGCCACCATCACCCAGTGGGGCACTGAGGGACCATTAGAAACAATAGGGAGGCTGGGCGCAGAGGCTTACGCCTGTCATCCCAGCACTTAGGGAGGCCGAGGCGGGCAGATCACTTGAGGCCAGGAACTGGAGACCAGCCTGACCAACAAGGTGAAACCCCGTCTCTACTAAAAATACAAAAGTTAGCCAGGCATGAGGACACACACCTGTAATCCCAGCTACTCCGGAGGCTGAGGCGGGAGGCTGCAGTGAGCTGAGATTGTGCCATTCTCTCCAGCCTGGGGGACAGAGCAAGATTCTGTCTCAAAAAAACAAAACAAAATAAAACAAAAAACCCGAGGGAAAGCACTGCTTAGATCGGCCACCAGCGAGATACCGGGAAGGCCAGCACGCCCTGGGTCCCTCTGTGCAGGACCAGCCTCTGGGCATTGCACCTGCCTTTGAGACCCAGGAGGCAGAAAACACAGTCATTTTGAGATTTTTGTCTTAAAAGGCGATAAAACCACAGGGTTTTAAATTCAGGGAACTTAAAGGCAGGCACGACATACGGCTTCTCTCCTGTTGACTCCCCTCCCTGGTGCACAGGCCCCCGCAGGACCCACACACCCAGTGAGTCCAGGGAGCTTATGCACACACATGCACACGGCGTGACACGCACGCACACGCGGTACCCCCTGCTGCCTCCCTGCAAGATGCTGGCCTGTCCTGTGTTCACCCGCGTGGAGCCTCTACAGCATCACATGCTTCATGGTCTTTGGGTCACTCCTTTCTCTTTTTTTTTTTTCTGGAGAGATGGTTTCTCCCTATGTTGCCCAGGCCGGTCTGAGCTCCTGGCCTCAAGCAGTGATTCTCCTGCGTTGACCTCCCAAAGCGCTGGGATTACAGGCATCAGCCACCGTGCCTGCCCTCTTTTATTTTTTAAGAAAGTAAACCTCTGTTTGGATATAATTTTAGATTTATGAAGAGCGGCAAAGGCATTTGAGGACTCCTGCCGCCCCTGCAGCTTCCCACCGGCCGGCGTCTCACGCCCCCAGTGTCAGGCCTAGGAGGCGCCCGGCACACGTCAGTGGCTGCAAGCTCCGCTCAGAGGCTGCAGCACCCACTGATGTCCAATTCCTGGGGGGGTCCACCGGGCCCCCTGCTGCAATGCACCATGTCCTCAGTGCATGGCTGCCGCCACGTGGCCACTCTCACTGTCTACACAGCTAGGCCCCGCTGGGGGTCATTTCTCTGGAGTTTCCAGTCCTCTGCAACCACAGATGCTGCTGTGGCTCATGGCCTCGGGCGTGCGTCACCCCTGGGGAGGTGGCGCTGGTGAAGCTGCCTGGGGCAGGGGGAGCGGGGCTGTCCCCTCTCACCCCACAGCAGCGCACTGAGCGTGGGGCCTCACTAAGCCAACGGTGGACATGAAGTCGCCGTGTGCTGTGGTTTGATTTCTCTCATTACGACGGGGGCCGGGCTCTCCTCTAAGAACCGCTGGGTTTCTTTCTCGAGAGTGTTCACCTTCTGTCCACCTCAGGCAGGGACCACATGCTCAGCTTCTCCCATGACCTGCGGGAGATGACCCCAGGCGCCGATGAGGAGAGCCAAGTCGCTGCTGCCGCACGTGCACGAAGGCCGAGGGGGCAGGGAGGTCTCTGAGGGTCACATGTGGGCACTCACCTCATGCCGGGATCTCAGGACCACCCAACATGGGCACAGGCCTGTCCACCCAGCTCAGTCTGGGAGAGCTGGGGAGGCACCGGGGAGGTGGCTCGCAGGAGGCACCGGAGCCCAGGGAAGGACTAGTGGGAGCCGAGCCAGCAGCTGGGGGCTCAGGAGGACTCCGAGGATGACGAGCAGTGCCTTGACCTGCAGCCACAGCCTCTGCAGGAGGGGGAAGCACCCCAAAGGCTGGCAGAGCTGGGAGCCCCACAGACACCCTCACTATGACTCCAACTCAGATCCCTGGGGCAATGTCACTCAGGCTGTTGGGGTGGCGGGTGACAGACCAGCTTCAGCGGCACATCCGAGGGGTGCACAAACCACTGATCCCGGCCACCCTGGAGGGCCTGGCGCCGGGCGCAGGTGCAGGAGGGGAGAGGCCTGCAGATCGAGGGGCCCTGAAGGGAGAGGAGTCACCATCCCAGGAACCCGGGACCTTATCTGGAATCTGATTTGTGCACCAGCGTGAGAGCACTGCAGTCTTGTGGGGCAGGAACCCCTGAACGGGAGCTTGCTAACGGGAGCCCAGGAAACCAAAGGCACCCACAGCTCCGTGAGCAGCATCACCCGTGGGGAGCTCCCGCCATGCCAAGGACAAGGGAGACACGTCGGGGATGTGGGCGAGAACAGTCACTCTCTGCAACTGAGAATTACAAATTATTCCAAAATAAAAAGCCTATTTAAAAAGCCACAAATTTGGCTAGGCACGGTGGCTCACGCCTGTAATCCCAGCACTTCGGGAGGCCGAGGCAGGTGGATCACGAGGTCAGGAGTTTCAGACCAGCCTGACCAACACAGGGTGAAACCCCGTCTCTACTAAAAATACAAAAATTAGCTGGGCGTGGGGGCACACACCTGTAGTCCCAGCTACTTGGGAGGGTGAGGCAGGAGAACTGCTTGAACCTGGGAGGCGAAGGTTGCAGTGAGCCAAGATCGTGTCACTGCACCCCAGCCTGAGTGAGAGAGAGACTCCATCTCAAAAAAAATAAAAAATAGTTTAAAAAAAGGGCCGGGTGCAGTGACTCACACCTGTAATCCTAGCACTTTGGGAGGCCGAGAAAGGCGGACTGCCTGAGCTCAGGAGTTCGATACCAGCCTGGGCAACACGGTGAAACCCTGTCTCTACTAAAATACAAAAGAAATTAGCCAGGTGTGGGTGGCAGGCGCCTGTAGTCCCAGCTACTCGGGAGGCTGAGGCAGGAGAATTGCTTGAACCCAGGAGGTGGAGGTTGCGGTGAGCTGAGATCGCACCACTGCACCCCAGCCTGGGTGACAGAGCAAGACTCTGTCTCAAAAAAAAAGAAAAAAAAAAGGCAGAAATTTAAGACACAAACACTTCTGGGCACCTGGCAGCCTTAGAGAGTGACTGTGAGTTTCTGAGGTGTGGTAACAGCACCAGGTGTGTGTGTTTTTACAGATGTCCAGGTCTTCCTCCAGCAGCGATCCGTGCAGAAACATTGGCAGCCAGAAACTGGCTCCCAGACCCTGGGTCAGGGGTATGATCAACACTCAGGAGACAAGCCTGGCTGGGCGCTGGCGAGGACGCAGGCACTGCCGGGGCGAGCTCAGACCCCTCCCTAGGAGAGCGCCTACAATCCCGAACCATGGCTGGGCGCTGGCGAGGACATGGGTGCTGGTGAGGACGCAGGCGCTGCCAGAGTGAGCTCAGACCCCTCCCTAGGAGAGCACGTACAATCCCGAACCAGCACGCTCCGGTGGCCACCTGGCTTCCCAGCAGGCCCACAACCTGGCAGCTGAGCCACATCACATCCACCACGCCCATCAGAGAGAGGCTTACCACGCGCCCCAGCCGGAGAAGCCAATCGCCTGGATGACGGTCAGGACAAACTGGGCTCCGAAGATGAAGAAAAACGCCATGAAATTAAAGGAGCTGTCGGCTCTGGGGAGGGACAGAAAACACGACGGTTACCACAGCCCTGGCTTCTCCCAGATGTGCCTAGAGAGGAACCGGCCAGTCAGAGATGGTGAGAACGGAGGCTCTATTTTATTCCTTTTTTTTTTTTGAGATGGAGTCTCACTCTGTCACCCAGGCTGGAGTGCAGTGTCGAGATCTCGGCTCACTGCAACCTCTGCCTCCTGGGTTCAAGCGATTCTCCTGCCTCAGCCTCCTGAGTAGCTGGGATTATAGGTGCCCGAAACCACGCCTGGCTAATTTTTGTACTTGTAGTAGAGACAGGGTTTCACCATGTTGGCCAGGCTGGTCTTGAACTCCTGACCTCAGGTGATCCATCTGCCTCGACCTCCCAAAGTGCTGGGATTATAGGCCTGAGCCACTGCACCCAGCCAAAATTACTAGAAAGCAAAACAAAACAGACAGTAGTTGGCTCTGGCTTGTGGGCCACAGTTTGCCACCCCCAGATGTGAACTGTCTTTCACACTGGGCAGAGAAAGGGACAGCTCCTCACAGCTGGGCTGGGACTGGGGTGCAGAGTGGGCCCTGGTTCCCTCTGGGTCCAGGCGGCCCCCGGCAGCTCTGCTCACCGGAAGGCCTTGTAGACAGGCCGGAACCAGCACACGTAGCTGCAAGGCGTGAACAGGAGCAGCCACACGAAGGCCAGGCCGAAGTTGGTCCCCGAGCCTCCGCCAATCCACCAGGCCAGGCAGGCGATGAGGTTGACGCCGAGGGTGGCGCAGTAAACTGCGAAGACAGAGGGAGGATGGATGAGCAGGCACGGGAGGGCGTGGCCGTGGGAAAGCATGCTGCCCAGCAATGGGGCACCCGCTGTCCGTCTCCCCAGCCTGGTGACCCCACGTCGAGGATGAACTGTGCAAGCCAAGACACTGGGGCCTGGACACCGGCCTTGTTCACCACAGGGACCACCGGGCCCAGGACGGCTGTGGTGGACGGTGGGCCCCCCGACGGGTGACGGGCTGCCCCTGCCCGAATGCCACTCCCACCCTCGGGGAGCCCTGCCTCCCGCCTCCCGCCCCCAGGCACACTCACACATCCACAGCCGGTAGATCCTCTTCACCAGGACCTGGTGCTCCACCGGGATCTCGTCGGAGAAGTTCTGGTAGAAGCAGGGCTTCACAGGGATAAACTTGGGCAGTGGCGGGAAGTTGTTCTCCTTTTCTGTAGGGACAGAGAACCCACGGACAGAACCAGACTTTGTCTCTTGAAGGAGGCCCCACCTCATCCCTTCGACCCACGGCTGTGCTGCCTCTCATGGCAGAAGGGACTCTGCAGTTGGGATTGAAGGCAGGACGCTGAGACAGGAGAGGGTCCTCATGGCAGCCTCACGAGAGGAGACGGGAGGGAGAGAAACAGGAAGAGGCTGCGCTGAGACTGTGAAGGGGGAGAAAGGGGCCCTGAGTGGAGGGATGTGGGGGCCTCTAGACGCTGGGAAAGGCGGGAACCGGCCTATAGCTTGATTTTAGCATTTCTGGTCTCCGGAACTGTCAGATAACAGATTTAATTGTTTTAAGAAACTAAGTTTATGATTTTTTTTTTTTTTTTTGAGACGGAGTCTGGCTCTGTCTCCCATGCTGGAGGGCAGTGGTGCGATCTCGGCTCACTGCAGCCTCTGCTTCCCAAGCTCAAGTGATTCTTCTGCCTCAGCTTCCCAAGTAGCTGGGATTACAGGTGCCCACCACCACACCTGGCTAATTTTTAGATTTTTCTTTTTAGTAGACACGAGGTTTCACCATGTTGGCCAGGCTGGTTTTGAACTCTTGACCTCAAATAATCTGCCCACCTCTGCCTCCCAAAGTGCTGGGATAACAGGCGTGAGCCACTGCGCCCAGCCGAAATTTTTTTTTAATTTACGTGTCACCCTTTATGCAGGGCCATGCTAACCTTTGTAGCCCTCCTCCATGTTTAGTGTGGGTGCGGCCGCAGCAGGCTGCATTCAGTATCATTCCCTCCGGCAGGCAGGGGACGCCAACATGCAGGCTTAGCAGGCCGAATCTGCACACTGCAGGGAGGCTGTGGCCTGGGGACGCTTCCGTTCCCCATGGCTGCTGTGAGAAACCACCACCAACTGGGAGACTTAAAACAACAGAAACCGCCCAGGCGTGGGGGCTCCCACCTGTGATCTCAGCACTTTTGGAGGCTGAGGCAGGAGGGTTGCTGGAGCCCAGGAGTTCCAGATCAGCCTGGGCAACCTAGCGAGACCCCAACTCTACAAAAAATACAAAAATTAGCCAAGCGTGGTGGCGCGCACCTGTGGTCCCACCTTCTTGGGAGGCTGAGGCGGGAGGATCGCTTGAACCCAAGAGGTTAAAGCTGCAGTGAGCTATGGTCACATCACTGCACTCCAGCCTGGGAGACAGACCCAGACTCTGTCTCAAAACAAAACAAAGAACACAACAAATATTTATCTGCTAACAGTCCTGGAGGCCAGAAATCTGAGATCAAGGTGTCTCAGGAACGCGCTCCCTTCTGCAGGCTCCAGGGAAGGAGCCTTCCTGCCTCTCGCAAGCAGCTTCTGGGGGATCCTAGTGCCCTTGGCTCATGGCCACATAGCTCTGGCCTCTGCCTCCATCTCCACGACGACTCCTCCTGTATCTCCATCTCTTATTTTTTTTTTTTTTTTTGAGATCCAGTCTCACTCTGTCACCCAGGCTGGAGTGCAGTGGCGTGATCTCGGCTCACCACAACTCCGCCTCCCAGGTTCAAGCAATTCTCCTGCCTCAGCCTCCCAAGTAGCTGGGACTACAGGTGCTGTGCCACCATGCCCAGCTAATATTTTCAGTAGAGACGGGGTTTCACTATGTTGTCCAGGCTGGTCTCAAACTCCTGACCTCATGATCCGCCCACCTCGGCCTCCCAAAGTGCTGGGATTACAGGCCTCGTGAGCCACCATGCCCGGACCATCTCTTCTTCTTTTTTTTTTTTTTTTTTTTCAGACGGAGTCTCACTCTGTCGCCCAGGATGGAGTGCAGTGGCCTGATCTCGGCTCACTGAAGCTCTGCCTCCCGGGTTCACACCATTCTCCTGCCTCGGTCTCCCGAGTAGCTGGGACTACAGGCGCCCGCCACCACGCCCGGCTAATTTTTTGTATTTTTAGTAGAGACGGGGTTTCACCGTGTTAGCCAGAATGGTCTCGATCTCCTGACCTTGTGATCCACCCGCCTCGGCCTCCCAAAGTGCTGGGATTACAGGCGTGAGCCACTGCGCCCGGCCTCTATCTCTTCTTATAAACACAGCAGGCACTGGGATGAGAGCTCACCCTGCTCCAGTACTTTATCTTAACTCCATCACATCTGCAAAGGCCGTATTCCCAAATGAGGTCCCACTCACAGGTTCCAGGGATCAGGATGGGAACACAGCCTTTGGGGCACTCAGCGTGGCACCGGGAGCCCCCCAGGAGCTTCTGCTCAGCCAGCACTGCCTGAGGAAGTGTCCCTGGGTGCCTGTGAGGGCCAGATGGTGAGTCAGACAGCAAGAGGCCCCGTCCTCAGGGGCTTCCGCCCCACTGGGGAAGGCTGCCAGTAAATGAGTGGGTGAGGAACCCCGGGGCGCGTGAGAACACGCCAGCTGCTATAAGGAAAGAGCAGCTGTGTGACAGCAGGGGCACCCAGCTGGGCTGTGCTTCGGGTCAGTGAGGCATCCGAGCAGATACACAGGCGGCTCTGCTGTCCTTTGCCCCCAGCAGAGGCGTGACTCCGGCTGTGCTGGGCTGTGGGACCCGAGGAGTCAGAGGCCAGGTGGGCCAGGAGGACACTGTGTGCCAATGGCCAGGACCGAGGGCTCCTGTGGGAACTGCTGGCATCTCCCTCCCGCCCACGCTGCTGGAGGATCCCAGGCAGGCAGGACTCACCTGACATCTCTGTTTCACCGACCAGCGCAGGCTGAAGCCTGCAGCTGCCTGCAAAGAAGACAACCACAGTCAGGGAACCCCGAGCCGCCCTGGGCAGAGTGCTAACCACCCACCCACGTGGCTGAAAAGCCCTTTATCGTGCCCTGTGCTCTGGACACAGCAGTGGGCTGAGCGGGAGCCACAGGCCTGACTCGACCCAATGTGTTACCCCACAGGTCTCCCTCCCCTCGGCTCCAGTGCACACCACCCATGCTGGCAAAACAGGCAGGGCTGGCCGCAGACCCTCCCACCCACCACCCCAGCCAGGATGCCCCTTCCCCGCTGTCCTAGGCTCCTGCGTCCCCCAAATCCCAGCTTCAGCCCACAAGGGGTGGGCGCCACAAGGTGAACATTGCAGGGCCTAGGACCCCATCGCATCCGCATGGCACCCTGGCCGTTCTGAAAGGGAACCCCATGAGCTCACGCACCAGAGCAGCCCCACCCGGCCTGCCATCCACCCACGACTGAGTGGATCTAGCTGCTTCCGTGATCCTGGGGGCGGACCTGCCATTGGGAGGTGGGCCAGCCCAGCAGGGGCATGCCTGATGCCCATTGGGCATCACAGACCAGTGGGGTCTGAACCATCCCAGCTCCCGGCAGGGGAACAGGCCCAAGGGGGCGGGCACGGGGCCAGGAGCTGCCTCCCGCCCACAGTCCAGGTGAGGCAGTTCCCAGGAACTGAGCCCTCCACATACAACCCGTTCAGGGACATGTCACCGTGGGGTGGGGCACCCCTGGCTCTTGGGACAGGACATCCTCCCCTCCGCCCACCTCCCGCCTCCCACCTCTCACTCCCTCCTCCCTGACTTCCTGCCCCTCAGGGGAAGGAGCTGAGCACCTGAGCATGAAGGAGGCCCAACCGCTGCCTCTACCACTCAACTGGGCACACCTCTGCGGCTCCCACCTCCTCGCTCCACGCTGTGGCTCCGGCCACATCAGGGACCCTCCAGCCCACCTCAGTCCCACCCCCAGGCACAGATTCCCTCACTGCAGGCCTGGCGGGCTCCTGGCCAGCAGTGGTGTTCTGTCCACTGCATGAGCTCCCCAGGCAGACCCCCACCTGCCAGATCCCCTCCCCTACGGGCTGGGGGCTCAGAGCAGGCATGCCTGGGGGCTAAGCTGCACCCACATGGTCAGGCAATGGACGCTTGGCAGGTGGACCCACAGGTCCTGCTCCAAGTTCTACAAAAACGGCTCTAGTCCTCACTGTGCTGTGACCGACTAGCATCAGCCCTTTGGGGTCCCCTGTTGCCACTTGTGAAGGACACTAAATCCCAGGGCCCCTCCTTCGGGTCGGTGGCCTGTGGACTACGCCTAGTGTCCACACACTTAGGCCAGGCACGCCTGGAACCATCAGGACTCCAGAAGCGGGCAAGGAGGCAGCAGCTGGGGGCCTTGCTCTACCCCGGAATCAGCCCAGGTCTCTGACCACACGCGGCTCAGCAGGTCCCCTCCCGCTGAGCCACCAGGCCCTGTACAGACCCCGCCCCACTCGGGACCCTGGCCACAAAGGCACACACCTCCTAACAGACACCCACTTGGTTTTGGGCTGTTTATTTTCCCATCAGAGCAGTTTCCTGGCTCGCGAGACAGAGGGAACACAAAGGCAGCAACGGCACCCGCAGAAGGGCACCGCAGGCACGGGGTAGCCCCAATGACCAAGTCCAGGAAAGCTCGATCCGCACGGAAGGCAGCACCCGTGGTCCTCCTCGCTGGAGGCGGTATGTGTCCCTGAAATCCACGGACAGGCTTGTGCGGAAGAAATCGAGGCCCGGAAGTCCAAGAGGGGTGCCCCCCGGCCGGGAGCGAGAAGGGTCCGGAGGCAGGAGGGCGGCGCCTACGTGTCAGGGTCCAGCCAGCGGCACTGCTCCTCCAGCACCCCGCGGAACACCTGGAAGCGGTGGTTGAGATCGGGCCGTGCGTGGATGCGGAAGCGGGTGCCCAGGGCGCCGTCGGGCGAGGGCGCACCGTAGAAGACGCGCAGGATGCGTGCGTGCACCAGGGCCATGGCGCACATGGCGCAGGGCTCGCGGGTCACGTACAGGTCGTAGCCGGTGCACAGGTAGGGGAGGCCGTCCTCGTCTGCGTCCAGTTTACGCACGGCGCCTGCGCGGACGGCCTGGAGGGCAGCGGCCGGGGCGAAGGAGCAGGCGGGGAAAGGTCTGAAGTCGTAGGTGCCGCGGCCCTGGCCGCGCGCCACGAGGTCCACGCACACCATGACGGCGTGCAGGAGGGGGTTGTCCGCGCTGCTGCAGTCGTGGCCGGTGGCCAGCACGCGGTCCGAGGCCGGGTCCACCACCACGGCCCCCACGGCCCGCAAGCCCCGCGCCGCTGCCCGCCGGGCCGCCCACACCGCCCGCTCCATGTGGCTCTGCATGGCGGCGCGCTCCTGCGTGGAGAAGAGCCGCCCAGCCAGGGCGCTGGTCACCTGCTTGTCCTCGTGGAAGGACGTGGGCCAGTGGGCCCGGGCCTCCTCGAACTGGCCCCTGGTCAGAGGCGGCCGGGCGGGCACGGGCACCAGGAAGGGTTGCCCCAGGCCGCGGGGGTCCACAGCCGGCCGTGGCAGGAGCTCAGCCAGCGAGCGCGGGCCCGAGGCCGGCCCAGCCAGGCAAAGCAGCATCTCCAGGGCGTGGGGGCTGCCGGCATCGCGGCTGGGCCGCACCCGCTTGAGGTGAGGCTGGGCGGGGAGCGGGTGCAGGGCCGACACCTCCTTCAGGAGGCGTGAGGTCTGGCGCTTGTCCAGGACGGGCGCGGCGTAGGCCAGCACCAGCTCCACGTCCCCTGACTGCTTCTCGGAGAGGACAGGGAGGGCCTGCCACGGTGCCGGCTCAGGCTCCGGGCTCCCGGCCTCCAAGCACTTGGGCTGCTCCACGAGGCCCGGGGCGGGCTCCATCCTCAGCGAAGCCGACTGTGGGAGACAGAGACGGGAGCAGAGGATCATCTGGCGGCTGCAGGCGGCTGGGGCAGAGCCGGGGAGTCCGTCCCAGAAGGCCGTGGCTCCACAAGGCAGGGAGTGCTGCCACCAAAGCTGAGGCTAGTCCGAGGGCTCCGGCCCAGGTCACTGCATCAGAGCTACACTCCCTCATGTCCTGCTAACCCCTGGTTTGCACAGAGTTTAAACAGCCATTGGTTTTTAAAAACGAAGATATAATTCACCTACTAGAAGACAGGTCATTTTCTTCTTTTTTTTTTTTTTATTTTTGAGACGGAGTCTCGCTATCGCCCAGGCTGGAGTACAGTGGCACGATCTCAGCTCACTGCAACCTCCGCCTCCCGGGTTCAAGCTATTCTCATGCCTCAGCCTCCAGAGTAACTGGGATTACAGGCATGCACCACCATGCCCGACTAATTTTTGTGTATTTTTAGTAGAGACGGGATTTCACCACGTTGTTCAGGTTGGTCTCGAACTCCTAACCTCACGTGATCCACCCGCTTCAGCCTGGTGGTGGGATTACAGGTGTGAGTCACTGGGCCCAGCCAAGACAGGTCATTTTCAAAAGTGCAATTCATGGCTAGGCACCAGCAGCTCACGCCTGTAATCCCAGCACTATGGGAGGCCGAGGTGGGAGGATCACTTGAGCCCAGGAGTTTAAGACCTGCCTAGGCAACATAACAACACCCCATTTCTACTAAATATCAAAAAATTAGCTGGGCGTGGTGGCACACACCGGTGGTTTCAGCTACTCGAGAAGCTGAAACAGGAGGATCACTTGAGGCCGGAAATTCAAGGCTGCAGTGAGCTACAATCGTGCCACTGTACTCCAGCCTGGGTGACAGAGCAAGATGCCGTCTCAAAAAAAAAAGAAAACCCAGGCACGGTGGCTCACGCCTGTAATCCCAGCACTTTGGGAGGCCGAGGCAGGCAGATCACAAGGTCAGGAGATCAAGACCATCCTGGCTAACACGGTGAAACCCCGTCTCTACTAAAAATACAAAGAACTGGCCAGGCCTGGTGGCATGCACCTGTAGTCCCAGCTACTAGGGAGGCTGAGGCTTGCAGGAGAACCCAGGAGGTTGAACCTGGGAGGTGCAGATTACATTGAGCCGAGATCGCGCCACTGCACTCCAGCCTGGTAACAGCGCGAGACTCTGTCAAAAAACAATAAAAAAGCCAGGCGTGGTGGCTCAAGCCTGTAATCCCAGCACTTTGGGAGGCTGAGGCGGGCAGATCATGAGGCCACGAGATCGAGACCAGCCTGACCAACATGGTGAAACCCCGTCTCCACTGAAAATACAAAAATTAGCTGGGCATGGTGGCATGCACCTGTAATCCCAGCTACTCGGGAGGCTGAGGCAGGAGAATTGCTTGAACCTGGGAGGCGGAGGTTGCAGTGAGCCGAGATAGTGCCACTGCACTCCAGCCTGGTGACAGAGCGAGACTCCGTCTCAAAAAAAAAAAAAAAAAACCTCAAAAACCAAAAACGATCAAGTGTCCTATTCAGTGGCTCTTAGTACGCTTGGAGTTGTGCAACCATCACCACTATAAAATTCCAGAACATTCCATCACCCCTAAGAGAAAACTTGTCTCACCACCCCACAACACACACAGCGACCCAGGCAACCACTGATGTGATCTCTGCATCTCCAGAAGCCAGAGCCTGGAAGCACAAGCCGTGGACAGGCAGCGCCTGGCTTCCAGACAGAAGGGCCATGTGTCTAGGAACTGAGCAGGACCCTTGGGCCCCCGGCCGCAAGGTGCTGAATTCCGCTGACACCTGCGTGAGTTGGAAGCAGATGCCGCCCCCGTTGAGCCTCCAGATGACAACACAGCCCTGGCTGACACCTGGGTTCCAGCCCAGTGAGACCCCGCGCAGAGGACCCAGCCATGTGACATTCAGGCCCCGACCCACAGAACCAGGAGCTGGCGGGTGTTGTATTAAGCCCACAGATGCACGGAGTCTGCTATGCAGTGACAGAAAGCAAGCATGCCAAGTGTGGGGGACACGGGGCCACCTCCCAGAACGGCACACAGCCTGGCACTGACACAGAACACCCACCTCCAGTGGTTTCTGTAAACACTCGCCCCCTAGTAGGCCAAGGGCTAGGAAAAGAAAGACCTCAGAAGACAGGCCATGAAACATAAGCCCTGGAGTGCAGCCCCTCCCCTGGTGGGCCCGACTTCCCATCCCTTGACCACATTCCTGCAGCCGTGGTAGGCCCTGGCTGTCGGGTGGAGTAGGCAGCCACCGGGGTGTCCCTGCCTACTCAGTCACAGAGGAGGCCCTGGCTGGAGTGGGGCTGCGGGAAGAGCTGGGATCATCCCTGGGGCTCCTGCTAACATCCGTGACTGCCGGGCAGTGTGCCAAGGCGGCTCTCGGGTGAGAACCTCCCGGCCTGACATCACCAGCACTGTTACCATCCCTGCCGCTGGCACAGATGAGGACATCTCTGCCGCTGGCACAGGTGAGGACAGGAGACAGTAGGGCCATTACCATCCCTGCTGCTGGCACAGGTGGACAGGAGGCAGTAGGGCCACTCCACTGGAGAGGAAGGGCTGGTGGAGCCCCCGGCTCTCGGGATCCCCCCATTAGAGGGGAGCCTGCCCTAGGCAGGCAGACAGCACAGCAGAGAGGCAGGCGTGGGGACAGCCAGCCTGCAGGGACTGCCCACAGGGCCCTGGGGGAATGGCGCTTCTGCCTCCCACATCTCTGGCATCCGCCCCACCTGAATACCCCAAACCACAGTCTCAGCTGGCCAGCCCTCCCCCACCTGCATCTGCCCCTACAGACTCGCACTGCAGGCCTGAGGTTGGATTACAGGCGTGAGCCACCACGCCCAGCCCACATTTTTTTTTTTTTTCAGAGTCTCACTCTGTTGCCCAGGCTGGAGTGCAGTGGCATGATCTCAGCTCACCGCAACCTCCACTTCCCAGGTTCAAGCAATCCTCCTGCCTCAGCCCCCGCTAGTAGCTGGGAATACAGGCACGTGCCACCATGCCCGGCTAATTTTTTGTATTTTCAGTAGAGAGGGGGTTCCACCATGTTGGCCAGGCTGGTCTCGAACTCCTGACCTCAGATGATCCACCCGCCTCAGCCTCCCAAAGTGCTGGGATTACAGGTGTGAGCCACCGCACCCAGCCCACATTTCTTAAAAGTATAAATTAGTTGGGCACGGTGGTGTGCACATGTAGTCCCAGCTACTCAGGAGGCCAAGGAGAGAGGATCACTTAAGCACAGGACTTTGAGACCAACCTGGGCAAGATGGAGAGACTCTGTTCCTTTTCTCAAATAAATAAATAATAATAAAATCCTAAAAACCGTACTACCTGTGTGCTCTCAGGTATTTCTAGCAGACAGTACTACCTCAGATGGTGCTGGGGCTAAGCCGCAGATGATCTTAAAATGACTCTGGATGATCCTGAACACCACTGCCCGCCTGGACTACACATCCCTGCTGGTATGGATGGCTCCTCCCGCAGACAGGGATGTGTCTCTGGCTCATTTCGCAGCCTCGCAGCTGTGGGTGCTACTCCTCGACATGCACTACCCGGTTGACGCCTCAGCCGCCGGGGCGCCCCACAGATGGGGGACCAGCAGCCAGTGGAACTCCAGGTCAGTGGCCTTGGAGGTCACGCTGAAGTGGCCCCAGCGCTGCCCGAAGCTCACGCGTTCAACAAAGCACAGAACCAGAGACGCAGTGGGAGCCGGGAGCAGGAAGCGCAGAGGCAGCACCAGCTGCTGCCGCTGACCGAGGCCCCGTGCCAGATGGGGCCCATAGCAGCCGACTCGCTGGGCCCTCCCAAAACGCACACCACGCGCGACCAGGACCAAGAGGCCCGCGCAGCCCGGCTGGGCCACAAACACTCCACTGTCTCCAGAGTAAAGGACAAACACAGCCTCGCTTGTCCCTCCAAGAGTACAACCTCTGTCTGATGAAAAACAAACCACCCAGAGAGGAGGCAGCTGCCGGGACACTGCAGGCTGGGCCCGCCGCGCCCTTGGAGGGCAGGTTAAAATCCCAGAACAGGCACAGTGTTCAGGCTGATTGACTGTCCCAGGCCAGGGCGGCCTCAACTGCCAGAGCAGCTCCTACCCACCTGCTATGGCCCGGGGGGGACAACTCACTCCCGCAGCGACTGCCCCCAAACAGCAGGGCGCCACCTGACCCTCCCTCTACCACACCCACCCAGAAGGCAGGCGACCGACCACCGGGACCCCTCAGGAGGGCAGGCGGCCCAGGTCCCAGGTCCCAGCAGAACACAGCCACCAGCCTGGGCTGGGAACTGGCATAGCTCCAGGCAGGTGAGTCAGACCCTGCGTGGTGACAACCCTGGTGAACTGGAGGCTGGGAGGCCTTTATCTAAGCCCACAGATGAGGAGGCCAAGGTCCGCGCAGGGACCTGGGTGTGTCCGCCCAGAAAACACACCTAATCCCCAACCTGCCCTAGAGGTGTTCAGCCCAGCGAGGTCAATTCCTGGCTGCGAGAGCTCAAGCACCAGTCCTGACTCCTCCAAGCCTCGGCTTCCACCCTGTGAAACGGCAATTCCTGCTCTGCCTTCTTTTTTTTTAAGGCAGGGCTGTCAGGCGCATAAGAGAAAATGGGGGGATGGCGGGGCCTGACCATCTTCAGCAGAATCCAGGAGGGCTCCTCAGAGGCAGTGACCCACAGCCCAGCCTGGAAGGCTGGGGAAGTAGGGGAGGGAATGCGGAGAGGGAACAGCTAATGCTCAGTACCAGGGCACACCAATAATGTGCATGGGGGCTTTTTTTTTTTTTTTTGGGACAGTCTCACTCTGTCCCCCAGGCTGGAGGGCAGTGGCGCGATCTTGGCTCACTGCAACCTCTGCCTCCCTGGTTCAAGCGATTCTCCTGCCTCAGCCTCCCAAGCAGCTGGGACAACAGAAGTGCACCACTACACTGGGCTAATTTTTTATATTTTTAATAGAGGTGGGATTTCACCATATTGGTCAGACTGGTCTCGAACCCCTGACCTTGTGATATACCTGCCTAGGCCTCCCAAAGTGCTGGGATTACAGGCATGAGCCACCGCGCCCAGCCTGAGGCTTCTTTCTTTACACACACACACACACACACACACACACACACACACATATATGTAAAAAAATATATATATATATATATATTTTTTTTTTTTTTTTTTTTGAGACGGAGTCTCACTCTGTCGCCCAGGCTAGAGTGCAGTGGCACGATCCTGGCTCACTGCAAGCTCCGCCTCCTGAGTTCACACCATTTTCCTGCCTCAGCCTCCTTTGGGAGTAGCTGGGACCACAGGCACCCGCCACCACTCCTGGCTTTTTTTTTTGTATTTTTAATAGAGACGGGGTTTCACCGTGTTAGCCAGGATGGTCTTGATCTCCTGACCTCAGGATCCACCCGCCTCGGCCTCCCAAAGTGCTAGGATTATAGGTGTGAGCCACCGCGCCCGGCGCTACACATATATATTTTTTTAATTTATTTTGAGACAGGGTCTCGCTCTGTTGCCCAGGCTGGAATGCAGTAGTGCCATCACAGTTCACTGCAGCCTCAACCTCCTGGGCTCAAGCAATCCTCCTGCCTCAGACGTGTCACCATGCCTGGCTAATTTAGAAAAAAAAAACTTTTTTTTTTTTTTTTTTTGGAGAATGAGTCTTGCTAGGTTGCTTAGGCTGGAGTACAATGGTGCCATCTTGGCTCACTGCAACCTCCGCCTCCCAGGTTCAAGCGATTCTCCTGCCTTGGCCTCCCGAGTAGCTGGTTTTACAGGCGCGTGACACCACGCCTAGCTAATTTTTGTATTTTTGGCAGAGATGGAATTTCACCATGTTGGACAGGCTGGTCTCGAACTCCGGACCTCAGGTGATCCACTCGCCTTGGCCTCCCAAAGTGCTGGGGTTATAGGGTGAGGAAATGCACCCAGCCGTCCTTGTATCCACGGAGTCCATCCTCTGTTTCTGGCCACCCTACAATGAGGCCTTCTCTGCAAGACAGCGGGGAACCTCTGCCTTCGGGGTAGGGTGTGGGAGATAACTGGGGGCCTGTGATAGAAAAACCTGAAAAACTCATACTCTAGGTAACGATGAGGAACGATGGTCAATTCTGGGGATGTACCAAGGCCTAGGGGAATCTCCACATAAAGGCAAACCAGAGCTGGGGAGAAAGGACGCGAAGACTATGGAAACACGCGAGCGCGCGGTCCGGAGGCAGGGGACTGGCCGACATGACCTGAGGAAGGGCCACCGGAAGCACCTGGAGGGTACGGGGTCTCCCGCCCGGACCATAGGGGCGCGCACGCGCAGAAAGGCGCTAGGCCCTGGGGAGCTCGGTCCAGAGGCGTCCCACAGGCCAGCGCCGCGCGCACGCGCATTCGCGCCGCCTCCCCGCGTCGCCCACCGGCCCGTCCGGGACGCGCGCGAGGCTGGCCCGGGCCCCCCGTTTTCTCCCCACGAACGGCCGGCGCCCCTCACCGCCGAGACCCCCCCGTGTCAGCCCCTACTCCCCCTCTGGGGAAGTCTGAGCCTGGAGAACCCGAGACCTCGGGGCCGCGCGCTTACCTGAGGGATCCAGGCGCGAGCGCAGCGCTTCGCCAAGTCTTAGCAACCGGCCCGGCCCAACCCAGCGCAACCCAACCCAACCCACCCCTCCCCGCCTCGTCTCGTCTCCGCCTGGCCCCGCGGAGCACGACGGGAGCGTAGTTCCAGGGGCGGGGTCGGCGCGAGGCAAAGGTGGGGCAAGGACTACAATGCCTAGCAGGCACTGCGCGTCGCCGCCTCGCCCCACCCCCCGCCGGCACTGCGCTCGCATGACCGCCGGGGGGCGGGGGGGAGGAGAGGCGGGGCCGCTGCGCTAGGCGAGCGCTGAGTTTACGGTTCGAATCCCATCAAGCGGCCAGGGAAAACTCGGAACCCGGGGGATCTTTGGAAGGTTAGCAGAGTGGGGAGAATGAGGCAGAGGGGGTACATGACACCCGTCCCCTGAGTCCGGGATGGGGCCAGGTTCCAGTTCTGCCTGTTACTGCACTCCGGCCTGGGCCCACCCTCAGGTTTGAGTTTTCTCATCGGTACCGTAGGTGAAGAAGACCTCTTGCATCTCCTGGGCCAAACAAGCACACTTTTTTTTTTTTTTTTGAGACGGAGTCTCACTCTGTCACCCAGGCTGGAGTGCAGTGCTAGGCTCACTGCAACGTCCACCTCCCGGGTTCAAGTGATTTCTGGCTAGTTTTTTTACTTTTAGTAGAGAAGGGGTTTCACCAAAACATGCACATTTTATGAGCAATTTGTTACTCCTTCCAGTTGGACAGGTTTAACCAAGCGATTCTCAACGGGAGGGAATTTGTCATCCCCTCCCCCAACAACTTGACAGTGCCTGGCTGTAACCAGCTCAGGCTCGGATGCCAGAGTCCTGCCAAACCAGTAAGGAGGAAAAAGTCCAGTGAAAGGAAGGTGACTTCATTTTTAGAGTTCGCAGCGGGGAAGCAGCTGGCTTAGGCCTCCAGAAACCCCTTCAAACTTGAGGCTGGGGTGAGGGGCTAAAAAAGGGGAACTGGGAATGGTGGGTGTGCAGGGGAGGTGCTGAGTATAAGCTCTGTGTGTTCATGAATTTTGGTGGCTTAAAAGCGCAGGCTGGCCTCATCCTAATAAGGGCCGGGTTGCAGACTGCCTTGAGGAAATCTCTGGGATTTTGCAGGTGGGTCTCCGTGCTTGGTCCGTCTCCAGATTAGCTCCTGGAACTTTCTTTTTTCTTTTTTTTCGAGACATAGTCTCGCTCTTGTCACCGAGGCTGGAGTGCAGCAGCACAATCTCAGCTCACCGCAACATCCACCTCCCAGATTCAAGTGATTCTCCTGCCTCAGCCTCCCGAGTAGCTGGGATTACAGGCACACGCCATCACGCCTGGCTAATTTTGTATTTTTAGTAGAGACGGGGTTTCTCCATGTTGGTCAGGCTGGTCTCGAACTCCTGACCTCAGGTGATCCCAGCCACCTCGGCCTCCCAAAGTGCTGGGATTACAAGCACGAGCCACCGTGCCCAGCCTGCTCCTGGAACTTTTAGGTAATCACATAATTAGATAGACACATACAGTTAGGTAAACTTGCAGAGTGTGAGGGAGTTTATGGTGAGAAAGGGAAGGACGTGGTGTTTCAAAGAAAGTGCATTTCAAGGTCGGGTGTGGTGACTCATGCCTGTACTCCCAGCACTTTGAGAGGCCAAGGTGGGTGGATCACCTGAGGTCAGGAGTTCGAGACCAACCTGGCCAACATGGCGAAACCCCGTCTCTACTAAAAATACAAAAATTAGCCAGGCATGGTGGCGGGGACCTGTAATCCCAGCTACTGGGGAGGCTGAGGCAGGAGAATCACTTGAATCTGGGAGACGAAGGTTGCGGTGAGCTGAGATCGCGCCATTGCACTCTGTTGCCTGGGTGACAGAGTGAGACTCCATCTCAAAAAAAAAACAAAAAAAACAGCATTCCAGGAAACTATTTTGCTCTCGGTTGCTTTCTTTTTTCCTTTTCTGAATAAAAACTCAGACTGCTGTGAGTTTCACTTTTTCTTTTTTTAGCTTAAATACACATCTCTCCGTCACTGGATGCCTCATGCAAATTAGCCAAGAGCCCCTGTTTTGCTGATTTGTTTAAAAAAAGAAAAAAAAGACAGCCTTTATTTGGTAAGTCATTAAATCCAAAGCCCAGATTTTCTGCATCTAAAAAAACGAATCTAGGCCAGGCATGGTGGCTGGTGCCTGTAATTCCAGCACTTTGGGAGGCTGACACATGAGGTTTGCCTGAGGCTAGGAGTTTGAGACACACCGGCATCTCTGCAAAAAAAAAAAAAAAAGAATTGCTGGGTCTGGTGGGGCACTGAGTAAGTGGGACAGCTAGGACAGCTACTCAGGAGGCTGAGGTGGGAGGATCACTGAAGTCCAGAAGGTCAAGGCTGAAGTGAGCTATGATTGCGCCACTGCGCTCCAGCTGGCTAATTTTTGTATTTTTAGTACACCATGTTGGCCAGGCTGGTCTCAAACTCCTGACCTCTGATGATCTACCAGCCTCAGCCTCCCAAAATGCTGGGATTACAGCGCGAGCCACCATGCCCGGCCTTCTTTCGGGTTTTTGTTTTGCTTTGGGGCTTAAGCTAGTTTCAGTCATGATTTCGGCCTCTACTGATGGGACCCCTTTTTTAATTGACATTGTTCTTTATCCAGAACTTTTCAAAAGTAATGTGACCCACAGCTGGTGTACTGGCTCACACCTGTAATCCCAGTGTAATCCCAGGACTTTGGGAGGCCAAGGTGTAGGCATTGCTTGAGTCTAGGAATTTTGAGATTGCCCCGGGCAACATAGTGAGACCTTGTCTCTTTCTTTAAAAAAAAAAACAACATAGCTGGGAGTGGTGGTGCCTGTAGTCTCAGCTACATGCCGGGAGGCTGCGGCAGAAGGGTGGCTTGAGCCCAGGAGGCAGAGGTTGCAGTGAGATGAGATCACACCAATGCAGCTTCACTCCAGCCTGGCTGACAGCCAGACCGTCTCAAAAGAAAAAACAAACGGAACGTGACCCTCCTGACTCACAGTAATGGGTCAGGGTCCAGCATTGAAATGTTGCAAAATCATGGAGTCGGTTCCCCAAGTGTGAGCTTAGTGGCCGCAGAGAATCAGCCAGAAGCCTAAGTCAGCCACTGGCGGGCTGGGTGGCCACAAACCACAGGCAGTCAAGAAATGACCAGGACCAAGCCCGGGGGCTCACGCCTGTAATCCCAGCACTTTGGGAGTCCAAGGTGGAAGGATCGCTTGAGCCCAGGAGTTTGAGACCAGCCTGGGCAACATAGTGAGACCTTGTCTCTACACAAAAATTTTAAATTAACCAGGTGTGGTGTGTGCCTGTGGTCCCAACTACTCGGGAGGCTGAGGTGGCAGGATCACTTGAACCCAAGTGGTCAAGACTGCAGTGGGCTTTGATCAGCACTACTGCACTCCAGCCTGGGCAACAGAGGGAGATCCTGTCTTTAAAAAATAGCCCTGGGCGGGGCGTGGTGGCTCACGCCTGTAATCCCAGCACTTCGGGAGGCCAAGGTGGGCAAATCACGAGGTCAGGAGATCGAGACCATCCTGGCTAACATGGTGAAACCTCATCTCTACTAAAAATAAAAAAGCCGGGCGTGGTGGCGAGCGCCTGAAGTACCAGCTACTCGGGAGGCTGAGGCAGAAGAATGGTGTGAACCTGGGAGGTGGAGCTTGCAGTAAGCTGAGATCGCGCCACTGCACTCCAGCCTGGGTGACAGAGGGAGACTGTCTAAAAAAAAAAATAGGGTGGGCATGGTGGCTCACGCCTGTAATCCCGTCACTTTGGGAGGCCGAGGTGGGTGGATCACAAGGTCAGGAGTTTGAGACCAGCCTGACCAACATGGTGAAACCCCGTCTCTACTAAAAATACAAGAATTAGCCGGATGTGGTGGCGCTTGCCTGTAATCTCAGCTACTCAGGAGGCTGAGGCAGGAGAATAGCTTGAACCTGGGAGGTGGAGGTTGCAGTGAGCTGAGATTGAGCCACTGCACTCCAGCCTGTGTGACAGAGCGAGACTCTAAAAAAATAAATAAAATAAAATAAAATAAAAATAAGACCGGGAGTGGTGACTCACACCTGTAATCCCAGCACTTTGGGAGGCCGAGGCGGGTGGATCACTTCAGGCCAGGAGTTCTAGTTGTGGGATATAATGGGGTTTCTCTTCAAATAATCTGATCAATCTTTTATTCTTTAATTCATACTACCCCTCCTTTCCCTTCTTTTTTTCCTTTTTCCTTTTTGCCTTTGTTAAATGCCTAGACACGCCTCAATACCAAGCGTTATCAGCATCAGCTTACATTCCCTTCCTTATTTTAAAAAAAGACTAACTTTCTAGCTCATCACAGACACCCCCTTCCCCATTCTCTCCACTTTCTTTTTCTTTTTTCTTTTTTTTTTGAGACGGAGTCTTGCTCTGTCGCCCAGGCTGGAGTGCAGTGGTGCGATCTCGGCTCACTGCAAGCTCTTCCTCCCGGGTTCACGCCATTCTCCTGCCTCAGCCTCCCGAGTAGCTGGGACTACAGGCGCCAGCCACCACGCCCAGCTAATTTTTTTGTATTTTTAGTAGAGACAGGGTTTCAGTGTTACCCAGGATGCTCTCCATCTCCTGACCTCGTGATCCGCCCGCCTCAGCCTCCCAAAGTGCCGGGATTACAGGCATGAGCCATTGTGCCTGGCCTCTCTCCCCCTTTTTTTTTTTTTGAGACGGAGTCTGGCTCTGTCGCCCAGGCTGGAGTGCAGTGACGCAGTCTCCGCTCACTGCAAGCTTCACCTCCCAGGTTCACACCATTCTCCTGCCTCAGCCTCGCAAGTAGCTGGGACTACAGGCGCCCGCCACCACGCCCGGCTAATTTTTTGTATTTTTAGTAGAGACGGGGTTTCACTGTGTTAGCCAGGATGGTCTCGATCTCCTAACCTCCTGATCCTCCCTCCTGGGTCTCCCAAAGTGCTGGGATTACAGGCGTGAGCCACCGTGCCCGGCCTCCCCTTTCTTTTACATATCTACCCTATCTAAAAAAAATCAAATGTTTAGCCAACCAAAATTAGTTTAGATTGTGCGACCCGACCCCAGACAATAGAAAAAAAGTACAGAGGCCGGGCGTGGTGGCTCACGCCTGTAATCCCAGCACTTTGGGAAGCCCAGGCAGGTGGATCATGAGGTCAGGAGATCCAGACCATCCTGGCTAACACGGTGAAACCCCGTCTCTACTAAAAAAAATACAAAAAATTAGCCGGGCGTGGTGGCGGGCGCCTGTAGTCCCAGCTACTCGGGAGGCTGAGGCAGGAGAATGGCATGAACCCGGGAGGTGGAGCTTGCAGTGAGCCAAGATGGCACCACTGCACTCCAGCCTGGGCGACAGAGCGAGACTCCGTCTCAGAAAAAAAAAAAAAAAAAAAAGCCAGCGCGGTGGCTCACGCCTGTAATGTCAACATTTCGCAAGGCTGAGGCGGGTGGATCACCTGAGGTCAGGAGTTCGAGACCAGTGTGACTCACATGGTGAAACCCCGTCTCTACTAGAAATATGAAAAATTAGCCAGGTGTGGTGGCACATGCCTGTAGCCCCAGCTACTCAGGAGGCTGAGGCAGGAGGATCGCTTGAACCCGGGAGGCAGAGGTTGCAGTGAGCCAAGATTGCACCATTGCACTCCAGCCTGGGCAACAAGAGGGAAACTCCGTCTCAAAAACAAAAACAAAAACAAAAACAAAAAATCAAAGTCCTAAGATTATAGGCATGAGCCGTAGGGCCTGGCTAAGAAACAATGTTTTAAATTATGAGAACAAATATTTTAGGCAGGGCGCGGTGGCTCACGTCTGTAATCCCAGCACTTTAGGAGGCCAAGGCAGGCGGATCATGAGATCAGGAGTTCGAGACCAGCCTGGCCAACACGGAAAAACCCTGTCTCTACTAAAAATACAAAATTAGCCAGGCGTGGTGGCGGGCACCTGTAGTCCCAGCTACTCAGGAGGCTGAGGCAGGAGAATCACTTGAACCTGGGAGACAGAGGATGCAGTGAGCCAAGATTGTGCCACTGTACTCCAGCTTGGGCAACAAGAGCAAAACTCTGTCTCAAAAACAAAAAAGAAATAGTTTTAGACAAAGTGTGATGAAAACAGAAAAAAATTAATAAAGTTAAAAAAACAAAAAAAAAACAAAACAGGAATGCATCCAAAAAAGGAGAGGAGTTCCCCACAAGACCCTCTGTCTGTTTCCACATGGCTGAGGCCAAAATCAATATCAACTTCCCTGTCACCACCTTGTTCAGCTTCTGTTTCTTTGCGTCAGCATCTCATTAACTTTCTGATTTGTTTGTTTGTTTGTTTGTTTTGAGACAGACTCTTGCTCTGTCACCTGGGCTGGAGTGCAGTGGCATAATCTCAGCTCACTGCAACTTCCGCCTCCCAGGTTCACGCCATTCTCCTGCCTCAGCCTCCTGAGTAGCTGGGACTACAGATGCCTGCCACCACGCCCGGCTAATTTTTTTATAGTTTTAGTAGAGACGGGGTTTCACCACGTTAGCCAAAATGATCTTGATCTCCTGACCTAGTGATCCGCCTGCCTCGGCCTCCCAAAGTGCTGGAATTACAGGCGTGAGCCACCACGCCTAGCTATATATATATTTTTTCGAGATGGAGTTTTGCTCTGTCTCCCAGGCTGGAGTGCAGTGGTGCGATCTCAGCTCACTGCTACCTGTGCTTCCTGGGTTCAAGCGATTCTCGTGCCTCAGCCTCCCAAGTAGCTGGGACTACAGGCGCCCACCACCACGCCCGGCTAATTTTTGTATTTTTAGTAGAGACGGGGTTTCACCATGTTAGCCAGGATGGTCTCGATCTCACCTCATGATCCACCCGCCTGGCCTCCCAAATTGCTGGAATTACAAGCGTGAGCCACAGCGCCCAGCCAAGGATGTCTCATTTATTTCAGCTCCACCAGGACAGGACGTTTTGGTGTTTTTTGTTTTGTTTTTGAGATGGAGTCTCACTCTGTCCCCCAGGCTGGAGTGCAGTGACATCTCGGTTCACTACAACCTCCGCCTCCCGGGTTCAAGCGATTCTTGTGCCTCAGCCTCCTGAGTAGTTGCAATTACAGGCGCCCGCCACCACGCCCGGCCAATTTTTGGATTTTTAGTAGAGATGGGAGTTCGCCGTGATGGCCAGGCTGGTCTGGAACTCGTGATCTCAGGTGATCCTCCTGCCTCAGCCACCTAAAGTGCTAGGATTACAGGCATGAGCCACCGTGCCTGGCCTTGGTGTGTTTTTTTTTGTTTTTTGGCTTTTTTTTGAGACAAGATCTGCCTCTGTCACCCAGGCTGAGTGCAATTTTGCAGTCATAGCTTACTGCAGCCTCTGCCTCCCGGGCTCAAGCGATCCTCCTACCTCAGCCTCCCACGTAGCTGGGACCACAGGTGTGTCCCGTCACGCCCGGCTGATTTTTGTTGTGGTGGAAATTTTTGTAGAGTCGAGGTCTTGCTGCGCTGCCCGGGCTGGACTTTCGTTCTCTGCGGTATCCCTATTGTCCAGCACGCACGTGGGCAGCCCTTGGTGCTGTTACCCTGGCAATGCAAGTGGGATCGCCCCTGCTTCTCCTGGGAGCCCTGCACCAGCCTCTCGGACCCTCCCAAAATCAAGTGGACACGGTTGCCACCTACTGACCAAAGGCAGCTGCGCCCCAGTCACGGGGCTTCCGGCCGGATCTAAGCACGTGTTTACACCCTTTCCCAGAAGGTCCACACCCACCACACTCGGCTCGGGTGGGCGGGAGACAGTGCTGGCAGCAGAGAACAATCACACTCCCTGATCAGCAGTGCGGAAGTTAGCACAGAGCTCTGTGCTAACACTGGGGTCAAAAATGGAGTCTGTCGGCCGGGCGCGGTGGCTCACACCTGTAATCCCAGCACTTTGGTAGGCCGAGGCGGGTGGATCACGAGGTCAGGAGATCGAGACCACCCTGGCTAACACGGTGAAACTCTGTCTCTACTAAAAATACAAAAAACTAGCCGGGTGTGGTGGTGGGCACCTGTAATCCCAGCTACTTGGGAGGCTGAGGCAGGAGAACCACATGAACCCTGAGATCACGCCAATGCATTCCAGCCTGGGTGACAGTGCCAGACTCCGTCTCAAAAAAAAAATTTTTTTTTTTTTTTGCAGAGACAGAGCTCTCTCTTAGTTGCCCAGTCTGGTCTTTTTTTTTTTTTTTTTGAGACGGAGTCTCGCTCTGTCGCCTAGGCTGGAGTGCAGTGTCGCGATCTTGGCTCACTGCAAGCTCTGTCTCCCCGGTTCACGCCGTTCTCCTGCCTCAGCCTCCGGAGTAGCTGGGACTACATGCGCCCGCCACCACGCCCGGCTAATTTTTTGTATTTTTAGTAGAGACGGGGTTTCACTGTATTAGCGAAGATGGTCTTGATCTCCTGACCTCCTGATCCGCCCACCTCGGCCTCCCAAAGTGCTGGGATTACAGGCGTGAGCCACCGCGCCCGGCCCCAGGTTGGTCTTGAACTCCTAGGCTCAAGTGATCCTCCCACTCTGCCTGACAAACTGCTGGGATTATACGCGTGACCTAAGGCACTCGGCATGGAGATAGGAAGTCTCTCTCTGTGGCCCAGGCTGGAGTGCAGTGGGAGCTGACCACGGCTCACCACAGCCTCAAACTCCTGGGCTCAAGTGGTCCTCCCACATTGGGCTCCCAAGTAGCTCAGACCACAGGCATGTGCCCCGACACCTGGGTAACCAAATAATTTTTTTTTTTGTACAGATGGGGTCTCGCTATGTTGCCCACGCTAGTCTCAAACTCCTGGGCATCAGTGATCCTCCTGCCTTGGCCTCTCAACGCATTTGAATTACAGGCTTGAGCCACTGTGCTTGGCCCCTGCCGAGACAGGACTTTTTAAAGAGATTATTAGGTTCAAATGACGTCCTGAGGGTGAGCTCAAATCCAATCTGACTTGTTTCTCTTTAAGAGGCAATTATGGCTGGGCGTGGTGGCTCACACCTGTAATCCCGGCACTCTGGGAGGCCTAGGCAGGCGGATAACCTGAGGTCAGGAGTTTGAGATCAGCCTGGACACCATGGTGAAATCCTGTCTCTACTAAAAATACAAAAATTAGCCAGGTGTGGTTGGCGGGCACCTGTAATCCCAGCTACTTGGGAGGCTGAGGCAGGAGAATCGCTTGAACCTGGGAGGCGGAGGTTGCAGTGAGCCGAGATCATGCCACTGCACTCCAGCCTGGGTGACAGAGTGAGACTCCGTCTCAAAAGAAAAAGAAAATAAATAAATAAATAAATAAGTTAAATAACCCAATTCCTGGTGGGCTGGTGGGAGCAGAGGGTGCTGGGTCTGGTGTGTCGAGGGGACGGGGCTGGGTGGCTGCAGGGAAGGTCGTTGGGAGGGTCCCCCGCCCTGGCCCTGCCCTCTCCCCGCACCTCTGACCGGGTGGTTGGGTGATGCTATTTTAAGATGCCCCCCTCCAACTTCCTTCCTTGTCATGTCAGGAACCCACTTCCTGAGCGGGTCGCACTCTCTCCCCTCTGGGAGGGGTATCCCTCCGCAGCACCCAACGCCCCTGACCCTGGAAGGAGGCCTCCCTGTCCTTTCCCCAAAACAAGCCTGGCTACAGAATCTTTGAGGCCAAGCTCAGAATGACAATACAGGGCCTCTTGTTTAAAAATGTTTAGAAAATTTTTTTTTTTTCTAAGACAGAGTTTTTTTTTGCTCTTGTTGCCCAGTCTGGAATACAATGGCGCTATCTCGGCTCACCACAACCTCTGCTTCCTGAGTTCAAGCGATTCTCCTGCCTCAGCCTCCCAAGTAGCTGGGATTACAGGCATGTGACACCACACCCGGCTAATTTTGTATTTTTAGTAGAGATGGGGTTTCTCCATGTTGGTCAGGCTGGACTCGAACTCCCAACCTCAAGCAATCCGCCCGCCTCGGCCTCCCAAAGTGCTGGGATTACAGGCATGTGACACCACGCCCGGCTAATTTTGTATTTTTAGTAGAGATGGGGTTTCTCCATGTTGGTCAGGCTGGTCTCGAACTCCCAACCTCAAATGATCCGCCCGCCTCGGCCTCCCAAAGTGCTGGGATTATAGGCGTCAGCCACCGAGCCCAGGTTTTTTTTTTTTTTTTTTTTTTAAGAGACACAGTCTTGCTGTCTCGCCCAGGCTGGAGTGTAGTGGCACGATCTCAGCTTACTGCAACCTCCGCCTCCTGAGTTCAAGCAATTCTCCTGCCTCAGTTTCCCAAGTAGCTGGGTCTACAGGCATGCACCACCACGCCCAGCTAATTTTTGTTTTTTCGGTAGAGACGAGGTTTCACCATGTTGGTCAGGCTGGTCTCAAACTCCTGACCTCAGCTGATCCCAAGCCTGGGCCTCCCAAAGTGATGGGATTACAGGCGTGAGACACCGCACCCAGCCAATTTTTAGGAATTTTGAGACAGCAACCACAGAGCATTATATCATGCCTAGATTCGTCTGAGTGTAGGTCCCCAGCAGACCCCTGAGGCCTCTGCCTGTGAAGCTGGCGCTAACCAAAGCGCTCGTCTAACTCCATGGTTTTATGAACATTGATTTATTTGGTTGTGGTAAAATATGCATAATATAAAGTTGACCATCTTAACCATTTTATTTTATTTTGTTTTTATTTTATTTTATTTTTATTTATTTATTTATTTTTGAGACAGAGTCTTGCTCTGTCACCCTGGTTGGAGTGCAGTGGCGCAGTCTTGGCTCACTGCAAGCTCTGCCTCCCCGGTTCACGCCATTCTCCTGCCTCAGCCTCCCGAGTACCTGGGACTACAGGCACTCGCCATTACGCCCAGCTAATTTTTTGTATTTTTAGTAGAGACGAGGTTTCACCGTGTTAGCCAGGATGGTCTCGATCTCCCGACCTCGTGATCCACCCGCCTCGGCCTCCTAAAGTGCTGGGATTACAGGCGTGAGCCACCGCGCCCAGTATCTTAACCATTTTAAGTGCACAGTTCAGCCCTATTAAACTCATTCACATGGTTGTGCAACCATCACCTCCAGAACTTTCTCATCTTTGCAAACTGAAACTCTGCCCCCATGAAACGCTCACTCCCCATTCCCCTCCCCAGCTCCTGGCGGCCTCCATCCTACTTTGTGTCTCTGTGAATCTGAGGACTCAGGGACCTCCTTGGAGTGGATCACACAAGACGTGTCCTTTTGTGTCTGGCGCCGCCCCCTGAGTGTAACGTCCTCAAAGTGCATCCGCATTGTGGCTTGAGTCAGAGCCTCGCTCCTTTTCTTTTTTTCTTTTTCTTTTTGTATTTTTATTTTATTATTATTATTATTATTATACTTTAAGTTTTAGGGTACATGTGCACAGTGTGCAGGTTAGTTACATATGTATACATGTGCCATGCTGGTTTTTTTTTTTTTTTTTTTTGAAACGGAGTCTGACTCTGTCGCCCAGGCTGGAGTGCAGTGACGCAATCTCGGCTCACTGCAAGCTCTGCCTCCCGGGTTCCCGCCATTCTCCTGCGTCAGCCTCCCCAGTAGGTGGGACTACAGGTGCCCGCCACCGCGCCCGGCTAATTTTTTGTATTTTTGGTAGAGATGGGGTTTCACCATGTTAGCCAGGATGGTCTCGATCTCCTGACCTCGTGATCCGCCTGTCTTGGCCTCCCAAAGTGCTGGGATTACAGGCATGAGCCACTGCACCTGGCCTGCCTCGCTCCTTTTCATGGCTGCCTCCTATTCCAGCGTGTGTACAGGCCATGCTGTGTTCACCCAGTCGTCTGTCGATAGCTGCCGGGACTGCTTCTACCTTGTGGCTGTTGGGAATCAAGGTACTACCCACATAGGTGTGCAAATATCTATGGAAATCCCTGTTTTCCATTATTTTTTTGAGACGGAGTCTCGTTCTGTCGCCCAGGCTAGAGTGCATTGGCACAATCTCGGCTAACTGCAACCTCCGCCTTCTGGGTTCAGGCGATTCTCCTGCCTCAGCCTCCTGAGTAGCTGGGTCTACAGGTGCGCACCACCACACCCAGCTAGTTTTTGTATTTTTAGTAGAGATGGGGTTTCACGATCTTGACTAGGATGGTCTCGAACTCTTGACCTTGTGATCCACCTGCCTCGGCCTCTCAAAGTGCTGGAAGTACAGGTATGAGCCACCGCGCCCAGCCCCATTCTTGTAAGTATATGCTGAAAAGTATAAATATTAATATTTAATCACAAAGCTTATTTAGAAATCTAGTTTTAGCCTGCGAGGCAGAGCTTGCTGTGTGCCGAGCTCGTGCCACTGCACTCCAGCCTGAGCGACAGAGCGAGACCCTGTCTCAAAAAAAAAAAAAAAAAAAAAAAGAAATCTAGTTTTAGGCCAGGTGCTATGGCTCACGCCTGTAATCCCAGCATTTTGGGAGGCCAAGGCGGGTGGATCACGAGGTCAGGAGTTCGAGACCATCCTGGCCAACATGGTGAAACCCTGTCTCTACTAAAAATGCAAAAATTAGCTGGGCGTGGTGGCGGGCACCTGTAATCCCAGCTACTAGGGAGGCTGAGGCAGGAGAATTGCTTGAACTCGGGAGGCGGAGTTTGCAGTAAATTAAGATTGCATCACTGCACTCCAGCCTGGATGACGGAGTGAGACTCCAACTCAAAAAAAAAAAAAAATCACCCAGTACCTTGTTCTCCCACATCATCTATCTCAGTCCCTCTGTGGGGGGGTTTTCTCAGGGGGAAACCCAGGATTGCTTTCTGAACACAGCAGCATGGACCTTCTCATGGGACCTCCTCTTCCAGGAATCCTCCCTGCAGGGTCCTGTCCATGAGTGTGAAACGTCGCATGTGCCATTATTGTTGCAGCCAAAGCCAGAAACACCCTACATGTCCATCAAGAGGGGACTGAGCATGGAGACGGCGGGTCAGCTCCTGGGGCCCCTTGCTTTGCATGAGAGGATTCCCGAGACAAATAGCATATGTGGCTGGGCGCGGTGGCTCAAGCCTGTAATCCCAGCACTTTGGGAGGCTGAGGCAAGTGGATCACTTCAGGTCAGAAGTTCAAGACCAGCCTGGTCAACCCGGGAGGTGGAGGTTGCAGTGAGCTGAGATCGCACCACTGTGCTCCAGCCTGGGCAACAAGAGCGAAACTTCGTCTCAAAAAACAAACAAAAAAAAAACAAAAACAAAAATTAGCCGGGCATGGTGGCTCATGTCTGTAATCCCAGGACTTTAGAAGACTGAGGTGGGAGGATTGCTTGAGGCCAAGAGTTTGAGACCAGCCTGGGCAACATAGCATGACCTCATCTCTACAAAAAAATTGAAAATTAAGTGGGCATAGCCACTCCACTGATTCAAATGTTAATCTCTTCTGGAAACATTCTTACAGAAATACTCAGAAATGATGTTGTGCCAGCTATGTATATGGTAGCCCAGTCAAGGTGACACATAAGAGTAACCTTTGGCCGGGAGTGATGGCTCATGCCTGCAATCCCAGCACTTTGGGAGGCTGAGGTGGGTGGATCATGAGGTCAGCAATTTGAGACCAGCCTGATGAACATGGTGAAACCCCATCTCTACTAAGAATACAAAAAAATTAGTTGGTCATGGTGGTGGGGGCCTGTAATCCCAGCGACCTGGGAGGCTGAGGCAGGAGAATCGCTTGAAACCAGAAGTCGGAGGTTGCAGTGAGCCGAGATTGCACCACTGCACTCTAACCTGGGCAGTGAGAGCAAAACTCCATCTCAAAAAAAAAAAAAAAGAAGGCCCGGCGTGGTGGCTCATGCCTGTAATCCCAGCACTTTGGGAGGCCGAGGCAGGCGGATCACGAGGTCAGGAGATCGAGACCATCCTGACTAACACGATGAAACCTCGTCTCTACTAAAAATATAAAAAATTAGCCGGGCGTGGTGGCGGGTGCCTGTAATCCCAGCTACTCGGGAGGCTGAGGCAGGAGAATGGCGTGAACCCGGGAGGCAGAGCTTGCAGTGAGCAGAGATCGCACCACTGCACTCTAGCCTGGGCGACTGAGTGAGACTCCCTCTCAAAAAAAAAAAAAAAAAAAAGAGTAACCACCACATCTTGCAGATGTATTTCCTATAAACATAAATAAAACTATTTAAAAAAAAAAACAATTGGACATGCACGGTGGCTCAGCCCTGTAATCCCACCACTTTGGGGGGCCGAGGCGGGTGGATCACCTGAGGTCGGGAGTTTGAGACCAGCCTGACCAACATGGTGAAACCCCGTCTCTACTAAAAATACAAAATTAACTGAATGTGGTGGCGCATGCCTGTGATCCCAGCTACTCGGGAGACTGAGGCAGGAGAATCGCTTGAACCCGGGAGGCAGAGGTTGCAGTGAGCCGAGATTGTGCCATTGCCCTCCAGCCTGGGCAACAAGAGCGAAACTTCATTTCAAAAAAGAAAAGAAAACAAAATAAAACCCAACAATTGCCAGGCGTGGTGGCTCACGCCTGTAATCTCAGCACTTTGAAAGGCCGAGGTGAGAGGACTGCTTGAGCCTGAGAGTTTGAGACCAGCCTGGCCAATGTGATGAAATCCCACCTCTACAAAAAATACAAAAATTAGCTGGGCATGTTGGTGCATGCCTTTGGTCCCAGCTACTCGGGAGGCTGAGGCAGGAGAGTCACTTGAACCTGGGAGGTAGATACTGCTGTGGGCCAAGATCGAGTCACTGCACTCCAGCCTGGGTAACAGAGTGAGACTCTTGTCTCAAAAAAAAAAAAAAGAGAGAATCTGACAGTGGTAAGTATTGTGGTGGAAATAAACAGGGGGACGGGATAGAGGTAATGGGGTAGAGGTGTGTGTATGTGGTTGGGATTTAGCTGGGGTGGTTAGCGGGAGCTCTTGGATGTTGTGGCCCTCCTGTAGAGCCAGAGGATGCCAGAGGAGGAAGCCAGGGGGCGTTCTGGGGAAGGGCCCTCCAGGCAGGAGCCATGGTACCTGCAAAGGCCCTGAGGCAGGAGCACTCCTGGCCAGGCCAGCATGGCTAGGGCAGACCATGAAGGGGAAGAGGGACTAGTGGCTCCCTCCATTTTCAATGTATGATTTTTTTCATTTTTATTTATTTATTTTTATTTATTTATTTTTTTGAGACAGAGTCTCGCACTTTCACCCAGGCTGGAGTGCAGTGGCGCGATCTCTGCTCACTGCAAGCTCCGCCTCCCAGGTTCACGCCATTCTCCTGCCTCAGCCTCCCGAGTAGCTGGGACTACAGGCGCCTGCCACCACGCCCAGCTAACTTTTTGTATTTTTAGTTGAGACAGGGTTTTACCATGTTAGCCAGGATGGTCCCGATCTCCTGACCTCATGATCTGCCTGCCTCCGCCTCCCAAAGTGCTGGGATTACAGGCGTGAGCCACCGCGCCCGGACTTATTTTTTATTATTTTATTTTTTTGAAGTCAGAGTCTTGCTCTGTTGCCCAGGCTGGAGTACAACGGCACGATCTCGGCTCACTGCAACCTCTGCCTCCCTGGCTCAAGCAATTCTCTTACCTCAGCCTCCTGAGTAGCTGGGGTTACAGGCTTGAACCACTATGCCCAGCTAATTTTTGTATTTTTAATAGAAATGGGGTTTCTCCATGTTGACCAGCCTGATCTTGAACTCCTGACCTCAAGTGATCCACTCGGCTCAGCCTCTCAAAGTGCTGGGATTACAGGCGTGAACCTCCGCACCTGGCCTCATTTTCATTTTTTTATTTTTATTTTATTTATTTTTTGGAGGAAGTCTCAGTTTGTTGTCCTGGCTGAAGTGCAGTGGCACAATCTTGACTCACTGCAACGTCTGCCTCCTGGATTCAAGTGAGTCTCCTGCCTCAGCCTCCAGTGTAGCTGGGATTACAGGCATCTGCCACACGCTCAGATAATTTTTGTATTTTTAGTAGAGATGGGGTTTCATCAGCCAGGCATGGTGGCTCACGCCTGTAATCCCAGCATTTTGGGAGGCCGAGGAGAGTGGATCACGAGGTCAGGAGTTCAAGACCAGCCTGGCCAAGATGGTGAAACCCCATCTCTACTAAAAATACAACATTTAGCCAGATATGGTGATAGGTGCCTATCATCCCAGCTACTCGGGAGGCTGAGGCAGAGAATTGCTTGCACCCGGGAGACGGTTGCAGTGAGCCAAGATTGCGCCCCTGCGCTTCAGCCTGGGTGACAGTGAGAGACTCCATTTCAAAAAAGAAACAACAACGAATCAAAAAAGAAACAACAACGAAAAAAAGATGGGGTTTCACCATGCTGGCCAGGCCGGTCTTTAACTCCTGACTTCAAGCGATCCGCCAGCCTCAGCCTCCAAAGTGCTGAGATTACAGGCGTAAGCCACCGTGCCCAGCCCTCATTTTTATTATTTAGAGTCAGCATCTCCCTCTGTCATCCAGGCTGGAGTGCAGTGTTGCAATCACACCTCACTGCAGCCTTGAACTCCTGGCCTCAAGGAATCCTCCCACCTCAGCCTCCCAAAATGCTGGGATTGCAGACATGAGCCACAGCACCCACTATTTTCTGGGACAATTGGGACAGAGGCTGGATCACAAAGGGTCTCTGGGAAGGAGGAAGGGATGGGTGTCTTTCTGAGACATTTGAGTGTTTACAGCATACGTTTACCTTTCACCAGGTGGCCTTGGATTGGTGGGCCACCCTGCGGGCTTATCCTCCTCCCCTTGGATGGTGTCTCCCTGTGTCCCTGTTGGGGCTGTCATTACAGGTGGAGCTGGGCTTTCTGGTGCGGTCCAGCCCTGGTCCTGCCTAACTCATGGTGGGAAGGGGCCGCAGGGAAGATGGGAGAGGAGAAGGAGGCTGGGGACAGGCCTCTTCTGGCCCCGGTGCTCAAAGAATTCACAAGGATCTAGGAAGAAGCCTGGACTTGTTTTGACCTTTCGACCTCAGGAGAACCTCAGCGGAGGTTGGAAGCCTCGAGGGGGACAGCAGAGGCAGGGGGATGCTGGGGCAGCTCTTGACAGTCCCAGGGAGACCCAGGCAGCTGAGTCCTGGGCAGGGGAGTCAGAGGTCCAACAACACCGGAAAATCAGAAAATGAGGCAAAGCAGCCAGGTGTGGTGGTTCACGCCTGTAATCCCAGCACTTTGGGAGGCCGAGGCTGGCAGATCACTTGAGGTCAGAAGTTCGAGACCCGCCTGGCCAACATAGCGAAACCCCATCTCTACTAAAAATACAAAAATTAGCCGGATGCGGTGGTGGGTGCCTGTTATCCCAGCTACTCGGGAGGCTGAGGCAGAAGAATCGCTTGCATCGGGGACGTGGTTGCAGTGAGCTGAGATTGTGCCACTGCACTCCAGCCTAGGTGACAGAATAAGACTGTCTCAAAACAATAACAACAACCAAAAAAAAAAAGGAAAGAAAATGAGGCAAAGAAACCCTGGGCTATCTCTAAGTCTCTAGTCTTTTGAGCCTGAATCCTTCCCTGGCAGCTCTGTCCTGAATTTGAGGAATGAGCCCCTGGGGGCAGGATTGGCCCAGGAGCCTCAGGCTTATCTCAGTACAGTGGAGCTAAGATGAGAGTCCCTGGGACGGATCGGGGACTGCGGTTGCCTGCAGGCTGGAGGAGCATTTTGAGCTGGAAAAGGCAGGAAAGCTGGGGGAAAGGCACACGTGAGAGAAGGCCTGAAAAGCAAGGCTTCCCACCAATTCACACTCACACTTCCAGGCTGGGCCTGTTCGGTGTCTGCAGCCCTTTTTGCCCCTGTCCGTCACCTCCTTAGAAAGGCCTGCCTTGACCATGCTCTGAGATTCTCCAGTAATCTTCTTCTATTTTCTTTTACTTTTTTTTTTTTTTTTTTTTTGAGGCAGAGTCTTGCTCTGTCGCCCAGGCTGGAGTGCAGTGGCGTGGAGTAGCTGAGGTTACAGGTGCACTCCACAACAGCCGGCTAATTTTTGTATTTTTAGTAGAGATGGGGTTTCACCATGTTGGCCAGGGTGGTCCAATTTTTGTATTTTTAGTAGAGATGGGATTTCACCATGTTGGCCAGGCTGGTCTCTCGAACTCCTAACTTCAGGCGATCTGCCTGCCTCGTTCTCCCAAAGTGCTGAGATTACAGGCGTGAGCCACCGGGCCCTGCCATAACGCAATTTTTTTTTTTTTGAGACGGAGTCTCGCTCTGTCGCCCAGTCTGGAGTGCAGTGGTACGATCTTGGCTCACTGCAAGCTCCGCTTCCTGGGTTCACACCATTCTCCTGCCTCAGCCTCCTGAGCAGCTGAGACTATAGGTGCCCACCACCACGCCCAGCTAATTTTTTTTTTTTTTTTTTGAGACGGAGTCTCGCTCTGTCGCCCAGAGACTGGAGTGCAGTGGCGCGGTCTGGGCTCACTGCAAGCTCCGCCTCCCGGGTTCACGCCATTCTCCTGCCTCAGCCTCCCCAGTAGCTGGGACTACAGGCGGGCGCCACCATGCCCGGCTAATATTTGTATTTTTAGTAGAGACAGGGTTTCACCACGTTGGTCAGGCTTGGTCTCAAACTCCTGACTTCAGGTGATCTACCTGTTTCAGCCTCCCAAAGTGCTGGGATTACAGGCGTGAGCCACCGTGCCCGGCCTAATGTAATATTTTAAAAACTAATGCAAAAGAATTTCTGATGAGCAATATATAAAGACTTTAAATAAGCTGGGCATGGTGGCTTGTGGCTATAGTCCTAGCTACTCAGGAGGCTGAAGTGGGAGGTTCACTTGATCCTGGGAGGTCAAGGCTGCAGTGAGCTAGGATGGCACCAGCCTGGGTGACAGAGTAGACTCCATGTTGAAAAAAAGAGGCCGGGCGCGGTGGCTCATGCCTGTAATCCCAGCACTTTGGGAGGCTGAGGCAGGAGGATCCTGGGGTCAGGAGTTCGAGGCCACACTGGCCAACATGGGGAAACCTCGTCTCTACTGAAAACACAAAAATTAGCCGGGCATGGTGGTGGGCGCCGGTAATCCCAGCTACTCGGGAGGCTGAGGCAGGAGAATCGCTTGAAACCAGGAGGCAGAAGTTGCAGTGAGCTGAGATCGCGCCATTGTACTCCAGCCTGGGCGACAGAGCGAGACTCCCATCTCATGAAGAAAAATATTTTAAAACATTTCTAAATGTTGATGTCTGAGTTTTTTTGGCGTCCCTGTAAATTTTGTTTTCCAGGCGAGAACTTTACTGGCCTCAACCTATTCCAGGTGCCCAAGTGAATGAAACCTGAGTTTGGCCCCGCCCACAGAGCAGCAGACCACGCCCCCTCGACATATCAGCCCCGCCCCCGATACCAGGCCCCGCCCCCAGGACGCTAGTCGCGCGGTCGCTCTGTGCCTGCAGGCCCCCGCCCCGCGCGTTCCTCGCGTCACTTCCGGGGCGGTGGTGAGAACGAGGCTCACTTCCGTCCGTGGGGGAGCTGCGGCGGTGGCGGTGCAGGAGGCCGGGTTGGGGCGCGGAGGGACCGACGGACGCACGGGCGGGCGGCCGGGAGCCATGGAGCGCGGCCCTGGGGCCCGGGGGCGCGGGCCGGGGTGGTGAGTGCCGGGCAGGGGCGGGGGCGGGCGCGGCCGCGCGGGGTGGCCTCGGTCCCGGCCGCGGCCGTTTGGGGACCCGGGCCGGGCCTCGAGGGCCTGGCAGCCCGTTTGGACGTCCCCGAGACCCCTGCAGTCCCAGGGCTGCCGCGGGTCCTGCCCGAGGAGCCCAGAGCAGGGGCGCGGACCGCGGGTGAGCGTCTGTGATTGGGAAAGCCCTGTCCCCATCCATTCAGCCCTCTGGCGTGGGTTGCGCTCCCACCCTCCTGCGGACGCGGCCCCTGCCTTCGGGGAGCGCCCGTCCGAGCCGCGGATTCCGCTCTTTTGCCCCGAAACTGCCCCCAGCCCGAGAAACGCTTCGGCCTCTGGCCCCCCATGGCAGCTCCCAGGGACCCTCCCGAGCCCTGCTTCCCAAGCAGCTCCCACTCGCTGTTTCCCTTGTCAGGCTTCTTCCTGCCGCCCTGACTCCTGGGCAGGCTTCCCGGCCTCCGCTCGCGTCCGTTCTCCGGGATGCAGCCCTTCCCCTATGTTGTCCATCGCTTGCTCGGGACTTCTTCGTGGCCCCGCCATTTCTCCCAGGATGAAGTGCAAACTCTCGGGGGCGCGACCTCACCCGTCCCAGGCTCTCTCTTAGGACCCTTCTGCTCACTTCTTCCTCCCAGGGTCTGCTCTAGCCAGGAGCCTGCTCTGTCACCTCGGGTTTTGCCCCTGCTTGTCCTTCTGTCCCATCCCCTGTCACCTGGCCCGTTTGCCTGCCCTCTGATATGGCCGCGCCTCCCCCCAGGCGGGTTTCCCACCCTGACTGGTTGAGTGAGGTGCAGTCACTGTCTCCCATATGTAGGTCATCTTCCAGTGTTTTGGCTGCTCGGTTGCTTGCTGGTCCTCAGAACACCTCTAGCTTGCAGAGGGGTGCCCAGTTACGTGCGTGGGAACGGAATTGGTGAGATTCAGGGTGTCAAGGGTGTGTGCCCAGTGAGTGAGGCGTCTGGGTTTGCACTCCCCAGTCCACGCCCATTAGTGACACTAGGGAGGTTCCAGGTACCTGTGGCTGGAGAGGAGAGGAGACTAGACTTTCCCTTCCCTGTCAAAGCTAGCGGACCTTGAAGGATTCTTTTTCTCCTGTGCTTCCTCCTTAATTCTTTGCTGTCTACCAACCGCCCATTCCTTTAATGAGTGGCAAGTCATGGTCCTGCTCTCATGGAGTTTCTGGTTTGGAGTTGGGGGGAGATCTGGCCGAACATGTGAAAAATACAAGCTGTGGAAAGAGCGTGTAAGGGGTCCTGTCCCAGCTTCGAGGACTCTGAGAGCGTTGGCAGTGAGGTGCAAAGGGTGGTTGGGATGGGCAAGGCTGTCTAGTGAGGTTGGGGAAGGGAGTTCCTGGCAGAGGAGCAGAGGCAGGAAGGGGCAAAGTGGCTTGTCTTGAGGGAGCCAGGGGTGGCAGGGTGTGAGATGAGTGAGTCTGGAGAGGTCGGCCTGAGCCGGAATGCAGACCTGGCAGGCTGTGGGGAGGGCTTTGATCTCTATCCAGGGAATAATGGGAGGCCCCCAGGACACCCCAAGAGGGAAGTGGCTCCATTGCATTTGTGTCGTGAAAGATTGTTTGGCTGCTGGGGGAGAATGTCCTGGAGCAGGTGATCAGCAAGGAGGGAGGCTGTTGCTGTGGCTCTGGTGAAAGGTGATGGAGGCAGGGACCGGGCGGTGGCTGATGGGAGACAGGCAGAGCCACTGGCCTGGTGATGGACCGGCTCAGATCCAGAGGGTGGAAGGAGGTGTCAAGGATAACATCTTTGTTTCTGGCATGGTTAGTGGGGCCCTGGCCACCTCGGTGTGCCCCTTCGTCTCCGGGGTCTCTAGGGGCCTGCTACTGCCCACTGGGCTCTCAGGACCCAGCTGCATGATGCCACCTAAACTGCAGGGCCCTCCAAGTCCCCAGCACCAGCAGGGCAGCACCGGTAGGGCCTGGACCTCTTTGAGAATATGTTGAAAAGCTGACATCAACCTCGACGCTGTGGATGTTGGGCCTGATCATTCTTTGGGGTGGGTCTGTCCTGGGCACTGCAGGGTGCTAAGCAGCCTCCACCCAGTCCCCAGTGGTGACACCCAAAACTGTGTCCAGACATTGACAGGTGTCCCCAGGGGGGAGACTTGCCTCCATCTGAGAAGCAGAACCAGCCTGACAGTCCACCTCCCCTCTGAAAAGTGCTTGCGTGTGCGATTTGCCTCCCGCCTGGGAGTCTGGGGGCACTGGAATGCCATCCTTGCCCCACCCTGGCTTTCAGAGCTCTCTCCTCTCCTCCTCATGTGCCTATGAGTCCGGCTCACAGGAACGTGGGTCTCACATCAGGTCCTGAGGGAGCAGGTGTGTTTCTGGGCCTGAGGCTGCTCCTTGGTGGTGAGGGTGTCCCCACGAGCCGTGTGTGTGGCGCCTGCAGCCGCCTGCATGTCCGTCTGTGTCCACATCTGCCTTTGAGCCTCATCTTCCTGGCCCCACGGTTTTCTCATGCTGTGACCCGAAAGCTGAGCATTCCAGGGTGTTCTGCTGCTGAAACTGAGTTGTGAGCGTGTCTCCCTCCTCACTCCAGTCTGAAGGAGAAGCGTGGTCGGTAGATAGATGTTCCCGACCTTTGTGTTTTCTTCACGTCTGTCTGTTGGCAGGTCCTTACACTATTGTGGTTGCTTTAGCAACTTAGCTGTTGTCGACTTAATGTGTTTCATGACGTTCTGCAGCAAGGAAGAAGGTCCGAGTTTCCACTCTGAATCAGGCACCTTCGTTCCCCTCCCCCGTCACTTGACTTCCTGTGGGGTATGTGGTGTCTGTGCTTATAGATGAGAACGCTGAGGCTTCAGGAGGGCAAGTGACTCGCCCAAGGTCACGGAACCCTAAGTCAGGGGTGGAGAAGGACCCCCTGGCCTCAGCCCACCTCCCCTGCCCCTCAGCAGGCCTGGCCCCAGCACAGAGAAGAGCCATTGTTGCTGCTCTTGGGGCCCTAGGAGCCTGGGATGTATCCTGCCTTTGTTTCTAGAGCCTTTGTTTGTTATATTTCCTCTGTCTCCAGACATCGCAGGCCGGTGGGGCCCGGCGCCTGTACACGCTCACGTAGCGGGGCCTGTTCGGGTCCCTCGTGGGTCCCTTCAGTCCGAGCTCTGTCCTTGCCTCAGCGGCCCGTCACCCGTAGGGTGGCAGAGATGGGCCGGGGGAGGGAGTGGGCAGCAGTGCGGACCGAGTCCTGGCGCATGGGGTTTCCCTGGTGCTGGAGCCGGGCGTTTGGGGGGGTGGGCGGGGCTGGAGTCATACCCCCTGCATGCCCCCACACGCCATGGCTGTACTCACATGGCAAGAGGATCGCCAGCTCAGGGAAGGTGGGGGCTCCTTCATCCTGTGGAGAGGGGGCTGAATTGGGGTCCCCTGAGCTGTAGGGTGCAGTGCCTGACAGGCCGTGGGGAGGGCCGAGGGGATGGGGACCGACAGGCCCCGGGCCCATGCCGCCCCCGGCACGGGTGGATGCTCCGCCTCCCGGGCGTGCCCAGCTGGACTGTGGTACCCCCAAAGGACCCCACATGTCACTGTTCCCCCGCAGGGCTTCCCACGGCACGACATGGAGACCTGTGGTTGTGCGGCTCCCTGGGGCTCGGCTTGGACCGCGATGGGGCTGGGCCCTGGCCTCCTAACGGGGCTGCCGTCTGGGGCGGTAGCTGGGGGGGTGCCCTCCCCCCTGCCCGCGACTCGGAGCACCCCCACCCCTCCCCTGCCGGGCCAGGCCGGGCGGCGTTGTTGGCGGGGGCCCCGGTGGAGGCCCGGCCCGGGCGGCGCCCGCCATGAACGGGCTGTCGCTGAGTGAGCTCTGCTGCCTCTTCTGCTGCCCGCCCTGCCCTGGCCGCATCGCTGCCAAGCTCGCCTTCCTGCCGCCGGAGGCCACCTACTCCCTGGTGCCTGAACCCGAGCCGGGGCCTGGTGGGGCCGGGGCTGCCCCCTTGGGGACCCTGCGGGCCTCCTCGGGCGCACCCGGGCGCTGGAAGCTGCACCTGACGGAGCGCGCCGACTTCCAGTACAGCCAGCGCGAGCTGGACACCATCGAGGTCTTCCCCACCAAGAGCGCCCGCGGCAACCGCGTGTCCTGCATGTATGTTCGCTGCGTGCCTGGTGCCAGGTGAGCAGCTGTGGCCGCACCTGGGCTGGGTCACCCTGTTCTTGGGGCTCCCGTTTCTGCTTGGGGTGCTTGGTGTGGTTGGTGGCGCCCCTGAGGGCCCGAGCCTGCCGTGAAGGGCCATCCAGCCCGAAAGGGTGATGTCCCTGGTCAGGCCAGCCTCGTCCCTCTGGCAATTTTCTCTCGCAGACAAGGACACCAGGCTCAGGGAGGCCATCCCCAGCTGGCATGGGTGGGCAGGCCGGGTGACTCCAACGACCCAGCGCCTGGTGGTTGCCTGCTGGGCGAGAGGTGGGGCACAGGGGCCACCCTGTCCTGCGGGTACATCCACCTTCTCGCCAGGTGGGGTTCTGACCAGATCTGGTTCTGAGTCCAGAGGGCGAGCCTTTACCTTCTGGCTGGGCTAGGCGGGGGCCTGGGGGAACTGGAGGAAGCAGTCCATGGCAGGGCCAGCCTGGCCACCTGCTCCTGGCACCACCTGGGGCAGCTCCCGTGCTGGGAAGCAGACAGGCCTTGCAGCACAGCCTTGGGGCTTGGGCAGGGTGGTGGGCCAGGAGGGGCTGCGTGAGTGTGAGCAGAGATTGGCCACATTCGCTTGTTGGGGGCAGGGGTGGGGTCCAGTTGTCCCCCAACAGTGAGGGCACCATTCTGTGAGGGGAGGGCAGATAGCCCTGCCAGCAGCAGCGTGGGCTCCCCTGGGAAGGTCCTGAAAGGTGGGCCTGTGCGCTGCATCCCCGGGGGTCCAGGCTCTTCCAGGAGGAACGGCAGCGAAGCCTGCAGCATCTGAGCACACACTGCAAGTCTGCCTTGAGAGAGGATGTGACCGATGGTCCCAGTGTCCCGCTTCACAGATGGGAATCCTGAGGCAGCCCAGGCTGCCTGTCCCCCTGCCAGCTGTCCTGTCCTCTCCCCATGGGGGATCCTCGGAGATGGAGCTGTGCTGTCGTAGCCTCCCCTCTCCATTCACTGGCTTCTCGCCCCCTTGGGAGGGGAGTAAATGAGGCACTGGGCATGGCTGGCCACCGGGGTGGGCTGTCAGTACGCATCCTCCTGCCCTGCAGCTGGGCACTGGGAGCGAGGATGTGAACGGCCCTTCTCGGCCTGTCCCAGGTACACGGTCCTCTTCTCGCACGGCAACGCCGTGGACCTGGGCCAGATGAGCAGCTTCTACATTGGCCTGGGCTCCCGCCTCCACTGCAACATCTTCTCCTACGACTACTCCGGCTACGGTGCCAGCTCGGGCAGGCCTTCCGAGAGGAACCTCTATGCCGACATCGACGCCGCCTGGCAGGCCCTGCGCACCAGGTGAGGGTGACCCTGGGGGCAGCTCAGCCTGGGCACACCCAAGAGGGGACCAGGCCGGGGGCCAGGGGGCGGGCTTCCCTGAGAGGAAGGTGGGCGGCCCTGCAGGAGGCGAACCACAGTGGATGCACAGGGCCAGAGAGCCGGACAGGCGAACTTGGGTGTGCAGGTGCCGCCTCCACAAGGCTGAGGTGTGGCCAGGCGGTCCTCCCACACCCTGGCCTGTGGAGCCAGGCTTCCTGGGAACCCCTGGCCTGAGGACGGGAAGGGGCTGAGCTTGTCACAGGGGCGTGGATGCCACCTGGTGGGAGGGAGTGGGTGGTGTCTGGGGGTCTGTGCACGTGTGGCTGGGAGCCCATTGGCCGAGGCAGTACTTGGGACCAAGTGAGGTGAGGCTGCTGCATCCAGGTCCTGAGGCCTGGCCCATGAGGCCCTGTGGCTGCAGAGCTTGGCCATCGTGGGGCAGGGCCTGCAGGGTCAGGTGCAGACCCCCAGCACACACCCGAGGTCTGGGCCAGCCTCGATTCCAGATCCAGCCCTCCTAGTCATCCAGGTCCCCAGCCCTGCGCTTGCCTGGGCCCTTCACCGGTGTTTGAGCACCGCCCGGGCCAGTGCTGCTTTGGACGAGGAGACCCGGGTGGGCCTCTGGTGGCCTTTCCTGCTCACCATCCACTGGGGCTGTCTCGTCCTGGCCCTGCCCAGCCAACTGGTCTGACCTGCTCCCGCAGGGACCAGGCACAGCTCTGAGAAGTCAGAGGCCCTGGGGAGGTGGGGTCCTTGTTGCCTTGGTGATATTGCAGGCAGTCCCTGCTGTGGGCCTGGGAGCTGGTCCCCTGGCACCACCCTGGCTCTGGGGGCCTCCCAGCAGTGTGGGGCGCTGACCAACCACCACTTCATGCGACTTCCTCGGCCCCTCCTGTCTCTACTGCCTGGGCCACTGGCAGAGTCACACCCGCCATGGCCAGCTCTGAGCTCTGTCTGCTCGGCCATCTGTCCTGCTGCCACTTTGTCCTGCAGGAACCTAGGCCCAGAGCTGTGAGGGGGAGGCCAGAGCGTGCCCAGGGCCTCCACTGGGGATGTGTCCTGTTGGTTTGAGTGGTGACATCCACGTGGCAGCTGGGGGCTCCTGCCTGTAGAGGTGACAGGGCTGGGCTGGCTCAGCACACTACTGACCATGGCTGCCAGGGAGCAGGCCAGGGAGGCTGAAGCAGAGCTGGGGCTGCAGGCACAAGCCAGGCAGCATCGTTTGGGGCATGGGTGAGTGGTGAGCTGTGGAATGCTGCCAGGAGGCTGGGATTCTAGGCCAGGGACGGGGACAGCCCTGTTGGTGGAGTCCGAATGCCAGGCAGAGGGGACGCACACCTGCCCATGCTCCTGCCTTGCAAGAGGGCATCTGCCTGGGATCAGCCTGGAGCGTGTGGGAGGAGAGTTGTGGGGTCCCAGCATGGGCAGGGTGGCAGGTGGGTCCCGCATGGTTGGGACTGGGCACGAGGAGGCCTTGGAACTGGTGCTGGATCAGCTGGGTCAGGGGCCACACACCAGTGACCTGGGGGTGGGGGTGGCCCTGGGTGGGAGCTGGTGGTGCTGAGGTGGCCGAGGACTTGTCCACTCCCAAGGGAAGGTGCTGGTGGGAGGGGGTGCCACCTCCGCAGCCACCACCCTCGATGCTGACCTGGGTTGCACTGGCATCTCATTGGGCGTGGGGACTCTGAGAGTCCAAAATTGGGTGGAGACATTTCGGGACACAGCTGCCTGAATTCCTTATGGCCAAGGGGGTGGGCAAGGGCTGCAGGGAGGAAGAGTGTCCGCTGTCCTGGCCAGTGCACCAGGAATGGCTTTCTAACCCGGGCAGGAAGGCGTGAAGCATTCAGGATGTGGGGGGCACACAGTTCCCAGTGTGCACCTAGGGGTGACCAGGAGGAGGAGAGGCACCAGGGCCTCCCCTACCCCCGCCCCGGGGGCACTCTGTAGGCGGGATCCCTGCAGATCCTAGCTAGGAAACGCCAGTGAAGGGCAGCGCCAGGGAACCGGGCGGGGCCGCTGGCTTCGCCCACCGCCGCGGTGTTGGGGGCCCTCGGGACTGGTGTGGAGCCTGGGCCTGACCCACTGACTTGGCTGAGTGGGGAGACTGGAGGGTCGCATCCGGAGCTGGGCCCGGGGTCGCCCGCTGGCGGGAAGGGTACGCGCGCGTCGGAGGCCGCGGCTGACCCTGCTCCGGCGCCGCCAGGTACGGCATCAGCCCGGACAGCATCATCCTGTACGGGCAGAGCATCGGCACGGTGCCCACCGTGGACCTGGCCTCACGCTACGAGTGTGCCGCGGTGGTGCTGCACTCGCCGCTCACCTCGGGCATGCGCGTCGCCTTCCCCGACACCAAGAAGACCTACTGCTTCGACGCCTTCCCTAAGTGAGCGGCCGGGGCGGGGACGGGGACGTGGGCGGGGCGGGGCCCGGGCCGGGCGCGAGGTCTCACCCGCTCCACGCCCGTCCCGCAGCATCGAGAAGGTGTCCAAGATCACGTCACCCGTGCTTATCATCCACGGCACGGAGGACGAGGTGATCGACTTCTCGCACGGGCTGGCGCTCTACGAGCGCTGCCCCAAGGCGGTGGAGCCGCTGTGGGTGGAGGGCGCCGGGCACAACGACATCGAGCTCTACAGCCAGTACCTGGAGCGCCTGCGTCGCTTCATCTCCCAGGAGCTGCCCAGCCAGCGCGCCTAGCGGCGGCCCCAACCGGCCGGACCTCAGCAATAAGGCGGCCCCCGGACCTCACCCCGCGCCGGCCCCTCAGGGGCTGCATGTGGACCCCCGGGCGGCCCAGGGGACCCCGCCCCGACCCAGGGGCTGTGGACGATGTACAGGCAACAGAGCTACGCACTCCTTTCCTTTTGGAAGCAAGAAGAAAATACGTGAAAACGGAAATTAAAGATTTAAAATTTTATGGCTGCTCTCCTTCCTTTCATGGGTCTGCTCACTCTCTCGAGGGCTCAGCGAGCTCGAAAGAAAGCTCGGGGTTCCCAGGTTTCGTCCCTGAGTCCCTAGGAGAGATGGGCACGGAACCTCTTATGGGTTTTACTCCCTGCGGAAGCGGAGTGGGTCTCTGTCTAGTCCGGGGAGCCCTTAGGGAGCTGGTTGCCTGGGCGATGATGGGTGGGGGAGCATTTGAGCTCAGGACCCCTGCCTTCCTCCTGCGGAGGCTGGTGAGCCCTGCTGGGTGGGCGCGATGAGGACGCCAGGCGTGGGGGCCCTGCTGCCATCGCGGGACTGCCCCCTCGACAGCTTCCCGTCAGTCCTGCAGAGGGGCCAGGACAGCGCACTCTGGGTCCTGAGGTGCCGCGCTTGACGGACCCCAGAGCTCGGGCAGGCCGCTTCCTTCGTAGATGGCGAAGCTGGGGTCCAGCAGAGGGCGGTGGCAGGTGCTTGGGCCCCGAGAGTCTCCCCTGGAAGAGGGAGCCGACACTGGAGCTGGGATCACGAGAAGAGTGCCTACGATCTCTAGGGCAGAAGCCTTAGGACCGGGAGAACTCGGGAACCGGAGGCCTGTTGTCCACCTTAGGGTTGGGCAGGGTTCAGCCTGTGTCGCGCGACCAGGCGGTGGCGAGGCCGGGACCCCAAACTGCCTCCGGCTAGCTCTAGTCCGCGGCCCCTTTAAGGGGGGGGCGGTGCTTCAGTCTGGGCGCGAGAAGGGCGCAGCGTCACGTGCGGGGCCGCAGCACGGACGGAAGCGGAAGTGGCGGCGTGCGTGCGGAAGTGGAGACGACGGCGGCGGCGGCGATGGCTGGCGTCAGGCTGTGGACGAAGAGGCGGTCTCGGTGGTAAGTGGCGGCCGCTGGGACCCAGCCAGGTACCCGTCCGGCTCGGCCCTGTCCCTTTCCGGCCGCTCTCACTCCTTCCCTCGGCCTCGAGTTCCTCGTGGGCGCGTGGGGGCTGCCGCGGGGTCGGGGCTGCGAGGCAGCGCCCGCCGTTCTATGGTAAGCGGTGCTACAGGACGTTCGGAAGGAATCCTCGCTAGAGCAGGGGACGCCTGGGCTCCTGGCTGACCACGGGGCCTTTTCACGGCCTGGGCTTTGCGACCGCAGTGTCCTCCTTCTGTCCCCGGTCGTGCGCCGTGCCCCCCAGCGCGGCTCACGTTTCGGAACACGTCTGACTTTCATGCCTCCCGAAGAGCCTCCCCGCATCCCGTGCCCTCTGCTCGCTGCTGCCGCTGACCCTTGGGCGCTGCGCTCGTCCAGAGCGTGTTGTCCTCTGACGCTGTCAGAACCTAAGCTCCCTGCGAGCTGGGACTCCGCCGTGTCTTCATTGCCTCCAGTGCAAAGCAACTGCTTGCAAGAGAACAAAAGTGTGTTCAGGTGTACAGAGGAGAAAATTCAAGAAGCCTGAAGGGGTATTTGGTGAAGACTTGATGTGTTTTTCCCAGTCCTAATCTCCAAGGCCCAGTTCTCCCCTGGGGCAGAGAGAAACCCGTTTCTTACGTGTCTACAAAGAAAGTCTATGCAGGAACATCTACGTGCGTTTCTGTAAAAGGTCAGTTACTTTACTTGGGGCCCTTATACTTAACGTAGCTTGGAGAGCGCCCCATGCATTCAGATGCAGGTGGGATTCATCCGGAAACGGAGTTTTATAGCACCAGAATTTATCCCCTTTCCTCTGGAAATTTAGGGTTTTTGCTGTGTTTTATAACGAACAATGCTAGCTTGACTATTCCTTGTACAAACCCTTTTTTGCCCAAGTCGGACTATTTTCTTAGGTTAAATTCTTGGTGCAGAAGTGCGAGGACTGTATTTAGGCCCCTAAAGGGGTGGTATCAAATTGCCCTCCCCACCAGCATAAGAGGGGGCCGGTGACATCCTTGCCCAAGCTGGATTTTGCAGACCTGGTAGGCGTGAGATAGTATTTCACCGTAGCTTTGTGTTTCCTGTAAGTATAATCGAACTTCGTGATGTTCCTGTCACATCTATTTTACGTTGATCATTGTTACTACTGATAATCATTTCGAGGTTGGAAAATATGTTTATCATAAACGTTTGACTATTTAAAAGCCATTTGTATTTTATCTTCTTGGCTCATTTTTCTGTTGGGTGGGATGGTGGTGGTTTCTAGGTATACTTTACAGATTAAGGAAATTCGTTTTCTGTCTAGTAGAAGTGTTTCTTTTTTCTACCTGTCATTAGTCTTTGACTTTGTGTGTATTTTTTTCTTTAAGCCAAGCATCTAAAATTGTTACTGTTCCTTAGTTTTTTTCTCTTTACGGCTCCTGCATTTTTGTGTCATCTCAGGAATATCTTCTCCGCTGTAAGATTATAAAACATTCGAGATTTTCTTCTAGAAATGTAGTGGGTTTTTTTTTTCCCCCATATATTTAAATGCTTATGTCTAATTTTAGAAAGTATTCCTGGTAAGGAGTAAGGTAGGAAGCAAAACTTTTTTTCCACAAATTGTCCCAACTTTATTTCCCAAAAAAGCATTTTTTTCCCCACTGAAGTGCTGTCTTTATGGCAAGTAGATTTGGGTCTGTCCCTAGACTCTTATCCCAGTTTTCCAGAACCCCATTGTCCTCATGACCTGATGTCCGGGGGCCCCGCCTCCTTGCATTATTTTGCAGGTTTCTTTTTTCTCCTGAACAGCAGGCAAGTTTATCTGGTTCTCCCACCGTGATCTTCTTTGAAAACATTGAGATTGCTTAGATTCTTAGATTTATAGATCAAACTGAGATAAAATTCTCATCTTAAAATAGTTGACGACTTCATCTGATCCATGTGGTATTAGTTCCACAAGACACTGTGGTGGAGAGGATTTTGGAAATCTAAGTATTTGGGGCCGCCCCTCCCTCCCTGCGGGCTGTGGATATTCACTGTGCGGGATGCTGGCCTTGGTTTCAGGCAGCCCCATTCTCAAGCTGCTGCAAACTCAGCGCCGAGGCTTCGGTAGGGCTCCCAGACGCCTTCAGCGTACACGTCTGTGTTCCCTGTGCCTGTCCCTCTCAGATGGAGTAAACTGAGTCCGGGCCTTCAGGCTGCAGGCCGTCAGGCCAACTTCCACCCTCGGCCTCTCCCCACCACCCCCTGCTCTTGGGACCCGGGAGGACCCCGCAGGGGTGGTGACAGGGGAGGCCAGCCCTCTATTCCAGGACGCACGCTCTCCTCACCTCCCACTTGGTGTGGCCCGGGGCCAGGCCGCCTGGGAGTGGGGCCAACTTCCCATTCTCCATTTTGTGGATTTTCCAGGACACACTTGTTCAAGCCCTGCAGCAGCATTCTCCCGGGTAGGGCGCCTGGGGGCTGAGTCTCTGGTTCACCCTGTGTCACCTGCCCCTGGTACACCCCAGCACGGGGCCCTGGGTGATGGGACAGACACCAGCCAGGTGACCCTGTGGTCTAGACCCACTCTGGTACCCGGAGCCCCGGAGGGAGGGCAGACCCTGCCCAGGGCCAGTGGCTGGAGCATGGCTGTGGGTGTGGCAGAGGCTTGCCTGAGATGTGGGCTAGGCCCTTCCAGTGGGTCAGGTCTGGGGTGGTGCCTAGGGCTGTGCACCCTCAAGCTGCTCCCCGGGGGACCAGTGGCCTGTCAGCCCCGACTGGCATTCATGGGGTCCCAGCATGTGTGTGTGGGCGGCTGACCAAGCTCTTATGATGCTGTGGCTGCGTTCATCTGTCGTCCCATTAATGCCAAGCTGGTGGGACCCACCCGGCTGGCTCTGTTCTGCATGACCCAAGGGCCCACTGGGGTTCTGGAAGAGGATGGAGACCATCCCTGCTTGGCTGTGATTCTGTCCTCTTGGCCTGTGGTGGCCGTGACCTGAGGTGGGGCCTCTGGGAGCAGGCGCCTCCTCTTTCCTCCCCTATGGCAGGCACCTGCCTGTCCACCTCTGAGTCCGGGTGTCAGGATCAAGGTGGGAGCGCAGGGCCGGCTTGTTAACTGGGAGTCCATCCAGCAGGCGCCCAACTGGTGTCAGAGTGGCCCAGGGACCAGCACAAGCCCCTGGTCCCACTTCCCTCCCGGTTCCGGGCTCCGGCCACGGGCCACGTCGATCTTCACGATGACTCTGGGCTGCTGGGGTCACTGTCCCTGCTTCCCCACCGAGAGAAGTAGCCGAGACCCCGGCCAGGCCTGCGCTCCCTCGGCACTCGGCGTCTCCCAGCCACGACAACACAGGTGGCTCAGAAATAAGGTCCCGAGACACAGATCTGCCCGGCCAGACAGCGAGCTCTCCCGCCAGACCAGAGCCTATTCTCTCCCCAGCACCCAGCCAGAAGCGGAGCTCAGAAAAGGCACTGTGTGTGTCCGTGGAGGATGAGAGTGCGACTCTGAGACCGGCCCTCTCCAATAGCCTCACGGAGGGAACGGGCCCAGGCGGGGTGTTTTATGTGAAGCCTGTGGCTGTTAGCAGAGCGCCCTGAAACCCCACCACTAGGCTGGGCGCGGTGGCTCACGCCTGTAATCCCAGCACTCTGGGAGACCGAGGTGGTGGATGACCTGAGGTCAGGAGGTCGAGACCAGCCTGACCAACATGGTGAAACCCTGTCTCTACTAAAAAAGTACAAAAATTAGCTGGCATGGTGGCGTGAGCCTGTAATCCCAGCTACTCGGGAGGCTGAGGCAGGAGAATCGCTTGAAACCAGGGGGCGGAGGTTGCAGTGAGCTGAGATTGTGCCACTGCACTCCAGCCTGGGCAACAGAGCAAGACTCCATCTTAAAACAAAAAACGAAAAACACCACCACCTGTCCGACCCTGTTCAAGGAGGAAAGCTCTTACGGAAGCTTTTCATCATCTTTGGGAGGCCAAGGAAGCGGGGTGCCTGGGGGTCCTGGTCCCCTCCCGGCTCCGTGCAGATAAAATCCCCAGCCCTGGCCCTGCAGTCCTGCTGAGGAGGGGCTGGGGGTGCAGGGGGCGGGGGATTCGCACAGGAAAGGAAATGCCAGCCGGATCCTGCCCCTGCTGCCCACCCTGTGCAGGATGGAGGAGGCCTTGGTGTCCCTGCAGCAGCTCCTAGCATGGAGGCTGTGGACCCCAGAGATGCTCCCTGCAGGACCCCACGCAGGGGCTTCCTTGCAGTCGGCAAGGAGGGTGACCTCGCTGTGTCCTCTGGTTGGAGGGTGGCAGCCACTGCCCCACCTTCCCACCTGGCTGGTGGAACCTTGTCCTGTGTCCCCCAGGAGCTTGCAGCTGCCCCCCCCCGCACCGTGCGTGGTGGCCCCCCTGGACTGGACCATGGTAAGTGATTTAACGCCTTAACACAGAAATACACCCTTAGTGGCTTTGGGGGTCGGTGTTTCGGTCACATAATGCAACACGTGCAGTAATGTAAATAAAGGCTTTATCACCAGACCACAGTGTCCTGCAGGAACGCCAGCCCCTGGGGGGTGGGGACTTTAGGATTTTGTTGACAATCAGGATCACCAGGAGAGGTCAGGGTCACACCGTCAGATACTCAAGTGGGTGGCACAGACCGCTGAGTGCGTCCTCTGCAGGCCTCATGGCCACCTCCGCAACCCGTCCGCTCCCTCCTGCTGCGGCCCCGGGTCCCCGCAGCCCTGCCCGGAGGTGGCTTCCACAGGTTGGCAAAAGTCATCCGTGAATAAACAGCCTGTGGGTACAGGTGACAACACACGGAGAATTGAGGCCATGTCTGGGGCACAGGCTTCACTGTGAAGCTTGCTTTTCCCACCCCATCCGTGAGGCTCCGCGGCAGGACTGATGGTTCTGCCTGATTCTCCAGCAGCCACAGGGTCTCTGCCACCCCACCGCTGACACTGGGGTCCATTCTGTCTTTTTTCTGTTACCAGCAGTACAGTGTACAGCCCTATGCACTCTTCCTTTCGGATCTTTCTTTTTTCTTTTTTTTTTTGGAGACAGAGTCTCACTCTGTGGCCCAGGCTGGAGTGCAGTGGCGCAATCTTGGTTTACAGCAATCTCCGCCTCCTGGGTTAAAGTGATTCTCCTGCCTCAGCCTCCCGAGTAGCTGGGATTACAGGTGCGGGCCACCACGCCTGGTTAATTTTTGTATTTTTTGTGGAGACGGGGTTTCACCATGTTGGCCAGGCTGGTCTGAAACTCCTGACCTCAGGTGATCTGCCCGCCTCTGCCTCCCAAAGTGCTGGGATTACAGGCGTGAGCCACCACGCCAGGCCAGGAATCAGGAATCTTTCTTTTTTTTCTTTTTTTTTTTTTTTTTCAGTCAGACTGTCACCCTGTTACCTGGGGTGGAGTGTAGTGGTATGATCATGGCTACCTGTAGCCCCAACCTCCCAGGCTCGAGTGATCCTCCCACCTCAGCCTCCCAATTACCTGGGACCACAGGCACACGTCACCACACTTGGCTGATTGTATTTTGTGTAGAAATGCAGTCTTGCTTTCTTGCCCAGGCTGGTCTCGAACTCCTGGCCTTAAGTGATTCTCCTGCCTTGGCCTTCCAAAGTGCTGGGGTTACAGTCATGAGCCACCGTCCCTGGCCCTTAGGAGTATTTCTTGGGTGTCTTTCTAGGAGTGGACTTTAAAGCAACTCCAAGCAGTGCTGCAAATGTGAGCCGCTGCCGCGTTGCCATTGTCATTATTATTATTCAGTCCAGTCACTCCCACATCCACTTTCATATTTGTTTAAAAAGTAAGTTTCGGCTGGGTGTGGTGGCTCACGCCTGTAATCCCAGCACTTTGGGAGGCCGAGGCGGGCAGATCATGAGGTCAGCAGTTTGAGATCAGCCCGGCCAACATGGAGCAACCCTGTCTCTACTAAAAATTCAAAATTAGCCGGTTGTGGTGGCACGTGCCTGTAATCCCAGCTACTCAGGAGGCTGAGGCAGGAGAATCACTTGAACCAGAGAGTCAGAGGTTGCAGTGAGCCGAGATTGCGCCACTGCACTCCAGCCTGGCGACAGGGAGACTCCGTCTCAAAAAAAAAAAAAAAAAGTATTTATCTTGGGCTGGGTGTGATGGCTCACGCCTGTAGTCCTAGCACTTTGGGAGGCCAAAGCAGGAGGATTGTTTGAGCCCAGAAGTTGGAGACCAGCCTGGGCAGCAAAAGTAAGACCCTATCTCTAGAAAATAAAATTTAAAAAAATTTAGCCAGGCATGGCGGTGTGCACCTGTGGTCCCAGTTACTTGGCAGGCTGAGGTGTCAGGATCACTTGAGCCCGGGAGGTAGAGGCTAGAGTGAGCTGTGATTGCTCCACTGCACTGCAGCCTGGGCAACAGTGAAATCTCATCTTAAAGACAATAAAACATTTTTTATTTTGGAATAGTTTGAGGGCTACAGAAGAGCTGCACAGGTGGTGCAGAGAATCCCATCAACCCTTCACTGGCTTCCCTTATGGTAACACCCCGTCAAAGCCAGAACATTTTCTTTTTTTATTGAGCTGGAGTTTCACTCTTTCACACAGGCTGGAGTGCAGTGGCGTGATCTTGGTTCACTGCAACCTCCACCTCCTGGGATCAAGTGATTTTCCTGCCTCAGCCTCCTGAGTAGCTGGGATTACAGGCGCCCACCACCACACCTGGCTAATTTTTTTTTGCATTTTTAGTAGAGACAGGGTTTCACCATGTTGGCCAGGCTGGTTTCGAACTCCTGACCTCAAGTAATCCACCTGTCTCGGCCTCTCAAAGTGCTGGGATTACTCACGCCTGGCCAAAGCCAGGAAATTAACATGGGTACAGCTCTGACGGTGAAACCCCGGGCTCTCTGTTCCAGCTTCCTGTTTTCCGCCAAAGTCTTTTCCTTTCCTGGCCTGGCCCCCATCCAGGGTCCCACATGGCATTTCATCCTTATGTCTCTTGAGTCTCTTAAGAGTGTATCATGGTTCTTCAGGCTTTCCTTGTCTTTAATGACTTTGACAGTCTTGAGGAGGCCTGCTTAGGTGTCCCCTAATTGGCCGGGTGCGGTGGCTCACGCCTGTAATCCCAGCACTTTGGGAGGCCGAGGTGGGTGGATCACCTGAGGTCAGGGGTTCAAGACCAGCCTGGTCAACATGATGAAACCCGGTCTCTAGTAAAAGTACAAAAATTAGCTGGGCGTGGTGGTATACACAGCTACTCGGGAAGCCAAGGCTGGAGAATTGCTTGAATCCAGGAGGGAGGTTGCAGTGAGCCGAGATTGTGCCATTGCACTCCAGCCTGGACAACAAGAGCGAAACTCTATCTCAAAAAAAAAAAAAAAAAAAAAAGCCCGGTGTGGTGGCGGGAGCCTGCAATCCCAGCTACATAGGAGGCTGAGACAGGAGAATCGCTGAAACTTGGGAGGCAGAGGCTGCAGTGAGCCGAGATCGTGTCACTGCACTCCAGCCTGGGCAACAGTGAGACTCTGTCTCAAAAAAAAAAAAAAAAAAAATCAACAAAAATAATGCCCTAATCTGGGTTTGCCTGTCTTCCTGAGGTCACACTGAGGTGACAGGGTTTGGGGCAGGACACCCCACTGGAGGCCCCTTTCTCCTCACATTCTAGCAGGGGTCGCCGAGACCCTGACGACTTCACCCATGATGTTGACCTCGGCCCCCTGGTGCAGGTGGGGTCCCTGGATCTCCCGGAGGCCCATTGCCATCATCTTCTGTCCCTGTCCTGTTCTGCGGCAGCAAGTCCCTCAGTCCAGCCCACACTGGGCAGGGGGTGGGGGGAGGTTTTATCTAGAAGATGAATTTTCATACAGAAAAGCCTAAAAATGAAAGGACAAATGGCCCATCATTGCATTGCTTAGATGCCTGTTGACGTTTAGAGGCACGTAGTAAATACACATGGTAAAAAAAAAAATGAGTACTACAGAAAGTACTATTAAAACTATCACAAAGACCCGACTGTCTTAAATCAAGATGTGGCAGTTCCAGTGCGTGCACACACAAACACACACACACGTCCTTACACATTATCCCCTCTTCTGCTGCACCTTTGTTATTTATTATTGTTTTTATTTATTTGAGAGGGATTCTCACTGTCACTCAGGCTGGAGTACAGTAGTACAATCTTGGCTCACTGTAACCTCCGCCTCCCCAGTTCAAGCAATTCTCCTGCCTCAACCTTCCGAGTAGCTGGGATTACAGGCGGCCCGCCACCACGCCTGGCTAATTTTTGTACTGTTAGTAGAGACAGGGTTTCACCATGTCGACCAGGCTGTTCTTGAACTCCTGACCTCAGGTGATACATCTGCCTTGGCCTCCCAAAGTGCTGAGATTACAGGCATGAGCCACCACACCCAATCTATCATTACTTTTAGAGACAGGATCTCACTCTGTTGCCCAGGCTGGGGTGTATCACAGCTCACTGCAGCCTTGACCTCTGGGCAGCAAGCAATCCTCCCGCCTCGGCCTCCTGAAAAGCTGGGACCACAGGCGTGCACTACCATGCCTGGGAAAGTTTTGAATTTTTTTGTGTGCAGACAGGGGTCTCACTATATTGCCCAGGCTGGTCTTGAACTCCTGGGCTCAAGCAGTCTTCCCATTTTGGCCCCCTAAAGTGTTGGGGTTACAGGCGTGAGCCACTGCACCTGGCCCTGCACCCTTGTTTTTGGCCCTCACCTACCTTGGGGTATCCATGTTGTGGGTGCACCCCCGGTTATGTAACCTCTGCCCTCATCTGTCCTCTGGGAGACTGTGTTCTTTGCCCTCTATGAGGTAGGGCTCCAGTTCCTGGCTCCGTGGCCCCTCTGAGAGTCCAGTTGTCGTGTTCTTCCTGCCCTGCTAGAGACCCACCCCCAGCAACACCTGGGTGCTGTCTGTCCCCTGCTGAGCTTTGCTCCATAGCCCTCAGGCTTGGGAGCTCCATCTTTGGGGCTGGGAGGAGCTGTCCCCCTGAACCTCTTGGGTGCTGTCAGGGAAGGGTAGACATGACCCCCCATTTACAGGTGAGGAACAGGTTTGAAGAAAGAAGGGGCTGAGTTATGGATGCCCCAGAGTGTCTGCTGCCTCTTAGCTGTGAGTAGGGGCCAGCTGTTCTCCGTCCTCTCCCAGTCTTGGTATTTTTCATCTGTAGAACGGGAATGACAACTCCTTTTTCTTTTTTTTTTTTTTTTTTGAGGCAGGGTCCCGCTCTGTCACCCAGGCTGGAGTGCAGTGGTGCAATCACAGCTCACTGCAGCCTTGACCTCCTGGGCTCAAGCGACCCTTCCACCTTAGCCTCCTGAGTAGCTGGGACTACAGGCGTGGGGACACTGCGCCCAGCTAATTTTTTTTTTTGAGACAGTTTCTCTCTTGTCACCCAGGCTGGAGTGCAGTGGCACGATCTTGGCTCGCTGCAACCTCCGCCTCCTGGGTTCAAGCGATTCTCCTACCCCAGCCTCCTGAGTAGCTGGGATTACAGGCATGCGCCACCAGGCCCTGCTGATTTTTTTTTGTATTTTTAGTAGAGACAGGGTTTCTTCATGTTGGTCAGACTGGTCTCAAACTCTCGACCTCAGGTCATCTGCCTGCCTCGGCCTCCCAAAGTGCTGGGATTACAGGCGTGAGCCACCATGCCTGGCCTCCAGCTAATTTTTTTTTTTTTTTGAGATGGAGTTTTTGCTCTTGTCGCCCAGGTTGAAGTACAATGCTCAATCTCAACTCACTGCAACCTCCACCTCCCAGATTCAAGCGATTCTCCTGCCTCAGCCTTCTGTGTAGCTGGGATTACAGGCGCCCACCACCTGGCCCGGCTAATTTTTTCTTGTATTTTCAGTAGAGACGGGATTTCACCATGTTGGCCCGGCTGGTCTCGAACTCCTGACCTCAGGTGATCTGCCCGCCTTGGCCTCCCGAAGTGCTGGGATTACAGGCGTGAGCCACTGCGCCTGGCCTCCAGCTAATTTTTTAATGTGGAGAGTCGGGGGTCTCATTATGTTGCCCTGGCTGGTCTTGAACTCATAGCTTCAAGTGATCCTCCTACCCCAGCCTCTCAAAGTGCTGGCATTCCAGGCATGAGCCACCGTGCCCAGTGGAGAACTTACAGGGTCATAGAGAGGAGAGTAAGGAAGAGAGGACAGAGCCCTGTGCCGGGCGCTGCTGGAGGTTTGTCCATGTTCACCGCAGGGGTCATGGGTTGCCTGAGTGTTCCTGGGGCTTAGGGGTGTGAATAGAAGCCTCATGGGTGGGGTGTAGGCTGTGTGTCCCCCACCTGGGGGCTCCTGCCTGTGGAGTGGCTGGCATGACCCGCAGATGAGGCCACTCACTTGAAACCCTGATAATGGCTGGAGCGGGCAGACAATGGAGTCTCACAGTGAAGGTCCTGCCTGGGGCCATGTGGCCCAGGGAAGGCAGCCTGGACCCATGGCCCACCCCTGGAGGCTGCTCACCCCTGCCCATCTCATCGTTAGCCTCCCAGTTACAACTGTAAGCCCCTTGAGGGCAGGGCTGGTTGGTTCTGCCCTAAGCCCAGGAAACATCAGTGGAAGACGCATGCTTGGGTGTGGACCCTGAGATCTCAAGACACAACTGTCCACAAGCCAATGCGGGGTCCCAGGACCCTGGGGGCTGCTGGGATGGTGGGGGTCTGGGGGACCTGCCCAGGTGGCCCACCGTCTTAGAAGTTCAAAGACAACAGAGGCCCAGCAGGAGCAGCAACGCCGACCCCCAGCGCCCACCGAATGGTAGGGGTGCAGAGAGGGCTCTAGAGCCCAGGCCTAGGAGAGGGGCAAGTGTGTGCAGGGCTCTGTCCAGCCACGTGGAGTGGGCTTACTGGGGCCCAGGGAGGGCTCAGCTGGCTTAACCAAGCATGGTTGAGCCCAGGCGCGGTGCGGGCGACCCAGGGAACAGTGGTCAGCCTCGGCGTCAGCTGGGGTTGCAGGTGGGCGGGGGATGGGGCTAGAGAAGCCCCGAATCGGGTCAGGGTCTCTGTCCATGCCCAACCCAGAGCAGGAGGTCGCCGCAGGCCAAAGCAGCTCCGCCCCCTGGAGGCCGCTCCGGCCACTGCGCAGTCCCCGCCGCCCCGCCGGAGCTGGGAAGGGGCGGGAGCGCGGTCGCGACCGAGGGGGGCCGCCCAGTTTTTGTGCCCCCGCCGCCTTGGGCCTGCGAACTGGGCCATCCGCGTCCATGGTGTCCCCGCCAATATTTAACAACTTGGCCTGGACGTCCTCGCGGCCGGGAGGCCCCAATACCTGGCCTCAGTTTTCCCGTCCGAACCCCAAGAATCGATGCCTGGGAATGGAAAGAGAAGCCCCGGACCCCGATGTCCCAGCAGGGCGGGGAACCTCTGACCCGCTCAGGCGCCCCCAGACCAGCCCAGCCCTTTGCGTTCGGACCCCTCTTCCGGTCCCCCTATCCCGACCCTCTGGGGCCCAACCGGCCCTCCCCACCCCCAGTGGGGCGCGCTCTAGTAGCTCCGGAACTGGGTGCAAAAAGAGGAACGAACGCAGGCTTGCCCCACCCTCCCGGGCCCCGCCGCGGGCGCGGGATACCGGGTGTCTCGGCCGGGAGGCTCCGAGGGGCTCTGTGAGCGGCGAGGGGGAACCCCAGAGAAGAGGACGAGCAGATGCCTGAGTGCGGGGTCAAAGCAGGGCCCCAGGCCGGGAGAAGAGGGGGGAAGGGTCGCGCACGTGGCCTGGGGGCGGGGCCGGCCGCTTCCGCACCCCCCCAACCCCGGCCACGTGGGGATCGGAGCCCTCCTCCATCGCGAACGGGGGCGCGCCCGGGGCCAGGGGGGAAGCATCCGGGGAGGGGGCGGGCTCCCGCCGGCCGCGCGCCCCGGCGTGGGGTGGGCGCGCCAGCGAGGAGGCGGGGCGCGCTCTGGGAAGGAGGGGCGTGCCGGGATGGGGCGGGGCGCGCTCTCGGAGGGAGGGGCGTGCCGGAGAGGGGGCGGAGTCTTCGGCCTCCCGCCCCGGCTTGAGGGGGTGGTGCTCCGGGAAAGGGTACGGGGGCGCGCGCTGGAGTGGGGCGCGCCGGGAGGGGGCGGGGCTCCCCGGCCTTGCACCTCAGCGCGGGGAGGGCGTGCTCCGGGCCTAAGACGCTGGGCGCTCGCGGAAGCCGGAGTGGGCGCGCCGGGGGGCGGTTTCCTCCGGCCCAAGCCCCGCCCCCGGCGGCCGCGCGCGGCTCGGAGAGTGGTGGAGGGCGCGCCGGGCGGGGGGCGTGGCTGCGGCGCCCCGAGGGGGCGTCCTCCGGGCGGGGCGGGCTGTGGCCGCCCCCGCGGGCTCCGGTGCGTCAGGGCGCGTCAGGCGGGGCGGGGCAGGCCGAGCGCGGGCGGCGGCGGCGGCGCGCGCCGGGCCTCCTCCTCCTCCTCCTCCTCCGCCTCCCGCACTCGAGCAGCCGCCGCCGGCCGGACGGACGCCGCTCCCGCCGCCTCCGCTCCGCCCGCCGCGCCGCGCGCCCTTGCCCGGCATGTCGGCGGCCGTGGCGTGCGTGGATTACTTCGCCGCCGACGTGCTCATGGCCATCTCTTCGGGCGCCGTGGTGCACCGCGGGCGGCCCGGCCCCGAGGGCGCGGGCCCCGCCGCCGGCCTGGATGTGCGCGCGGCGCGCCGCGAGGCCGCCTCGCCCGGGACCCCGGGGCCGCCTCCGCCGCCCCCCGCCGCCTCTGGCCCGGGCCTCGGCGCCGCAGCGGCGCCCCACCTGCTGGCCGCCAGCATCCTGGCCGACCTGCGCGGCGGGCCCGGAGCCGCCCCGGGGGGCGCCTCGCCCGCCTCCTCCTCCTCAGCCGCCTCGTCCCCGTCCTCGGGCCGCGCCCCCGGCGCCGCGCCCTCCGCCGCCGCCAAGAGCCACCGCTGTCCCTTCCCGGACTGCGCCAAAGCCTACTACAAGTCCTCGCACCTAAAGTCGCACCTGCGGACGCACACAGGTGAGTGCAGCCGCGATCCCGGCCCGCGCGGGGGCGGCCGCTTGAGCCCCCTCCCCCGCCAGGACCCCAAAACTGCGTGGCGCGTGGGGGGCGGGGAGGGGGGCGCGCCCGGGCCGCCGCCGCGCCGGCCGGCAGGGCGGGGCCTCGGTGGGTGGGGCGCGCGCGGGGGGCGTGGCGGCCACGCGGTCGGGCGGCGAGCGGATGGCCGTCCCGGCGGCAGTGGCGGGGGCTCCGGGGGCCCAGCGAGGTCTGCGGGCCGGATGGAGACTCCTGGGCAGACCACCTCTCTCCTTCTCTGGGCCTTGTTCCGTTTTTTTTTTTTTCCTTTTGCGTTCTGGTCTGGGCGGTGGGCACTGTGGTTGGAGCATCCGGCTCTGGGGTTCTGAGTCCTCCCCCTCCCCCAGCCTCAGTTTCCTTATCTTTGAAAATGGAGGCGGAACCGCGTCGCCGCCGCCAGGGTGGCCGCGCGGATTCTCCCCAGAGGTCGGCAGAGCACCTGGCGTGGGGCCAGGATGGGGGGAGCCCGGCACGTTTTCTCTGCGTTCTATGTATTTTAACCAGAGGGAGGGCGAGGCTAGGATCGCGGGTTGGGGCCTGAGTCTGGGGCGGGGGGACTTTATAGGAGGACCATCGAGGGGCTCGGGTCCACACTACGTGTATTTCCCCGGCGTGTTTGTTCACCCCTGTCTGGCGGGCGATTCGGGAAGGTGCGCACGGTTGGAGCGCTCAGGCTACACCAACGCCCCTCCTAGCGCAGTCCCCGGGGCGGCGAGGGGAACCGGGAGCCTGGTGGGCCTGGCTATATTTTTTCACTCCGTCCCCTCCTAGGGTTCCACTTTCTGGACTGGGAGTTTGGACTGGGGAACGGGACGGTGGGCCTTGATGGCCGGCCCGGGTTTGGGCATTAGAGGTGCTTGTCCCTTCCGGGGAGGGTGAGAGGCTGGGGGAGAGCTGTGCGGCTGCCCTTGGGCTTGGCATTCTGGCCTTGCCACCAAACAGAGGACCTCTACCCGATCTCGGTCTCAATTTTCTCATCTCTATCAAGAGTGCGATGCTGCCTCTATTTCATAGCCGTAGCGGGGGCCGCTTTGGGCAGCGGGACACTCCAAGGGGGCTTGGTCCGTGAGCTCAGATTGTAGGGACACGTGGAGCGGCCGAAGGGAAGTGGGCTGTCCAGAGTGGTGGGGCTGAGATGAGCAGGGGCCGCGAATGCCTTGTGGAAGAATTGAGGGTCCATCCTTGGGGTATGAGGAGCCGCGCTGGGACGCCTGAGGCTGGAGAGCAGGAGGGCGGGTGGGGGCGGTGGTGTGTAGCCTGCAGGCCGCCCCCTCTCTGTTCTCCAGTCTTTTCACCCCTCGCTCAGTCCCTGTCCTGGTCCCAGGGGGCCTGGAGGCTCTGCTCACCTTGAGACACAGACGGGAACCGATGGCGTCAAGACAGGACTTGGGTGGGGTCTGCGTTTTCTGCGAGGAGCCACACATCCTCGGCGGAGGGGTCCCAGGGTGTTACCTCTTTTTGAGGGCAATGGGGTCCGTGTATCTCCGCGGGGAGGGACATTGGGGGTCTGTGAAAATGGCGAGGCAGCGTTGGGAACAGAAAGGGAGGTGCCTCTCCGGGCGGTGGGCAGGGGTCCAGGAGTGCCCTGGCTTGTTGGGGGTGAGTTGGCCGATCTGAACAGACAAGGGGCTGAAGTGGGAGCCTGTTGGGAAAGCGACTCCCACCTGTCTACCCAGGTTATTCTTTGCTTGCCAGATGGCGTGGCCTGAGAGCTCCACTTGGTTTTTCTGAGTTTCTGGGTTAAGTGGATGGGATGGCCACCTCCCAGAGTGGCACCCAAGAGGCGCTTCCATAGGCCCCCGGGTATTGGGGCAGCGGTCCCTAAGCCAGCAGGGAGGGGAGGGATGGGTTTGGAGTCCTGGGAAGGCAGTATTGTTATCCCGGGATTGCAGTAAGAAACTGAGGCCTGGGGGTACCCAGTTGGGCATCCCCAGGGGTGGATGCAGATGTGCTGATGACGCGCCACCGTCTACCCTGTGTGGTGGGCGAGGGCAGGGTGGATCTCCTGGCACCTTCACCCACCCCTTGGGAGCCTGCTGACGTCCCATTCCAAAGCCCCCTTTACAGTAACGATTTGGGGACTGGGAGGGAAGTCCCAGGCCCAGGCACCTTGGATTCGGTTTCCAAAGGGTTTTGGATACTTGTGGCTTTCCAGGCTCCTCTTCTGGGCCTCCCCAGCCCCCAGGACCACCAGGGGGTCTGTGTAAACGGCCTCTTTTAGTGGAAGGTGGTCTGGTTTTTTCAGCCCCTGGAGGAGGGAGGGAATGGCTGCCGTTAAGCTGGTTTTGGGGGACGGGAGGGCCATGTGTTTTTTTGGGAGGGAGCCCCACTGCAGGGCTGTCCCTGAATGGAGTGGAGGCTGGGAAAGATCCGCAGACGAACCCGAGTCACCGGTGGCTGCAGGGCTGTCCCGGAGGGCATTGAGAACGAGTTCCGCCCCCACCCACCCCTGCCTGGGGTGCTTCTCCTCTGTAAAGGGAACACCAGTCGTGGCCTGGCCCCATTTTTACAGATAAACCAACTGAGGCACACTGGAGGAGCCCCACCTGTGCGAAGCGTGGTGCTCCCATGATTTTGGCCACATTTGGCCCTGGGCTGGGGGAGCAGTGGGATGTTCTTCATGGAGGCAGCAGGCGGCAGGACTGCACCTCCGGTCCCCTGGGTCTGGCCCACAGTCCCTATCCTAGCCCGGCCGGCTCTTGGCTCTCTCTCCCCTGCGTGGGGCGGGGAAGGACTTTGGAAGCTGTGGGTGATGTTGACGCCGTTGCTATGGTTACGGAGAGTGAGCGAGCCAGCGAGTTGGGGCGGGGGCGGGAGGAGAGACTGGCTGTCGGCTCCCTGCTCTCCAAACCCCCTGCATCCCCGGAGGGGCCCCCCACCCCGCCCCGGCATGCCAGTGCCCGGCACGCTGTCAGCCTGCACCTCCTGAGGGTTTGCCGACGCCCTCCCCCGGAGAGGGGCTCAGACCTGGATGGGGTCTTCTCACCCAGGGCTTCTCCCCTCCGCACTTACTGAGACATTTGGGGCCTGATCGTTTTCTGGGGAAGAGCTGTCCTGGGTATTGCAGGGGGCTATGAAGTGTCCCCAGCCTCCACTCACTCCATGCCAGGAGCACCCCCTCCCCAGTCGTGACAATCACAAATGTCCCCAGACCTTGTCAGGTGCCCCCCAGGGGGCCGCAGGGTCACCCCCAGTTGTATCCCACTCTGAAATCCCGTTTATTTGCATCTGAGAGGTCTTGGTGAGCTCCTGCCGCAGGCCAGTGCCCAGCATCCCAGTCCCTGCGCCCCTGGACTTAGGGAACTGTGTCCGTGGTGGCAGGGGGCGGGGTGGGGGGTGGCAACAGGGATGCTAGTGGTGATGAAAAGCGCTTCCTGGAGGAGGCAGCCTGAGGCCCACTGGGCTGGGTGGGGCAGGGAATGGGAGAGGAAGGGCGTGCCGGCTCTGGGGTCTGCTGTGGAGGTAGGGACTTGAGGTGGGGAGGGGGCGCCTTGGCAAGGTGAATCCCTGCACTTAATCCCGAGGGTGGGGACGCTGGGGGCGGCAGCGAGGCAGGCTGGGCTTTGCAGAGGCAAATCCGTTTATGGAGAAGGGATTAGGATCAGAGAGGGGTTGAGGACGGCAGGACCAGATGTGGGAGGGAGCGAGGCGTGCTGGTCTACGCACTGGGTTGGAGGGAGACTCCTTAGGACCAGGTGTGCAGAGGAGTGTCTGAGTGCCTGCCAGGTTTCTGATCCCTTGCTGAAGAGGGCCCCAGGAGGACAGGTGGGTGGGGAAACTGAGGCCCAGAGGGGGAAGCAGCCATGCCCCACCTCATTCTCCTCTCCACCCCCAGGCAGAACTATGCGCTCCTGTAGGGTTGGGATGGCAGTGCTGGTGGGCAGAGCTTGGGAGAACTGGCAGCTTATCTGGGGAGGGCTGGGGTGGGGCAGTGCCAGGCCACGGGGGTGGTGGGTAGGGGGCCAGGGACTGCCCTCCCCCACCCACCGCCTCTCCAGCCTGCAGAGTGCAGAGAGCAGCTGAAACTGCCTGCAGGTGCCCCAGCTAGTGGGATGGGGAGGGCTCCCCCAGGGTTGTGGGGGGTGATAACCACCCCCCCCCACCCAGGCTCTCTGATAAAAGCAGCCCAGATCCTCGGGGAAGAGGCACATGATACCAGCGGGGCGAGCTGTGGGGGCGGGGGGCACCGCCCTGGCTTAGACCATTTCTGGAACAGAGGTTACACAGGAGCCAGGGTCCTCGAGGGCGTTGTCCCCTGCCAACCCCCAGGTACCCAGAGTCTGGTGCAGGAGGTCAGGAGGTCCTGGCCTGGGTTGGGCCTCAGGTGGGACTCCTTTTATGTAGAAGGGAGTAGTGATAGTTAGGCGGCGGGGTGGGGGAGGACAGGAGTATTCAAGATGCTGAGCAAACATTATCTGCCCTTGCTCTTGTTGGAGCCAGAGCTTGATTCCCTAGACCTGCATTCTCCCTTTCCACAGATAAGCATTAAGCACCTGCTGTATACCAGGCCTGTGCTGGGCATTGCTGGGGACCCAGCCGTCAATGAAGTGCCTGCCTTCAGCTCCCACTGGAGTGCAGGGGTGCAGATATTACACCCACAAAATGCACACGGTTTTTGAAGCCTGGTACAAGGACAGAGAAGCTGACCAAGGGTGCTTGGGGGGCGCCAGGCCACTGTGAGGGGCACTGCTGTTCAGAGAAGCTCCGGGCAGGATCAGCCGTCAGTTTTGACCCTAGGCCAGGGTGGAACTCAGGAAAGCCAAGCGCAGTCTGGGTGGCCCAGGCGGGAGCTGCTGGACTACTGCACTAGTCCAGGCGTGAGCTGGGAGGGGCAGGGTGGGGTCTGGACGGATCCCGAAGGCGATGGGATTTGGCTGGCAGGTGGCACGTGGGGAGGTACGGGATTGACACAAGGGCGCCTATGCCTGCCTGCGTGTTTGGCGGGAACAGCAGAGGGTTTGGAAAGGGGAAGTCTACTGGAGGAGTGGGGATGGGGGAGGAAGGAAGCTTTGGCTTTGGGAAGTCAGGGGAGCTGGGGGCAGAGTGGGTGTGGGGGTTGCTATGGCCCAGATAGTATTCGAGACCCCACCCCCAGGCTGGCAGGGCCTCGCCACCAGTGTTCCCCGCTTTCTGCAGCGGCTCCCAGAAGCAGCTGCTTGTAGGTTCTATAGAACCTGCTCAAGGATCACCTTCAGGAGCTCCTGCCCCTCCCTGGGTGGGTAAGAGGCCTCCCCAGCCCCAGCCTTTCCTGGCTCTCCTGGGATGCTTGCTTTAGTGCTGGGGCTGGTCTTCCCCACCTGTGCCTTCCCCTACAGACCCGACCCCACCTGTTAGGTGGACGTGAATGCCCCGGCAGGCGGCCGGCCACAGCCCCCCTCCCCACCCCAAGGCCCCCCAGACAAGCTCAGGAGGTGAGGCTTCCCTGTGGGAACCAGGGCCCTTGGCACAGTCCCGCAGTCCCGTCTCCAGGCCCCTCCTGTGCGGGCTCAGACGGGGCCGGCCAGGTTTCCAGGACTTCCTGGACTCCATTTTTCTGAGTCTGCCTGTTTCCGAGGCTGTCCTGAGCTCACCCGGGCCCAGCCTGAGTCAGAGGGTCAAGTCCGCCGCGGCCCCGCCCACACTGTCCTCCCGCGTTGTCCCCACCCACCGCATCCTCCGGGCGCTGCGTCTCGGCCAGGTAGCGCGGAGCAGCTGGGTGGCTGTGCACCTGGGGACCCGGCCGGCTAGGAGGCAGCGCACTCTGGGCCCCCACAAGTTCACCCCACCCTCCTCCCTGCGAGTGGATTGTGTGAGAGGCAGGGCCTGGCATTTCGCAGACGCGCTTCGCCCAGCGCAGCGGGGGTGGGTAGCCCGTGCACCCCCTGCCCCGCCACCCACGTGCGCATGTGCGCGCCCCAGTCTCCGAGCGCGGGGCGGGGCTGGCAGGCACCCAGGCCACCGAGGCGAACCTGGCCCGGGCCCCCTGGCCCCGGCGGGCGTGGGACCACGTGAGCGGGGCCGGCTGGGGCTGCGGATGTCCCCGCCGCCGCCGCCGAGCTACGTGCGGCAGCTGTGTTCCCGGCGGCTGCGCGCCCCTGCCCCACTCGCCCCCCTGGCAACCTGCTCCTCCTTGCGAAGTGGAACTGAGGGAGAGGGAGTGGGGACCAGCCCCGCCGCCCTGAAAGGGGAAGTGAACCAACTGAGTGCCCGGCACCCAGCCGTGGGATGTTCCCCCTTCCCTCCTGCCGCCTCCCCGCCTGTGCCTTGCAAGATGGCGACACGGCGGCATGTTCCCTGGAGGGGCGCGCGCCCCAATCCCGTGGTCTGCTCCAGCTGCGCTCCCACAGCCAGACCCCCTCCCCAGACTGAGACCCTTGGGAGCTGTCAGGGCCCAGTGGTTGAGATGGGAGTGGGGTCCCTTCGAGGGCTGCTTTGCGCCTCTTGCTTGGGTTGCAGACGGCCCCCAGCTGGGTGGACCCCCGAGCCCAGCTGCATCCTGGGTTGCTTGGGGGAGACTTGGGGTGTGGAGCAGGCAGCCCCAGGGATTTGAGGCTACTGTTGGTCTTGGTGACAGTTAGTCTCTCCCCCTCTCCAGCTGCCTGGATTCACAACCTCTTGGGGAGGGGGGCTGCTGGTCTCTGTCTGCAGTCTTGTTTTGCTGAGGGTGTCGGGGTGTGACAGGGAGGAAGGATGAGATGAAAAGGGAAGGTTTTTTTTCCAGCTCTTCTTGGGTCACGGGTGATCGCTGGTGCCCCTCAGCGGGCGGATCCCTCCACTCTCCCGTCCCCGTCCTCAGCCGGGCTCCCCAGGGCAGCCCCTGATCTTAGAGCAGAGATGTCACTGGGTTACCCTAAGCATGGCTGTGCCCCTCCCACCGGCTGTGTACCCCTCACCATGGTCCCTGCTGTGGGTCCTTCCAGGCCCCTAGCTGGCTGCAGTTCTTCACGGACTGGCGGGACTGCTCCCAGGGCCAGAGCAACCTCCAGTGCTGGGCGTGGGCCGCCCAGTTTGTAACCCACCGGGTGACCACCCTCCTGGCCGCCCTGGCCCTGCTGTAGCTTCCTTGAGAATAGGCTTTGGGGCCACTCAGGGGAGTTGGTTCTGACGTCTCTCTTGCTACTCAGGGCTCCAACCAGTGCCACGAGGGGCACGCGCGTCCAGTCTCCATCCACACAACCCACCCTGTAAAACCCTGGGGTGTCACAGGAATAACGTCCGGGAATGCCAGGGTCCCGGGTACCTGGTGCAGGGCCCAAAAGGGTGGGAGCTTCGGGGATGCAGGGCCCTTTGTCCTGCTCCGGGCCCTGGGTGGAGGTGGACTGACCTGCCCCTCCCCAGTCGTTGGAGACCCCTATCTGCTGGGGAGACGCTGACATTGCGATGCCACATGCTGTGGGCGTGAGACCCCGGCTAAAGGAAGGGGGTCGGGCGGCACAGTTCTAGGGCAAAGACCCACACGGGGTGGAGGCACACAGGCAGGCCCGGATGGCGACGGCTGGTTAGGGGCAGGATGGGTGAGGCCCGGCTTTGGCGGTGGGAGGGGACTGTGGAGGAAGTGGCCCGGTGGTGGCCCGCCCCTGCCCAGCGCCATCTGTCCCGCGGGGGCGGGGCGAGTACAGCCTGCCGGGCCCCACCCCTTCCCGGGAGACCCCGCCCCCTCCCCTCCCTGTGAGCTTTCCTGCCTGTTTTCCATCTAACCACACCCCGAGATCAGGGCCCAGACTGACTGCCTGCGGGTTCCTCCCATGTCCCCCTGCTCGTGGAAGGGCGAGGAGGGTTAGGGAAGTTGCCATGATTGTACCCCCTTAACCCAGCCTTTGCATCGCAGGTGGTCATTTGGAAAAGGAGGGGATCATGCACAGACGGAGGCCTCTGATTGCCCCTGGAGGGGGTGGGGCAGAGACAGCCTGACCCGTGTGCTCCGAAGGCCGAGCATGCCTTCTGAGCGTGCCTGTGTCTGGGACAGACACTAGGAGGCTTTTGCTAATCCCTGCCAGTGTCCCGCCTGGGACCAGAGGCTGCGAGGGCCTGGGGGGCTTCAGCCTTGGGGGTCTGTGGCGGTTACTTACGGTTAACAGATTCTGGGCTCGCCAGAGAGTCCTTTCTAAGAGCTGGTAGGAAATAAGAGGATTATTTATTAGGGTCTCGTGTGGGGCCACCAGAGGATGGATAAGGGTTGTATTCTTTGTGCTTTTCCATGTTTTAAATTCACACCCAGAACTCAGCCTCTAAAACGGCACGGGACAAATGCCCGCCACCTTTTGGGATCTGCTGGAATGTGTCTGTCATCTCTCCCCCGCTGACCGGCTGCCTGTCTCTGTCTCTCTGTCCAGGGGAACGCCCTTTTGCTTGTGACTGGCAGGGCTGCGACAAGAAGTTCGCCCGCTCCGACGAGCTGGCCCGCCACCACCGGACGCACACAGGCGAGAAGCGCTTCTCCTGCCCTCTGTGTTCCAAGCGCTTCACCCGCAGCGACCACTTGGCCAAGCACGCCCGCCGCCACCCTGGCTTCCACCCGGACCTGCTCCGGCGCCCTGGTGCCCGCAGTACCTCCCCCAGCGACTCGCTGCCCTGCAGCCTGGCCGGGAGCCCCGCGCCGAGCCCCGCGCCCAGCCCAGCCCCCGCAGGCCTGTAGGGCCCTCCTGCAGCCCACCCTGACCGCCAGGATGCTTCTGCCATCCAGGGGTGTAGTGAGGACCCGCGGGCAGCCTGGGCCCCTTCCAGTCGTGGGCAAACCCTGAAGACGCCCCTGCCCCCCTCCAGAGAGTGAGGAGGGGGCCTGAGACTGGACCTGGGTCTGCCTGACCTCAGAGGTGGCCCTCAGGATGGGTGACGGGGGCTTGTGTCTGTAAATAGCCATGATACTAACTTTCTTCCCATCTGTGCAACGGGGCCCCCCCAGGGCAGCTAGGAGGTCCTCCCCCTCCCCTCTCCTCTCCACCACCCCCTGCTGCCCCCCTCCGGGGTGGGGTTTGGGGGGGTGGAGTGGACTTCTGGGAGCCGGCCCGGGGAAGGCACCCCCTGCCCCATCCCTGCAGGTTGGGATGAAGTGTGCAGACAGCCATAGAGGAGTCAGGGGTTGATACGGCCCCTGCCTCTCCCCACCCCACCCCACCCCACCCCACTGAAAGCCATGGGTGTAGTTCAGGGAAACGGGGGTGCAGCCCAGCCACCCCCCATTCGGGTACTCAATCTCAGGTGTCCACAGGTTCTGCCCACGGTAGGGGCTGACCGGCCCCCCAGACCTCGGGGGTAGAGCCAGGAGCGGGGCGGCGTTAGGATGCCCGGAGGGGCTCCAGGTGTTGCTTCTGAGACCTGGGATGGGGAGGGAGGGGACCTCTGGGTTCTTCCAAAGAACATTTGACTCAGTGGGGTCGGGAGCTGGGAGGCAGATATCGGGGTCAGGAGGGAATGCTGGCTTATTTATTTTCCTCTGTCCTCGGGTGTGAGGGCCCTAGCTCCCCCTCTCTGGGTGGGTGGGTGAGAGAGGCTACAGGGGAGGCTGGCACCAGGCCTGGCCCTCCAGTCCCTGCCTTGCTGACTTTGGCCTTTGCGGTATCACGTGACAATCAACTCTTCCCTTAATGACGCCTGTGGCCTTGGGCTGCGCTGCCCTCCCTGGCCTGCAGGTGGGGCCGTAGAGCCCATGCCCGCCGGCGTTGCAGGCTCTTCCGGGCCTGGGCTGCAGCCTGGTCCGACCCTGCTTCCCCCGCCTCCCCTCCTCCTCCTGGGTGCTCGGAAGAGGTGGGCCCTGGCCCGTGGTCGAGGTCTTGTCTCGTGGACTGGAAGCAGAGGGCTGGCTGTGCAGCCTCCTGGGGTAGCTCGTTTTTTTTTGCACCGGGTAGAATATTTTTTCAGGCATGGATTCCTTTTTTCTGGGCCCCCGTGGGTGGTCCGGCATCCTCAGGGGGTGTGAGTGTGTGTGGGGGGTCTCTGAGCTGAACTTGGGTGGGGTGGGGACTTGTCCCTCGGGGGCCACCTTTGTGTCCTTGCCAAGGGTCATCCTGCTGTGGCCTGGGTTGCATTTCCTCTTGGGGGGTATTGAGGACCCCCAGCCTGGAATGAGAAGGGTCCCAGGTTCCATGTCAGACCCAGAAAGGTGGATCCCCCCACTGTTGGCTGCAGGAGGTTTTTGGTACCCCCTTTTGTTCCAGAACCGTCCTGCCTCTCGCTTGGGGATAGGGGGGCTTTGGATGGCACTGGTGTGCACCTGGACCCAGCCCCGGCCTGGCAGGATCCAGGGATGGGTGCCTGGAGTCCTGGGGGGAGGGAGGCAGGGGACGCCCTTCTGGAGCTGGGCTCGGAGGGTCTGCCCCGTCCAGCCCTCGGCTCTCTGTGTTCTCTGTCCCTAGCCTCAAACCCTCTTCTGGCAGCCCTAGTGAGATGCCTTAGTCTGTGGGGGTGGGTGGGGACTGGGGCCCCGTTTTCCTTTGTGAGTCTTGGTTGGCCCCAGCCCTGGCAGGGGCCTGTCTGGAGCAGGGGCGGGTAGGGCTGTGGGTTCTAGAACTCTCTAACTGGGCCCCTGTCCAGTGTCCAGGGGCTTGGAGAGACCTGCGCGCACCCCTCCACTCTTCCAGGAGTCGCTGATCACTGGGACCTGGTTCCAGCCGTTTGCAGGGGAGGTGGCTCCAAGGGGCGTGTGCTTTCCGTGGGTGGCGCCCCTCCCCCGCCCTGCCTGGCCTCATCCTTGTATTTAATTAATTAAACAAGCCCCTTTTTAAACCCTATTCCAGCGTGTGTGTGGTCTCTCCCGTGGCAGTCCCCTGCCTGTGGGCACGCTCTGAACCCCTCTGTCCCACCCACCAGTGTGGCCCCAAGTTCATCCACCTCGTGGGGAAACTGAGGCAGCGGGCTAGTGAAGGGGGTCTTGGCCAGGCCCCTGTGGCTGAGACACAAAATGCCCTGCCCCTAGCCCTAAGCCCCGCGGAGGGGGCTGCCTGCAGCAGCGCGCGCTGCGCCCGCCGGGTGTCACCCACGCCTGGCGCAGCTGCGCCCCGCGCCCAGCTTCCCGCCCGCCCCGTTGCCTGGCAACCAAGGCACGGTGACACGGCGCCCGGGGGCGTCCGCCGCCCGCCCCTTCCGGTGCCGCAGGGGATGGGGGAGCCTGCGCCCCCGGGGCTGCTCGCCGGCGCGGGACAGGCTCCTCCACGGAGGGTCCCCCGGCCGCCTCCCAGGCTCCTGTGCTCCTGTATTGAGCGCCTACCGTATGCCAGCTCCCCTAGTGGGAATTGAGAAGAGGGGGCGGTGAGAGCTTTGAAGCCCTCCCCAGGAAAAACCACTGTGGACTCCAGCGCTCCCCAGAGCCTGTAGGCCGGCGGGGCTGGGATGGGGCCGGGCAGGCCACTCCTACGCACCTGCTGAGCCCTGGGGCTTCGCCTGCTTTTCGCCCGGGGAAGGGGGTGGTCGACCTCTGGTATCGCGCGACCGGCGCCGACTCACGCCAGACCCCTCCCCAACATGGGCGGCAAGTTCCCGGCTTTACTCGAGGGCAGCCTCCCTCGTGCACCCCCAATCCTGCCCGACCCATCCTCCCATTCCACCGGACGCCCCACGAACATAACTCCCGGGACTGTCGCACCCCTTCAGCTCCTGCCTGGTTTTCTGTCCCTCTGGAGCAAAATGTCTAGAATATGGGGTCTACACTCGCAGCCTCACCCCTCTCTCTGACGGACACACTCGCATTAGGCTTTTAAATTACACCCCCCCACCCCCAACACACACACGTGCCCAGAAACAGCACCATCCTTTTGGTGCCTTTGGGACCCCGACCCACCTGGGCGTCCCTCCCGCCCGCAGGCTGTCCTTGCCATGCCCCCTCCTCAGTCGAGGGCAGTTCCATCCTGCAAGGCCAAAATCCTTGGGGAGTCACCCTGGACCCCACTGTGTGTCTCACCACCCACATCTGGCCCATCTGAAACCTCCCTGGGCTCTACCTTCAAAATAGATCCAGAATCTGGCCGCCTTTCCCTGCTGTAAGGGCCTCCACCGCGACGGTCTAGTCTCCCCAGGACTCACTTGAACCAGTGCAATCACCATCGCCCTGGTCTCCCGGTGCCCTCACGGTTTGTCCTCCCCACGGCCACCAGAGGGCGTCCGTGAGCACCTGGGGCAAGTCTGGTTCCTCTTCTGCCCGCAACCCTCCATGGCTCCCATTGCCATCACAGTCAAAGCCCAAGTCCTCCCTGAGGCCCATCGGGTTCTGCACGACCTGCCCCGTCCTCCCCCTGCTCTTCCCTCCTGCCTCTCTCCCCCTCCTCACCCTGCTCCAGCCACACTGGCCTCCTCGCTGTTCCTCCAACACACCAGGTGCAGTCCTGCCCCATGGCCTGTGCCCTCTGCTTGGAATGCCTTTCCTCCAGAAACCTGCTTGGCTCCCTCATCATCTTTTACTTATTTATTTATTTTTTATTTTTTATTTTTTTGAGACACCGTCTCGCTCTGTCACCCAGGCTGGAGTGCATTGGTGCAATCTTGGCTCACTGCAACCTCCGCCTCCCAGGTTCAAGGGATTCTCCTGCCTCAGCCTCCCGAGTAGCTGGGATTACAGGCATGTGCCACCACGCCCAGCTAATTTTTGTAATTTTAGTAGAGATGGGGTTTCACCATGTTAGCCAGGCTGGTCTCAAACTCCTGACCTCAAGTGATCTGCCTGCCTCAGCCTCCCAAAGTGCTGGGATTACAGGCGAGAGGCACCATGGCCTGCCCCTAATTTTCTTTAAAACCGCACAAATCCCGCCTTCCCCATAGAATCACCGAGACCAGCCCTGTGCCTTGTCCAGGCTCTTCTGCTTCTGTTCTCAAAGCACTTTCCACCTGGCTTCAGGCTGTCTCACTTATCCCTGTGTTCACTGTCTGCCTCCCTGCCTACACCACCACCTCCACCAGAGTGGGGTTCTCTGCTCTGCTTATGAATGTTTCTAGCATTGTGTGGCACACAGTAGGTGCTCAGTAACTATTTGCTGAATGAATGACCAAGACCAGCTGGCATGGATGGAGCAATCGCATAAATGAGACTTCATTTCCCACGCGTCAGCAGGAGCCATGACAGGGAGTCTACGCCTCCACTGCCCGTGATGGGACAGCTTTGAGATTAGATCAGGTCCTCCGCAGAGTCGCCCATGACCCATCCCAACCCACATCCCCCCATCATTGCATCCTGTGATTTATTTATAATTGTGGTAAAATCACATGCACATAACATAACATTTGTCATCTTAACCATTGTATTATTATCGTTACTTGAGATGGAGTCTCACTCTGTCACCCAGGCTAGAGTGCAGCGGTGCGATCTCGGCTCACTGCAATCTCCGCTTCCCAGGTTCAAGTGATTCTCCTAACTCAGCCTCCCAAGTAGTTGGGACTACGGGCGCCCGCCACCACGCCTAGCTAATTATTGTATTTTTAATAGATGCGGGGTTTTGCCATCTTGGCCAGGCTGGTCTCAAACTCCTGACCTCGGTTGATCTTCCCTCCTCGGCCTCCCAAAGAGCTAGGATTACAGGCATGAGCCATCGCGCCCAGCTAATTTTTGTATTTTTAATAGATGCGGGGTTTTGCCATCTTGGCCAAGCTGGTCTTGAAATCCTGGGCTCAAGTGATCCACCCGCCTCAGCCTCCCAGAGTGTTGGGATTACAGACATGAGCCACTGTGCCCGACCTAAGACTTTGCTTTCTATTCTTTTTGGGTGTATACCCAGGAATAGAGTTGCTTATAGGGTAACTCTGTTTAACTTTTTCCATCTCTACACAAAATACAAAAAATTAGCCAGGCATGATGGTGCGCACCTGTGGTTTTAGCTACTCGGGAGGCTGAGGTGGGAGAATCACCTGAGCCAGGGAAGTCGAGGCTGCAGTAAGCTGTGATTGCACCACTGCACTCCAGCCTTGGTGACAGAGCAAGACCCTGTCTCTTCAAAACAAACTTTTTGGGTTTTTTGTTTTACATAGCAGTGGCACTATTTTACAATCCCACCAGAATGCACCAGGTCAAACTTCCCCTTAAGACGTGGGCCTACTCCACCAGACTACAGAGCTGCCCCATCCCAGCCTTGTTCCTTGTTTGTCTGTTAAAAATGCACCATCTAGCCTGGTATACAGTAGGCGCTGAATATTTGTTGAACAAATGAGTGAACGTGGGCCTGGTCATTAGACTGATGACAAGAGTCGAGGTTGGGGAGATTAAGGCGTTTCCTGAGAGCCAGCTGTATACCAGGGCGAGGGGATTTTTAAAGAGTGTGAACGGAGTAATTCACCCGTGGGTTTCACCTGGCTCAGGTTTAAGGCCACCTCCCCGCAGAACTCTCCTCGTCCAGTAGAGGGCGCTTTAAGCTGATATGCTAACGAATGGAAATGATATGCAAATGAGTAACAGCGGGCCCCGCGGGGCTTTTTTGGTCAGGCGCGCCGTGGACAGCCCTGGCGCCGCAGGGGCCTGGGGCTCAAGATGGCGCCGCTACAGCCGCCGAAGGTCGGGCGGCGGCGCTGGCGAGGCTCCCGGAGACCGCAGGCAGGGCAGCCCCCGCCCTCCTTAATTCCTCCCGCGGCCGTCTGTCCCGGCCCAGGGGTCCGCCACCAGCCTCGGTCGCGCAGGAGCAGGCGTTTCTGAGCAGGCGCGCTGCGGGCAGCCCCTCCCGGGGTCCCTTGCGGCGGCGTCCCGAGGGCCTCCGGGGGCCTCGGAGCAAGATGGCGGCGGCGGGGTCCGTGAGGCGCGGGCGGCGGCGACCGCGGCGCCAGTGAGGGGGCCCTGGGGCCCGGGCGGCTCCGGGCCGGGGCCCCGCCGCGGGACGGACCATGCTACGCTCCACTGGCTTCTTCCGGGCCATTGACTGCCCCTATTGGTCTGGGGCTCCCGGGGGGCCCTGCCGGCGGCCCTACTGCCACTTCCGGCACCGCGGGGCCCGGGTCCCCGGCGCGCCAGGTGACGGCGGAGAGGCGCCCCCCGCAGCAGGTAATGCCCGCCCGCCTGCTTGCCTTGGGCTCGGCTCCCCTGCCCGGGTCTGGACCCCACCCCGGTCCCGCCCGAGGTCCCCGTTCTCGGCCCAGCCCCCTCCCCACACGTTCGCGGGCGACGGTTTTGCCAGTCGGAACCGGGACCACCCACCCTGGGACCCGGTGCAAAGCATTAGATGTCCCTAAGCCTTCGTCTTCACGAGTGTGAAATGTCAACTACGAGGACGCGTCCTGTCAGGGGTGTCTAGAGGGCGGAGTGCGAGCGCATGTTAAATACCGGGCACCGGGCCTGACACGAGGGGGCTCGGGAGACGGGCGCGGCCGGCGCTAGGCAGGCCCTGGACTCCTCCTGCCCCTGATTCGCGCCCGCCGCTTCCCGGACCCCATGTGCTTGGGGACGCCCTTATTTCCATGACGTTTCCTCCGGCCGCGCCTCTGGCAGCGGCCACTTCAGTCTCCAGTCGTTGAGTCAGGATGGTCCGAGGATCGTCTCCTGTGTTTGTCGAGCCCTGTGTCCAGCATGACTGGCAGGGAGGAAGTCAAAACTTACTCGAGTGGGCTCCGAGGAATTCCATGCTTTTGTTCGGGCAGAGGATGTTGGTGGACTCCACCTCACAGCGTCATGGTGGTTTTCATCGTCATGGCAGCGTTTCTTGGAGGAGATGTGGGATTTGGGTTGGAGAAAAAGAGGGACATCGCAAGGAAAGTCGTGGAGGGAGGGTTATCGAGTGTGATGTCATTCAGACTCTCCTGTTACCTCTGTCCCTTGATAGTGGCTCTCTGCTTCCCCCAGCCCCTGACTTCTTTCGTCCCAGATTTCCTCATTGGGCGTGAGTTTCAAGCATTGTTTTTACTTTAACCATGAAACAGTCTCAGTTCAGAGCCTTTTCCTGCAAAAGAGAAACATCTTCTCTAGGATTTAAGAATAGGTTTATTTTCCTGTTTTGCCAGAAAAGGTAGCATTTTTTTCTGATCCCTGATAAGTGTGCTTAGGACACCTGCACCTGTGGGCGGTTGTTTGCAGGTGGACAGATGCAAGCAATCACTTGTCATGTCAGCTCCCCACCGCCCAGCGTCTTTGCTGTGCTTGAGGCGGGGGATTCAGAGCTGTGTACGATGCTGGCTGTGCTCTCAGGGACCTGCCGACAGCTGTGCCTACAGATCCCTTAGCATAGGTCGTGATGTCCTGGGAGCACGCAGCCGGCTTTGGCGGGGGCTGGGAGTTGGTGAAGAAGGCAGTGCGTGGGAGAGGCTTCTCGGAGGCTGTGACACCCGACTCACGATGCTCATTTTCACTCTATTTTTAGAGACAGGGTCTCACTCTATAGTCCAGGCTGGAGTGCAGTGGTGCGATCACAGCTCTTTGAGGCCTCGACCTCCTGGGCTCAAGGGATCGTCCTGTCTGAACCTCCTGAGTAGCTGGGACTATGGGCGGCGTGTGCCACCACGCCTGGCTAACTTGTATTTTTTTGTGGAGACAGGGTCTCGCTATGTTGTCCAGGCTTGTCTCAAACTCCTGGCCTCGAGCAGACCTCCTGCTTCGGCCTCCCAAAGTGCTGGGGTTCCAGGTGTGAGCCACTGCACCTGGTGCAAGTCAGGCTTTTGATATCTGTCTGCATCCCAAATGGCCCATTTGTTTCCCAAAGGCTTATTTTTGAGGGTCCCTTTGGTGATGTCGTCTTCCTGTCTGCCCCGCGTTCCTATGGGAAAAATGCAGCTGCCTGCCTCTTACCGTGGTGTGTCTGCATTTCCCTTTTGCTGGTGAGAATGAACTCCTTTTCCCATCTCTGGTGGGGTGGTAGGGCTTCTTGTTACTGTCTGGTAGAAGACTGCTTCCCCCCGCAGAAGGCAGGATCCATCTTTCTTGCGGTGAGGCTTCTCTGACCCTCTGTTCCCTCCTCTGTGACATGTTCATCAGGCTGCCCTCTGAGGACAGGGGGGAATGCATGTCCCATGTCCACTCCTCCAGATTTACACATGCCCAGTTTTCTATGGGGTTTGAAGAGGCTGGCGTGATCTAGCCTTTGCCATGTCCTCTCAAGGAGATTTCAGGGTGGACAGGGCAGCGGCCTCCAGAGAGGAGATAGACAGGAACGCTGGCCTCCCAGGATTGAGAGTGGCCAGAGGTTCAGGTGAAAAGCCCTCAGCTAGCCCTGGAGCACCTGTGGGGCCATGCTCTGTGCTGGACACGCGCTGCATGGTGACCCTGTGAGCTATTTGCTGCCGGTGGGGAAACGGAGGCTTATCAAGGAACGTGTTTTGCCCATACTGCCACCTGGCCGGGGCAGGTCTGGAGCCTCCAGGGCCTCTAGGAGAAGGAGAGGGCATCTGATGAGGGCACCAAGGCAGGCAAGGTTGGGAGGCTTGGCGGAGCTGCGACGGGAACAGGAAGATGGCTGGTGCTCCTGGGCCCTGGGTCACAGGCTTAGTGGGTCATTGGCAACCTTGAGCAGCACGGCTGAAGGACTCAGATTTCCTTCTGGGCTCTTATCCCTGGACCTGCTCAGCCATTTTATTTAATTTAATTTTTGGGACAGGGTTTCACTTTGTCACCCAGGCTGGGGTGCAGTGGTGCGATCACAGCTCACTGCAGCCTCGACCTCCTGGGCTCAAGGGATCCACCTGGCTCAGCCTCCTGAGTAGCTGAGACCACAGGCATGTGACATCACACCTCGCTAATGTTTAAAATTTTTGTTGAGACTCAAGCGATCCTCTCTCTTCAGCCTCCTGAAGTGCTGGGATGACAGGTGTGAAGCACCGCGCTGGGCTGCTCAGCCATTTCAGAGCCGGCTGGACCTGCCCCGGGTGGCTTGGAGGGATGGTCCAGCAGCCCTTACAGTGGTCACCGTGTAGCCCTGGGACGCAGGGACATGCAGCCCTGGCCTAGAGGGGCACGTTCTATCCCAGCCTTGTGAGTTGGTAATGAGCGTTACTCTCCCCGCAGTGGCCGCTCTCTGCTGCCTGGGCCATGGCTGCAGCCTGTGGTAGGTGAGGGGCCTCGTTTGTCTATGTGGAGCGGGCAGGGCTAGATCCCACCTTCCTCCCATCTGACCTCAGAGCCCAGGCCCCTGCCCACTGCCTCGCACTCCCTGCGGCGTCTCAGGGAGGCTGTGTCCTACTGAGAGGCAGGACGCTGTCTTCCAGGAGAGGGAACCCTTCTGGGGAGGATTGCGGGAAAGTCCAGGGCTCTCCAGAGGTGCGGTGGGCCCCAGCTCAGGGCTTCACGGTTCCAGCAGGAATGCGCTCCCAGATGATGCTTCTCCTGAGGAAAGCAGAGGCTGAGGGCACCACGTTGAGGGGATGCTAGTGCTGCGCCACAGGCTGACTCAGGCCCCAGCAGGACAGTCCCAGGCCTGGGGAAGGGGCCATCCTATACTGCAAAGTGAGCAGCAGACGTGTGTGCATGGCACACAGCTCCTGCCCTCAGGCAGGAATCCCGCAGTCGGGTTCAGGATGTGGCAGCCCGGTGCCAGTGGTTCTGGGTGGGGCCATTGGCGGCGTCCCAGCTGGGGCTCCAGGCGACTCTCCAGAACTGCATCTATAGAGGGCAGGGGTCCTGGGGTAGAGGCTCTCAGGGAGCAGCCCCAGGTACATGGGGAGCCCTGAAGCCCACCCACCGTGTACCCAGTATCTCCTGAAGCCCAGCCACCGTGTACCCAGTATCTCCTGAGCCTTCCAGCAGAGTTGGGTCAGGCAAGGGGTCCTCCTCCTTCTGGCTCTTCAGATGTGGCCCCCCGCATGGGCTCTGGGGTCCCTACCTCTGGACTTGGCCACCACCACAGCAGTACTGGGCGGACGCTGCCTGTGACCCCCGAACAGCAGTGGGAGTGGCTCTTCCCAGTTTACAGATGAGGAAACTGAGGCCCAGCGCAGGGAGGCTGCTCACCTGTGTACGCGTGGCTGGTGACTGGGAGTGCTGGGTTGGATGTGGGTGGGCCGGGGCCCTGCCTGCCTCCTCTGCCGTTTCTGCTGCCAGCCTCTGTGGGCTGGGCACAGAAGGGAACTTGAAACTTTCCAAGGATGGGTCTGAAGCAGGCCTGGCTCTCTGGTGACGGTGACAGCCTCCCCTCCCCCTGCTAGGCAGGTGAGCCGTAGGATCCTACTGATCTGGCAGGGCTTGCCGGCTCTCCTGGGAAACTCTGAGGCCCCGAGTCAGGCGAGAAGGGAGGAGGAGGCCAAGAATGGCGCCTCGCTGCAGAGGATGGCTTGCCTTCATCTCCTCTGGCCTCGCAGGAGGGTCGGGAGCTCCCGCTGGCTGCGTCCTGTGCTGCCTCCTCCTGGTGGATGGGAGACAGCTGGCTTTCCGTGGGGCAGTGAAGGCGCCGTCTGACCACGTGTGTCACCTTCAGAGACCTGACAGTGTGTGCTCTCCTCGGTCCGACTTTTCATCCGCAGTGAGCCGCGTCCAGGAAGGAATGGACTCTAGGGGAGAACCCCCGCAGCCAGCAGTATTGTCTTTTGGTTCCCCAGGCCTGACCAGGGCATATGAGGACCCGGGGGTGATTTTACCAGCTGGTGACAGGTGGGCAGTCGGGCCAGCGGGGCTGCCTGCCTGGCCTGGAGTGGCAGCTATGGAACTTGCTGGAGGGACGGTTGGTGCTAGGGACATTGGGGGCCAGATTGTTGTCTGGTGGGCTGTCCTTTGCATTGTAGGATGTTGAGCAGCGTCCCTGGGCTTCCCCGACCCCAATGGTGACAACCAGCGGTGGTGCTGAGGCCATTTCTTTTTCAGCCCTCGCGGGGGAGCCTGCGAGTCCAGCTATGGCTCTGGGCCCTGGGGAGTTGGGACCCTCCTGGCTGGGGGTTGAAGCTTTGCCCTGGCCTCGAGGAGGAGGAGCCCCCAGCCCACACTCCTACCACAGAGTGGGTGACTCTGCTGCCCTGTGGCTTTTGATGTTCCTGTGTGGAGGGGGTTAGAGGAAAGGGGCCTGGGGTTTCCAGAGCAGCCGCCTTCTTGCAGATGCCGGCAGGATTGCGCTGGCAGCTCTCCTCCAGGTGGATGGCGATGGGAAAAGTGCCGGGTTCCCAGGGCCTGGGGGCCTGTCCGTGTTGCCACGGGTCTCTGGGTGCTTTACTTTTGAAGGTACTGTTTTCTGGCCTGGGGAAATGTTTGTTTTAGAAACATCGGAGAATACGGAAGAGCCACAGAAGTGTGGCTTCCTTTGCCGAGTCCGGCAACAGGCCACTTGCCGGGCCTCCTCCAAACCCCACACCAGCGGCCCCGGGCTTGCTGTGCTTGAGCCATGGCTGGGACCCTGCCTCACAGATGAGATTGGATTCTGTTTTTTTGGGGGGGGGGGGCTTTTCCCAAGGTTCTGAGGTCCTCACCTGACTTCCGGAGTGCCTGGGCAGCTTTGAAAACCTGGCTGCTGGGCCCGGAGCTGCCTCCAGGCGTGGGCCATGCCAGTCGAGGCTGGTTTTGGTATTCATATTTTAGGATTCTTTGCTTAGGTCTTCAGTAGAGCAGTGACTGATCCCGACAGGGCAGTTCTGCACCCTGGGAATGTTAGATGTCTGGAGATGTTTTGGTTGCCAGTTTGGGGGTACAGGCACAGAGAGGGCAGAGGCCAGGGACGCTGCTCAGCACCCTTCAGTGCCCGGGACAGCCCCACAGACAGGGATCTAGCTTGGGGCAGTAGTCCCGAGGATGAGGATGCTGGTCTGGTGGTCCAGCATGTTTTTGTGTTTTCTTTCCTTCTTCTACTTTTTTTTTTCTTTTTTGCAACAGAATCTGGCTCTGTCATCTAGGCTGTTGGAGTGCAGTGGCTCCATCTTAGATCCCTGTAACCTCCGCCTCCTGGATTCAAGTGATTCTCCTGCCTCAGTGTCCCAAGTAGCTGGGATTACAGGCACCTGCTACCACACCTGGCTAATTTTTGTATTTTTAGTAGAGATGGGGTTTCACCATGTTGGCCAGACTGGTCTCGAACTCCTGGCCTCAAGTGATCTACCCGCCTCAGCCTCCCAAAGTGCTGGGATTACAGGCGTGAGCCACTGCGCTGGGCCTGTTTTTGTGTTTTCGAGAGGGATGGCTGAGCTGGCGGTCTGCCTGTAGGGAGAGGCAGAGGCCCTGAGAAGCACCATCCCTGCCCCCAGAGCCTGAGATGGGAGAGGCAGAGCAGCTTGCTGGGGCTGGGGTCAGCAGGGACAAGCGTGCCTGTTGGGAGGGGTTCCGGGGACTCTTGCGGTGCCTGAGCCGCTCTCCCCTTTCCCCCCAGAGCCCTCTGCAGCTTTACCGTCTCCTCCAGGGACTGCAGACTTGAGGCTCAGGTGCCAGTGGCTGGCCTCTGTCCCTCCGGGGACCATAGCCCGGAATGAAGGTGTCTTGCTTGGCTTTCTGTGGGGCAGAGCTCACTAGCATGGCCCCGGCCGCCTCCTGCTGGGCATTACCCCCTTGAGCCTGTTGCCTCCCGAACCTCCCTCAGCCTCCACGAGCTCTTCTGCACAATGGGGTCGTGGCGTCTGAGTGTGACGGGAAGCGCCGTGCGGGCTGTGCCGTAGCAGGCCTCACTTTGACGAGGAAACGCTGTCCTCCTCCGCCCTCCTCCCCACCCTCAGAATCCCTTCTGCAAAGCAATCCCTAGAGAGGAGCAGGCAGGTTTCCAGGGAGCGCTGGGTGCGCCCGGCCGTGGTTTGTTCCTTATGCTGTCCACGCAGTGGGTAGATTCTGTTGGTATGATCTGTTGCAGACAAAAAGCAAAAACCTGAAAAGAAAATAAACAGGGTAGAAGGAGACTCCCGGGTCCCAGGGAGCCAGGAGCCTGTCAGGGCAATCCTGGGAGTCCCTGAGCCTCACGGGGACCTCTCGCGTCGCCATTCCTCTTCCTCTAACAGCTGAGTCCTCTGGGACCCTTGGAGGAGCCGCATGTGCACTGGCTGTTTCGGGGTGGTCCCTTCCTTAGGCTCCGAGAGGTTTTTGGGAACGGCTGTGAGGACGGAGCGCCTCCCGTCCCATGACAGGCTGTGTGCCTGGAGCCCGGGGTTCTGGGACCTGCCCCTGCTTCCGGCCTCAGAAAAGGAGTAGTTGGGGGAGGACTCGGGACGAGCTGTGGGCTGAGCCTGGACACACACACCACAGGACTTCAGTGTTCTCTGTAAAGCCAGGAGCTGGTCCTGGTTCCCTCCAAGGCCCTTTCTGGGTCCATCTGGACTCAGTGTCTGTGGGGCCAGGCTGAGGGGACTCAGGAAACAGAAGCGGAGGGGGTGACGTGGGGTGGGCCCGGGTCCAGGAGACAGGGCAGCTGTCACTTGGAGTTGTGGGGAGTGGAGGGGTGACGTGGGGTGGGCACGGGTGTCACTCGGAGTGTCGAGAGTGGAGGGGTGACGTGGGGTGGGCCCGGGTGTCACTCAGAGTTGCAGGGGGGTGGGGCGAGTGTTTCCAAGCACAGGATTACTGGGCTGGGTTTTGGAGGACGAATAGGAGTTTGCCTGTGCCTGGAAGTGGGATTAGGGCTGTGGGCTCTGGGGATGGGGACAGCCCGCTGAAAGCCTGGGATGTTCTCATGCTCTGGGCTTGGGGCTGCTTGGGAGCTTGCAGCCGATGGGGGCTCACTGTTGATATGCTGTCTCATCTGTCCCCAGCCTGGGAGTGTTCTTGTGGTTGGGCAGTCTGCGATTCTCAGCTTTCTGGAGTCTCTTCCTGTTCCCACAGAGACTCATGTCTGGAGAGTCGATGTGCTACAGGTGTGGAGGGGCCTGCACCTCTGGGTCAGTGTTTCCTTTCCCTTCCCACTTTCCTTCCTTCCTCAGATATCTGCAGACAGCTGCCCTGGGCCAGCTCCATCAATGCTGGGCTGCTCAGAAGAGCCTGGCAGGGGGCAGGGCCAGGAAGGTGGCAGAGAGCATGTGCTTGGGGGTGTGGGCCTGGCGTGCACTCCAAGCGTATCCCCGCCCTGTGGCTTCCCAGCCTGTCCATTTGTCCTGGCAACAGGTCCATCCCCACCCTGTTAACGGTCACGGGTCACATTCCGTTTTTCTGAGACCCCTCCCTCCTCCTCTCGCAGTGGCTCAGAGGCCCTCAGAGACCGAAAAGGAGCCAGCACTGCCTCAGGAGCAGGCCCTAGGGAGCCAGGATCTGGAAGCCATGGAAGTGGGCCTGGGGAGGCCCGAGTTGGCCACCGCCTCGTGCACCCCAGCCGAGGAGGTGGAGTGAGGTGAGGGCTCCACCATGCCTTCCACCTCTGTATCCCAGGCACCATGCCAGGCACTGCTGCTTCTGCAGGGAGGACTTTGGAGGGCTGCCTGGAGGAAGTGGACTTTGCGGGAGTGGATGAGACAGAGAGGGAGGGCCCTGCCCTTTGCGCTCTGCAGGTTGCGTGCCCTCTCTGAGGTCCTGGGCAGATATTCAGAGAACATGTGCTGGAGGAATGAATGATGGGGCCAGGGTTGGCCCACATTGCCAGCCAGCACCCCGTCCCCCCAGCATCTGCACACAGGTCACCAAGTAACAAAAACAGCTCGTGCTTGCAGTCACCCTGGTGTGTGGGTTCCTCCTTAGGCGCCACGGCACCCATCCTCGGAACAGCCTGTGAACCCTGGCTGAGGGGCAGTGCCCCGCGGAGGCGCCCACTCCAGCTTCTCTGTGAGCCCCTGGAAGAGGCTGCAGGGCTCCTGGATGCTTTTAGTCCTCTGTGCCTGACGGGGAGCACAGGAGCCCTGGAAATACCCACTGGGAAATGTGCTTTGGGGACAGAAAAGGCCCTGGGATGAGGAGGAGCTGAGAGCTGGACTCTTTTTTTTTTTTTAATTTTAATTTTAATTTTTTATTTTTGAGACAGAGTCTCACTCTGTCGCCCTGGCTGGAGTGCAGTGGCGTGATCTTGGCTCAGTGCAACTTCCGCTGCTGGGTTCAAGTGATACTCTTGCCTCAGCCTTCCGAGTAGCTGGGATTACAGGAGCACGCCGCCACGCCCAGCTAATTTTTTGTATTTTAGTAGAGACAGAGTTTCACCTTGTTGCCCAGGCTGGTCTCAAACTCCTGAGCTCAGGCAGTCCGCCCGCCTCAGCTTTCCAAAGTGCTGGGATTATAGGCGTAAGCCACCATGCCCAGCTGCTAATTTTTGTATTTTTAGTAGACACAGCGTTTCACCATGTTGCCCAGGCTGGTCTCGAACTCCTGGGCTCAAGAAATCCACCAGCCTTGGCCTCCCAAGTGCTGGGGTTACAGGCGTGAGCTACCGTGCCTGGCTGAGAGCTGGACTCTTAACTTGCTCTGTGTGGACCATGAAAGTGACTCACAGCCAAGGTGGGCTCTTGGCAGGGATGGAGAGGCACAGGGGGAGAATGCCCCGCTGGCCCTTCCCCGCCGGTTCTTGTCCTTTGCCATTTGTACCCTTCTGTTTCAGTTTTTTTTTTTTTTTGAAAAGGAGTCTCGCCCTGTCACCCAGGCTGGAGAGCAATGTCACAATCTCGGCTCACCGCAACCTCCGCCTCCTGGGTTCAAACGATTCTACTGCCTCAGCCGCCCGAGTAGCTGGGATTACAGGCGTGAGCTACTGTGCCCAGGCATGAGATTACCTGGGATTACAGGCATGTGCCACCACACGTGACTAATTTTGTATTTTTTTAAGTAGAGACAGGGTTTCTGCATGTTGCTCAGGCTGGTCTCGAACTCCCGACCTCAGGTGATCCGCCCGCCTCGACTTTCCAAAGTGCTGGGATTACAGGTGTGAGCCACCACGCCCAGCTAGTTTTTTGTTTGTTTTTGTTTTTTTTTTGAGATGGAGTTTCGTTCTTGTTGCCCAGGCTGGAGTGCGGTGGCGCCATCTCAGCTCACTGCAGACTCCGCCTTCCGGGTTCAAGCAATTCTCCTGCCTCAGCCTCCTGAGTAGCTGAGATTACAGGCACCCCCACACCCGGCTAATTTTTTGTAGTTTTAGTAGGGACGGGGTTTCCCGATGTTGGCCAGGCTGGTCTCAAACTCCTCACCTCAAATCATCCACCTGCCTCGGCCTCGGGCTCCGCTTCCCAAAGTGCTGGGATTAGAGGCGTGAGCTACTGCGCCCAGCCTGTTTCTACGTTGTTTTGAAAGGCAGCGACCTCTGTCCTGGTTACCGTCCCTGCCCCCTAGCCTCGAGCTGTAAGCCTTGGGAGAGCAGCGCGTCCAGTCAAGGCATGTGGGGACGGCCGCCCCATGAGGTGAATAAATGCCCAGGACGCCCCAGAGAGCAGAGCTGGTGGTCCCCGGTCAGGCTGGGACCTTTTTCTTTTTCTCCCCTGGACCCTGCAGTGTGGCTCCACCTGCTGGGCAGTCATGGCACTGTACACTGCACTGTCGAGGTGGGGAGGGCGGTGCCTTGGAGCAGAGGGGAAACTCCGATCTCAGCCCTGGGGGTGGAGGAGGACCCTGGGGGCGGTGGGGTATACCCCAGGTGCCGCTGCTGCAGGCACAGCCCAGCCTCCACAGCAAGCTCTGAGACCTGGGTGGAGTCTGGTGTGGGGGGTGGGGCGGAGTCTGGTGTGGGGGGTGGGGCGGAGTCTGGTGTGGGGGGTGGGGCAGAGCTGGGCCACCTTGGATTTCAGAGAGGGTCTTGGAAGCTGCTGGGTGGTGGAGGTCCAGGCCCCCAGCAGTGGCTGGACTCCTCCTGGAAGCCCTCTCCAGGTGACCCTGTTTCTGCACCGTGTGGGTCTAGGAGCTGTGGGACCTCCTCTGGGTGCAGAGTGCTGGTCCCTTTGCCTCTGAGCAGCGGGTTCCTATCTGTCCAGTGGGCTGTGCATAGAGGGCCCCGGGCGCCCGCATGTCCAGGAATGGGGCTGGAGGATGTCCCGCTGTGAGGGTTGGAGGGGAGGCCCCAGGAGCAGGGACCCCCAGAGTGGATGTATGGCCATTTGTGGGGACCTTATGGTTACTCTGCCGTCCGCAGGAGGTGGACTTAAGGGGTGCTGTCCTCCAGACCCCTCTTCCCAGAGGGTCTGTTACGGGGTGGGTGCTCCCGTGGACACAACCAGCCCCTGCCTTGCGCTTCGTGAGGGTCAGCCCCGTGCGTCCTCTGCCGCTGTGGCTGTTTTGGAAATGTCCTCTCCTGTCTCCACCTTCAAAGCCTCAGGCCGCCCAGATGGCTCCCCTGGGGGCTAGGTTGGGGGTAGTCTTGCTTATCTGTTATGCCGCAGCTTCTGGCTTATCTTTTTTGTCCGGCTAAGCCCCAGGCGGGAGGGACTGTCTGTTTCCTTCTGGGGTCTCTGCCTGGCCTGTTCTGGGCCAGCATGCGGGGCCCACCGCCTGGGCTGTAGGGGCCAGTCCTGCTGATGCCTGGTTGCTGTGAGAGCGCTGCGGGCCTGCTGAACGGTCTCCGGAGCAGGGGCTGGGCCTGCCGGATTCTTTTTTTTTTTTTTTTTTTGAGACAGAGTCTTACTCTGTCGCCCAGGCTGGAGTGCGATGGTGTGATCTTGGCTCACTGCAGTCTCCGCCTCCCGGGTTCAAGTGATTCTCCTGTCCCAGCCTCCCAAGTAGCTGGGACTACAGGCACCTGCCACCATGCCTGGCTAATTTGTGTTTTCTTAGTAGAGATGGGGTTTCACCTTATTGTTCAGGCTGGTCTTGAACTCCTGACCTCAGGTGATCCACCGGTCTCGGCCTCCTAAAGTGCTGGGATTACAGGCGTGAGCCATCGCGTCCAGCCAGCCTGCCGGGTTCTTTAGAGCCACTGAGTCTCCCCATCTGGGTGGGAGGGGCCTGGGGCTCCTTGTGGGGCTGGGAGCTGCTGGCTCTCGCTGGCACTGGGTGTCCTCATCTTTGAAATGGGCTGACTGAGAGAAGACAGGAGCTTGGACGGGTCTCATGAGAGAATGTTCTGGAAGTTCAGGTTGGGGTCTTTGTGCTCCATGATCTTGTCATTTTCGCTGCCTTCCGGTCTCCGTGTGGGGTTGGAGCTCGTGCCAGGTTCTCCGCATTGCTGGGGACAGGACAGCTGTGTGGGTGGATTGAGTGTGGTGGGGCGGGGGCTGTGGGAGCAGAGAGGAGAGTGGACGCCCAGGGTGAGGGGTTTCTGGGCCAAGGAAGGTTTGGGGGCCAGGAGATGGCCTTGGGCAGATAGTGCTGGTCCCACACCCCACACCTAGAACCCTGGGAAGAAACACCATCTTTGTCATCCAGCTCGTCACGGGGCTCCAGGGCACTGGTCTCAGGAGATGCGGTCAGGATGGGTGGTGTAGGGAGTGGGCTCTCCCCCAGGCCAGGGCAAGGCTGGGCTGCGGTGCCCTGGGCTGAGCCCTGGCTGGAGAGTCTGGGGAAGATAGCCAGCCAGGCGTTGTGGCCTCTCAGGACCACTGGGGCTGGGTGGTACCTCCCAGTCCTGACCCTGGGGTGAAGCAGGGAGGAAGGGGCAGCTCCCAGGCCTCTGGAGGTAGGCTTTTCCTTCAGCCAATTCACCATGTTTCCCAGAAACAGATTGATCTGGGCCACATTCTGGAAGGAGCCCCCCTGCTCCTATCCAAATTAATTCCCGGCCGTGGGACGGGGCCTGGACGAGCCCCTCCCAATTCCAGAGTTGGCATTCATTTACGTATGTGTGTGTGTGTGTGTGTATGCATGTATAGCTCTGTCGCCCAGGTTGGAGTGCAGTGGTGCCATCTTGGCTCACTGCAACCTCCACTTCCCAGGTTTGATCTCGGCTCACTGCAACCTCCACTTCACAGGTTCAGGTGATTCTCCTGCCTCAGCTTCCCAAGTAGCTGGGATTACAGGCGCCTGCCACCAGGCCTGGCTAACTTTTTTTTGTATTTTTTAGTAGAGATGGAGTTTCACCATGTTGGCCAGGCTGGTTTCGAACTCCTGACCTCGGTGATCCTCCCGCCTCCGCCTCCCAAAGTGCTAGCATTACAGGTGTGAGCCACCGCGCCTGGCCTGGACTCGGCCTTTAGATGTGACCCCCTGGGTGGGCTCCCAGGGCACCCAGCAGCATGCAGATGCCACTCTGGGGCCTTTCCAGTCCTGACAGGTACCCAGACCCAGCCCTCTGAGGCATGGTGGGACGGGGCGGCCCAGGGAGGCAGTGGTGCGTACCAGCTTCAGGTGACCTTTCAGGGGCTCAACACGCCGTGCCCCCAGTTCTGAGCTGCAGGCAGCCATGGCCGAGCCCCAGACAGCTTCCTGTGTGAAACTTCCAGACCTGGCTGGAGCGCCCAGGCCAGGATGCTGCCTTCCAGCACCAGCGGGTCACAGGCTGCAGGGCAGGGGAGCCCAGTGACCAGAGGGAGGAGAGGCCGTGGTGCAGATCCTGGCCTCAGTCTTCTTGGACCCACCTAGCGTGCCTGCTTTCTTTTTGGTGCAGCCTTTGTAGAGGTGGTAGCAGCCTCCACCCGGGAGTGAAAATGTTGAAAGCTCCTCTGCAGAGTGTGCCCTCCGGCCTCCACGTGCCCCTGCTCTTTCCCATCTGTTGGCTGAAGGCTGGGGCAGGTTTCACAGCCCTTAAAAGACAAGCAGTGCTTTGGGAGGCCGAGGCGAGAAGACCGCTTGAGCTTAGAAGTTTGAGACCAGCCTGGGCAATTACAGCGAGACCCCCGTCTCTACCAAAAAAAGAAAAGAATTAGCTGGATGTGGTGGTGCACGCAGGTGGTCCCAGCTACTTGCGAGGCTGAGGCGGGAGGATCGCTTGAGCCGGGGAGGCAAAGCTTCAGTGAGCTATCATGGTACCACTGCACTCCAGCCTGGGCAATGCCTGTCTCCACAAAACAACAAAACAAGTACTCACACAGGCTTCTAGTTAGAAAGACAAGCTCACGTCCGCCAGATTGGACCCTCATCACCTGTCCCCCGGTCCTGCCCTCTGCTCGGGGGCCTGGCTCCACTCCTGGGAGGCAGGTGCTATTCCTTCCAAGACCTTCCAAAAGCACATTTTGGGGAAATGGTCTCTCCTTTCAGAGTCCACAATGTCCGGAGGTCTGAATTTCCTTCCTTTGGGAAGGGCTTGAGGGTGTCTGCTGGCTGGTGTGTGTATTGCCCATGACTCTTGGCTCCCCTGGGCTGGGTTGATCTTGCAGGCTGTGTCTTAGAGCCCTGGGGTCCAGGGAAAGGAGGTGGAAGCCCCTGAGTGGAGTCCCTTATCCTTAGCCCCTTAGAGATGCGTCAGTCCCCTCTACCCCCGCCTGCCCTCCTGGGGCCCAGTCTCACTGCTGCCCACCCCTGCCTGGGGAGGAGAGCCTTCCTGTTAGGCGGGCTCTTCCTCCTCTCTGCATCCCCGTTAGCTGGAGCCTTGGGAGGGGAGACCAGCGTCTCCCTGACCCGGCCTTGCTCCTCCTCAGTAATTGTGCTCTGTCACCTCCTCCATGAATCTCTGCAGCTCACTGCACAGTGGCCTTGGCCTGGCCCCTCCACGTCACTGGGCAGCCGGGGCTTCCGGGGCTGGGGGAGGGCTGGCACTAGTTGCCCTGTTCACCAGGCGGGTGGCAGGGTGGCAGGGTGGCGTGCTCTGCAGCCGGCTGGGTCAGGGAGGAGCTGGAGCCTCCCCCAGTGAAGTGGGCCAGGAGGGCGCCCTTGAGCTGCTGCTGGCCTCCGCAGCCCTCCCCCTGGGTGGGGGCTGATGCCCCAGCTGGCCGTTTCCCTGCCAGGAGCATCCTCCTGGCCTGGGAGCCGTCCCTCCCCGCGCAGAGGAACTGGCAGCCACAGTTGCTGATCCTAGTTGGGTGCCCTCGCTGACTCCCAGGGTCCTCAGCTGTGAGATGGTGCCATAATGGGCCCCTCTGCGCCTGCTGGGCACATGGGGTGACGTTTCCTGGAAATGCCTTGGCTGTGGCCTGGCACAGGCAAAGAAGAGCTTGTGGCTTCTGTGTGATGTTCCCCTGCCTGCCCGTACCTCGTGGCCCTCCACACAGTCCCGCGGAGTTCTGGGTGGTCCAAAACAGACACACGGATCCTTCCTCCTGTCTAAATGCCACTTAATTTTATTTGTTTTAGAGACAGGATCTTGTTCTTTTGCCCAGGTTGGAATGCGGTGGTGTGATCACAGCTCACTGAAGCCTTGACCTCCTAGGCTCAAGAGATCCTCCCACCTTAGCTTTCCAAGTAGCTGGGACCACAGGCACGCAACCACCACACCCAGCTCATTTTTTGTATTTTTTGTAGAGATGGGGTCTCGCCATGTTGCCTAGGCTGGTCTTGAACTCAAGCAGTCTGCTCATCTTGGCCTTCCAAAGTGCTGGGATTACAGGCGTGAGCCACTGAGCCTGGCGCTAAATGTAATTTTTTTTTTTTTTTTTTTGAGACAGAGTCTTGCTCTGTCGCCAGGCTGGAGTGTAGTGGTGTGATCTCGGCTCACTGCAACCTCTGCCTTCTGGGTTCAAGCGATTCTCCTGCCTCAGCCTCCTGAGTAGCTGGGATTACAGGTGCACACCCCCATGCCTGACTAATTTTGTATTTTTAGTAGAGATGGGGTTTCACTATGTTGGCCAGGATGATCTCGAACTCCTGACCTGGTGATCTGCCTGCCTTGGTCTCCCAAAGTGCTGGGATGACAGGCGTGAGCCACCGTGCCCGGCCCCTAAATGTAATTTTAAAGATGGGCACAACACTGATGTGATTTCAAGGGAAAGGCGGCAGCTGCCCGTGACCAGCCCTCCTCCCACCTCCTCTGCAGCCTCCGGGTCTCGGCCTCCAGCTATCCCTGCAGGGTTCCCGGGAACAGGAGGGGCCTTCTGCCTTCACAGGTACAGGCAGCGGGCAGCTGTTTTCCACTGCACTTTCATCACCGAGTGAGGCTGCATTCGTCCCTGTGGGCCTTAAAGCAGCACACTCTCTCCCAGCGCTGGGCTGAGAAGTCCAAAGTCAGCCTCGCTGGGCTCAAGTCAAGCTGTGGGCAGGGCTGGGCCTCCCGGAGGCTCCAGGGGAGAGTCAGTGCCCGCCTTTCCCAGCATCTGGAGGCACCCGCGTCCCTCGGCTCAGGGCCCTTCCTCCCCTTGAAACCCACAGCGCCGCCTCTTCCAGTCTCTCGGACTCTCGCCCTCCTGCCTCCCTCTTTAAAGGACCCTGTGAGGACACTGGGTCCCCGGATAAGGCAAGATGTCTACCCACCCTCAGGGTCCTTCATTCAAGTCGCACCTGCAGCCTTTGGCTGAGTGAGGTGGACTGGCCAGAGGTCCCAGGGATTAGGATGGGGACTTGCCTGGGGAGGCGTTTGTTCTGCTGGTGGGTGTGTCTCAGAGGAGCAGCTTGGGAAACCAGCCATTTCTTTTTTTCTTTTTCTTTTTCTTTTTTTTTGAGATGGAGTTTTGCTCTTGTTGCCCAGGATAGAGTGTAGTGGCTCAATCTCGGCTCACCGCAACTTCAGCCTCCCAGGTTCAAGCGATTCTCTTGCCTCAGTCTCCCGAGTAGCTGGGATTACAGGCATGGGTCACCACGGCTGGGTAATTTTTTTGTATTTTTAGTAGAGATGGGGTTTCTCCTTGTTGGTCAGGCTGGTCTCGAACTCCTGACCTCAGGTGATCCGCCTGCCTCGGCCTCCCAAAGTGCTGGGATTACAGGTGTGAGCCACTACACCCGGCCGAAACCAGCCATTTCTTTCCTATGCCTGCTGGGGTTTGAGGGAGTGTGGGTGGGGGCCATAGGGGAAGCCTCCAGTTCTGTTGCTATTCTCTGCGCCGCCCACAGTGGGAGGTCTTGTGCCTGCCTCCCCTTGGCTGTGTCCAGCCATTTCTCTGCACGGAGGTCTTAGCACACTGTGGGCGTCGATCTCCAGGTGGGCCAAAGGGCAGGCAGGTTTTGAGTGGAAGAAACACACCTGAGGCCAGACCTTCAGAGAAGCTGCACGTTCAGTCAGAATCAAGGCAGAGCCAAGCGGCGTCTTGGCGTGGGCAGGTTCCCGTGGGGCCGTTGCCTTTTGCTACATGGTGTCACGGCTCCTTAGCAGCCTGTCGGGGACGTGTGTCAGCATTCACGTCCTTCTTGGCAGTCGGCGTTGGGTGCAGCATAAATGAAGGCCAGATTGCATTTGCTGCACCCCGTGGGACTGTGGGCTTGGTGTGGGCCTGGCTGCGCCTTTGTTGGAATCTTTGATCTCGCTGGGTTTCTGGAGCTGCTTTTCAAAGGCGAGAGTGTGCAACATTCCTTGCTCCTCTTCTTCCCCGTAGCAGTGTGACTTGGAGGTCCCTGCAGGGCGCACGCCTTCCCCTTAACCCCAGGTGTCCTGCGTTTAGGCTTCTAGGTCATCTCCTGCATTATTTATTGTTGTGTTTCTGCAGTGAAGGCTGCACCAGACGCATCTGTACCTCTGCCCTGTGCAGTCTGTCTGTGGCACGGGTTCTGAGGATTCTGAGTCTGAAGGTGGTGGTGTTGAAGCTGCATGGGATGGTTGTGAAACTGCTCTGCAAGATCTCGGACCGTCCATGGCCCCCTCAGTGACGGGCAAGGGAGATTTCACCCCATCTAGAGCTCTATTTGCCATCTAAGGGGATATACCATCTACAGGTTCCAGGAATTAGGACGCAGACGTCTTTGGCGCCATTTCCTGCCAACTCCAGAAGATCAGACCTATTGACCTTTAGAGACCTTTAGAGATGTTACGGAATTACATTCAGTGGAACTTTTATTTTTTTAAGAGTTGAGGTCTTGCTTTGTTGCCCAGGCCAGAGTGCAGAGGCACAATCCTGGCTCACTGCAGCCTCAAGCCCCTGGGCTCAAGTGATTCTCCCACTTCAGCCTCCCACATAGCTAGGACCACAGGTGTGCGTCACCATGCTCAGCTTATTTTTAAGTGTTTTTTTAAGAGATGGGATCTCTGTCATCCAGGCTGGGCTTAAACTCCTGAGCTCAAACAGTATCCTCCCGCCTCGGCCTCCCAAAGTGCTGAGATGATCAGCGTGAGCCACTGTGCCTGGCCGTGCTCAGTAGAATTTCTAATGGTCAACTTCTAAGTTTCTGGAGTAAGTATTTGAACTTGGTTTTTATTCCTTCGCTGGAATATTGGGCTCCACTTGTTCGTGTTTTCTTTAGACTCCTTCAGCCTGTCCCCACAGGAGGCTCCTGTGGTTCTGACTTCTGTGCTGATGTTGGTGGCATTGAGGTTGTGAGGGTCTGCTAGAATATGTCCTGGAACCATGGAGATAACATACGAGTCACATGTTCCCAGCTGCCCCCCAGGAAGACAGTTCAGCCGTGTGCTTTAAGCCAGGCACAGCAGCTTGGGCTATAGTCCCAGCTATCTTGGAGGCTGAGGTGGGAGGATTGCTTGAGTCTAGGAGTTCAAAGCCAGCCTGGCCGACATGTGGAGACCCCACCCCTACGAATTTTTTTTTTTTTTGAGACGGGGTTTCACTCTTGTCCCCCAGGCTGGAGTGCAGTGGCGTGATCTCCGCTCACCGAAACCTCTGCCTCCCAGGTTCAAGCGATTCTCCTGCCTCAGCCTCCTGAGTAGCTGGGATTACAGGTGTGTGCCACCACGCCCGGCTAATTTTGTATTTTTAGTAGAGACGGGGTTCCTCCATGTTGGTCTGGCTGGTCTCGAACTCCCAACCTCAGGTGATCCACCCGCCTTGGCCTCCCAAAATGTTGGGATTACAGGCATGAGCCACCGCGCCCAGCTACAAAAAATTTTAAAATTAAAAAATTTATTTAAAGTAGGCCAGGTGCAGTGGATCACTTGAGGTCAGGAGTTCGAGACTGGCCAACATGGTGAAACCCCATCTCTACTAAAAATACAAAAATTAGCTGGGTGTGATGACGCATGCCTGTAATCCCAGCTACTTGGGAGGCTGAGGCAGGAGGGTTGCTTGAACTTGGGAGATAGAGGCTGCGGTGAGTCAAGATCACACCACTACACTCCAGCTTGGGCGGCAGAGGGACTGTCTCAAAAAAAAAAAAAAAATCTTCCTGTGGATTTTGCAGGGTGACCCATCAACTGGGCATGTCCCCATCCCCCTGGTCCTGCTCAGCCAGGCCCCTTCTGTGACCTCCATTTCTGCAGGACAGGTACAGTGCAGTGAATGTTCGTATAGGCAGGAAAGCCTGTGGGACAGACCCCTGAGCTCACCCCCGCCGGGCACACGGCACGTGGCTGCCACACTGCAGCCACACCACAGCCACACCACAGCCACACCGCAGCCACACCACCGCAGGCACACCACAGCCACACCGCTGGCACACCACAGCCACACCGCAGCCACACCACCGCAGGCACACCACAGCCACACCGCTGGCACACTGCTGGCTGAGTGGGGCCGTGTTGGCTGAGGAAGGGCTCTCCTGTGTCCACCGTCAGGCTGTGGTTGTCGGCCCAGCCCAGTCCTGCCTCAGCCCAGCACCCTGAATGCCGGGAGCTCCACACCCGCCTGCCCCGGGGAGTTCCAGCCTGTCGAGTGTCCACCCTGCCATGGTCATTGTGCGCATTCCATGAGCCGTGTGAGGGAGCCTCCAGGACCCAGGGAGCTGTGTGTCACGCAGCCCAGGCCCGTCCAGCGCCGATTGGTCAGGGCAAGGCGGGGCCCGGCACAGGGCCTGAGATGGCACCATGGCCTGTACCCAGCTGGGCACCCCAGAGCCTTGGCGGGCGCCAGTGCGTGGTGGGTTTCGGAGGCGGGTCTCTTCCCTTCCCTGCAGTTTGAGGCCGGGGCCACCCCCACGCTGCGGGCTCCTCTCTGGCAGACTGGTCACAGCTGTGCTCTCTGTTCCCTTCAGGGCTGGGTTATGACCCCTACAACCCCGAGCTGCCCAAGCCCCCCACGCAGAGGGAGAATGGCACCCTGGGTCTGGGGGAGGAGCCGCGCCCTGATGTGCTGGAGTTGGAGCTGGTCAACCAGGCCATCGAGGCCGTGCGCAGTGAGGTGGAGCTGGAGCAGCGGCGCTACCGGGAGCTGCTGGAGACGGCCCGTGAGCACCGCTCAGCCGAGGCCCCCGCCCTGGCGCCCCGCGGCCCGAACGCCAGCCCCACTGTGGGCCTGGACGAGGATGCCTTCCCACTGGCCTTCGACTACAGCCCCGGCAGCCATGGCCTGTTAAGCCCTGATGCCGGCTACCAGCCCACCCCACTGGCCACCCCTGCCGAGCCAGGCAGCAAGTACTCGCTGGCGTCCCTGGACAGGGGTCAGGGCAGAGGCGGAGGGGGTGGCGGTGCCCTGGAATACGTCCCCAAGGCTGTGAGCCAGCCCCGGCGGCACAGCCGTCCCGTTCACAGTGGCAAGTACGTGGTGGACAACTCGAGGCCACCCACAGACCTGGAGTATGACCCTCTCTCCAACTACTCGGCCCGGCACCTCAGCAGGGCCAGCTCCCGGGATGAACGGGCCACCAAGCGGCCCCGGGGCTCCCGCGGCAGCGAGCCCTACACACCTGCTCCCAAGAAGCTCTGTGACCCCTTTGGCAGTTGCGATGCAAGGTTCTCAGACTCAGAAGATGAGGCCGCCACGGTCCCAGGTAACGAGCCCACCACGGCCAGCACCCCCAAGGCCAGGGCCGACCCTGAGAACAAGGCCACCGGGCAGCCACCCTCCAAAGAAGGCCTGGAGGCCGAGGGGGGCGGCCTGCGGGAGACCAAGGAGACGGCCGTGCAGTGCGATGTGGGGGACCTCCAGCCGCCCCCAGCCAAGCCCGCCTCCCCAGCCCAGGTCCAGTCCTCACAGGATGGGGGCTGTCCCAAGGAGGGAAAACCCAAGAAGAAAAAAAGCGGGGCCCCACCTGCCCCCAGCTGCAAAGACGGGGCCCAGAGGAAGGACAAGACCAAGGACAAGGGCCGAGGGCGGCCTGCAGAGAAGCCCTGTGTGGACAAGAAGGGCCCGCAGGCCAGCAGCCCCCGGCGCAAGGCAGAGCGGCCGGAAGGGACCAAGAAGAAGCCATCTTCGGCCACTCCTGTGGCCAGCTCAGGGAAAGGGAGGCCTGACCGGCCAGCGCGGCGGCCAAGCCCCACAAGCGGGGACTCCCGACCAGCGGCTGGCAGAGGCCCACCCCGCCCCCTCCAGCTCCCCGACAGGAAGAGCACCAAGGCCCCTTCGGGGAAGCTGGTGGAGCGGAAAGCCCGCTCACTAGACGAGGGCGCCTCCCAGGACGCCCCCAAGCTGAAAAAGCGGGCCCTGAGCCACGCCGACCTCTTTGGGGACGAGAGTGAGGACGAGGCCGCAGGGCCAGGGGTGCCGAGCGTGTGGCCCTCTGCCCTCCCCAGCCTCAGCTCGGACTCAGACTCTGACTCAGACTCCAGCCTGGGCTTCCCGGAGGCGCAGGGGCCGTCCAAGCGGCTCAAGGCCTCCCCGCCCCCCTCCCCCGCCCCATCCTCCTCCTCCTCGTCCTCCTCCAGCGCGGGGGCGGATGTGGACTACTCGGCCCTGGAGAAGGAGGTGGACTTTGACTCCGACCCCATGGAGGAGTGCCTGCGGATCTTCAACGAGTCCACCAGCGTCAAGATGGAGGACAGAGGCCGGCTGGCCCGGCAGGTGAGGGCGCGGGTGCTCGGGCTGGGCTCAGGGGCGGAGGCAGAGCCGAGGGCCTGGTGAGGGACGTTCTGTCTGGAGTGGTTTCCAGTTGGCTCGGAGGCATGGGGTGGAGGCAGCTCCTCAGTGCTGGCCCCTGAGCCCGTTGAAATCTCAGGAGCTCAGGAGCTCTTGAGCGCCCGGGCGGCCCTGTTGCCCCTGTTGCCCCTCACCCACCCAGGGGTCACTGGCCGATGGCCACCAGCCAGGCTCCTGGGGCCACGTGCACACGGTCTGTTACCACTGACTGGCAGGGGGATATTGGCCCACCCTTCTAGCCCCTCTCCCCTCTCCTCCCCTTTCCTCCCTTCCCTGTCTCTTCTCCCCTCCTCCCTTCCCCCAATCTCTGTCTCTTCTCTTCCAGCTCCTCTGTCTCCTCCTCTCCTTGCCCGCTCCTCATCCCCTCCTGCCCCTCTCTCCTCCCCTCCCTCCTCCCTACCCCCAGCGTGGGGAGCTCTTGCTCTCCTGGGCCAGCCCTGGACCCCTGGGTCTCCTGGCCCCGTGTCCCCACATTGGCCACCAGGGGGCGCTCACTCCACACAGACTGAGCCCAAGTGCTCAGCCCGCAGCAGCTGGTGCGGCCCCAGGTGGTCTCGGTTTCCCAGTGTGCTTTCATTCTGCAGCCCTGGGGTCTCCAAGCCGGGGCCCTGGGTGCACAGGAGAGGTAGCCTTGGGCATCTGCAGAACGTGTGCCACCTGCCCACCCCCCCACCCCCCCGACTGCACCCACACAAAGCCCAGGGACTGTTGGCCCTGAGCCCTCAGCTGCTGTGCCTGGGGGCTGGACTGTTCCATTCCCCACTTGCCAGGGGCAGTTTGAGGTTGGGGTGTGTTGGTGTTGGCAGCGAAGGTGGACCCGTGCTGATGGACGGGCATGTGTCTTAGCCCCCCAAGGAAGAGAAGAGCGAGGAGAAGGGGCTTTCGGGTCTGACCACTCTGTTCCCCGGGCAGAAGAGAAGGATCTCCCACCTTTCCAAGCAAGGCCAGGAGGTAAGGTCCGCAGAGGCCAGGCCAGCAGGAGCTTTTTTTTTTTTTTTTTTTAAAGACGAGGTTGGCCTGGCTTGGTGGCTCCCGCCTGTAATCCCAGAACTTTGGGAGGCCGAGGCGGGTGGATCACCTGAGGTCAGGAGTTCGAAAACAGCCTGGCCAGCATGGCAAAACCCCGTCTGTACTGAAAATACAAAAATTAGCTGGGCGTGGTAGCGGGTGCTTGTAATAGCTACTAGGGAGGCTGAGGCAGGAGAATCGCTTGAACTCAGGAGGTAGAGTTTACAATGAGCCAAGATTGGTCCACTGCACTCCAGCCTGGGTGACAGAGCAAGACACTGTCTCAAAAAAAAATAATAATAATAATTAAAAAAAGGGGGGTCTTGCTTTGTCACCCAGGCTGGTCTTCCAACTCTTGACCTCAAGTGATCCTCCTGCCTCGGCCTCCCAGTGTTGGGATTATAGGCGTGAGCCACTGCACCCAGCTTCATCCCTCTGTTTGTTTGTTTGTTTGTGTTTTGTTTTTTCTTTTTTTTTTTTTTTTGAGACGGAGTCTCGCTGTGTTACCCAGGCTGGAGTGCAGTGGCACGATCGCCGCTCACTGCAACCTCCGCCTCCCAGGCTTAAGTGATTTTCCTGCCTCAGCCTCCTGAGTACCTGGGATTACAGGTGCCCACCACCACACCAGGCTAATTTTTGTATCTATAGTAGAGACGGGGTCTCACCATGTTGGCCAGGCTGGTCTCGTGATCCGCCTACCTCGGCCTCCCAAAATGCTGGGATTACAGACGTGAGCCACTGCGCCCAGAGGTGGGCAGATCACGAGTTCAGGAGTTCGAGACCAGCCTGGCCAACATGGTGAAACCCCGTCTCTATTAAAGATACAAAAAATTAGCCGGGCACGGTGGCACGCACCTGTAATCCCAGCTACTCGGGAGGCTGAGGCAGGAGAATTGCTTGAACCCGGGAGGCGGAGGATTCAGTGAGCCAAGATCATGCCATTGCGCTCCAGCCTGGGCGACAAGGCAAGACTCTGTCTCAAAAAAGTAGATGAATAAATAAAATAAAATGAGTTATCCATTCATACATTTCTGATTTCTTTGGGACATTGTTCCTGTAAATTTGTGATGCTTTTTGTAAAGCATCAGTGATTTCCCCATTCGTTCTTCCACCCAAGTTTTGCCATAAATTTGATGCTTAACATTTGCTTCAATTTTAGCAGAACTCCTGTTGCTTTGACTGGGGCTCTGTTGTAACTGATGTCTTTTTTTTAGTGCCTTAAACTCCGTCTGGTTCAGACATGTTATGACAAGTTAGTATCAGTTTATTTCGGGGCAGAAAACTTGAAAGCCATGCAAGTTTCGTCACAACACACGTTTTCCATGAGCTTTTTGAAGACACCTTATCTTTGACGCTGCCCGAGTCCCAGAGAGAACTGGCCCCTGCCCCTTCCTGTTAGATTGCCCGCGGTGCTGGGGCGGGGGCCAGAGCAGGGACAGCAGCCCCAGGGTGACCTCCCGCAGAGTGCGGCAGACTGTCTGCTGCGCGATGTGCGGCCTGGGCTTGGGCCAGTTGTCCAGCTCTGAGCCCCGGTGTCCTCTGTAGCCCGGAGACAGTAGTGCTTGTCAGGCCCCTGTGCAGACGTGGCGAGGTAGTGCGAGAAAAGCAGAGAGCCTGGCTCCGGGGTCAGCAGCCAGGAGAGTCCCAGTTGCTCCAGTCCCAGAGCCTCCCCAGAGGAGGGGCTTTGAGGAAGATTAGGCGTAGTGGGATTGGATTGGAGTGCCAGTCTAATCGGGGTAGTCCCGCCCACCCATGCCTTATCAGGGCTGAGGACACAGCCTGGGCACTGGGAGACACTGGGAGTGGGGAAGCTACATGGCACTGAGGACCACTGCCCCGTGCTGCTTCCCCCCAGTGTGCCCAGCAGCTCAGAAGGCAGCCAGAGAGGTGGTGCCTCCGGCCCCCGAGCTCCAGCCACCCTCTCCCAAGCCTGCCCGGGGCCGCCTGCTCCAGGTGCCCCCACTGTGCTGCCAGGCCTTAGCATTTGTGGTGATGCAGGCGGAGCCCCCGAGGAGGACTCCCGCGGTGCCCCCGGCCCGGCCCCCGACGGCGCAGGAGGTGTGCTACCTGCGGGCCCAGCAGGCGCAGAGGGCATCGGCGAGCTTGCTGCAGGCCCCCGCCAGGCTGGCGGAGAAGTCGCCCTCTGTCCACATTTCCGCCCCTGGCGAGAAGAGGAGGATTGCCCACATTCCCAACCCCCGCCTGGCTGCAGGTGAGTCCTGGCCCAGGAGGCCTGTGCCAGGGGGCCGTGGGCGTGTGGGCAGGAGAGGTGGCACCCCGAGGTCTCTGAGCTCACCTGAACCACATGGTGCTTGCTCATGGGGTGACCTTGGGCCCCCTCCTTGGAGCCCTCAGCCTGCCTGTCTGTGAAATGGGGACTGTTGAGGGGTGCAAGAGGCCTGGCCCAGCACCTTCCTTCCTTGACCCAGCTCTGGGGTTACTAGGAGTCCAACAGCCTGCTGGGGACTGGGCTGAACCAGGGCCTGAGCCTGTGGTTCCAGGGAATGGGGAGCCATGTCGGGGTGCCTGGCATTGGGTGGGGAGCAGGCTCCTGCAGGTGTGGCTTTCTGCCTGGCGTGAGTGGGGGGCGTGGCCTCTGATGGAAAAGAGCACTGTCTTCCCAGGAGTGGGGCTGTATTTCCTTTACTCCGAGGGGCACTTCCCCCCCAGCAGAGTCTTGTAGAAAGTCGGGCCAGGCCTCAGTGGTGGGTGGACAGGACTCTTCATGGGGGGTTGTCCTGTCTCTTGCATCTTCACATCAGTGGTGTCTGTAGAGCGAGAAAGTGTCCCTGGAGGCAGGTCACAGGTGAGGGTCCCCCAGAAAGCTCCTAAAAAATGCAGGTTCTGGTCTGGAGGCTGGGAAAGGTCTGTGTGTCTGGCAAGCTCCCTGGGAGGGCATGGCTGCTGTCCGAGGACCACCCTGAGCAGCCTGCTGGTTTGGAGCCCCTGCCTCCCTGGCGCTGGCCGGAGAGCCTTAGGGCCAGCCCTGGTGATTCCCCTACAGATCCCACGGATCCCACGGCCCTCCTGTGCTGGACCTGGACTGAGGCCCTCCTTGGGGAGAGCTCTCCAGGCCACTCTGACCTCCCCTCCCCAGAGCCCCTCACGGCTGAGACCTTAGCCCCAGGGAGGGGAAATCTTTGAGTTGGGCCTATCCCAGGACCCCACACACTTCCCGTCTGTGTCTCCGCGCCGCGGTTGTCCTGTTGCTGATCCATGGTGGGTGCTGAGCTGTCGCAGTGCCCTCAGGGCCCGCTGCCTGAAGGGAGTCTGGCGTCCCAAGTGCTGGCAGTGCTGCAGGGCGGGCTCATCTGGCTTGGAGGACTCCTGTGGCTTCCTGTGCTCGCCCCTAGCGTGCGGCCGAGGGAGCCTAGAGGGTCTCTGACCATTCCTGAAGAGCAAACCCTCCACTGCAAGAGGCGCATGCCAGCCTGGCGGGCAGCCTGCTTCCTTCCTGGGCGGCCCGCGGTAGCATGAGCAGACTCAGCCTGCCTCCCTTGCACCTTCCGGGGCCAGATGGCATTTCGAGGGATGTCGCTCTGAGACTAGGGCCAGATGTCCCCGCCCACAGCTCCCCTTCCTGGGTCGGTGCCGAGCCCCTAGTCCAGAAGTCCCCCTGCCACACAGACATACATGCCCAGGTTGCAGCTGCCCGCTTGGCCAGCCGTCCGAAACAGCCCCTGCAGGCCTGGCCTCCTCCCTCTGGTTTGTGACTTCATCAAAGGCTGAGGCAGAACACAGAGGCCGCCGGGCAGGGCAAAGCCACTGGTCACAATGAGCAGGTGGGGGCACCTGAGACCCTCCGGTCCTCTGTCCGGGAGCCAGGGCCTTTCCCTCAGACATCGATGCCTTGGGCTTGGGGTCAGAACACGTGGCAGAGGCCTGGACCACCCCACCGGTGACGTGGCCTGAGCGGCCTCCGCAGCCTGATCTGTGTCCTCTGCCTCGATGGACTTGCCTGAAGGCAGCTAGAGCCTGATGTCATTGCGCAGCCCCAGCCCCTCACCCCGGCCCAGCCCCCTGCACGCGGAGATGCATGTGCTGCTGGCGCTGAGCGGCCGCGGCTGCCTGGTGCTCCGCCATGTGGTGATGGGCAGCCACTCGCCCTGTGCCCACACCCCCTGTGCCCCGCCAGCCCCCACAGGTGCCAAGAGGACCCTTGCGGCCAGCGGCAGCCAGCCCTCCAACGGCCCCGAGCTGGGCGGCCAGCAGCTGAAAACACGCACATTGTCGGGGATGGCGTCTAAGACTACCACCACCATCACCCCTAAGCGAATCGCCCACAGTCCATCCTTACAGGTAGCCCCTCCCATCTCAGCCAGGACCACCCCCCCCAAGACCACGCCCTGAGGCCCGGCCTCATGGTGGCCCAGCCCCTCCCGGCCACGTGGGACCTGCAGAGGGCCAGCCTCGCCCCTACCCTGCGGGCCTTCCTGCTCCACACCGCAGTACAGCCTTCACCTTCCCTCCCCATGCCCTGGTGGTTTTTGTTTTTTGTTTTTGTTATTTTTTTTTTTGAGACGGAGTCTTGCTTTCTCTCCCAGGCTGGAGTGCAGTGGCGCGATCTCGGCTCACTGAAAGCTCTGCCTCCTGGGTTCACGCCATTCTCCGGCCTCAGCCTCCTGAGTAGCTGGGACTACAGGCGCCCACCACCACGCCTGGCTGTTTTTGTATTTTTAGTAGAGACGGGGTTTCACTGTGTTAGCCAGGATGATCTCGATCTTCTGACCTCGTGATCCACCCGCCTCGGCCTCCCAAAGTGCTGGGATTACAGGCGTGAGCCACCGCGCCCGACCGCTCTGGTGGTTTTTTTTTGTTTTGTCTTGTTTTGTTTTTTTGGTTTGTTGGTGTTTTTTTTTTTTTCTTTAGAGACAGGGTCTCTGTTGCCCAGGCTAGAGTGCAGGGGCGCAATCATGGCTCACTGCAGCCTCGATCTCCTGGGCTCAAGCGATCCTTCCACCTCAGCCTCCTGAGGAGCTGGGACCACAAGCCGGTGTCATCACACCCCAACTAATAATTTTGTTTTTTATTTTGTAGAGACAGGGTTTTGCCACGTTGTCCAGGATGATCTTGAACTCTTGGCCTCAAGTGATCCTCCTGCCTCAGCCTCCCAAAGTGCTGGGATTACAGGCGTGAGCCACCACGCCTGGCCTTGTTTTGTTTTTAATTAATAGACTTTATGTTTTTTGAGCAACTTTAGGTTTCTAGGAAAATTGAGCAGAAAGTACAGCAAGTTCCTGTGTGCCCCCATGGCCTCAGTTTCCCACGCCCTTAGTTCCCCTGCCCTCAGTTTCCCCTGCCGCTCCTGTCTTGCCTTGGCGTGTCTGTCCCTACTGGAGCCAGGCTGATCTGTCCCAGCGCACCTCACTGTTGCCTCCAGCCAAGGGCACGGCCTCATCGCGTCTGCGTTCCCCACTGGAGGCCTTGTGGAGGCCCTCACCCACGGCTGCTTTTGCCTTCCCTCTAGAGTTTAAAGAAACCCATTATCCCCAAAGAGTTTGGGGGCAAAGTCCCCACTGTCATCCGCCAGCGCTATCTCAACCTGTTCATCGAGGAGTGTCTCAAGTTCTGTACCTCCAACCAGGAGGCCATAGAGAAGGTGAGGTCCTGGAGTTCCTATCTGGCCGGCCGGGTGGGGACTAGGGGTCCAGGGTGGTACCCAGACATCCCCCGGCCTCTCAGCCGCAGCTGCGACCCGGAGCTGCCTGGGAGAGATGCAAGTCCCCGACCCCATGGCGACCCCATGGTGACCCCACCGCTGGGGCTCCCCGGCACCAGGCAGACATGGCCTCAGCTGGGCACCGCGTGTCCCCCAGGCACTGAATGAGGAGAAGGTGGCCTATGATCGCAGCCCCAGCAAGAACATCTACCTGAATGTGGCCGTGAACACCCTCAAGAAGCTCAGGGGCCTGGCCCCCAGCGCCATGCCCGGCCTCAGCAGTGAGTCCCGGCGGGCGGGGCCTCAGCAGTGAGTCCTGGCGGGTGGGCGGGGGAGGTTCGGGGTTGCTCTTGGGGTGGCAGCTGGGCTGGGACCCTCGCTGGGACCTTCACAGCCCTGAGCTCAGCCACAGTCTCACACAAAAGGAAAGCGCGGGTGCTGTGGGGGGGTTGCCTGCTGCCTGGTTCCCAGGCTTCTGTGTAGGACGGGCCTAGCCCTGGGGTCCTCGCTGTCAGCCGCCTTCCTCTGCTGAGTCGGGTCTCCGAGCCGAGCCGAGCCGAGGGGCCGCCTGCTAATGGAGCCGCGGCAGCCTCTTCAAAGCAGGAGGCCCAGGGCTGGGCGAGCTCCATGCATTAAGCTCTGGGGAGGAAGAAAGCAGAGACCTGGGCGTTTCATTGCAGCCTCTCCAGGCTGCATTAAGCTATCATCGGCCCCCGCCCCCATCCCCGCCTCTATTAGCACTTGGAGGGGCCCTGGGTTGGCGTCGCAGGCTGGGTGGCCCGTGAAGGCTCAAAGCCCTCGAAAGCCATTAGATCCCCCATGCTGTTCTCCCGGCCCTTCCCACTTCGCTTGAGGGGAGGGGACGAAGACTTTGGGTGTGGGGCCTCCGTGCAGCTCTGGGGCCTGCAGAGCTGGTGGCTGCCCTGTGTCCCCGGCCCACCGCATGTCTGCCTCTCCTGTTCCAGTCAGGCTGAAACCCGGGGTCAGTGGGGCGCTGTCCCAGAAAGGGGGAGTTGAGGCAGAGGTCTGAGGAGGGCAGGGTGAGTGGGAGAGCAGGCGGGGCGGGGGTCTCAGCCAGCTAGTTCACACCCTCCTCTCCTCCCTCCCTTCCTTCCAGAAACCAGTGGCCGCAGGGTTGTGTCCCACGAGGTGGTGTTGGGGGGCAGGTTGGCCGCCAAGACCAGCTTCTCGCTCAGCCGTCCAAGCAGCCCCCGGGTGGAGGACCTGAAAGGTAAGGCCCTGCCCCTGCTCTGCCACATGGTGCTTTGTGGGCCCCTGCCGGCCCAGCCGCCTTTCCCAGTGGTGTCCACCGCCCCGCGGGCCGTCCCAGGCAGGGGCTGACCACCGTGCCTTGTCCACAGGGGCTGCCCTGTACAGCCGCCTCAGGGAGTACCTGCTCACTCAGGACCAGCTCAAGGAGAACGGCTACCCCTTCCCGCACCCAGAGCGGCCCGGGGGCGCAATCATCTTCACAGCTGAGGAGAAGAGGCCCAAGGACTGTGAGTCGATGGCCTGCAACGGCCTAGGAGGGCAGGTGCGGGACGTGGGCAAGGCCGGGCATGCGGGCCCCAGCGTGAGCCTCAGCTTCCACCCGGGTCCCCACCCACAGCTTCCTGCAGGACCTGCTGCCGCTGTGGCACCGAGTACCTCGTGTCCTCTTCAGGCCGCTGCGTCCGGGATGAGGAGTGTTACTACCACTGGGGACGGCTGCGCCGGAACCGGGGTAAGGCCTTACCCGGGTCCTCCCCCTTCCCACCCATGGCCCCCGGAACCTGGGCCCTCCCTTGATGCCCCCAGAACCGGGGTAAGGCCTTACCCAGGCCCTCCATCCCACCCAAGGTCCCTGGGCTGCACCGTCCCTGGCAGAGCCGGGGCTAGCCCTTGGCCTCATTTTCTCTCCACCTGTTCTTTATGCAAAAGTAAGACAAGAACTTTCTCATGACAACGTTCAAATGCCACCACCTGAAAGGCCCTGTGTCTCTGCCTTCCTGTGCCCTTGGTCCATGGAAATGTGGAGGCTGCTGGCCCCAGGAGTGGAGGGGCTTGTCCCACCCTTGGCCTGGTGGTTCTATTCAATCCCCCAGGCAACCACGCAGCCACGCTCAGGGCACATGGCCAGCCTTGCACAGCCCTGCGGCAGCCCCTAAAGCCATCGCCTCAGGGGTACGTGGAGGGTCCTGCCCGAGGCAGTGCTGCCCAAGAGGCCTCTGCACAGTGCGCTGGTCTCCCTGGATCCAGGCCTGGGCGTCCTGGCTGTCACACTATTGCCGGGGCCTGGTCTGCTTCCAGCTCCGCCAAGAGGCTGAGGCCTCCTGTCCTCAGTCCTCACTCCCTAGTAGGGCTCGGTAGATGCAGGTGGTCAGTGCCCCGGGGGCTGTGGAGTGGGCCTGGCCGGGCCCTGACTGTGTGTCTGTGTCCCCTGCAGTGGCTGGAGGCTGGGAGACCCAGTACATGTGCTGCTCAGCTGCCGCCGGCTCTGTCGGCTGCCAGGTCGCAAAGGTGAGCCCTGGCGTCCCGGTCCCCTCTGCCTGTTCTCAACAGACTTCTGCCTCCCCGTCGTTGGTGTGGGGTCTCGGGACACAGCACAGTCCTGGGCTCAGGGTCTGGGCCCCCGGGCAGCTTTTCTTGTGTTACCCAGAGAACGTAGCATCCGTAGGCCCCAGGCCCTGTCCCTGGCCGCTTCCCATCCTGGGAAGCCGTCCTCCCTGTGTCTTCTTGGCAAGCCCCCTTCCCCACCTGCTCACCAGGGTCCCAACCAGTGAACGGGCGTGATGGATGGATAGGACGGTCCCGAAGGGCTCAGAGATGTGCTGCTTCCACCCCCACCCCCACTGCACCCCGAAGCTGCCCTCACCTGCCTTCTCCACCCCCAGCAACATGTGCAGGATGGCCGGAAGGAGCGCCTTGAGGGCTTCGTGAAGACCTTTGAGAAAGAGCTCTCAGGAGACACCCACCCGGGGATCTACGCCCTGGATTGCGAGATGGTGAGGCCGTTCTCTGCCCAGCCTCAGGTTTAGGATGGGGGAGGACCTGGCCTGGTGCGGCTGCCCTATATGGCCCCATCTGGGCCTGGGTCACCGGCCAGCGCTCAGGGTTTCTCTCGCAGCACCGGTGCCTGTGGCTCCTGCCCTGGACCAACACCCCATACTTCCCAGCAGAGCCAAGTGCACCGGGCACTGGGCCCTGGCTCTGCCTGTGAATGGGAGGCAGGAGGGCTTTGGGAAAGGGGGTTGCTGAGGTCACACCCCACTCGGCCTCTCCTAGAAGTCCCACAGTCTCTGGCTGCTTCCTCTGCCTGGAGGGGCTCTGGAGACCCAAAGAGGGGCAGGGGAGGGGAGGGAGGGAGGCCGGTGCCTGGTGCACATCTGAGGCGCATCCCTCGCCCGCAGTCCTACACCACATATGGCCTGGAGCTGACGCGCGTCACGGTGGTCGACACGGACGTGCATGTGGTTTATGACACCTTCGTGAAGCCCGACAACGAGATCGTGGACTACAACACCAGGTGTGGCCAGTGCCCTCCGCGAGCCGGGAGCCCTCCCCGCCGCCTCTCCCCAGGGACCCACCCTCCCCACCCCACCAGCCAGTGCTTCCAGGCTGAGCCCAGGTGCCCCTCCTGCCCGTTCCCCCAGGTTTTCGGGGGTGACGGAGGCTGACCTTGCCGACACAAGCGTCACGCTGCGTGACGTCCAGGCCGTTCTGCTGAGCATGTTCAGCGCTGACACCATCCTCATCGGACACAGCCTGGAGAGCGACCTCCTGGCCCTGAAGGTGCCCTGCCAGCCCGGGTCCCGCGCGGTTCTCCAGCAGGACCTGCGCAGGCCCCACGTGCGCTGACCTCTGCCGCTGCCCACAGGTCATCCACAGCACCGTGGTGGACACGTCTGTGCTCTTCCCCCACCGCCTGGGCCTCCCCTACAAGCGGTCCCTGCGGAACCTCATGGCCGACTACCTCAGACAGATCATCCAGGACAATGGTGAGTGCCGGTGCCTGCCCTGGGGCCGTCCCTGCGTGGGGGCCGGGTGCTCACCGCATCTGCCCTGCAGTGGACGGGCACAGCTCCAGTGAGGACGCCGGCGCCTGCATGCACCTGGTGATCTGGAAGGTTCGAGAAGACGCCAAGACCAAGCGATGACGCCTGCCCGCCTCCCACCCGCCTCTCCTGCCGCCCCGCTGGTCCTTAGCCTCAGGCCTCTTCCAAAACAGTGCAATAAATCTCCGGTAACCCGTCCACCTGGCCCAGGCAGCCCAGAGCAGCGGGATGAGCTGGCGGCCAGAGAACGCCCAGCCCAGCCCAGCCCACCCCTGCTCACGTCCTGCCGCACCCCTCCGCCCGTCCCCACCCTCTGCCCCCCAGCCCTCTGGCGTCTCTAGAAACTGCTGCTGATGGAGACCAGGACAGAGCCCGCCCCCACCCGGCCCGCAGCCCCTCCTGCCCCTCCTGCCAGGCCCTCCCTCCCAGGTGGTGGCCGGCACCTCTGCTCCTCACGTGGGTCGCGGGGTGGGCTTGTCCCGGGTTTGTTTGAGACAGTCTTTTTTTATTTTGTATTGTTATTTTTATTATTTTTAATTTAAACCTGATGACTTGCACAGCATCTTTCCCACCGGGAAGAGTGGGCCTGCTGCCTTCCCTCCTGCGGGGTGGGGGTGGGACAGACCCCAGTGGGGGCTAGGGCCACACTCAGCCCAGCGTGGGCTGGACCCGTCCCCGTGCTCCAGGGGCTGGCCTGTCTTCAGGGGGCGCCGGCTTCCACCACTTGCCGTCCCACCCCTGCACTCCGTGACCTCTGAGAACCCAGCAGGCCCCTCATTAGCCCCAGGGTCTGCCGTTGGGAGGGAGCCCACCGGCCTCCGGACACTGTCTTCCCGCCAGAGCCCCGTCCTCCTCTGCGGGGCTCTCCGGACCCCCTTCCCCCTCACCTCCAGGCAGGGACAGAATAAATGTTTGTATGGATTTTAGATGTGGTGGTGGTCTTGGTCTTGGTGCCTGGTGAGGCCTCTGCATGTGTCTCAGGGAGGCCACTGTCCCTGCAGCCGGGACTGATTCTCTTCCCATCAACGCAGAGAAAACAGAGCAGTGAAACTTTCCCTCACAAAAGCTGGCCCAGGGCTGGCTCCCCTAGGGCTGGGCCACACCTGCTGTGGGGTCCCAGTTCCAGCCCCAGATCATGGGCCACCATCCTGCAGCTTCTAGTGCCTCTCGGACAGTGGGTGGTGTCCCCAGCCCTGTGTGGAGCTGGGCCCTGTGCACAGAGCTGGCTTCCCTCTCTGCCTTGCCCAGAGATAGGGACTGCACACAGATGGTGAGAGGGGGTTAAAGAGACTGGGAGCTGCTGTGTGTTGCCCGTCAAAGGATGGAGTGCAGACACGGAAAGCTGCTCCGGCCCTTGCCAGGAAATGCCACACATCGTGTGGTGCATGCACGTCTCAGGCAACCTTGGTTGCATCGGGACCCCATTTGGGAATGGGAGGCCCAGCGGTGTTTAGGTCCCACTTTTTATTGACCTCAAGTAGAAAAAGTGATGAGCCTCGCGGGACAGGACCCAGCAGCTGGGGGCAGGTTGCCTGGAGTGGGTTTCCTGCCACCCTGGTCTTGGGCTTCTGCTGAAGGGCAAGGCCAAGGGTGCAGGTCCCGGGATGAGGACGTGGAGGCCCTCCCCAGAGGACTCTGTCCCAAGGCTCCCTTCCTGCTTCTGGGCTCTGCATCTCTCCAGGGCCCTCCTGGGGGACCGTGGTTAGGCCAGGCCCCTCCACCCTCGAGGGCTGTTCTTGTGACTAGGTGACTCCCCACCTCTTCTGTAAAGGAGTTGTTTTCTTTTTCTTTATTTTTGAGACACAGTCTCGCTTTGTCACCCAATCTCAGCTTGCTGCAACTTCTGTCTGCCAAGTAGCTGGGATTATGGCCGTGCCATCACACCTGGCTAATTTTGTATTTTTAGTAGAGATGGGGTTTCACCACGTTGGCCAAGCTGGTCTCGAACTCCTGACCTCAAGTGATCCACCTGCCTCGGCCTCCCAAAGTGTTGGGATTACAGGCATGAGCCACTGTGCCAGGCTCTGTGTTCTAAATAAATGTCGCAGGCGTGTATTTGCTGTTTCTGTGCATTCCCATGTGATGTCTGCCTCCCCCTTCCCAGAACGCACCTGGTGCCTCAGGACATAGCCCACGGGGGGTTCCAAGGCTGGCCAGCCCTGGCTTCAGCCCCCAGGGACTCCCTTCAGCTTGTGAAGCCACCTGTTGCCACTAGAGGCCTCAGGGCCTTTGCACAAGTGCCCTGGGCAAGCTCCTGCCCCCAGATAGTGCCCCCTGCGAAGGCTGGGGTCGGGGAATCTGGTCCTCACAGCTGCACCCAACCAGGTCTCTTCTAAAGTTTATGAGAACAGTGTGTTCAAACCCCCAGCCCCGGCTCTTTTTCATAACCACTGAGCAAGCAAGCGCAGGGGAAGTGTTGAAGGAATGAAAGGAGAGAAGTCAAACACAGTGGCCTGCCTGCCTGCTTGTGGTCCCAGCTACTCTGGAGGCTGAGGCAGGAGGATCGCTTGAGCCCAGGAGGTGGAGGCTGCAGTGAGCTCTGATCGCACCACTGCACTCCAGCCCGGGTGACACAGTGAGACTCTGTCTCTAAAAAAAGAGAGGTTCCCTGGCAGCCTCCAGGGCCAAGCAGGCTTCCAACTTGGGCTTCCAAAGAAACAGTTTGTGATCACCGAGAGCCCTCAGGTGGTTGCCGCTTTGATGGGGGAGGTGGCCTCCCTATCCCCCTCCACCCATGTTTGCCTCTCCCTTTGGGCCCTCACCCCAGGTAGCCTCACTCATTTCATCTTCAACAGCCCCTCCGCACACACTTTCTGACCCTGGCTCCAGGCCCTATCTCTGGCCTGGACCCGCCCTAGCCTCGTCGCTGAACTCACCCCTGCCACTTCTTCAGTAAGGATCCCTGAGCCCCTGCCTCCTGCTGGAAAGAACCCTGCGGGCTTCCTCTTGGCCTTAGGGTGGTCTCAATGGCTATAACAGCCTCTCCCCAGCCTGGTGCTCGGCCCTGCATCTGCGCCTACGAGGCGCTCGTTGAACGTGTATGGGATGAATGAACGAACCCAGGACACGAATCAGACATGACTTACATATCTGCCGTTACCTGTGGTCCTTCCTCCTGCACTCTGCCACGCTGGCCCCACCGCCTCAGCCCCGTCAGGTCTGCAAGGCCCATTCCGGCCTGACCCAGGCCCACCTTTACAAGAACCCTTCCAACCCCGCCCTGCGGTGCAGGTTCTTCCTGCTCCCTGACCGAGCCCGGCCCGGCCCTGCCCTGACACCCTCTTCCCTTTCAGGCTCCGCCCCTTCACTGGCACTGCTCCCTAAGGCCCTCCCAAGGCCCTGCCTTCTGTCCTGGACCCATCCTGAGCGCCCTCCTACCCCGACCCTGCTCTGCGCGGCCCCGCCTTCCCCCTTTGTCACGCCCCCGATCCCAGCCCCGCCCCTACCTTGACACTGCTTTGCAAGGCCATGCTCAACCCCTCCTCCCTCTTTGGCCACGCCCCTGGATCCTGGCCCCGCCCCTACCTATACCCCGCTCTGCGCGGCCCCGCCTCCCTCTTTGGCCACGCCCCGGGTCCTGGCCCCGCCCCTACTCTGACTCTGCTCAGCGACACCCCCGTTCGGCCCCGCCTTCCTCCTTTGTAACGGCTCCGGATCCCATGCCCCGCCCCTACCATAACACTGCTCCGCTAGGCCATGCTCAATCCCGCTTCCCGCTTCGGCCAATCCCCTGAGTCCTGGCCCCGCCCCTACTCTGACTTTGCTGAGCGAGGCGCCGCTCAGCTTCGCCTTCCTTTTAGCCGCTTCCGCAAAGTCCCGGCCCCTCCCCAAACCCAGGCACCGCTCCCGACCGTCTTCTATCCTGGCCTGTTCTGCGAGGCTCTGCTCGGCCCCGCCCTTCTGCCGTGACCACGTCCCTGAGGCCTGACCCCGATCCTGCTCGGCCGTGCTCCCCTCCGCCCCACCCTCGAGGCCCCGCCCCTTCTTCGCCTTGGCCCCACCCACCCCTCCAGGCCCCGCCCTCGGCCCCCTTCCGGACTCCGAACTGGCTCCGCCTTCGCCTTGGCCGGGCCCCGAGGCCCCGCCCCGAGACCCCGCCCCCCGTTTCAGGACCGTTGGCACCAGGCTAACGGTTCCACCACGTCCGCCGCCCTGGACGCCCGCGGCCTGCCCCTCCCTGCCTGTCCTGCGCCGGTGAGCGGCGGGTGCTCCCACTGCTGTGCGTCCCCGGGAGCCCGCGCACCCTCTCTGGTCTCCACCCAGGCTGAGAGCTGGGGTCGTGGCGGCGGGGGTGGAGAGGGCTCCCCTGGAGGTTCGCGCGGTCGGGGCCCGGGGGCGGGTGCAGACAGCCCTGGACTCTGGAGCCCTGTCCACGGCGGTCCTGTGCCTCTGCGGCTGCGGGAAGACAGGGTGGGGGGCTTCCGAGTAATGGGGCGTCCCAGTTAGTGAGGGGGCAGGAAGCCAGCCCTGTGTCCCTGTCTGTTTCTGCCCCCAGATACACTTTGAGTGGATTCTGGCCATTTGAGCATTCTCTCCAGCTCTCCAATCCCCAGTCTGCCCCCACGGGGGTCTCCCCCACCTCTCCCCTGTCCCACAGCCTAAAGCCCTCTTCGCCCTGAACCTCCCTTTTCCTTATGTGGTGAATGGGCACTGGCCCCGCTCAGACTCCCAGGAGCACCAGAGCTGGCCCTGAGCCAAGCTGTCCCCCACCAGTACCTGGGGACACGGGTGACTCAGACGTGACTCAGGAAGGCTCAGGTCCTGCTGGCATCCGCGGAGGTGAGAAGGTGATCAGAGCTGGGATGGGGGACTCCCCAGGCAGAGGGGCACCCCAGAGGAGGCACGAGGCCCAGCCTGGCCGGGCTGGGAAGTATGAATGGAGACCAGAAAGGTGAGGACAGGTGCACCGGGCGGCCGGAACACAGGGGCAGGGGCTTGGCGGGGAGGGCGCTGCTAGAGAGCTGGCAAGTGGGGGGCCGATTGCTGGCATCTAGGGCTGGTTTGCCCATCCTCATAGGGGGCCAAACCAGGGCCCCCAGTGCAGGGCTAGAGCCAGACCCACATTCCTGAACCTGCTAGTGGAGAAGATTCCAGGATCTTCTGACGATGTGCCGTCTGCCTCCATCACCCCCATCAGAGTTTGCTGCCCAGCCTGGGGGAGGGGGTGAGGAGGGGGGTGGCCATGCCTGACCCTCATGCTGTGTTTTGAGAAATAACATATAGCCCGGGGGTCCCGTTCAGTCAGTGAACAGATGACTGAGCCCCTAAGCTGGTGCTACATGGGGAGAGGGGCAGGAGGCCGTCAGTGAAACCAGGAGGAGGTGAGAGTGGTCCTTTCAGGAAAAGCGAGGTGTGGGGAGCAGTGGCCGGAGGCTGGCATGGCCAGAGGCTGGCATGGCTGGCAGTAGAGTCCTTCCAGGCTGTACTGGCGGGAGGCGACCAGGGTGGCTGGCGGGAGACACTGGCAGATGGGTTGTTGCAGGTTTGAGGATCATCTTGGGGTCCCCTGGGTCTCAGGGTGTCCAAGGCAAGACACACAGCCTATGGCTGGACATTCAGAGCCTGGGGGGGAGGCTGCAGATGAGTGTAGGAGGTAGCATTTGAGAGGGTCGGCCCCTAGGCTGTGAGCTCCTTGAAGACCAAGTGCTGCCCAGCAAGGGCTGGGGCCACTGCTGTGACCCGGGGCCCTTCTCTCCCACAGCCCCACCAGCATGGGCAGCCTCGGCCAGACAGAAGATCTCCAAGATGAGGACAGGAACTCAGGTGCTGATCCTGGGTGGAGGGGGCGGTGCACGTGGGAGGGATTAAGCAGTTCAGGCCTGGCAAGGCGCGGTGGCTCTCGCCTGTAATCCCAGCACTTTGGGAGGCTGAGGCGGGTGGATCACTTTAGGTCAGGGGTTCAAGAGCCTGGGCAACATGGAGAAACCCCGTTTCTACTAAAAGTATGAAAATTAGCTGGGCGTGGTGACGTATGCCTGTAATTCCAGCTACCTGGGAGGCTGAGACAGGAGAATCACTTGAACCCAGGAGGTGGAGGTTGCAGTGAGCCGAGATTGTGCTACTGCACTCCAGCTTGGGTGACAGAGCAAGACTCCATCTCAAAAAAAAAAAAAAAAAAAGTGCAGGGCTGAGGCTGAGACGGACGGGGGCCCCCCAGACCTGCACATCAGGCCTTGCCTAGGATTCTCATTTGGTTTCTAGTAGTCTCCAACCCTAGTACTGACTGGGTTTGGGGGATTTGGCGGTTGCATGCCCAGAAAGAGCTGGGCCGCCAGCTGGATGTATGGCCTTGGACACCCAAGAGCCATCACTGAGCCTCAGTTTACCCGCCTCTGTAAAATGTATAGGCCTGAACGGTCTCCCAGGGCCTGTTCTCTGCGTCTCAGGACAGGCCCCTGGCTGGGGGGTGTGGGTGGCCACTCTCGAAATCCACTTGTGCTGGTGCCAACTATGGGCAGGGGTCTGGTAGGTCCCCAGGTGGTGCCTGCTGCCCGACTGTCTGTTTGTTTACGGGCTCCGACATCTTGGCCCTCCCCGGCGCCTGGGTCCCGAGGGCCCCATTAGCCCTCCTCCGGGCGGTCATTAGGGGTGTTTGTCCTGGGCCTCGAGCTCCAGCGACGCCCGGCTCTCTCGCTGCAGCATTCACCTGGGAGGTCCAGGCCAACAACTGCGCCTACAATGCGCAGTTCAAGGAGAAGGTGTTCCTGTGCTGGCAGAGGAAGAAATACAAGGTGGGCGGCCCCTCCCGCACCTCCCCGGCCCCCAGAGGAGCTGCCGTGGTACCCTTGGGGAATCTATTTTTTGCTCCTCATGAGTCCTGCCTCTGCTTGTATTTGCTCGATAGTTTTCTTTTTACTTTTTCTTTTTCTTTCTTTTTTTTTTTTTTTGAGACAGAGTCTCCCTCTGTCACCTAGGCTAGAGTGCAGTGGTGAGATCTTGGCTCACTGCAACCTCCACCTCCTGGGCTCAAGCAATTCTCCTGCCTCAGCCTTCCAAGTAGCTGGGATTACAGGCATGCACCACCACGCCCGGCTAATTTTTGTATTTTTAGTAGAGACAGTTTCACCATGTTGGCCAGGCTGGTCTTGAACTCCTGATCTCAGGTGATCCACCCACCTCGGCCTCCCAAAGTGCTGGGATTACAGGTGTAAGCCACTGTGCCCAGCCTCTTTTTTCTTTTTTCTGTTTTGTTTTAAGATGGAGTCTTGCTCTGTTGCCCAGGCTGGAGTGCAGTGGCGAGATCTCAGCTCACTGCAACCTCCGCCTCCCGGGTTCAAGCGATTCTCCTGCCTGAGACTCCCGAGTAGCTGGGATTACAGACACCCACAACCACGCCCGGCTAATTTTTTGCATCTTTAGTAGAGATGGAGTTTCATCATGTTGGCCAGGCTGGTCTGGAACTCCTGACCTCAAGCGATCCACCCACCTCGACCTCCCAAAATGCTGGGATTACAGGGGTGAGCCACCATGTCCGGCCGATATTTTTATTTTCATCTCAAGGACCGAACTGCCCGTCCTAACCAAATCACTGGTTTGGCACAAGAGTTCTGTGCATCTCATTTGCCCTGTCCCAGTGCACGTGAGGGTCAGTTAATACCCAACCTGAAAGTACAATGTGTCCATCGGGGCCCTACCTGAAATCCTCTTGGGTGTCTTGCTTTAGGAAATGCTGGTCACAGCTCAATGAGTCTTTGCACTCAGTAGAAGCTCGATTAATGCTGGCTCCAGGCTTTTACATTACTGAGCAGGTGCTCAGTAAATGCTGCCCTGAGGCCTTGCATTCAGCAGGTGCTCAGTAACTGCTGGCTCAGTAGGTGCTTAACGAATGCTGTCCCATAGCCCAGAGGATGCTGGGCGAGGCCAAGTGGGGTAGGTCTGGCCTCGGGCACCCCCATCCCCTGGCCTGGACGGCACCCACCTGCCAGGCGGCCCACGGCTCTCGTTCCAGACCAACGTCATCCGCACGGCCAAGTACAACTTCTTCTCGTTCCTGCCGCTGAACCTGTACGAGCAGTTCCACCGTGTGTCCAACCTGTTCTTCCTCCTCGTCATCATCCTGCAGGTGAGGCGCGTCGCCTCCTCCAGGAAGTCCCCCCTAGCCACCTGGCAGCATCAATGTATTTGTCTGTGTGATGGGTGGGTTCACGTCCCACTCCTCACGGACTGGGACCCTCAGCGCTGAGTCCCTACTACACTGCCCAGGGCCTGGCGCACAAGAGGCACTCAATACATGTCGAATGACGAAGGTGGATGGACGGACCCTCCAGGTCTGAGGACGGCACCCTCTCCACGCCCCGCTGGTTCCTGCTGGGCAGGGCTGGGCATCGGGAGGCATAGCTGTTCCCCAGCCTAGACGGCCTCGGCCATGCAGCTCCCTTGGCCCCCGCCCTCCTAGCTGACCTCAGAGGTGAGGGGGAAGGAGGAGCCCAGAGCATGTTCTCGGGACCTGCGGAGCCACTTCCTGGTACCTGGGTGGTCCAGGCCAGCGTGGGGCCGGCATCCGGCCAGGGGTGCTGTTTTCAGAGCACCCACTCTCACCCAACATCTCATTTCTGTTCTGGATAGAGAGGTTCTCCTTTTATCCATCAGGTCATTCAGCATTAATGGGAGTGCCTACTATGTGCAGGCCACTGGCCAGGCGCCAGGGTAGGGGATGGTGGAGCTCACACCTGCAGGGTGACCTGGGGAAGCAGGGACACGGGAGGGAGGGGGAGCAGTGGCGGCCAAGCTTGGGGCTGGGGAAGGCTCCCTGGAGAAGGCAACGTGGGAGCTGGGCTTGGATGGGAGAAGAGGAGTTTGCTGGGGAGACGAGGTGTGTGGAAGAAGTTCCAGGCAGGTGGAGGGATGCCGGGGGGTTTGTCCCGAGGGCTGGGGGTTGCGGGTGGCCAGCAGATGCGTCCCGTGGTGTCGAGTGCGGGGCTGGATTGGCTCGGTGGAAGGGCAGGGGACGGGGGAGTGGGCTGGTGTGACTCTTCCTGTGGCCCCTCCACGTCAGAGCATTCCCAACATCTCCACGCTGCCCTGGTTCTCGCTTGGCACCCCCATGGTCTGCCTCCTCTTCATCCGTGCCACCCGGGACCTGGTGGACGACATCGTGAGTGCTGTTGGATGCACCTGCCTGGGGGAGGGAGCAGGGGCCGGCGGGGGGGTCTCTTGAGCCCAGGGCGAGAGCGGGAGGAGGGCTGGGTTTCCTGGAGCATTAGGGGAATGTGGGCCTGGGAACCTCAGCTGTTGGGGCTACATTGTCCTTATCCGCTAGCACCCACATTGGGCAGGTGCTGCTGGTGGCGTTGGCTCTGTCGGCTGCGTGGTTTTGGGGCAGTTGAGCTTTGGTGGGGGGGTGGTCTGGCAGGCACACTAGGTTGTGGGCAGCACACCTGTCTTCTCCCCGCCAATAGCAGTTGGTCCAGTGGCCCCCACGTCCAGGATCCCTGGGCAGACACAACGTGGCGTGGGGCCAGCGAACAGGGACCCCGTGTTGCGGGCGGGCACTGATGGGCTGCGGCGCAGCAGTGGCCTAGGCGGGGGCAGGAGAAGCAGGATGGTCTCTCTGATCCTTTCCCTCCTGGCCCAGGGGAGACACAAGAGTGACAGAGCCATCAACAACAGACCCTGCCAGATTCTGATGGGGAAGAGGTGAGGCTAGGGCTGCAGCTGGGGATCCGCGGGGACACAGGGGCTCCAGCCCAGCAGGGTCACTGGCCTTGGCAAGTGTCCATCACCTTCCATGCTCCCCAATCTCCCGGCTGGTTGAGTCCGACGGGAACCGGGCCTGCATTCATTAGGCGTTGGCCGGGATGGGGACAGAGGCCGAGGCCCTGATGGCGAATGCTTGCAGAGCTTAGGGCTCGGGCGATGGGGAGGACGAGGAAAGTCTGAAGAGGACGTGGGTGCAGGACCCTGGGGATCACTGGGTGGGAGCGTGGGGCCCGCGGGGAGTGGGGTGGGAGCCCGGGGAAGGCTTCCTGAGGGGCAAAGGCCCGGAGGTGGGGACTGCAGCTGCGGGACCCAAGTCATTCCGTGCCTCTGCTCTCCTGGTGTGGGGAGGGCTGGCCTCCCTCACAACCCCCTCTCGCCGCAGCTTCAAGCAGAAGAAATGGCAGGATCTGTGCGTGGGGGATGTGGTCTGTCTCCACAAGGACAACATCGTCCCAGTGAGCTGGGGTTGACCCCGAGGTCCCAGAACCACGCGCCCCCGCACCCAGAGTGCCCCTCCCAGGGTGGGGAGGGCTGCCGCGCCCCCAACTTGTCTTGCAGCCCCTCTTGCAACGCTGCCCCCCACTCCACCCCAGGCCGACATGCTCTTGCTGGCCAGCACGGAGCCCAGCAGCCTGTGCTATGTGGAGACGGTGAACATTGACGGGTGAGGAGCTGTGGCATCGCTGGGGACCCTGGGGGGTGGGGAGCATGGCCCGGAGGAGCCCCCTTCCCCAGTCACCAAGGAGGCGGCCAGCCAAGGTCGCTCAGAGACTTCGGTCACTCACCTCATGAGTGTCTGGGGGGTGGGTGCTGCCAGGCATTGAGGGGAGGAAGATGTCCACCCTCCTCATTGTTTCCATTGTGTGCATACAGCAGGAGGCCCTAGGCCCTGGCCTCAGCACTTTGCAAACGTGCTGTGTGGCCTTGGGCAAGGCCTTCTCCCTCTCTGGGCCTCAGCCATCCGACTGGCAGCTGGTGAACTAGTAGGTGCTCAGTGAAAATGTTTGAGTGACTCCAGAAGGAGTCTGGGGGCTCCTCGAAGCCTCCATCAACTCCATTTTCACCTCTCTTTTCACCTGCCTCCTCTCATCACCAGGGAGACCAACTTGAAGTTCAGACAGGCCCTGATGGCCACCCACAAAGAACTGACCACTATAAAGAAGATGGCGTCCTTTCAAGGTGAGAGGCATTGAGCAGGGAGTCACGCCCCTCGAATCTGTAAAAGTTAAAAGTTAGGGTATTTTGTTGTTGTTATTACTGTTTAAAAAAAAATGTGCTGGCCAGGCCCAGTGGCTCACGCCTGGAATCCCAGCACTTTGGGATGCTGAGGCAGGAGAATCACTTGAGCCCAGGAATTTAAGACCAGCCTGGACAACATAACGAGACCCCATCACTACAAAAAATAAAACAATTAGCTGGGGGTGGTGGCATGTGCCGGTGGTCCCAGCTACTTGGGAAGCTGAGGTGGGAGGCTCGCTTGAGCTCAGGGAGGCTGAGGCTGCAGTGAGCTGGGATCACATCACTGCACTCAGCCTGGGCAACAGAGTGAGACACCTGTGTCAAAACCAAAAATAAAGTGCTACATTCTATTAAGTGTAAAATTTAACCATAACACAGTCACGTTTGGTTGTTTCATTGAAAAGGCACCTGCGTGCGTGGGCTGGCAATTCCTGTGGCGGGAAGGCCTCTGAGAACAGAGTGCTGACACCCCCAATGCTTGGCTGTTTCTTTTTCTTTCTCTTTTTCTTTTTTTTTTTTTTAAGACGGAGTTTCGCTCTTGTCTCCCAGGCTGGAGTGCAGTGGTGCGATCTTGCTCCACTGCAACCTCTGCCTCCCAGGTTCAAGCGTTTCTCCTGCCTCAGCCTCCTGAGTAGCTGGGATTACAGGTGTGTGCCACCACTCCCAGCTAATTTTTGTATTTTTAGTAGAGACGGGGTTTCTTTTTTCTTTTTTTTCTTTGAGACGGAGTCTCACTCTGTTGCCCAGGCTGGAGTGCAGTGGTGCAATCTTGGCTCACTGCAAGCTCCGCCTCCTGGGTTCACGCCATTCTCCTGCCTCAGCCTTCCTAGTAGCTGGGACTACAGGCACCTGCCGCCAGGCCAGCTAATTTTTTGTATTTTTAGTAGAGACGGGGTTTCACCGTGTTAGCCAGGATGGTCTCGATCTCCTGACCTCGTGATCCACCCGTCTCGGCCTCCCAAAGTGCTGGGATTACAGGCATGAGCCGCCGCACCTGGCCGAGATGGGGTTTCATCATATTGGTCAGGCTGCTCTCGAACTCCTCACCTCAGGTGATCCGCCCACCTCGGCCTCCCAAAGTTCTGGGGTGACAGGTGTGAGCCACCACACCTGGCCTGCTTGACTGTTTCTTATTTTCCACCTGGAGATGTTTCACATGTGATGTGGAAACAGTTACTCTTTGCTGCAACCCAGCCTGGGGGTACAGTTTTGTTTGGTTTTCTTGTCTTATTGTGAAGGAGAGTCACTCTAATTGGTTTGAGGACTGAATATTTTTCCTTGCTCCTGACACCCAAACAGGTTTTCCCCATCTGTCTGTGATATCTGGGGAAAGGGTTAGCCCTGGTGGAGGGGGCCACACCCATCCTCTCTAATTTCCCTGACAGTCCCAGAACTCGGCTAAAGGTTCCTTTTAGGTTCCTTTTTTTTTTTTTTTTTTTTTTTGAGACAGAGTCTTGCTCTTGTTGCCCAGGCTGGAGTGCAGTGGTGTGATCTTGGTTCACGGCAACCTCCGCCTCCTGGGTTCAAGCGATTCTCCTGCCTCAGTCTCCCGAGCAGCTGGGATCCCAGGCGCCCGCCACCACGCCCGGCTAATTTTGTATTTTCAGTAGAGATGGGGTTTCACCATGTTGGTGAGGCTGGTCTCGAACTCCTGACCTCAGGTGATCCACCTGCCTCGGCCTCTGAAATTGCTGGGATGACAGGTGTAGCCACCGTGCCCGGCCGGCTCCCTTACTTAACACCATCGGGACACAGAATCATAGACAGGCAGTGACTCTTCCTCTAGCATTTCCTCCCGGGCTAAGCAAGGAGGCTTTTGTGGACCCTGGCCTCGTCTATCTGCCCCAGCATTCTCACTGGGCATGGACCCATTTTTCAGAGGAAGACACTGAGGTTCAGAGAGGTGGCCTGAGGTGTGGGCTTGCCCTGTGGTTCCTCTGCCCTCTGGCCATTCCACCATGAAAGTCTCCAATTCCTACATCCAGGATGGAGTCAGGCTCCTCATCCCTAAGACGCGATGGGGTGGCAGGTGAGGACCCTTCAGGAACCCTGTGGCCCTCTCCCTTCTGGAGTCCCAACCCATGCCTCATGGTCATTTTAACCCTCACTGAATGCTGCCCCGGGCCAGTCTGTGTAGCCTGAACCTGTTTTCTCCAATGGAAGTGGAATGGAGGCCATTGCAGGGTGTTGGTGAATGGGGGGGTGGTGGTGGTGGTGGACAGGTTCCGGCACCCAAAAGGAGGCTCATCGATCACGTGTCCCTTCTCCTCTTCCCTCTTGACACATTTATTGAGCACCTACTGTGTGCAGGTGCTGGGCCGTGCCCTGGGGTCAGAGTGTGGCTGAGACGAGGCTGGCACCAGTTCTCATAGAGTTCAAAGACACTAACAATAGCTTTGCACAAATAAATGTCTCGTCACATGCTGGGACCAGAACCACGAGGGAGGGAGCTAGGAGCCAGGAGGGGCTGATCTGGCTGGAGGATCAGGGAAGTGTGAGTCCCCGTGGAAGGAATAGCCTGCCCAAAGTCCCTGAGGCCAGGTGGGGACCAGAAGGCTTTGGAGCCTTCCTGAGGCAGCCCAGTGCTGGGGCGCCATAGGGCAAGTTTGGGGCATAGAGGGGCTCGTGAGGGTGGCCGGAATGTTCTCACCTGCACCTGGCACAGGGAACCTGGGAAGGAGGGCCTGAGCCCACTGACCCACTGACCACCTGGCCGCCCACAGGCACAGTGACGTGTGAGGCGCCTAACAGTCGGATGCACCACTTCGTGGGGTGCCTGAAATGGAATGACAAGAAATACTCCCTGGACATTGGCAACCTCCTCCTCCGAGGCTGCAGGATTCGCAACACAGACACCTGCTATGGACTGGTCATTTATGCTGGTACAGCCGCTCCAGGGTCCTGGAGTGGGAGCTGTCCTGATGGGGGCGTGGTGGATGGATGTGGGGATGGGTGGGTGGGTGGGTGGATGGATGTGTGAGAGGATGAGTACATGGATGGATAGACAAATAGATGGGTGGATAGGTGGGTGGGTGGATGGATGTGGGGATGGGTGGGTGGGTAGGTGGGTGGATGGATGTATGAGAGGATGAGTGCATGGATGGATAGACAAATAGATGGGTAGATGGGTGGGTGGATGGATGTGGGGATGGGTGGGTGGGTGGATGGATGTGGGGGTGGGTGGGTGGGTAGATGAGTGAGTGGGTGATGGGTGGATGGGTGGGTGGGTGGATGAGTGGGGGGGCTGGTGGATGGGTGAGTGATGGGTGGGTGATGGGTGGATGGGTGGGTGGGTGGATGAGTTTGGGGTGGGTGGATGGGTGAGTGATGGGTGGGTGAGGGGTGGATGGGTGGGTGGCTGGGTGGATGGGTGAGTGATGGGTGGGTGGCTGGGTGGATGGGTGAGTGATGGGTGGGTGGGTGGATGGGTGAGTGATGGGTGAGGGGGTGGGTGGATGTGTGAGTGATGGGTGAGGGGTGGGTGGGTGGGTGGGTGAGCAATGGGTGGGTGAGGGGTGGATGGGTGGGTGGGTGGATAGATGGATACGTGTTTGCAAACCCTGCAGGTTTTGACACAAAAATTATGAAGAACTGTGGCAAGATCCATTTGAAGAGAACCAAGCTGGACCTCCTGATGAACAAGCTGGTGGTTGTGGTGAGCTGCCAACAAGTGCCCCTGCCCCAGGAACACAGAGGAAGGCAGGGTCAGGGATGTCATCTTCCAGGCCTCAGTTTCCTTCTGCAAACTGTGCAGCCTGATCCTGTGGGCAGGTCTTTGGGCCAGAAAATCTTTCATTAAAGTAATTTTTAAAAAAAGTTTTATAAAATAATAATTATTTATTTATTTATTTTTTAGAGACGGAGTCTCGCTCTGTCACCACGCCGGAGTGCAGTGGCGTGATCTTGGCTCACTGCAACCTCTGCCTCCCGGGTTCAAGCAATTCTACTGCCTCAGCCTCTCGAGTAGGGACTATAGGTGCACGCCGCCACGCCTGGCTAATTTTTTTGTATTTTAGTAGAGACGGAGTTTTACCATGTTGCCCAGGCTGGTCTTGAACTCCTGAGCTCAAGCAATCCACCCTGCTCAGCCTCCCAAAGTGCTAGGATTGCAGGCATGAGCCACCGTGCCCGGCCAAAATAAATATTTTTTTAGACTGGGTGAGATGGCTCATGCCTGTAATCCCAGCATGTTCTGGGGCTGAGGTGGGTGGATCACTTGAGGTTGAGAGTTCGAGACCAACCTGAACAACATGGTGAAACCCCGTCTCTACAGAAAATCGAAAATTAGCTGGGTGTGGTGGCTCACACCTGTAATCCCAGCTACTTGGGAGGCTGAGGCAGGAGAATCACTTGAACCCGGGAGGTGGAGGTTGCAGTGAGCTGAGATTGCGCCACTGCACTCCAGCCTGGACAACTGAGCAAGACTGTCTCAAAAAAAAACCAAATAAATAAATAAAAATAAATAAATAAATGTTTTTTGGCTGGGCGCAGTGGCTCACACCTGTAATCCCAGCACTTTGGGAGGCCGAGGCGGGCGGATCACGAGGTCAGGAGATTGAGACCATCCTGGCTAACTCGGTGAAACCCCCTCTCTACTAAAAATACAAAAAATTAGCCGGGCGTGGTGGCGGACACCTGTAGTCCCAGGTACTCGGGAGGCTGAGGCAGGAGAATGGCGTGAACCTGGGAGGCGGAGCTTGCAGTGAGCCAAGATCGTGCCACTGCACTCCAGACTGGGAGACAGAGCGAGACTCTGTCTCAAATTAAAAAAAGTTTAAAAAATAAAATAAAATAAATGTTTTTCTATCTCACTCTATTGCCCAGGATGGAGTGCAGTGGCGCCATGATAGCTCACTGCAGCCTCCTAGACTCAAGCGATCCTCTGGCCTCAGCCTCCTGAGCAGCTGAGACTACAGGTGTGCGCCACCATGCCTGACTAATTTATTTTTTAAGTTTTTCGTCGAGATGAGGTCTCACTTTGTCGCCCAGGCTGGTCTTGAACTCCTGACCTCAAGCTATCTGCCTGCTAAGGCCTCCCGAAGTGCTGAGATTACAGGCGTGAGCCACCATGCCCAGCCCCAGCCTTATCTCTGTGTTTACCCCATCCTCATGGCAGAGTGGGGGACCCCCGCCCCCCTCACCCATCTTGTCGCGTCCGCCTTCCAGATCTTCATCTCCGTGGTGCTTGTCTGCCTGGTGTTGGCCTTCAGCTTCGGTTTCTCGGTCAAAGAATTCAAAGACTACCACTACTACGTCTCGGGGGTGCACGGGAGCAGCGTGGCCGCAGAGTCCTTCTTCATCTTCTGGGGCTTCCTCATCCTGCTCAGCGTCACCATCCCGATGTCCATGTTCATCCTGTGAGTCCCCGCTGGCCGCGTCCCCGGTGCAAATGCGGAACGGGGAGGCATGGGGGATGGCACACAGCAGGCGGGGCTGACCGTGACCCCGAGTGCCTCTGCAGGTCCGAGTTCATCTACCTGGGGAACAGCATCTTCATCGACTGGGACGTGCAGATGTACTACCAGCCGCAGGACGTGCCCGCCAAGGCCCGCAGCACCAGCCTCAGCGACCACCTGGGACAGGTGGAGTACATCTTCTCAGACAAGACGGGCACGCTCACGCAGAACATCTTGACCTTCAACAAGTGCTGCATCAACGGCCGTGTCTACGGTGCGGCCCTGAGACCTGAGCTCCAGGCTGGGTCCTCGATCTTCAAGGGGCTCAGGGTACCCGAGGACCAGAGCCACGTCTGGCCCCATGCCCAGCACTCCCGCCCGAATCTGAACCAGGGAACCGTAGCCAGATGGCCTGGTTTCCTTTGGAGGGGGTCAGCAGACTTTTTTTTTTTTTTTTTTTTGAGTCAGAGTCTCACTCTGTCTACCCAGGCAGGAATGTAGTGGCGCAATCTTGGCTCACTGCAATCTCCACCTCCCAGGTTCGAGCGATTCTCCTGGCTCAGCCTCCCGAGTGGCTGGGATTACAGGCACCTGCCACCACACCCAGCTAATTTTTTTGTATTTTTAGTAGAGATGGGGTTTCACCATGTTGGCCAGGCTGGTCTCGAACTCCTGGCCTCAGGCGATCCACCTGCCTTGGCCTCCCAAAGTGCTGGGATTACAGGCATGAGCCACCACACCTGGCCGACTTTTTTTTTTTTCTCTTTGAGACGGAGTTTTGCTCTCGTTGCCCAGGCTGGAGTGCAGTGGTGTGATCTCGGCTCACTGAAACCTCCGCCTCCCAGGTTGATTCTCCTGCCTCAGCCTCCCAAGTAGCTGGGATTACAATTGCGTGCCACCCCACCTGGCTAATTTTTGTATTTTTTTTCAGTAGAGACGGGGTTTCACCATGTTGCCCAGAGTGGTCTTGAACACTTGACGTCAGGTGATCCGCCTGCTTCAGCCTCCAAAATACTGGCATTTCAGGCATGAGCCACCACATCTAGCCAAACTTTTAAACAGTATTTTTTTTTTTTGAGATGGGGTCTTGCTCTGCCGCCCAGGCTGGAGTGCAGTGTGCAGTCATAGCTTATTGCAGCCTCGAATTCCTGGGCTCAAACAATCCTCCCCTCTTCAGCTTCCCGAGTAGCCAGGACTACAGGAGCGTGCCACCATACCCAGCTTATTTTTGTATTTTTTGACAAGACAGGGTATCCCTATGTTGCCCAGGCTGGTCTTGAACTCCTGGGCTTAAGCGATCCGCCTGCCTCCGCTTCCCAAAGCACTGGAATTACAGATGTGAGCCACCACACCCGGCCACTACTCTTCTTTTGACTTTCACAAGCCTTTATTTGTGGATGCTAAAATTCGAATTGCTGAGTATTTCCCAGATCACAAAATAAAATAGTTTTTTTTTTTTTTTTGAGACAGAGTCTTGCCCTGTCCCCCAGGCTGGAGTCCAGTGGCATGATCTCGGCTCACTGCAAGCTCCGCCTCCTGGGTTCACACCATTCTCCTGCCTCAGCCTCCTTAGTAGCTGGGACTGCAGGTGCCTGCCACCATGCCTGGCTAATTTTTTTGTATTTTTAGTAGAGACGGGGTTTCACCGTGTTAGCCAGGATGGTCTCGATCTCCTGACCTTGTGATCTGCCTGTGTCAGCCTCCCAAAGTGCTGGGATTACAGGCGTGAGCCACCGCGCCCAGCCACAAAATGGTATTCTTCTAGTCATTTTTTTTCCTGACCATTTAAAAATCCAAAAACAGTTTTTAGCTCGCAGGCTGTATGAAAATTGATGATGTGGTGGGGTGTAGTTTGACAGCCCTCGGTCTAATTTATAACCAGGGCACGTGGTTTGGACTGGGTCATAATTTAATGTAGCGAGAAGTCCCCAAGAAATGGTTCAAGTTCAGCTATAGAAAAATGGGCCCGAGGTTGAGGCGGGTGGATCACTTGAGGTCAGGAGTTCGAGAGCAGCCTGGCCAACATGGCGAAACCCCGTTTCTACTAAAAATACAAAAATTAGCTGGGTATGGTGGTGCGCACCTGTAGTCCCAGCTACTCTGCAGGCTGAGGCAGGAGAACTGCTTGCACCCAGAGGTGGAGTTTGCAGTGAGCCAAGGTCATGCCACTGTACTCCAGCAGCCTGGGTGATAGAGACTCCATCTCAAAAAAAAAAAAAAAAAAGACACCAAAAAGGGGTGGCATGCACCTGTTGCCCCAGCAACTTGGAAGGCTGAAGAGGGAAGATGGCTTGAGCCCGGGAGGCTGAGGCTGCAGTGAGCTGTGATCGCACCACTGCACTCCAGGCTGGGCCACAGAGTAGGACCCCATCTCTAAGAACAATAAAGAATAAAAAGTGGCCGGATGCGGTGGCTAAGCCTGTAATCCCAGCACTTTGGGAGGCCGAGGCGGGTGGATCACCTGAGGTCAGGACTTTGAGACCAGCCTGGCCAACATGGTGAAACCCCATCTCTACTAAAAATACAAAAATGAGCTGGGCGTGGTGACATGAGTCTGTAATCCCAGCTACTCGGGAGGCTGAGACAGGAGAATCGCTTGAACCCAGGAGGCTGAGGTTGCAGAGAGCTGAGCTTGTGCCACTGCACTCCAGCCTGGGCGACAGAGCAGGACTCTGTCTCAAAAATTAAAAAAAATAATAATAAAAAAGAACAAAAACTCACCCCAGGAGGAGGAAACAAAATGTGTCCCACGGACGGGGCCGCAACCCGCTCCAGGCTGTCCTTTTGGGGTCCCTGGGAGACGGGACGGGGCCGCAACCCGCTCCAGGCTGTCCTTTTGGGGTCCCTGGGAGACGGGACGGGGCCGCATCCCGCTCCAGGCTGTCCTTTTGGGGTCCCTGGGAGATGGGACGGGGCCGCAACCCGCTCCAGGCTGTCCTTTTGGGATCACTGGGAGACAGGACGGGCGTGCTCCCCTCTTCCCTGCTTTCTGCAGATGGTGGAAACTGAGGTCAGCTTTCGCCCCAAGATTGCTCAGGGTGTCGGTTCCAGGGCCGCAGGCCTGGCTTGTGTGGCTGCATCCGGTGGCCCCTGGAAGTCTGAGACTAGGGGTCAGGGGCTGTGGGATCCTGAATGGGGGGACTATGGGAGCTGAAGCATGAAGCTGTGTCTTCCCCAGGGCCGGATTTGGAGGCCACGACCCGACCTAAGGTGAGCCTGCCTGCCCTGCAGCGCCGGACGGTGAGGGGGATGGGGCACGGGGAGTGGCCCGCCCACAGCCGGCCATGCCCCCGCCACCCCCAGGAGAACCCCTACCTCTGGAACAAGTTCGCCGACGGGAAGCTGCTCTTCCACAACGCGGCCCTGCTGCACCTCGTGCAGAGCAACAGGGACGAGGCCGTGCGGGAGTTCTGGCGCCTGCTGGCCATCTGCCACACGGTGATGGTGCGGGACAGCCACCGTGAGTGCCCAGGTGCACCCACCCACCTCCCCATCTCTGAGGCCGCTCAGCCCCCGGGGCACGGCAGTGTCCCCAGCCCCACAGCTCACCCAGCCCATCTTCCAGGGCTCCTTTCACCTGGCTTAGGGGGCGCTGAGGCCGGTGACCCCAGCCCCACCTCGAGGGCGTCCGGGCCTGGAGCCCAGACAGTGTTGCCCAGTATCGTGGCGGGAGGGCGGACGTGTCATCATCAGGGCTAAAGGATGTCCAGGCCCGCGGTTGGAGCCCGAGGATCTGTTGTTGAGCGGGAAGGTCGTCTAGACTCAAGTGCTCACCTCCATGCATTGGGCTGAGAGGTTGTACAGGCGGGGGTCCCCGGCCACCATCAACAAAGGTGTAGCCCAGGCGATACCAATCTCCTCCCTGCACTGTGGAGATGGAGATGGGCTCCACCATGTGACCCCAAAACGGCTCCCCTCCCCACCAGACCAGCTGTTGTATCAGGCGGCCTCCCCCGACGAGGGGGCGCTGGTCACCGCGGCCCGGAACTTCGGCTACGTGTTCCTGTCCCGCACTCAGGACACCATCACGATCGTGGAGCTGGGGGAGGAGCGGGTCTACCAGGTCCTGGCCATAATGGACTTCAACAGCACACGCAAACGGATGTCGGTGCTGGGTGAGCCCCGCCGCCCAAGCCCTGGGCCCCCCGAGGCGGGGCGGGCAGACGGGGAGCCTCTGTGGGCAGCAGGGCCTGTTCCCCCACAGTCCGAAAGCCAGAGGGCACCATCTGCCTGTACACCAAGGGCGCCGACACGGTCATCTTCGAACGCTTGCACAAGAGAGGGGCAACGGAATTTGCCACAGAGGAGGCCTTGGCTGTGAGTCCCTGCAGGGAGGAAGGCTGGCTTGTGTGTGTGTGTGTGTGTGTATGTGTGTGTAGGGACAGGAGGAGGAGGAGGCAGGGGAGGAGACTGTAGAGAGAAATGGATGGCTGCAGGTACCTGGGATGGCTATGTACAGTTAGGTAGGTTGTGCACTGTACAAAACACCCTCCCCCGGCAACACACAACACATACACACACAGGCTGGGAGGCAGCTGAACTCCAAAGTGTAGCCCCCCAGAGAGAGAGTGTCTTGTTCTTGTTCTTGTTCTTGTTCTTGTTCTTTTCTGTTCTGTTCTGTTCTGTTTTTTGAGACAGAGTCTTGCTCTGTTGCCCAGGCTGGAGTGCAGTGGCATGGTCTTGGCTCACTGCAACCGCCGCCTCCTGGGTTCAAGTGATTCTCCTGCCTCAGCCTCCCGAGGAGCTGGAATTACAGGCACACGCCAGTGTACCCAGCTAATTTAAATATTTTTAGTAGAGATGGGTTTTTGCCATGTGGGCCAGGCTGGTCTTGAACTCCTGACCTCAGGTGATCTGCCCCCCTTGGCCTCCCAAAGTGCTGGGATTACAGGCTTGAGCCATCACGCCCAGCCTTCCTTTTCTTTTTTGAGAGGGAGTCTTGCGCTGTTGCCCAGGCTGGAGGGCAATGGCGCAATCTTGGCTCACTGCAACCTCCACCTCCCAGGCTCAAGCTATCCTCCTGCCTCAGCCTTTCGAGTAGCTGAGACTACAGGCGCCCGCCACTACGCCTGGCTAATTTTGTATTTTTAGTAGAGATGGGGTTTCACCATGTTGTCAGGCTGGTCTCCAACTCCTGACCTCAGGTGATCCGCCCACTTCGGCCTCTCAAAGTGCTGGGATTACAGGTGTGAGCCACCACGCCCAGCTGAGGGTGTATTTTTCTAATTTGCACAAGACCACCGTGTGGTTGAGCTGGCCCAGCTGCCAGGACACACTCAGCTCTGTCTGCTCCAAAGCTTTCCACTCTGTGGGCGAAGCCCAAACTCCTCAGCCCAGGATTTGAGGCTTTTTCTGTCCCCTTCTGACCTCTCCAGCTTGGTCTCTCTTTGGCCTCACCAAGGGACTCCCCAGGACCCCGCTTTCTGGCTTGTGACTTCCCCATGCTCAGGTGATGCCTTGGGACCTTTACACACGCTGTTCCCTCTGCTCAGAGGGTCTTCCCTGCACCTTTGTCATTCAGAAGCTTTTGGTGTCCTCATGACTCAGCCACAAGCTCCCCACACAGGGGGGCCTTTCCTGCCACCCCCTCCCCCGGCCAACATGGGGCTGTCATCACCCCAGGCTGCCTCCTCCTGGTCCAGCCCTGACCCTACAGGGCCAAAGGATTCCGTGTCCAGCTTGGGGGCTCCTCACAGGTTCTGCTGGGGCCCCAGTAGCATGGAGCACAGGGCAGCGGGGTGTGTGTGGGAAGATGTCCTGGGTCCCCTGCTCTGCCAGGATGTGGGGGGACTCTGAACTGGAAGTGCAGTCACAATAATGACCTAGGGCCCAGGAGCTCAGCAGGTCAGCTTAGCTCAGCCACCCCAGGGAATGGATGGGTAAATTGAGGCCCAAAGAAGTGTCAAGGCCTGTCGGAGGCTGCCGTTGTCCGTGAAGCTCCTCTGCTGTGTCAAGCCCAAACTCTCGGACCCATGCCCAATCAACAACAAAAGTGAAATCAGACATGGTGGCGCGCGCCTGTGGTCCCAGCACTTTGGGAACCTGAGGGAGGAGGATCGCTTGAGCCCAGGAGGTGGAGGCTACAGCAAGCTGTGATCGTACCACTGCACTCCAGCCTGGGCGACAGGGCGAGAACCCTGTCTCTAAATAAACAGGCTGTCACGATGGCTCACGCCTGTAATCCCAGTGCTTTGGGAGGCGGGCAGATCATTTGAGGTCAGGAGTTCGAGGCCAGCCTGACCAACCTGGTGAAACCCCATCTCTACTAAAAATACAAAAAAATTAGCCAGGTGTGGTGGTGCAGGCCTGTAGTCCCAGCCACTCAGGAGGCTGAGGCAGGAGAATCGCTTGAACCCGGGAGGCAGAGATTGCAGTGAGCCGAGATCACGCCACTGCACTCCAGCCTGGGCAACAGAGTGAGACTCCATCTCAAAAAAAAAAAATAAATAAAATAAATAAATAAATAAATAAATAAATATAAACAAATTTGAGACCTAAGGCCACCCCTTGGAGCAGAAAGCTGGGGGCAGGGTCTGAAGCTGTAAGGGCACCTTCCTTGGGGACCCCCTGACCCTCAGGCCACCCTTGGGGTGCCTGCTCTCTGGGCCTGCCCAGTTTCCTCCCAGCCCCTAGAGGCCCCAACCCTGGGTCCAGCCCTTGAGAAATGAGGGGCCCAAGGAAGGGGCTCAGAGATCCCAAAGTTGAGGGGTCAGAGGGAGGGGCCTGGGACTGGGGGAGCCCTGGCTGAGGAAGGCACCGGGTGGGTGGACTGCATAGAAGGTCTTGAGCGATAGTCAGAATTCGCCATGCAGGCCAGGCGTGGTGGCTTCTGCCTGTAATCTCAGCGTTTTGAGGCTCAGGTTTGCATCTTGCTTGAACTCTGGAGTTCGAGACCAGCCCAGGCAATGTGGTGAAACCACCTCTATTTAAAAAATGTATATATACAAAGAAATTAGCCGGGTGTGATGGCATGCGCCTACGATCCCAGCTATTTGGAAGGTAGAAACAGGAGAATCGCTTGAGCTCAGGAGTTCGAGACTGCAGTGAGCTATGATCGAGCCACTGCACTCCAGCCTGGGTGACAAAGTGAGACCCTGTCCCCCAGCCCCGAAGAAAAAAAAAAAAAAAATTTGCTGTGCAAAGCATAGGGAAGGTGTTCCTGGCAGGGAAACAGTCCTCCAAGAAGGTCTGGAGGCAAAAGAGAGCTGAGAGTCTGGGGGTGGGAGCGGGTGTCTGAGACAGAGCAGGTGGGCAGCAGGGGCGGCTCAGTTTTCTTTTCTTTTTCTTTTTTTTTGAAAAGGAGTCTTGCTCTGATACTCAGGCTGGAGTGCAATGGGGCGATCTCAGCTCACTGCAACCTCGGGCTCCCAGGTTCGAGGGATCCTCCCACCTCAGCCTCCTGAGTAGCTGGGATTCCAGGCGTGTGCCACCACACCTGGCTAATTTTTTATGTGTTTTGAGTAGAGACGCGGTTTCACCATGTTGGTCAAGCCGGTCTCAAACTCCTGGCCTCAAGTGATCCGCCTGCCTCGGCCTCCCAAAGTGCTGGGATTACAGGCGTGAGCCACTGTGCCCAGCCCTCTTCCCCACTTTCTTTCTATTGTTTTTTCTTTTTTTTTTTTTGAGGTGGAGTCTCACTTTGTTGCCCAGGCTGGAGTGCAGTGGTATGATCTTGGCTCACTGCAACCTCCACCTCCCGGGTTCAAGCAATTCTCCTGCCTCAGCCTCTCAAGTAGCTGGGACTACAGGTGCCCACCACCAAGCCTGGCTAATCTTTGTATTTTTAGTAGAGACAGGGTTTCACCATGTTGGCCAGCCTGGTCTCGAACTCCTGGCCTCAAATGATCCTCCTGCCTCAGCTTCCCAAAGTGCTGGGATTACAGGCGTGAGTCACCGCACGCGGCCTCAGACCAGTTTTCTGAACCCCTTCTGGCTGCTGTTGGCTGGGGAGGCAACAGGCTTGTGGTTGGGGGGCCCAGGCTCCGGAGCCCGGCAGGGGGTTGGGGAGGGCTGAGCCACGGATGTTGGCTTCGGGATGGTGACAGCTTCCACCTGCCCGGCCCCCAGGCCTTTGCCCAGGAGACCCTGCGGACACTGTGCCTGGCCTACAGGGAGGTGGCTGAGGACATTTACGAGGACTGGCAGCAGCGCCACCAGGAGGCCAGCCTCCTGCTGCAGAACCGGGCGCAGGCCCTGCAACAGGTGTACAACGAGATGGAGCAGAACCTCAAGGTGGGTGGGCAGCGGGGGCACCCAAGGGGGCCCTGGGACTCTCCTGGCCCTGCCAGGGAGCTGGGCGGCTGCTCAGCATCTTCCCCGCCCTGCCCCGCTCCCCCACCAGCTGCTGGGAGCCACAGCCATCGAGGACAGACTCCAGGACGGCGTCCCTGAAACCATCAAATGTCTCAAGAAGAGCAACATCAAAATATGGGTGCTCACCGGGGACAAGCAGGGTGAGTCCCGGGCGGCTCCGGGTGGCTGAGCCCCTGCAGCATGGATCTTCAAACTTCCCCGAAGTTTGAAGGCTCACGCCTGTCATCCCAGCACTTTGGGAGGCCGAGGCGGGTGGATCACTTGAGGTCAGAAGTTCGAGACCAGCAGGGCCAACATGGTCGAACCCCGTCTCTACTAAAAACACAAAAATGGGCCTGGCCGGGTGTGGTGGTGTGCATCTGTAATCCCAGCTACTCAGGAGGCTGAGGCAGGAGAATCACTTGAACCTGGGAGGCGGAGGTTGCAGTGAGCCAAGATCGCGCCATTGCACTCCAGCCTGGGAGCGAGAGCGAGATTCTGTCTCAAAAAAAAATAAAAAATAAAATAAAATAAAAAATGAAAAAGGCTGCAACTCTCAGAGGAGCGCAGTGGCACATGCCTGTGGTCTCAGCTACTCCAGAGACTGAGGCAGGAGGCTCGCTTATGCCCAGGAGGTTGAGGCTGCAGTGAGCCGTGATTGTGCCACTGCCCTCCAGCCTGGGTGACAGAGTGAGCCCTTGCCAAAAAAAAAAAAAAGTGATTTTCAGGGTGCCCTCTGTTGGCCAGGAGCCAGCCCAGGGAAACATATTCAATTATTTCCCTTCTGATTTAAAAAGATATTAAGACATTTTGTGGGTTCCTGAAGGCACTGTGGATCCTAGGCACATGTGCCTGATGATCCTGGCCTCAGACACATCTCCGGGCAGCCCAGTCCCAGCCAGAACTGCAGCCAAAATCTCAGGGCTGGCTCTCATTGGCGAGCCTAGGTTACAAGCCCTTCTCTGAACCAATCACCATGGCCAGGGGGTGGGGCATGTGGCTGCCATTGGTCGGGCCAGGATTCACCGGGCAGAGTGGGCGTGGCCCCCCGGCAGCCAGTGCAGGGCGGGTCGCAGAGGCGCTGAGCTGGTCTGGTTCGCAGAGACGGCTGTGAACGTCGGCTTCGCCTGCGAGCTGCTGTCAGAGAATACGCTCATTCTGGAGGAGAAGGAGATTAGGTAAGAAGCGGGGAGTTGGGGGGGTGAGCAAGGGGAGTGGGGAGGTGAGGACAAGGGGCACCCAGGTGCGTGTCTCACTGGACAGGGAGCCCAAGGCACAGTGGGAAGGGGGGGATTGAGAGGGGAGAGAAGGGTAGGAGGGAGGAGTGGGGCAGTGGGCAGTGGAGGGAGCGTTGGAGGGAAGGGGGAGGGGCAGTGGAGGGAGAGGGGGAGGAGCAGAGGATGGAGAGGGGAGGGGAGAGGGAAGGGAGGGGAGGGGAGAGGGAAGGGAGGGGAGGGGGAGGTGCAGGGGTGAGGGAGTGGGCAGTGGAGGGGAAGGATGAGGGGCAGTGGGGAGGAGGGGAGGGGCAGTGGAGGAAGGGGGAGGGGAGAGGGAGGGGAGGGAAAGCGGAGGGGAGGAGGGAAGGGGAGGGGAAGGAAGGGGAGGGGGAGCAGCGGGGGGGAGTGGGCAGTGGAGGGGGAGGGGAGAAGGAAGGGAGGGGGAAGGGCATGGGTGGGGAAGTGGGCAGTGGAGGCAGAGGGGAGGAGAGAAGAGGCAGAGGGGAGGAGAGAGGAGGCAGAGGGGAGGAGAGAGGAGACAGAGGGGAGGAGAGAGGAGGCAGAGGGGAGGAGAGACGAGGCAGAGGGGAGGAGAGAGGGAAGGGGGAGGGGCAGGGGTGGGGGAGTGGGCAGTGGAAGGGGTGGGAGGGGCAGTGGAGCCCCCAGGGAAGTGGGGAGAAGCCCGCCCCCTCCCCTGCCCCGCTGATCCCTGCGCCCCGCAGCCGCATCCTCGAGACCTACTGGGGAAACAGTAACAACCTTCTAACCAAGAAGTCCCTGTCGCAGGTCAAGCTGGCCTTGGTCATTAACGGAGACTTCCTGGTCAGTGTCGCTCAGGGTGGACGGCGGGGTCCCGGCGCCAGGGAGGGGCCTGGAGGGGCAGCGGGCTCGGGGTGGGGACTGCTGGCGAGGCCGAGGGCCGGGCAGGGTCCAGTCTGGACTGGAGGCCACGGCGCCTGGCACAGCCCCCTCCCCGCCGGCCAGGACAAGCTGCTGGTGTCCCTGCGGAAGGAGCCGCGCGCCCTGGTGCAGAACGTGAACATGGACGAGGCGTGGCAGGAGCCCAGCCAGTCCAGGAGGGATTTCCTCTACGCCAGCCGCCTGTCCCTGCTGTGCCGGAGGTTCGGGCTCCCGCTGGCCGCGCCGCCCGCCCAGGACTCCAGAGCCCACCGTAGCTCCGAGATGCTGCAGGAGCGCGCCTTCGTGGACCTGGCGTCCAAGTGCCAGGCAGTCATCTGCTGCCGCGTGACACCCAAGCAGAAGGCCCTGATCGTGGCCCTGGTCAAGAAGTACCACCAGGTGGTGACCCTGGCCATCGGGGACGGCGCCAACGACATCAACATGATCAAGAGTGGGTGGCGGCGGCGGGGCTGGGGGTGCCTGGGACGAGTAGGGGGCGGCTGATGGAGGCGACGGTGGGACTGGGGGGACCTGAAGCAGGTTGGGGGGGGCTGATAAGGGGCAGAACGGTGCGGGGGCCTGGGGGGGGCGGGCGGGACTGGGGGCGTGCGGGGGGCTGACCAGCTGCTTGTGCCCTGCAGCCGCGGACGTGGGCGTGGGGCTGGCGGGCCGGAAGGGCATGCAGGCAGTTCAGAACAGCGACTTCGTGCTCGGCCAGTTCTGCTTCCTGCAGCGCCTCCTGCTGGTGCACGGCCGCTGGTCCTACGTGCGGATCTGCAAGTTCCTGCGCTACTTCTTCTACAAGACCATGGCCAGCATGATGGTGCAGGTCTGGTTCGCCTGCTACAACGGCTTCACCGGCCAGGTGCATCCCCCACCCTGGCTGCCCCATGACCAGGGCCTCTGGGAATGCCGTGCCCCTCCCATAGCTGCCAGGAGCAGCCCTGGACGCACTGAGAACCCTGGGATCCTCGGTGGACAGGGCTTGCCTGAGGCCACATGGCAAGGCTGCCTTAGTAGAGGCCTAGAGTCCAGGTGAAGGGAGGTGATGGTCCCTGCCTAGCTCTGTGCCCAAGACCTTCCAGGATATTTGTTTTGTTTTGTTTTGAGACAGAGTCTCACTCTGTCACTCAGGCTGGAGTGCAATGGCACGATCTCGGCTCACTGCAGCCTCCGCCTCCCAGGTTCAAGTGATTCTCTTGCCTCCATCTCCCAAGTAGCTGGGATTACAGGCGTGTACCACCACGCCTAGCTAATTTTTGTATTTTTAGTAGAGACGGGATTTCACCATGTTGGCCAGGCTGGTCTCGAACTCCTGACCTGAGGTGACCTGCCCATTTCGGCCTCCCAAAGTGCTGGGATTACAGCGTGAGCCACCATGCCTGGCACACTCAGAGCTTTCAAGCAAGGGCAGGCACTGCACATGGACCTCCTCTTCTGGGGAGAGTTGAGCGAACAAGACCTTGAACCCCAGAGAAGATCCGATTGTGGGAGCTGGGGCTCTGTTCAAGACTCTGAGCGGTATCCTGACAAGGACTGGAGGAGCCCCAGGGCAGTGCTATTCCCTGCGTGTAGGGAAACTGCTGGGAATCACGTGCCTTGGAGAAGGAATGAGCTCCCGTCACTAATACCTGGGCATTTGAGAGGGAACTTTGCAGAAACCCCTTAGTAAGTATATATTGGTTTCTGTTTTATTTTTATTATTTTTTGAGACAGAGTCTCGCTTTGTTGCCCAGGCTGTCTTGCAGTGGCACGATCTCGGCTCACTGCAACCTCTGTCTCCCGGGTTCAAGCGATCCTCCTGCCTCAGCCCCTCTAGTGGCTGAGATTACAGGCACCTGCCACCACGCCTGGCTAATTTTTGTATTTTTAGTAGAGACAGGGTTTTGCCATGTTGGCCAGGCTGGTCTCGAACTCCTGACCTCGTGATCTGCCCACCTCAGCCTCCCAAAGTGCTGGGATTACAGGCATGAGCAATTGCACCCAGCCTTTTTTTTTTTTTTTTTTTAAAGACAGTTTCACACTTGTTGCCCTGGCTGGAGTGCAATGGTGTGATCTCGGCTCACTGCAACCTCCGTCTCCTGGGTTCAAGCGATTCTCCTGTCTCAGCCTCCCAAGTAGCTGGGATTACAGGTGCCTGCCACAACGCCTAGCTAATTTTTATATTTTTAGTAGAGACGGGGTTTCACCATGTTGGCCAGGCTGGTCTTGAACTCCTGGCCTCAAGTGATCTGCCCGCCTCGGCCTTCCAAAGTGCTGGGATTACAGGCGTGAGCCACCGCGCCCGGCCTATATCCTTTTTTGATGCCATCCAATTAAAACAAAAACTCAGAGGTGCCATTATGAGGGAATTTGATCATGCTTTTTCCTCCCTCCCTTTATCTTGCTGTCTTTATCAGGCCACACTTCATTCCACCCCAGTCCCAGCCCCACCCTTGAGTGTAACTCGACTTTCTACCTCACCCAGAACCCTCCCTGGGTGCCCACTTGGCAGGCTTCTTGGGCGCCTGGAGGCTGACTTGTTCTCCTTGCCCTTCTCCTCTGGCCCAGCCCCTGTACGAAGGATGGTTCCTGGCTCTTTTCAACCTCCTATACAGCACCCTGCCAGTTCTCTACATTGGGCTCTTTGAGCAGGTGAGCAGGGCAAGGCTGGGTCCTCCTTCCAGGTCTCTGCTCGCCTCTCCTCCTCTCCTCCGCTCCTTGGGGCGGGGAGGGGGAGCCTGGGAGAACTTCAGGCCATGGGGTGGGGCTCGGGGGTGCAGTCCAGTACCTCTCCCTGCCCACTGCCATTGACCTTCTCCCACCAGAGCCTACGCTCATCCTGGGGCCATCCAGCTCCTCCTGTGTGTGGGAACCCCCACCCTGTGCTGGAGCCCCTGTGCCTCTGTCTACCCATCCATGCAATGGGGAGAGGGGATCAGAGCAGATGACTCTGCTAGGTTTATCATCCCCCAGCTCCAAGAGGCCCTGGCTACGTGATCTGGGGTTGGGAGGGTGGGTCACATGGAACGTTCCAGATGATGGAAGTGTCCCACAGCTATGCAATCCAGCACAGAAGCCGGCAGTCACACGTGCCCAATGAGGAACGATTGTGTTGCGGCTGGTGTGACCCAGAGACTGGATTTTACATCTCATTTCATGTTTGCTAGAATCTTTTTTTTTTTTTTTTGAGACAGGGTCTCGCTCTGTCACCCAGGCTGTAGTGCAGTGGCATAATCTCAGCTCACTGCAACCTCTGCCTCCCGGGTTCAAGCGATTCTCCTGCCTCAGCCTCCTGAGTAGCTGGGATTACAGGCGTGCACCACCACGCCCAGCTAATTTTTTTATTTTCAGTAGAGACGGGATTTCGCCATGTTGGCCAGGCTGGTCTTGAACTCCTGACCTCAGGTGATCCTCCCACCTCGGCCTCCCCAAGTGCTGGGATTACAGGCGTGAGCCACCGCACCTGGCCTTGCTGGTATCTTTAACCGTGGTGGAATACAAATCACGTAAACTGCCCTGTCTCAGCCAGACTCATGCGCACAGCTCAGCATCACCTAGTGCATTCGTGTGGCCAAGTGACCAACCTCCAGACCTCTTTCCATTTCATTTTATTTTATTCTGTAGACGAGGTCCCATTCTCTCACCCAGGCTGGAGTGCAGTGTTGCGATCACAGCTCACTGCAGCCTCCACTCCTGGGCTCAAATGATCCTCCTGCCTCAGCGCCCAAGTAGATGGGGTTACAGGTGTGCACCACCACACCTAGCTACTTTAAAAGGTTTTTTTGGAGATGGGGGGGTCTCACTATGTTGTCCAGGCTGGTCTCAAACTCCTGGCCTTAAGCGATCCTCCCACCTTCACCTCCTAAAGTGCTGAGATTACAGGCGTGTGCCACCGTGCCTGGCCTTACTTTATTTTAATTCACTTAAACTCAAAGAGCCACACACAGAGAGTGGCCACCCTACTGGCCTGCCCGAGGAGGTCCTGATCTCTGTTGGGGGTCCCCCGCACCCCACCCAATCCCAAGAGCTTCCCCTTGCCCTAAGGACGTGAGCGCAGAGCAGAGCCTGGAGAAGCCGGAGCTGTACGTGGCGGGGCAGAAGGACGAGCTCTTCAACTACTGGGTCTTCGTCCAAGCCATCGCCCATGGCGTGACCACTTCTCTGGTCAACTTCTTCATGACGCTGTGGATCAGCCGCGACACGGCGGGACCCGCCAGCTTCAGCGACCACCAGTCCTTTGCGGTCGTGGTGGCCCTGTCTTGCCTGCTGTCCATCACCATGGAGGTGGGCAAGGTCCTCATTTCCCTGGGGCCTTGGACATGGCCTATGGAGGCCTTCTCCCCGGGGGACCCCTGCTTTGGGGGCATTGCCAGGTGCCCTTCCTGGACCCCAGGGGCTGGTGTCCTGGTGCAAGCCCCATTAGGCCCCGGATTTACCCCACGTTGCCTGTCCAGGTCATTCTTATCATCAAGTACTGGACCGCCCTGTGTGTGGCGACCATCCTCCTCAGCCTTGGTTTCTACGCCATCATGACTACCGCCACCCAGAGCTTCTGGCTCTTCAGAGTATCCCCCAAGACCTTCCCGTTTCTGTGTGAGCCCCCACGGGGAAGTGGGATGGGCGGTCGTGGTGCAGGGGGGCCCCGATGGAAGAGGTTGCAGGTTGCTCATGACAGTCGTCCAGCAAAGTGTCCTGGGGAAGGGGCTCCTTGATGGACCAGGCACAAAGGCACCAAGGCGCTCCATAGCCTGGGGGCATCCTCGGAGCTGGGGGCAGGGAAGGCGGCGCAGGCTCCGAGCAGGCTCTGCTGTGACCCCGCCCTGTCGCCAGACGCCGACCTCAACGTGGTGTCCTCTCCCTCCATCCTGCTGGTGGTCCTGCTGAGCGTGTCCATAAACACCTTCCCTGTCCTGGCCCTCCGAGTCATCTTCCCAGCCCTCAAGGAGCTACGTGCCAAGGTGAGGTGGGCCTGGGCCTGGGGTCCTCACCCGGTACATTCCTGGACCCTGGTTGGGGAGCCATGCAGGGCGTAGGGACTGCAAGGTGTCCCGGCCCCTCTTGGCCCTCCAAGACACTGGGCTGGGGGGAAGGGTGGGTGCGGAGCCCTGGACACACGCCCAGTGCCCCCGGGGCCCGATTTCCCAAGAAGGGAGACCTCACTCCCCCGACAAAGCAGCAGAGAGCATCCAAAGGCCGCCCTGGATTCCAGTGCTGATGCCATTGGGCTCTTAAGGTTTTATTTATTTATTTATTTTTACTTTTTGAGAAGGGTCTTGTGCTGTCACCCAGGCTGGAGTGCAGTGGCACAATCTCGGCTCACTGCAGCCTGGACCTTCCGGGCTCAAAGGATCCTCCCACCTCAGCCTTCCAAGTAGCTGAGACCACGGGCATGCACCACCACGCCCAGCTAGTTTTGTAGTTATTTTCTAGAGATGGAGTCTCATTATGGTGCCCAGGCTGGTTCAAACTCCTGGGCTCACGCAATCCTCCTGCCTTGGCCTCATAACATGTTGGGATTTCAGGCATGAGCCACACTGTGCCTGGCTGACACCATCAGATTCTACGGTGAATGATCTAGGGCTTGGGGGTTGAGATGACGGAAACAGCTTTGAAATGGTTTAGGCAAAAGGAGGAACTTAGAAATAAGAGTCCGTTGACAGATGAGTGGGTGAACACGGCATGCTCCATCCGTGCAATGAAACACGCCTGAGCCGTGAGGACCAGTGAGGCTCTGACCCAGGCCACAGCGTGGATGCACCTTGAGGACATGTGCTCAAGGCCGGGCGCAGCGGCTCACACCTGTAATCCCAGCACTTTGAGAGGCCGAAGCAGGTGGCTTGCTTGAGCCTGGGAGGTTGAGGCTGCAGTGAGCTATGATTTTTGCCACTGCACTCCTACCTGGGCAACAGAGCAAGACCCCACCTCAAAAAAAAGAAGGGAGGGGGACTTACTAGCCCATGTAACCAAAACATGCATGGAAAAGCAGGTTGCAGCTGAGATGGGCCCCAGAATTGACTGGAATGGTGTACCTGCCCTGCCACCTCTGTTCTTCCTGCCCAGCTCCTGCCACCTTTACTGCACAGGCTGGACACCTGGCTGTCCCAGGCTCACCTCTCCTGGATTTGCCACCAAAGGGCAGCCAAGGCACCTGGTGGCTGGTCCAGAGTCGGGGAGGGACTCTGATTGGCTGAGCCAGGGTTAAGTCCCAGGGAAGGACTCTGATTGGGTGGTCCAGAGTTAAGTCCCAGGGAATAACTCTGATTGGCTGATCCAGGGTTAGTTTCCAGGGCAAGGCATTGGCATTAGTGGGTCTTGAAAAGCAAAGGACTAGAGTCCTCCTTAGAACTCAACACTGGGAGTTGAGGACTCTAATTGGCTCAACTTGGGTAGGGAAGAATGTAGCCAATCAATAGTGGCCAAGGGCTTTGAATCCTGCCTCTCCTACTTGGGGGACCTGAGAGCCATCAGCCAAGCATAGGAGCCTGATTCCCCTGCTCTCCCCTTTGCTCTTCAGGAGGAGAAGGTGGAGGAGGGCCCCAGCGAGGACATTTTCACCGTGGAGCCCTTGCCTCACGTACACCGGGAGTCTCGTGCCCGGCGTTCCAGCTATGCTTTCTCCCACCATGAGGGATATGCAGACCTCATCACTCAGGGCACAATTCTGCGGAGGGGACCAGGGGTCAGCAGTGACATAGCATCTGAATCCCTAAACCCATCTGATGAAGAGGCATCTTCGAGCCCAAAGGAGTCACATTGGCATCTCAGGAAGATGTCGTTCCTGGGGAAGAAGAAGCGCCAGTCACAGGGGCAGGTGTCCTCCCAGGAAGTACAGCTCCCCCCTACACCTAGCTCCTTATTTTCTATGGATAGACAATCCGCTCTTCATTCAGAAAACCAACCTGCCCTCCCCAAATATGTGCTCACCAGCAGCAACAGGCTATCTGGGTCTTTCCAAGAGCAATTGCCAAGGGCACAGGAGAGGTCACTGTCACCCAAGCAGAGGCCACCTTCTCCTGAGAAGTTGCTGTTGACCAAGGAGAGGTCACATTCTCTTCAGGAGAAACCACCGTTGCACAGAGAAAGCCAGCCGTCGTCATCTGAGAGCCAGCCATAGCCTCTGGGGAGCCCGTCATTGCTTTCAGGCCTGCTGACGTTGGAGAGCCAGCCAGACTCCTCGGAGAAGTCAGCATTTTTGAAGCCCTCCACACCGCTCTGGAAGAGCTGGCGAAAGGAACCCCACACCCCCAAGGAAGGGACGGCGCCACTTCCAGACAAGACCCACAAATCTCAGGTGGAGACTCTGCCACCAAGTCTGGAAGAATCGTCCATGTCCACGAGTGAGCAGCCTATGGAGATGGAGCCCTGGTCCGCGGAGAAGCAGTCATCATCATCCATGGAGTGGCTGCTGGTGCCCGGGGAGGAGCAGCCATCCTTGCCCCCAGAGGAGCAGTCATTGCCCTCTGCGGAGGGTACCGGGGTCAGCAGTGACATAGCATCTGAATCCCTAGACCCATCTGATGAAGAGGCATCTTCGAGCCCAAAGGAGTCACATTGGCATCTCAGGAAGATGTCCTTCCTGGGGAAGAAGAAGCGCCAGCCAGTTCTGCTGCAAGTCAACCAGCATGCAGGGGGCCTTCCTCTAAAGACAAGACTCCACATGCTTTTCTTTTTCTAATAAACGAGGGTCCATCTGACCCCAGCGCTAATTCAGGCTCACTCTTTCCCTACACTTTTTTTGTGATGGAATATTCCTTCCTGGTTTTTAAAATCAAAGCACTGACCTCTAGTGGTCCAGCCAGGTATTTGCAGGGAAAACTTTTCTTCATACCGGGGTAAGATAATGTGGGGAAAGCTTCATTGCTCTCAAAAGTTGCTTATTAAAAGCTGTGGCTCCCCCACTGCCTGACAGCTGGCCCCTCCCAAGAAAGTTTATAAATTCCAGTTCTGGTACCATCTAGCTTCTTCCTTTATCGGGAAGCCCTGGTTTCTCCCATTCAAATACACCTTCATTCACTGGGGCCTTCATTCACTGGGACCTCCATTCACTTTAGACTCCAGAAAGCAATGAGCAGTGATGTCACAGAAGCAGGTCCTGACAAGGTCTGCATCTTGGGGCTTGGTTGACTCAAAGGTGCCAAGCTTTTCTTTCAAAGGAGCCAAGCTTTTCTTTCTGATTCTTTTTTTTTTTTTTTTTTTTTTGAGACGGAGTCTCGCTCTGTCACCCAGTCTGGAGTGCAGTGGCGCCATCTCGGCTCACTGCAAGCTCCCCCTCCTGGGTCCACGGCATTCTCCTGCCTCAGCCTCCCGAGTAGCTGGGACTACAGGTGCCCGCCACCACACCTGGCTAATTTTTTGTATTTTTTAGTAGAAATGGGGTTTCACCGTGTTAGCCAGGATGGTCTCGATCTCCTGACCTCGTGATCTGCTTGCCTCGGCCTCCCAAAGTGCTGGGATTACAGGCATGAGCCACCGTGCCTGGCCTCTTTCTGATTCTTAACTATTCCCTGTGGGTGGTGGAGTTGTGTGGGTGGTGGAGTTGTGTGGATTGTGGAGGCTCAGAGCAGGCCACTGGCCCAGGGACTCAGAGCAGAGAGGGGCGAGCTGGGTGGAAGCAAAGTCTGTCTTCCCCGCACTCCGGTCCTCCCTCCCCGGCCTCGAGGTGGGCGAGTTCCATTCCCGCCCCCTATCTGTGCCCGACCCGTCGGCCAACACACACGCCCAGGTGAGTGACTAGAAAATAATTTATTGAAGAGAAACAAATCAACAAACCCAGCACAGCAATGGTTAACAATGACGAGATTTTTTTTTTTTTTTTTAACTTTTAAGCCTGTCGCCCAAGGGTGAAGGTGGAAAAGGGCTTCTCTCCCCTGTCCCTGGAGGGGAGGGGACTTTGGAGGGTCCAAGTGGTGTCTCCCCTGAAAGCAGCCCTCAGTTCCAGTCTATTCAAAACGCTCCAAGGCCGCAGGGCCTCCTGGCTCTTCCCTCACCCCCGGCTGAGCTCATTCCACCAAAACCAGCCCCTGCGTGGTCTGACAGGGCCCCAAGGAGGAGCCCCAGGAGTCTACTGGCCTGATTTTGCTTAAACTGCTTGGGGCAGAGAATGTGAAATGGCCCAAGCTGCCGCTGGTGCAAGGAGCATCCCGGCCCCCAGCATCATTTCAGATTTGAGGTCGGCTGAGCCCTCAGCCCCAGGCCCAGCCCTCCAGACCAGGGCTTTCTGCTTTATGGGATGAGAAGCACCCCGTTTAGCTACCCCGCCCCCACTACTGGGGCCTGTCCCCGAAAGCGGCCCCTCTTATCTCTCCACTGCCGCCCTCTCCTCCAGCCTCTGTTCCCAAGCCGGCACATGTGTGCCCCTTTCCACCTCCAGGGGCTATCTGGGGACAGCTCAGGGACATGGCCTCATGGCACAAGAGGACTCAGAGGCAGAGGACATGGTCCCAGAGCCCCCTTTGATGATTTTGGGGAGTCCTCTGTTCTCTAGGCTCCCAAAGTGGGCTGGGAGGGAGGGTCTCTGCAGGTGTACACCCGCCTGCCACCCAGGCTGGACAGAAAGGCGGACTCATGCCCAGCCCAGGGAGGGAGGCCGAGGCTGTCTGGGTGGAGGTGGCGGGGGGGACGGTGCTGGTGCCTGCTGTTGGGGCCCTCAGGAGGGTCCTTCAGATCTCAGGAAGTTGGGGCGCACCCCCGTCCCCCACCACCATGGGCGACAAGACAAGAATAGGCTGATTGTCTCTCTCCTCTGAACAAGACACTTGGGAGTTCATGCTAAAGTGAAACCAACCGGGTGATGGGGGGTTGGGGTGGTCTAAGATGTCGATGACACCGGAGCACCCCCAAGAACCAGGAACTGGGGGGGGCACTCGGTGGCTCCCGCCTGGCTGGGGCAGGCAGGTGGCATCTCGGGGCTGGGAGGTGGAGGAGACCCAGGTACTGAGGCTCTGCTCCCGCCCCCTCTACCTGGGGCCCCGTCCACCTGTCCCGGCTGGACACAGTTCCTTAGAAAGGAGGAAAGAAACAGTAACGAAAAACCACTGAACAGCACCGATCAGGCACCAGACACACAGATGCGACATGGAACCGGGCCATGCCCCCCGCCCCCACCCCAACCACTTTATTACAATTAGCGTCAAGAAAGAGTACATTAGTCATGCACCAACTCAAATTCCATTTTGTCTTTTTTTTTTTGCATTTTTCTTCTTTTTTTTTCTTAAATTACATTTGAACACAGAACACAGAGAATAATAAATACTCTTATAAGACATGACTCCAGAAAACAAGAAACAGAACAAGCCAGAGAACAGAAAGGTATACCTCTGCCTCTCTCTCTCCCTTTCCCTTTCTCTCTCTCCCTCTCTCTCTCTCTCTCTTGCTCTCGCTCTCTCTCTCTCTCTTCCTCTCTTTCCTAAAGGACTCATTTAAATAAGAAATCTGTAAACGCCACTGGTCCTTTCTGCCGCAGTCTCTCTCGCGATCACGCTCCCTCTGACTTTCCCTCTGGTCTCCAGCCCTGACATTCAATGTGTCTCCCACGGAACTCGTCAAAGAAACGACATGCCATCGTCTGCAAAATTATAATTTAACGGTATAAAGCTTCAAGTCACGTATTCCAAAAACTAGCTAAGGATTTTTTTTAATCACATAAACTATACATTAAATATTTTGAGGTATTTCAGAGAAAATTGTCAAAGGCTCGAAGGAATTGTGCTGGAGGTGTTGTTCCCTGCACGGAGAACGGATGCTCTTTGGTATGTGACATCCAAGTGGGTGTGGGGGCAGGCAGGAGAGGGCCCGAGGGGCTGGCGGGCAGGTCGGGGATAGAGTCTTCTGTGGGGGTCTGGCCAAGTTTGGGGTGGGGTCTGGAAACAGGTAGGGGGATGTGTGTATGTGTGCGTGTGTGTGAGTGAGAGAGATACGAAGTTATCTGAAAAGGATCCAGGAGTCCTGGGCCACTTTATTTACTTTTTTTGTAGAAGTGGGGTCTTGCTGTGTTGCCCAGGCTGGTCTCAAACTCCTGGCCTCAAGCGATCCTCCTGTCTCGGCCTCCCAAAGTGCTGCTGGGCCACTTCTGTGACCAAGAGGCCCAGAAGTTCAGCATAGCTAAAACGTTCCACAACCAGAACGATCCCAAGCCAAGTCCTAAATTTCCAGCAGGGGACAAAACTGGAGGCCCCCTAGCGTCTTACCCTTGGGGCCTTGAAGGCCAAGCAGAGAGCATCTAGGAGACCCGGCCCCCCTCAGGCCTGTGCTCCGGCCAGTGCCTGAGGCCCAGGCATCGATTTTCTAAGAAGCTCACTGGGCCAGGGCTGCAGCGTGATTCTCTTGGATCAGAAGCATTTTATTGCCTTTGAGAGCCTCTTCCTCCACTAAATGTCTATCTACCTGTAATCCTAGCGCTTTTGGAGGCCGAGGCAGGAGGACCCCTTGGAGCCAGGAGTTCAAGACCAGCCTGGGCAGCATAGTGAGACCCCATATCTACAAGAAATCCCTTAAAAAATTAACTGGGCATGGTGGTGCATGCTTGTGGCCCCAGCTACTGGGAGGCTGAGGCAGGAGGATCACTTGAGCCCAGGTGGTCGAGGCTGCAGTGAGCTATGATTGCACCACTGTACTCCAGCCTGGGTAGCAGAGCAAAACCCTGTTTCTAAAAAAGAAATTTAAAACATTGTATATCTATAGGATACCTTGGTATAAAGACAAATAATATGGTATGTTGAATAGGCTGCATCTTCTTGGACCTAAAGCTTTTCTTTTTTTTTTTTTTTGAGATGGAGTTTTGCTCTCGTTGCCCAGGCTAGAGTGTAGTGGTGCAATCTCGGCTCACTGCAACCTCCACCTTCCGGTTTCAAGAGATTCTCCTGCCTCAGCCTCCCAAGCAGCTGGGATTACAGGCGCCTGCCACCATGCCCAGGTGATTTTTTTGTATTTTTAGTAGAGGCAGGGTTTCACCATGTTGGTCAGGCTGGTCTTGAACTGCTGACCTTGTGATCCACCTGCCTCGGTCTCCCAAAATGCTGGGATTACAGGCGTGAGCCACCGTGCCTGGCAAGACCTAAAGCTTTTTAAAAAGAAATTAAAACGTGGGCCCTGGATGTCAGTCCGGCCTGGAGTGGACAGGACAGTTCTAGGTTCATCCATCAGGAACTTAGGGGTCGGGATGGGAGAGAAATTGAGGCCCAGGTTTTAGTGGGAGGTGGGAGATACTGAGTTGCTGGCACCCAGTGACACCACAGAAAAACAGGAGCCAGTGTGTGTGCATGTGTGTGTGCATGTGATCTGCATGTGTGTATCTGCATGTGTGTGCCTGCGTGCCTCTGCATGTGTGCATGTGTGCCTGCGTGTCTGCATGTATGTCTCTGCATGTGTGCGTCTGCATGTGCCTGCATGCGTGTCTTTGCATGTGTGCGTGTGCCTGCGTATCTCTGCAGGTGTGTGCACGTGTGTGTGCGCATGTGTCTGCGTGTTGTCTGCATGTGTGTGTCTGCATGTGTGTCTGGGGGGGGGGAGAGAGGTGCGGTGCTGAGCAGGAACGGGGACCCTTTCTACTATTGGGAACCCCCCAACACCCAAATGTTCTAGAAGCATCACTCAGATCCGGTCGCTTGGAAAGCTGGGAGCAGAGCAAGTCGATAAGGACAAGAGAACACTCCATACACGTCTTTGGTTCAAGAAGAAGGCACTCATCGACCTCACGATCCTCTCCCTCCCTCTCTCCCGGTCTGTCTCCCTCTCTCTCTCTCTCTCTCTCTCTCTCTCTCTCTCTCTCTCTTTCGCTCTCAGGTTCGGGAAGGGGTGGCACCCGGCAGGCGGGGCCCCGAGCCGGGTCCCAGGCCAGGGAATCCTGTCATCCAGCACAAATCCTTGGGAGAAATCTTTGGTATCAGGCGTGATTTTCCAATCACAGACATGAGCTTGAGTGAGGTAGCCTTTACCTGGGGGAGGGGAGGGGCATTTCACTAGAAATGTCTTTTGCATTTTCAAGGGAGTGGGCGGGCCGCCGCCTCCCTGGGAGGCAGCCGATGGGTGGGGGGATTTCAGGGAGGGAGTTCCTTCTGGCCTCGGATTTTGAACCCCCGGAGGAGGCGGACTCCTGGGATCCCGCGGCCGGCCAGTCTCGGAGGTCACCCAGACCAGATGAGAGGAGCCGGGGAGAGCGCGGGGTGGAAGGGGGGGCGCTCATTTTCATTTCCGACCCTTCCCATTTGTAAATTTTTTTGGCAAAAAATGGAGCAAGCGGATTCCACCTTCTTCGGCGTCTTCTCTTTGGCGAGAGTGGAAACCAACACCAGGTTCAACCCCGCTGCCCCCTGCAAGCCCGGTTCAGCCCCCGACGCGGGCGGAAAGGACGGCGGTGAATTCCAGAAGGTTCCACGCAGGAAGCGTCTCCACGGGCCCGTGCAGAGGGGCTCCTCCGGGCGGCCCCAGCGGCGCCTTCTCCGTCCGGGTCCCCTTCTCCTGGGAGCCTGGGCGTGGTCTCCCGTGTCCGGAGCTGCGTCCTTCCCTGCGCTCCACGAAGGTGCCTAAAGGTAAAGTGAACTCAACAGACGGGGCGGGAGGGGGGGTCTGGAATCTACCCGCATGTGGGAGCCCCCCGTCCCCTGCGGCCTGGGATGGGGTGGGAAGGGTGCTCGCCCGTGGGTGCTGGGCGCCCGCCGCAGGCCCCTCCCCAGACTTTAAGGCAGGCGATTCTTGGCACGAGGAATCCCGGCCGCTGAGAGGGGCAGCTCAGTTCTCGGCCGCAGGGGCCGTCCTGCCAGCGGGTGGGGTTGGTTCTGGGGAGGGTGGGGGACCGTAAGGATCCGGCTTGATGTGGGTTCTTGGCGACTTTGGAAAGGGCTGAGGTCCCTGGGGAGGCGGCCGGGGCGGGTGGGGAGGAAGGAAGGCTTCTCCTACCTCCCTCGGTGGGGCAGGGGATCTCACGGAGGAGGGGTTATTCTTTAAAATTCCATTTTTAAATACCCGGTTTATATTTCTAGTATGTGCTTCTTGACCCGCTTTAGGGGACAACACAGTGAGCCCTGGTTTTTCTCGAGGCCCTCTGGGCGTCCTGAATGGAGAGGGGGCTGGGAAACCCCTTTCTGTCACTCCCTCCCCTCGGGGGGGGTGGAGGGCTTCCTTTGGCCTGGAGGGAGTGGGCGTGGAGGGAGGAGGGGGGGCCCTTTTTGTGCACTTGGGCTGGGGGGTGTGCTGCTTCCCCCTCCCCGGGTGTGGGGGGCCCGGACAGCACCCCCTCCAGGTGCCCCCTGGGGGCGGGTCTCCGGGCCGGCAGGATGGGGGGAGGAGACGTGGGGGCACAGCGCCCAGGCCGTGGAGGCAGGGAGGGCGCGGGGCCGGGGCGCCTCAGGCCTTGGAGAAAGTGGCCGTGGCGCCGGCGGGGCCCCCGGGGGCCGTGCTGGGCTCCTCAGCCCAGCGGTTCATGCAGCGGCGCCGCGCGTTCATGAAGAAGTTGCTGACGGTGTTGAGCTCCAAGCCGAGCTGCTGCGAGATGGTGACCTGCATCTCCTTGGACGGCCGCTTATTCTCCTTGAAGATGGCGATCAGCGTGCGTCGCTGCAGGTCGGTGAACACCAGGCGCTGCTTCTTGGGTTGCAGCGCGCGCTCCTTCTGCTGCTCCTGTTCCTTGCGCTTGCAGGCTGCGGGCGAGCGGCGGGCGGGCGGGCGAGCGGGACACAGCGCCACCGTGTGGCCGGCCGGGGAGAGGCAGGCGGCGCACGCCGCCGGGAGGATGAGGAGGAGGGGAGAAGGGACACGTTGGGGAAAGGCGAATGCACATAAGGACCCAGGGAGAGCCCAGAAGCAACAAGAATGCAGGGAGAGGCAGAGGGGGAGACAGCGGGGAACACAGGGACGCACAGACACAGAGACAGAGACAGAGACAGGGAAACAGCAAGGTCGACAGGGAGACAACGGGAAAGTCCAGGATGCAGCCAGAGGGCGGTGGAGACAGGATGGAAGGCGAGGACAGGCAGGGAAAGCAGATGCGGTGGGGGTGGGGGGAGGACAAAGAAGGGGACACAGTGTGAGCGCCCCTCTGCAGGCACGGCTACCACCCCCTCCAGCCCCCTTCTCCATGGAGCCCACTCAGGCACCCCCCAAGCCTCATACCCCCCAAAACCCCGTCCTCCCGTCAAACGCTCCCGACCTAAAGGACCACAGAAATTGATATTGGTAACTTTCTCCTCTCCTTTCTGCAGCCCCAACCTGGGGGTGTTGGGGAAATGACATGGAAACTGCACATGTGAGTTTTTGGCTCAGTGTAGACTCGGGTGAAATAACTGGTTAATTACTAGGTCCTGGGGTGCATCACAAAACCCAGCAGCCTTCCCCAGAAATGATGGGCCAACCAGGGCCTTTCCTTTCTTTCTTTTCTTTTTTTTGGGGAGGGGAAGTCTTGCTATGTTGCCCAGGCTGGTCTCAAATGCCTGGCCTCAAGTGATCCTCTGGCCTCAGCCTCCCAAAGCACTGGGATTACAGGTGTGTGCCATGGCAACTGGCTCTGACAACCAAGCTCTACGAATGAGCAGCAGCGACGCTGCTGTAAGGCCTGATACCCTTAGGGACCCTGTGAGTCCACAGCCCAATTCTGACATCTGAATCCCTGCTTCCTGCCCCTGCCCCTATCCACAGGCTGAGACCACCCAGACTTGGCCTCCCTCAGGCACCCAGTGGACCCTCTGGAGCGCAGAACATCTAAGGAAGAAGACTTTGGAGGAGGAGGAGAGAGTGCAGGGACCACCTCTTCCTCTCCCAGATGAGCAGGTCACGCTTCCTCTTGGTCAGCCTGCACAGATCGGGGAGAGGGCTGAAGGAGGCTGCCCCGTGGCCTGCAGACCAGACACTTGCAAAGGGGAGAAAAGCAAAGGCTCGGGGTGATGGGGCAGGGCTGAAGCCGAGTCCTGCTCTTGCTGCTCCAGAAGCAAAGTAGACCCCTCCACTCAATGCAGTGGGTGTCAGTGGGTACAAAACACAGGCTTCCCCACCTAGGAGCTGGGCCACAAGTCAGATGGGCTCATTTGTGGCATCAGCTTGAAACTCCATCAGAATCTCAATTTCTCTCCTGCATCCAGACTGGGACTGTGGTGCTGAAGAGGCTGTCCTGCCCTTGTCTCCATCCCGGAGTTCCAGCTACTCTGTGACCCCAGAAGTGGCCGGTGGTGCAGGTTGTACTAGTGGGTCTCTGCTCCCAGTCTCCTCTCTGTGCTAGCCGTGGTGGCCTACTGGGATGGCACAGAAAGCTTTTCTTTTGGTTGCAGAACAGCCTGGAACATGACATGCTAGATCAATGTCCATACACGTCCGCAGAAATAAATGAATGTTCCCTCTGCCATGACTCATGTCTCGGGGACAACAGGTTCGCCCGTCTAGGGTGTGAGCTGACACACACTTCACTCCCTCTGACCTGGAATGTGTGGGGCTTCTAACTGCGGTTTCAGGTTTCACAATTAAATGCAAGTGATGCCTGTGGGTTACTGCACATTTTAGAAAAGCGTCTAACATGAAAAAGAGAGGGAGAGAGAGAGAGTGAGGGAGGGAGGAGGGGGGAGAACAATGGAGAAAAATGGTTTGGTGGGGGAGGAATAAACTCAGAAGGAACCGACAAGGCAGGCAAAGCTATAATTAATATTCCCAGAGGGGTAAGAGAAAAATATCCTATCCATGAAACAAGTACAGGATGCTGTTAAGTAAAAGGGACCATTAGAGAGTGAGGAAATGCTCTTAAAATGTGAATATATAACAGCCAGAGTAAAATAATTCCATGTAAGGACTGGAAGATAAAGTTAAGCAGATATTGGCTGGGCGTGGTGGCTCACGCCTGTAATCCCAGCACTTTGGGAGGCCGAGGCGGGCGAATCACGAGGTCAGGAGATCGAGACCATCCTGGCTAACACGGTGAAACCCTGTCTCTACTAAAAAACAAAAAAAATAGCTGGGCGTGGTGGTGCATGCCTGTAATCCCAGCTACTCGGGAGGCTGAGGCAGGAGAATTGCTTGAACCTCGGAGGCAGAGGTTGCGGTGAGCCAAGATCGTGCCATTGCACTTCAGCCTGGGCAACAAGAGCAAAACTCCATCTCAAAAAAAAAAAAAAAAAGAGAGAGTTAAGCAGATATCCCAGAAAATGGAACACGTACACAGCTGCAAAGATGGGAAATGAAAGAGAATAAAAAGTTAGAGGATGAATTAAGATGAAGCAGGGTTGTCACCTGATCAAGAGACAGTTCAAAAATAGAGGAAGAGATGATCAAATAATGAAAAAAATCTAGTGTTGAAAGATGAGTTTCCAGTTTAAAGGTGGTCAGGTGCAGTGGCTCATGCCTGTAATCTCAGCATTTTGGGAGGCTGAGGCAGGAGGATCACTTAAGGCTGGGGGTTCAAGGCTACAGTGAGCATGATCTCACCACTGCACTCCAGCCTGGGTGACAGAATAAGACTCTGTCTTAAAATAAATAATTTTTAAAAATATATAGGCCCACCGGGCATGGTGGCTCATTCCTGTAATCCCAGCACTTTGGGAGGCTGAGGTAGGTGGATCACTTGAGGTCAGGAGTTCGAGACCAGCCTGGCCAACATGATGAAACCCTGTCTCTACAAAAAATACAAAAAAATTTAGCTGAGTGTGGTGGCAGGCACTTGTAATCCCAGCTACTGGGGAGGCTGAGGCAGGGGAGTTGCTTGAACCCAGTAAGCAGAGGTGTAAGCTGAGATCACACCACTCACTCCAGCCTGGGCAACAGAGCGAGACTCTGTCTCAAAAATAAATAAATAAATAAATAAATAAATAAATAAATAAATAAATAGGCTGGATGAAGTGGCTCATGCCTCTAATCCCAGCACTTTGGGAGGCCAAGGTGGGAGGATCACTTGAGCCCAAGAGGTTGAGAGCAGCTTGGACAATATAGCGAGACCCCATTGCTACAAAAAATTTAAAATTAGTCAGGCATGGTGACTCACACCTGTGGTCCCAGTTATTCAGGATGCTGAGGTAGGAGGATCATTTGAGCCCAGGAGGTCAAGGCTGCAGTGAGTTATGATCATGATACTGCACTCCAGCCTGGATGATAGAGCAAGACCCCAGCTCTAAAAAAATGGGGATGGGACATCAAGTCCTCAGCTTAATGAATGAAAAAGACACTCAAGCCTCATTGTTGTGAAATTTCAGAGCACCAAGAATAAAGAGAAAATCCTAAAAAGCGTCTAGAGGAAAGCCAGATGTCATGCAAAGGATCAAGAATCCAAGCAGCTTTGGGTGTGCAAAAACTAGCAGACAACAGAGCAAGGCTTTCAAAGTTCCAAGGAAAAGTTATTTTCAGCTAGAATTGCTAAATACCAAAAGACCAAACATGAAAGTGCAATAAAGATATAATCAGATGTTCAAGGACTCCAAAACTTGACTTCCCACATACCCTTTCTCAGAAAGCTACTGGAGGATGTGTTCCATTCAAACGAGGAGGTAAATCAAAAAAGGATGGTGTGGGATTCAGAAAATGTGATCCAACCTAGCTGAAAGAGAAAAGGGGTCCTCCAAATGAGGATGAGGAGGACCCTGGAAGACAGCTAGACAAAAGGACCCCCAGGGTATGGAGGGCAGCCCCACCCAGATCAGAGATGACCTAATATGTGTGGAAAGTCCTATTGAGTTGGTTTTAAATTTTGTTGGGGAGCATGGGAAGAATTTTTGTTTGGCAGCTATCAACTCCTGGAAAACCAAAGAGTTGTACAGGAAAGGAAATGCAGTCCTAGTACTCTACATGGCTCAGCTGTGGACGATGTTTGCCAAAAGCATAATAATGTTAATTTACTAAATGTTAATTTAGGCAACAGACTGTATTTGTAATTATATTGAGAGACTGACAGAGAGGGAGGGTATGGGTATGAATCTGGAAAGATGGCAAAGGAAAACCTGAAGGGTGAACAGTGTACCAGGGAGCCTTTTATGTGTGAAAGGAGAGACAAGAACCTATGTTTATATTTTATCTGCATAAAGAAACGCAAAAAACTGAATTGACCTCTCACCTCTTTGGCACTCGGCCACCCTGTGAGGATTACAGGAGAGGACCCAGTCCTCCATTCTTTCAAAGGGAAAGCTGAGTCAAAACTCAATGGGGCCTTGAAATTCCAAGGGAGGCCCTTCTGCCTCACCTGTTGTAATGTTTAATTCATTCACTCACTCATTTATTCATTCATTTAGCAATTTACTCACAAATTTATCCTACATTTACAGTAGGGATAGAAATACAAATGCTCCTCAGAAAGTTCACAAGATCTTTGTGTCAAGAGATTTACATGTACCTGGTCACTCAATTCTTAACAATAATTCTTGTTTTGTTTTGAGACAGGGTCTTGCTCTGTTGCCCAGGCTGGAGTGCAGTGGTGCAATCATGACTCACTGCATCCTTGAACTCCTGGGCTCAAGCAATCCTTCCACCTCAGCCTCCCAAGTAGGTGGGACTGTGGGTGCACACCACCACATCTGGCTAATTTAAAAAAAACCAAAAAACAAAACAAAAAAAACCCCACAAACATATATATATGTTTTTTGTTTGTTTGTTTGTAGAATTGTGGTCTCACTATGTTGTCCAGGCTGGTCTCTAACTCCTGGGTTCAAGCAATCCTCTAGCTTCAGCTTCTCAAAGTGCTGGGGTTACAGGCATGAATCACAGTACCCAGCCTCAATCCTTACAATAATTCTACGAGGCAGGGGGTTTTCTCCTTATTTACTCAGAGAATGTGAGCCACCCCTCAAGCTTGCCCAGCCAGTCCCAATAGGGCAGCCCAGAAAACAGAGTCCACTGGCCTAGATGGGGGAGGGAGGTAGGATGCATATCGTCCCTTTCCCACCCCACCTCCCAGGCTCCAATCTGGTGCCTAATGGGGACCCCAGAGGCAGAGGCTGGGGGAGGGGCCGGGCCAGGCAGAGTCTGAAAAAACTTCGCGTTTTGTCGATCGCAGCAAAAAGAGGCTCTGCTGCCCCCCTTCCCAGCGTTCAATCTAATTACAGCTCCTCACAGCCCAGATCGATCTAGTCGGAGCTGTTTACCGCGAGCAGCTTTGTCATCGCTCCCATCCCCCACGGCCGCCGACAGAGGTGTAAGTTGGAGTAGGGGGGCCGCCAGGACGCCCCCTCCTTGCGTCCCCTACCCATCACCATCACCACATGACCCCTGCAAGCACCCCACCCGACATCAGGTTCACCCCCACTCCAGTCCTAAAGGCCACCCCTGTGCCAACCCCAGAGGCCATGGTGGTTATGGATCCCTTGTGCAGAAGTGAAAACAGGCTTGGAGAGAAGGACTGACAGGCCTCAGAGTGGGGACGGGGGTGAAGCCCTGGACTTGGCCCTGGTACCAACCACCAGCCTCATGCTGCCAGGGCCCACCATTGCCACCTCTGCCACGCGACCTCCACCAGCCTCCAATGAGGCCTCCACCTCCGTCCTCTCCTCCACCATCACTCCTGCACCACCAATGTCAGTGCTGTCCCATCACACCCTCCATATCACCTCCAACTCCAGCACCTCCTCCTCCACCACCATCTCCAGCACCTCCACCTCCTCCTCCATCACCTCTTCCTTCACCACCTCCACCTCCACCTCCATCACCTCCACCTCCAGCACCTCTTCCTCCATCACCTCCACCTCCACCAGCACCACCTCCACCTCCAGCACCTCTTCCTTCACCACCTCCACCTCCACTACCTCCACTTCCATCTCCATCACCTCCACCTTCAGCACCTCCTCCTCCATCACCTCCACCTCCACTTCCACCACCTCCACCTCCAGCACCTCCAGCACCTCCACCACCTCCACCATCACCTCCACCTCCACTTCCACCTCCATTACCTCCACCTCCAGCACCTCTACCTCCACCTCCTCCACCTTCACCTCCACCACCTCCACCTCCATCACCTCCACCTCCACCACCTCCACCTTCACCTCCACCACCTCCTCATCTACCACCTCCACCACCACCTCCACCTCCATTACCTCCACCTCCAGCACCTCTACCTCCACCTCCTCCACCTCCATCACCTCCACCACCTCCACCTCCTCCACCACCTCCAACATCACCTCCACCACCTCCATCTCTTCCACCTCCACCTCCACCATCACCTCCACTACCTCCACCTCCATTATCTCCACCTCCAGCACTTCTACCTCCACCTTCTCCACCACCATCACCTCCACTTCTACCTCCATTACCCCCACCTCCACCACCACCTCCACTTCTACCTCCATTACCTCCACCTCCACCACCACCTCCACTTCTACCTCCATTACCTCCATCTCCACCTCCTCCACCACCTCCACCTCCACCACCATCTCCACCACCTCCATCTCTTCTACTTCCACCTCCACCATCATCTCCACTACCTCCAACTCCATTATCTCCACCTCCAGCACTTCTACCTCCACCTCCTCCACCATCATCACCTCCACTTCTACCTCCATTATCTCCACCTCCACCTCCAGCACCTCCACCTCCTCCACCTCCACCAACTCTACCTCCTCCACCTCCATCACCTCCACCCCCTCCACCATCACCTCCACCACCTCCTCCACCTCCACCACCTCCACCTCCACCACCCTCACCTCCACCACCTCCTCCACCTCCACCTCCATCACTTCCATCATCACCTCCATCTCCATCTCCATCACCTCCTCCACCTCCACCACCTCCACCTCCTCCACCTCCACCACCTCCACCACCCTCACCTCCACCACCTCCTCCTCCTCCACCTCCTCCACCTCCGCCTTCTCCACCTCCACCTCCTCCACCTCCTCCACCTTCACCTCCACCTCCATCACTTCCATCATCACCTCCATCTCCACCTCCATCACCTTTACCTCCACCAGCCCCATCACCTCCACCCCCATCACCTCTACCTCCACCACCTCCATCTCCATCACCTCCACCTCCACCACCTCCACCTCCATCACTCCTACCTCCATCACCTCCACCTCCTCTACCTCCACCACCTCCACCTCCACCACCTCCACCTCCACCTCCACCACCTCCGACTCCACCACCTCCTCCATCACCTCCACCTTCCACCTCCCCACACCTCCTCCATGACCTTTCTTTTACTCACCCCCTTCCTCTGTTTTCTTCACCTCCCCCTGATTTCCTTCATTATCCTCATCAACACTGCTGAACCCCATCCTGGGATTCTCCTAGTATGTGGCCAGCACTGGATACTCAGCCCCTGGTTCCATCACCAGTGGCTCCTGACCTGTAGTCAGGGGATAGAGAGTGGCCCCCAACACAGACCTTGGCCACCAAGCTGGAGGAGGAGTGGGGCGGGGCCAGGCTGTCAGGCTTGCTCTGGGACCCCAGGCGAGTCCCATTCCCTTGGAGGCCTCAGTCCCTTCCTTTGTAAAGACAGTGCGCCCCCTTCAGGCATGTCTCGGTGCAGGCCAGTCCTCCCCGGGCTCCTGAGCTCTTCCAGGTGTTTCCCTCTCCCCATCCACCACCAGCCGCCTCTCTGTCCGGCCTCCCGCCCTGGCCTCACTCACTCAGCTCCTTTGCACGACGGTTCTCTCTGCCTGGTTGCTCTTCCCCAAGTCCCCTCCCACCCCCCTCAGCTCCTTCTAGTCTCTGCTCAGGTATTTTCTTCCCTGTGAGGCTACCCCAACACCCCTTGTCTAATCCCACAACTCTCCCTGTCACCCCTGCCACACCCCTTCTTCTTTTTACAACAATTCACCCGCTCTGTCCAGGGGCCCCACTGAGTGAGGGTTTGGGTCCTGACAGGAAGCCCACTCCCTGCAGCCAGCCCTGCACCTCCTCCAGGACCCTGGGGACTGAGGCCCTGATTCCAGGAGCAATCACCCCCGGGAGGCTCTGATCTGAGAACTCCAGGTACCCCACCCATCCCGTCTCCCCAACGGTTATCAGTCTTTTTTTGGAATCTAAGGATGAGGAGGATCTGGGGCTGGTTCCTGGGGGTCCCCGGGGCCCTGGGAGGAGATCAAAGATCAACTAGAAGAGACGGAGACCCCACGCCCACATCTGAGCCCATGCACAGGGAGCCCGGCAAACGCAGTCATGGTGGCTTTACTGTAGCGTCCAGCCTCCCGCCCCAGGGCACCGTCCTGGGCCTGCCCCGCCGCCCCCAGCATCAACAAGGCGGTCGTTTTATTTTCTGGGCAGGTGGGATCAGGAAAGCCCTGGAGCGGGGAGGTCCCGGGAGTGTGGCAGCCCCTTCGCTCAGTTATCCCTGCTGTTCCCGCTGTGTCCAGCAGAGGGCAGCCGTCCCTGCCCCAACCCAGGAAAGGGCCGGGGCTGTAGGCCGTGTCTCATGGCGGGGAAAGGGGGCTGGACTGGGGGAGATCCTCAAGTTCCGGATGAAGGCATTTCCTGCAGACCCCCTGGGATTTGGCCCCCACACACCAGCTCTGTCCCACCTCCTGCCTTTCTAAAAGTTGCTGGGGACAGCCGACCACCCCGGGGCCCAAGAGGGTGGTCTGACCTGCTGCCCTCTTGGGCCCTGCCTGGTGTTGGACCATCTTAGCCTCAGTTTCCCCAACTGTAAGATGGTCTTGATCATGGTTGGGCTGTGGGGAAGGGTCTAGCCAGAAAAGTCCTGAATGAATATGGCAGGGCTAACAAGAGGCTCCCAGCTCCCATCTGGGAGTGCCTGAGAGGGGCTGGGCTCTGTGCGACACTTGCCTTCCAACCACGAAGTTTCCCCCTCCCTCAAGGAAGGCCTTGAGCCTCAGGTTTTCTCTCAGGATCTTCCTGGAGAGGGGAGAAATGGAGAAACTGGGGCCAAGAGTAGAAAGTTGGGTCACTCCAGCCAGAGAACTCCTACACATTCCTCAACGCCCAGGAGCAATGGCCTCTCCCCAGGAAGTTCCTCCCTCCCCCCACAGCGGAGCCTGGGGCCCGTCCTCTGGGACTCCCAGGGGCCACTGGTCCTCCTTTTAGCCTCGTGGGGCCTGAGATCTTTCTGTGGCCCAGCACAGAGTGGAGGTATAGGCAGTGGCTGAGTGATTGTGCAGTGACTAACACGTTCCTGGGTTGTCCCACATGAGGGTGGTGGAGCATGGGGGGTCTCAGCCCAGACTGCAAGACCCTGCTGAGGAAGACCAGCAGCCACTGCCCTGGAGCACCGGGTGGGACAGTGGGGCTCCTCGAGTGCCCTCAGCAGGAAGCCGGTAGCTGAGCAGGGGCCCTGAATTCACTCATTGCTGCAGCCCAAGCTGGGGCCCACCTGTCAACCCCCATCACCCTCCAAGAGGGGACCAGCCCCTCTCCTCCTCCTCACCCCTCCTTTCCCCATCATCCTCCAAGAGGGGAACAGCCCCTCTCCACCTCCTCACCCCTCCTTTTCCACTCACCCTCCCTCTCTCTCCCCTCTCTGCTCTTTTCTTTTCCTCCCTTTCCTTCCCTCCCTCTCTTTACCTCCCTCCCCTCTTCCCCTTCCTTCCCTCACTTCCCTCCCTTCCCTCTCCCCCTCCTCCTCCTCCTCTCCCCCTTCATCCTCCCCTTCATCCAGAGGCCTTTGGAGGGGCTGGGCTTGTAACGGGGGAGCCTTCAGGATGCAGCATCCACCTCGCCCCTGGAGGCGGGCCCATGGGTGCCTCTGCACACGTCTGACGTTGGCTGCGTGCGGGCTGAGGGTGCCAGCCTCTGTCCACCATCGGGTGTGCCCGCGTGGGGCTGCCTGAGGCTTCCCAAATGTCCCGGCGGGGTGGAGGGCGAAGTCTGAGCGAGGTACTGTGTGTGGGTGGGCGGCGCCTGCACAGGCACTCAACCACGATGGGGATCGGCAGCCCTGCACATCCAAACCCCACCGAAGTGAGAAGCTGAGAAACCTATGACTGTTAGGAAAGCTGTTCCCGTTCTGCGCGGGAAAACGGGTGTCAGCTTGTGGGGCCCTGGACGGGCGGTGGATGAGGCAACGGATCTCGGTGTGACATCCGTGTGTGGGATGCAGCTGGCTCGCGGTGTGGACGTGAGATGTGAGGGCTGTGGGGTGTGCAGGGTCTTGGGGTGAGTGTGGGTGTCACCCCGCAGAAGCCTGCGTTGTGGGATACGCATCCATGTCCGCCCAGCCCCAGGGTGGCTCCTCTCTGCCTCCCCCTGCTCCCCTCACCACGGCAGCCATGGGGACGCGGGTGGGCTCTGTGGGCCGAGTGGCCTTGAACGTGCACCCTGGCCTCTCTGGACATCAGCTTCCTGGTTTATCAAGTGGACGCAGTGACCCAGAGCCCTGGGTTCCCACCGGGCTGCAGTCCCAAAAGTAATGAAGGAATGAACGCCGAAGCTCGGACCTGCAACCGACTCATCCGTTCAACATTCAGGGAGCAGCTACTGCATGAGGCCAGAGAGAGGCAGCTCCAGGAGCTGGCCTCCGCTCACAGTCACAGGGCAGCATGAAGCGGCGGCTGCCTGGGACTCTGTTCCCCAACAAGGAGGCCAGCTCCGCTCTGAGTCCAGGAAAGGAGGAGAGAGGACGCCTTTGGGTGGATACTGGAGGGGAGGCGCGGGCTCCACTGGGCTCTGTGAGGCCTCCGAGTGGATACACAGCTGGCTGGGAGGGAGGATGGACCAGAAGACCAGGCCCAGGCTTCGGGACGGCTGGAGGGAGGGTCCCTGAAGCCCAGTGGACACCGGCAGTGCTGGGGGCGGCACGGCAGGAGAGGCACAAGCCAGGGTGGCACCAGGAGGAGGGGGACGTGGAGGCTCCTGGGGGGTCCCCAAGGTCCAGGGAGGAGATCAAAGAGCAACTAGAGGAGATGGAGACCAGCTGGGCAATGCCCAAAGGGAGAAGATGCCCCAGGATGCAGCAATGGGCGATTCAAGTGACCGTCCCCTGTCCCTCTGTGCCTGACAGTCTGTACAGTGCCCCAAACTACCAAGCCACGTGAGTCTACCCTGCTGTGTGCCTGTCCCCTCCGCGTGTCCTGGAGCCGGATATCCCCTCCCTCAACCACCTATGGCGCTCAGCTCTGGCTTCTTGGAGCAGACAATTCAATATGGAGCCCGGTCTCCGGCTGGGATGACGACCAGTTTCCTTGGCAATGCGTCCTGCCCCCGCCACCAGCTTCCCGGCCCCACATGTGGGTTGTACTGATGGCCCCCCCCCCATGCTGGTGTCTTGCCCCCCTGTCTCTCCAGACCCAAGTCAGTGGGTGACTTACCCAAGGTCACGTGTCCAGTTACTGTGGGGGTCCCGGGTCACATACCTACACCCTCTGTCTACACCCTGCACCCCTGGGGGAGCTGGAAAATTGGTTCCCATGGGTGGGAGGCAGTGGAACCTTCTCCAAGGAGACGGGGCTGAGTCATGCCCCAGGCGTGGACCCCCAGAGGCCTCCCCAGCCCCTCATCTGGCCCCACTCTGTTCCCGCTACCCCTCCACTCTGGGTGGCGTACCCTCTCCATGCCTGCCCTGCCCACATCTCACGAGGCCTCGGAGCCCACCTTGGCCTCAGCAGGCACCCAGCCCTGGGAGGTCCCCGCCCACCTCCCTCTTGTCCCCACCCCTCTCCCTCCAGCTTGCCCCGCCAGCCTCCCCTGATGGGATTTTAATGACTGCATTTTCAAATTAGTTCTGAGCCTTCAAAGACTTAACCGGGAAACGCGTTTCCACTTGGACTCTCGGGCTGTCGCTCCCTTGCGGCTCCATCTGGAGGCTGGGCCGCCGTGGGGTGGGGGCGTGGGGGTGTCAGGGGGCACCTCTCACCCTCCGACATGCAGCCACAGAGACCCACCCCATTCAGGCACTCTCAAACGGGAGCAAAGCGAGTGGGCAAACACACACACGCACAAGGCGTTGATTAAAAAAAAAATAAATGTTACAGAGACGCAGCGCCTGCAGTGGGAAATGGATTTGAAAAAGATGACAGGAAAGGAATCAGTGATAAGAAGCGGCTGAAGCGGCCACCCAGAAAGGGGCTGGGGAGGCTGACCCAGCGTTTCAATTATTGGGAAATTAATCCACAGATAAACTCACACTTGTAAAATGATCCGCCCCGGACGTATTCATTGCAGCCGCTATGGTGACTGCGAACGACTGGAAACAGCCTAAATGTCAGCGGGGCGGGGACGTGGTTCAGGAAAGCCTGAAACCACCGCCGAGTCAGAGAGCACTAGGCGGCCGGCAAAAATGATCAGGATGCGCGCTTCACGGATCTGAGTGGGGGGAAGAATCACGGAGCATCTGAAGCTCCCCTTTCTGTTAAAAAAAAAAAAACAAAAACAAAAAAACAAAAAAAGGAAATAAAAATTTATTCCTGGAGCGCAGCCTTTTGCAAGAAGGAGAAATACAAACTGTGATTTGCAGAAGGGAGGGGAATGGAAGCCCCTCGTCTTGCCTTTAAATTCGGAACCTGGCGAATGCGTTAACTCTTGTAAAATCGTGTAGATTTATTTATTTGTTTATCATTTTTTGAGACAGGGTCTGCCTGTGTTGCCCAGGCTGGAATGAAGTGACGCAGTCATGTCTCACTACAGCCTCGACCTCCCTTGCTCAAGAGATCCTCCTGGCTCAGCCTCCTGAGTAGCCGGGACCACAGTGCACACCACCACATCCGGCTAATTTTTTTTTTTTTTTTTTTGAGATGGAGTCTCTCTCTGTCACCCAGGTTGCTGGAGTGCAATGATGCAATCTCGGCTCACTGCAACCTCTGCCTCCTGGGTTCAAGCGATTCTCCGGTCGCAGCCTCCGGAGTAGCTGGGATTACAGGCCTGTGCCAGCACGCCCGGCTAATTTTTGTATTTTTAGTAGACATGGGGTTTCGCCATGTTGGCCAGGCTGGTCTGGAACTCCTGGCCTCAGATGATCCACCCACCTCGGCCTCCCAAAGTGCTGAGAAGCCACCGTGCCCGGCCACATCCGGCTAATTTAAAAACAGTTTTGTAGAGATGGGGTCTTCCTATTGCCCAGGCTGGTCTGGAACTCCTGGACTCAAGAGATCCTCTTGCCTTGGCCTCCCAAAGTAAGCCTCCCTGCGGGGCCAAAATAATGTAGAATATTTTAGGGAACCAGGGAGCAAAAACAAGGGAGGTGGAGGAGGGGAGGAGGAACGTGTCTTGTCCTCCCACTGCGCTGGAGCTGAGCGCACCCGGGACGGCCGCGGTTCTGGGGCGACGGACAGGGAAGAAGGCCACTCGCGCCTGGTGCGGCGCGGTTTCCCCTGGGGTGGGATGCGGGGGTGGGATGGTGGGCGCCTGCTGGGGGCTGCGCTTTTCTGCGGAGCCCGCACCAGTGACCCTGAGGCTCCAAGGCCGCGGGCGCATGGTCCCGGGTCCCGGGTCTCCTGGCGCCGGGGCACGTGCGTCCAGGTCCTGTCAGGCTGTTGGGGGCCGGGCGCGCTCGGGGATCCACACACCCGCCAAGGACCGACGTGCGCAACGCGGCGGCTCCAGCCCGACTCCGCAGCTTCCCGGGTGCTGCGGGACGGGGTTTGCTGGGTGATGGAAACTGAGGCACAGTCATCCCCCCAGCAGGTCCTTGGACAGGAAAGGGCTCTTGGAAATGCGTGGACCCCTGCTGCCCCGCAACTAGCGTCCCCCACTCGCGCATCCCACTCCCCGAGGGTCGGCTCGACCTTCCCAAAGCCCCAGCTCCAGGGAGGAGAGCCCAGCAGCTTCTGTCCTCCCAGAAAGGACTCCCAGAAAGGAGGGCAGGAGGGCTGGAGGGCTGAAGGGCTGGCGGGTGCAGCTGGGGGCGCACGGAAGGCACGAAGGACCCCCAGCAGCCAGCACGAGGGTCTCCGGATGGCGCAGTCGCTGCGTCCAGGGGGAGATGGGGCTTCTTCCAGATGTCCCCGCACCCCACTTTGGGGAGTTGCTGGCTCAAGACTCTGCCAGAGGGCGGATGGGGGTCCTGGGTCAGTCTGCACTCCTCCCAGTGTGAACGCAGGCGTCTACACACATGTCCCCGGGTGCGTCTACACCTGTGACCCGGGCACGCCTCTCCAGCAGCCTGTGCCAGGCACATCTTCGAGTCTTTGTTTCTCTCTGCTGTAACTCTGTGGCTCTGTGCTCATGACTTGGTAGCTCGGAGGGGTCCCCCATCGCCCCCCACATCTGCCTACACTCGGGACTCAGGAGGGGTGCCGGTTTCTCAGCCCCTCTCACATTAGCACCTACTTGGCAGAGGGGAAACTGAGGCCGTAGGTGTCCCAAGGCTGCCCAAGGTCAGGTGGGTCTCCCTGGCTCCTGGTTCAGCCTCTCCCCTACCCCACCAGTGCTTCCCTCCCTATTGATCAGGGCCCATATTTAATTAAGAATTTGATTCCACCCAGTACCAGCTCTCCCGGGTAAGCCGGGCTACCTGCCGGCGACTTACAAAGGCTCAGCCTCCCTCCTAACAGCCACTCAGGGCTTTCCCACCTCCCAGCCTTTGTCCCTGCTGGTCCCACCAGCCAGAAGTCCCCTCCCACATCCACGCAGGAGGCCACCACCGGAAACCACATTTATATCTTAGGGCTCTGGGGAGCCACGGGGCAGGGTGCCAACCCGGGGAAAACGAACTCCAAAGTGGCCATGCAAAACTCCCTTAGGATGTGGGGGAGACGGCAGCAAGGAGGAGTGGGCTGGGCGCGGTGGCTCATGCCTGTCATCCCAGCACTTTGGGTGGCCAAGGTGGGTGGATCATCTGAGGTCAGGAGTTCGAGACCAGCCTGGCCAACATGGTGAAACCCGGTCTCTACTAAAAACACAAAAATTAGCTGTGTGTGGTGGCTCATGCCTGTAATCTCAGCTACTTGGTAGGCTGAGGCAGGAGAATCACTTGAACCTGGGAGGCAGAGGTTGCAGTGAGCCGAAGTTGCGCCACTGCACTCCAGCCTGGACAAGAGCAAAACACCATCTCCAAAAAAAAAAAAAAAAAAAAAAAGCGGGAGTGGAGCTGCCGGGAGGCCTTGATGGGGAAGGAGGAGGGGGAGACCGCCATAGTGGTTTAGACTAGAATGGTAATTGTTGTTGGAGAAGCAGCACGGAATGGGAGGGAGATTCAGGGAGAAGAATGAATGGTTCCTGATTAGTTCTAGGACTTCAGGCTAAGAGGACTTCAGAGCCAAAGGCCAGCTCCAGCCCCTCACCACTCAAGAGACTCCCCCAGACTCCTCTGTGATGTGGGGGCGAGCGTCCCTGTCTCCCAGGCTACAGAAAGGAATTATTGGGACTGAGGCTGGCGTTGGGAGGGGGAGGTCTGCCGGGAAAAGCAAAAGCGGGGATGGTCCTGGGGGCTCTGAGCTGGACTTGATGAGGCTGGGACCTGGACCCCCCATCCTCTCTGGGAGTCTCTGGTGGTCTCCCAGGTGAGAGGACTCACATGCCCACACCACCATCATACTTGGAGGAGCTGGGGGACCGGGAGAAGCGCAGCGCAGGCCTCACTGCCCCTAAAGGATGTGGCTCCTGTGAGGTGGGGAGGCGGAACTGGTGGGTCACCTGGCCCCACCTGAGGATCGGCCAAGTGGCTGAGAATGTGGAAAGTGCCACCCCGCTCTGGTCCCTTCTCTGTGGTCGTTGACCTCAATACACCTCCAAGCCTTCGTCCTGAAGCGTCACCTTCCTGGAATGCTCCCCATCTCTGCCGGAGGTCAGGGAGCCTGGGCATCCCCAGCCTAGTGTTAGGCCCACCAGACTCAGCGGGGTCGGAGGAGCCGAAACCCCCACGCCCTGGTCCTGTTATGGCCCCTCCTGGCGGAAGCTGGCTCCACATCAGAAGCAGTGCGGGGCTCTGGCAAGTGCCTTTCTCTTCGGCCTCAGCTTGCTGGTCTGTAGGGTGGGTATGGGAACCGCATCGTGTTCAAAATGTCATTCCGGGCAGGTGAGCTGAGGAGGAGGGAGAGGGCTGTGGGCACCCAGAGGTGGGAGCCTGAACCCTGATCCTGGCCCAGGTCCCTAGCTAGGGCTGCGCCTCCCTGGGCCCTGAAGTTTTGTGGGGGGGTGCTGGTTTGGGGGCACCAGAGTCACCCGGGTTTCGTGCACAGCCCCACATGGGTCTGGTTCTCATGGTCCTGGGCACGGTCTGGGTCTATCCACACTCCGTGCATCCCTGTGGAAACCTATGTGTCCCCTTCAGACCCCTGAGCCCCTCCAGCACCTCATACCCCCTCTCCTAGGCGTCATTTCATTCTGCCCGTTTCTCAGATAAGAAAACTGAGGCTCAAGCCCTTTTGCCAGGGATCAGCCAGGGACAGAGCCCAGGGGAGGCCCGGGTCTCCAAGCCCCTGACCTTGGTTATCTCTACTGTCTAGTGGTGTGGGGCGTCTTTTTCTGGGGGTGCCCGTCAGAGGCGTGGACCCCTTGCGGTAGAAAGTGGGGTTTTTGCAAAAGGCACAGTGGTCTTTACCTCTCTCCTCTCTTCCCCTTCTTTCCCTCCCTTCCCTCTCCTCCTCCTCCTCCTCTCCTTGCTCATCCCTCCCCTTCATCCAGAGTTTGGGTGGGGGTTCCAGAGTGCTTGTGGGGGGTGGACACCTGTCCCTTTAAGGGGGACTCCCAGATTGCCTTGCCCATTTCAACCTCAGCCCTTGAGGGTGGCAGTGGGTAGGGGGGAGAAGTGGGGGAGGGAGGGCCTGTATGAGCCTAGGTGGGGAAGAGCTTCTGCCTCTTTTTCCTTTCCATGTCCATCCCCTCAGGTCACCAGTCGCTGGCATCCCCCCTGCTCACCCACCACCAAACAGAGGTGCCCAATTCCTGCACCAGGTGCCCTCAGCATGCAACTCCATACACAGCTCTGGTTTTTGTCCCTAGGACAATTTGTTCTGCTTAAGGGCAAAACATCCCATCCACCTGGGGGGGGGGGGGTCCTCCCTGCCTCAGTTTCCCCCATGCTGGGCTTCACCATCCCTCAGGGATTCTGGGCTCCTGCCTCCCCATGGTGCCCACAGGAGGAGACGAGGCCCTTCTTTCAACCACCTCCATCTAACTTTGTATTATCTATACACATATTTTTTTTCTGATCAGTTACAAAAAATACTTTTCCTCCGGAGTTGCAATTTAAACAATATTTGAAGACGGCCGAAGCTATCGACCCGGCGACGGTGATGAATTAGAGACGGTAATTCGAATTCATCGACCGCCCCCACCCCCGCCGAGGAGCCCGCCCGCCCCTCCCCCAGCCCCTCCCCCAGCCCCTCTCCCATAATTACTGTTGGAGACGGCGCCAGGGGAGGGCTTTGACCAGGAGGCAGCTCCGAGTGCGGGACTCGGAGGACCTTGGGGTGGGGGTAGGGTGAGGCTCCCAGCCCCATGGGAATGGGCTTGGGGGCTGCAGGACTCCCAGACGACGGGGTCCAGAATCTGACAGTGTCAGACCCAGCATTCGGTCCACCGCACGCACATTTTACAGATGGGTAAACTGAGGCACGCAGAACAGGCAGTGGGGCCGGGACTCCGAGGTCTGCGGTGGGATTTCTTGCGTGCTTTGGTGAAACAAGGAAACCACCCATTCCCCTCCGTGGGGAAGGAGGAGGGGGCTGTGGGAGGGCGGGGGTGGGCAGAGGCAGCCTCCAGCATCCAGAGTTCCTCTCCCTTCTCTGTCTCTCTCTCTCTCTTTTTTATTTTTATTTTTATTTTTGTCTCTCTGCCTCTCTTTTCGTCTCTCCTTCACCTCTGTTCCTTTCTCGGCTTCTTTTTCTCTCCTCCCCATCTGTTTCTCCCGCTCCGGGTCTCTCCCTCCCCACTCTCTGGTTTTGTCTCGAGACCCCTCCCTCTCTCTCCATCTCCACCTCTCCCCCTCCCTCTCTCTCCATCTCCACCTCTCTCCCTCCCTCTCCGTCTGCACCTGCGGGTCTTTCTCCCTCCCTGTCCCCGTCTGTCTCCTGGCCCCGGCGCCCGGCGGGACACTCGGCACCTGCGGAAACGCGTGGCCGGCCCCGAGCCGGGCAAGCGCGACGGGAGACCCGGGGCGCAAAGTTCTCCTTGGAGGAGGCCTGGGGAGGCCCGCGGTGTTCGCGGAGCGGGGAATGGGGATGCCAGAGTAGAAAGGGCCGCGAGTCCTCTGCTGCGGGGTTGAAATGGTGCGGGGGCGGGGGGGGGCAGAGTTCCCTTTCCGAGCACCAGCGTTGGGGCGTCGCCGTCGCCGTGTTAGGTGGAGATGGGGACGCATCCGGCCATCTCCCCCTAACCGCCGCGATTTGCCGCTACTTAACCGCTTTTCATTTGCGCAGCGACCGGAACTAAAGGCCTGGGCCGGAGCCTAATGACCCCGCGGCCCTCGCCCCCGCCACCTCTTACGTCCCAGGCGGAGTCCGGTGGTGTAGATGCGGCCCCCAGGACACCTGAGACGCGACAGGTGCGCAAGGTTGACGGCGTGAACCCCGCGGCCGCGGGGCTTTGCGGGGCCGCGCGGCGGGGCCACGGCGTGGGCAGCGGACCCGGCAGAGAGGGGGCGGGCAGGGTGGTCCGGGTTTATCATCCTCAACACCCCAGCGCCCTGCGGGAGGCTCCGGGGTGCCAGGAGCCGCGCTCACCCCTCCGGTTCCCCCACGCACCCCTGAGACGGCGACTCTTCTAACTCTCCCTTCCTCGACAGGAAACCCAGACTCCCAGAGCTGAGACTGTTTGTCATTGTCACAAGTCAGGAAGACGAGGCACAAACGCAGCCTGTTTCCCCATCTGCAACTCTCCCCGTGGCAGAAAGGGGACGGCGGAGGCCTGGATGGCGGTGGGGCCGGCAGAAGCGAACACCGACCTGGGTGCAGGGTCGGGTGCCGGCGAAGCAGGCAGTGTCCACTTAGGGCGGGTGCTGGGTGCTGCTGTCCCGGCTGCGGGGAGCCCACCCCCCCCATGGGACTTCTCGCCTGCGGTTTGCCCTTCTGTGACGCTCTGGCTGATGTTTTCTGTGGCCCCCAAATCTGCAATTCCAGTACTGCTAAGGGGTCGTCAGTTACATAACGTGACGGGGAAAAATGGAGACTGGTGTGGACTCTGGGTGCACCCACGGTGGACACAATGTCCCCCAAATATGTGCTGCAGAGGAGGCAGGAGGTGGTGGGTATCGGGATATAGAAGCTGTCCCTGCATTACTGGTGTGATAGCAACCACTTGGTGTTTAAACGTCAGAGCTAGGCCCGGCGGGGTGGCTCACGCCTGTAATCCCAGCACTTCGGGAGGCCGAGGCGGGCGGATCACCTGAGGTCAGGAGTTTGAGACCAGCCTGGCCAACATGGTGAAATCCCGTCTCTACTAAAAATACAAAAAAAAAAAAAAAAAAAAAAAAAAAAAAAAAAGCCAGGCGTGGTGGCGGGCGTCTGTAATCCCAGCTATTCAGGAGGCTAAGGCGGAAGAATAGCTTGAACCTGGGAGGCAGAGGCTGCAGTGAGCCGAGATCGCACCACTGCACTACAGCCTGGGCGACAAGAGTGAAACTCCGTCTCAATAAATAAATAGAGCTGCCAGGGGTGTGCCCTTTGCCACCTGAGGCCTCGCGTTGCACCTCGAGGGCCGTGGCTGTGTGCGGATATGACCGCCTGTCTGTGATGAGCACACGAGTGCCGCTGTATGTGTTATGGGGAGGGGAGCAGGACAGACTGAAACCGTCCAAGTTCACGCGACCTCCCTGAGCACAAGGTTACCCTGCCACACGCGAAAGACTATTTATTTTCCCCTGCCCCAACGCAGAAAAATCTAAGAATCCCATAAGAGGTTCCGGCTAGTCACCTTGCTTGCTCTGCAGAAGGGGGAAACTGAGGCCGGCCTGTGGGTCCAGGCTCCCAGGGGGTTGTCTGGTCCTCCTGGGGTGGAGGGAGGGAATGGCTTGCTAGGGAGGAACAGCACAGGACCCCCCGCTGTCCTCTCTTTCCCCAGCCCCCCTGCCTGGACGGGCTGCCTGGGGGCATAGCCGCAACCCCCTCTGCCTCTTTGCTAGTGGGGCGCCTCCCAGAGCCCCCGCCTTTCTCGCCCTTGTGCTCGGAGAAGCGATCGATCAGGCGCCAGCCGCCGCGGCTATTGTCCCTGTGGCCCGGGTGGACAGCCCCCTCCCCAGCACCACCAGGGAAACAAACCCCCACCTAGGCCAGGGGCCCTCCTGCACCCCTACACCTCCACCTAGGAAATGGGGGCCCGGCCGGGCTGCCTGTAAGAGGGCAGGTGTGGACTTAGCTGTTGTCAGCTGGGAGGGAGGAGGGAGGAGGGTCCCAGGGGGCCGGTGGCTGAGTATGAGACAGAGACAGAGGCGGAGAGACTGACAGGGAGAAGAGAGAACGAGCAGGAACAAGAGCAAAACGTAGAGCAAGAGAAAAACATAGAGATACCAGTGTGTTCCGACCAAGAGAGGAGAGAAGTGGACATGAGAGACACAAAACCCCAAAGCCAGGCGGGCAGGGGCGCGCGCACCCGAGCCACCACCAAACTGCGCGGGGCGGGCGCCGGGTCGGGGTGTGAAGGCCTCCGGGCGGCGCGGGCCGAGGGTCCCCGGGGCCGCCCCTCCCCCGCCATTCTCGGGTGACCTTTGCCAGCGGCCGGAGGGGAGAGGGAGGGGGTATCGATCGCGGGGCCGAACTACAAAGAAGCGCGCGCTGGGGCAGGTGGGGGGATGAGCGCGGGCTCGGCCTCTGCTGCTGAGCTGCGGGCGCCCGCCGCAACGTCTCGGAGCTCTGTGGCCCGGGGCTGGGGGCTCAACAGCCCCTCTCCACCCATTCTGGAGGAGGGGAGTGGCGCCTTAGCGGACAACAGCAGCTCGTTCGGGGACACAGCTCCCCCCAACAGGCGCGCGCTCACACACACACGCACACACACAATGAGCTTTCCTGAGGGCTGCTTGGGGAGAGGCTTGGAGCCTCCCAGCAGTCTAACAAGGACTAGAGAACCCCTACGCGCTCCCGAAAGGGGCAGAAGCGGCGACCCGGGGGTGGGGAGGCGGCACAATCCCTTTCTCCCTTTTGGCAACGGTACAAACGGGCAGCGGCGCGGATCGCGGTCTAGCTTCCTGATCGGGGGTCCCGGGCTGCCGGGGCGCACGGGCGGGGCTTGGGGCGCTGGCCCCGGGCATCAGGCCGCCGCCCCGATAGGTGCTCGAGAGTCCAGAGCCGGCGCCCCCAGGGTCTGGCTGTGCGCGCCACGCTCCTACCTGCCAAGCGCAGCGCCGACATGCGCTGGAACTCTGGCTCCTGCAGCCACTTCCACATCCTGCGGAAGGTCTCGCGGCCGGATTTGAGCTTGCTCCACGGCTTGGGGTTGCGTAGCAGGTCAGAGAGCGTACCCTGAGAGCGACACAGGATCCGCTGCGCGAAGATTGCCTGCGGGATGCTGTAGCGCTTCAGCTCCGCCGTGATGCGCTGCGCCACCTCCTTGGTGTTGATCTCCTCGGCCACTGCGCCCGCGCTGGGGCCGCCGCCGCTCCCGCCGGGGCCGCCGCCTCCCCCGTGCGGCCCGTGCGCCCCGGCCGCCGCCAGCCCGCCCAGCGGCGCCAGCAGCCCCGCGGCGCTCCCGCTGCCCGCTCCGCCGCTGCCTGTGCCGCCGCCGCCTCCGGGCAGCCCGCGGGCCAGTGCGTCCTCCGCGCGTCCCAGCAGCGCGGCGTGCGTCTCGAAGGCGGCGGGCGGCAGCAGCTTGTCCCCAGCCAGGTGGCCTGGCGCGCCGTAGGCGGCCAGCGGCGGGGGTGGCGGCGGCGGCGGGGGCTGCGGGGCGCCGTGCAACGCGGGCGGCAGCGCGTTGGGCAGCGGCGACAGCGGCGACCCCATGGCGGGCAGCTCTTTGCCGTAGGGTCCGTAAAGGTGGCCCACTGAGGCGAGCGCCGCCCGCTCGTCGCGCATGAGGGTGAAGCTGCCGCTCACGCTGGCCGCCAGACGCTGCGGCGGGGGTGGCGGGGGCGGCGCGGCCGCCGGGTGCGGGTGCGCGTGGGGATGGCCGCCGTGCGCCCCGGCCACGGCCGCGGCCGCCGCATGCTGGTGGAACTTGTCGGCCACGGCCGCGAGCGGCGGCAGGTGCTGCAGGGGCGTGAGCGTCGTGTAGGTGCCGCCCAGGCCCGGCGCTTCGCAGGCCATGCCCATTGCCGGGTGCAGCGGGCCCGCCAGTTCCCCGCGGAAGTCCGCGCCGCCGCCCGCGCTGCCCGCGCCGCCCGCGCCACCGGCGCCCCCACCGCCGCCGCCGCCGCCACCGTCCAGCAGGCTCGCCATGCCGGCCACCAGGCCCGGGCGCCCGGGCGCCACCAGGCCGCGGTGCTGCGCCGCCGCCGAGCGCGCGTGGCCCGGGCTCAGCAGCTCGCCCGCCTGCGCGTGGGCCACGCTGTGCAGGCCCCCCAGGCTCTCCAGGCTCAGCTCCATGCTCGGCCGCCCTCCCGCCGCGCGCGCTCCTCAGGGCCGGCCCCTCGTGCTCAAGGCCGCTGCATGACTCCCGCCCGCTTCCCGGTGGCTGCGCGCGAGGCTGCCCAGCTGCGCGGCGCACGGCCCGGCCCGGCTGCGAGCGCGGCCACCAGGATGTGGCAGGGGAGCGGCCGCCGGCGGCCCGGCCCGGGTCTGACGTCAGCGCCCCCGCCCACCCGCTCCCGCCACCGCTGCCTCCAGCAGCCTCGCTCTCCGCCCGCCCCGGCCCCCTCGAGCACCAGGCAGGCTGAAGTCGGCCAGACTTGGGGCTTCGGCGTCCCTGGCCACTGCGCCCGCCCGCGCCCCCCGGGGCAGGCCGTGCCCGGGGGACAGCGGGCGGGGGTCCGAGGACAGACTCTGCCCAGGTAGGGCTGGGGGCCTCGACCCTGAGACTCCGATTTCGCGTCTCTGTGTGATTCTCTCCAGAGTCCCAGATGTGGCTTTTCTGCCTGGCACCCCCAAGTACATCTCTAGGGAGTTTCTGATAGTGTGGCTGGATGGTCGCCTGTAATGCCCGTGTCCCCCCCCTTCCCTACAGACCCCCAGGAGCTAGATCCCCACTGCAAGCTCAGCTCCCCCCGACTCCCACTCACACCTACGGAGTCACAGCCCCTTCCCACAACCTCTTTGTGAGGGAAGTGGGGGAAAAGGGAGGTCCTCAGGCTAGGTCAGGGCCTCCGTGCGCCCCAGGGGTCAGCATCTGCCCATGTGTGGGCACCTGGGCCTCCGTTTCCCCAACTGTACAATGGGCTGCCCGGCTCAGGGTTGCCAAAGGCCCCTTCTAATTGCAGGGCCTTTTTACAGTGCGGCCGCCGGAGGCACTGGAGCCTGGGGGTGACCACTAAGAGTCCCTGTCACCCTCCAGCCCATGGAGGCTGAGGCTGGATCCCCTGTCTTCTGAGACGTCCCTGGTGCAAACTCCTCTTTGTCCCTGGGGCTTCTTTTCAATGTGGGGGGAGGCAGGGGTCTCCTTTTTCTCACCACCTGGAGACAGGTGAGCCCCAGGGGCCCCTGGGAACTGGGATAGATGGGGGAAGGGCTCCTATAATCAGAGAGACCCCCAGGGGACTAGATCCCTCCAGCGGGGTAAGGCCAGGGCTGGGGATCTGGAGGGGCCAGACCAGAACCTAGAGGATGCCCTGTCTTTTAGGCCAGAGGCTGCAGTGCAGAGTCCAAAAACAGCCTCAGCCCCTTCCTGCTTCCCCATTGCTTCTGCCCCCCGGGGTAACGCTTGTGCACTTTCTAGAAGAGGAAAGGGATGGGTCAGGCATTCGGTTCGCGGGAGCCCCCAGTTACCGCCATCTCAGTGAGTTGCATCAGGGCTCAAAGCTGAAGGAAAAGGGGAGGACACAGTCAGGCTGTCACTTTCCCTTCGATGCAAACCTTTTGGGCAAACCCCAGCCCCAGCTTTGGACCTGCATCCAGATTCCCTGGCCCCTGTAGACGTGGCTACACATTGGAGATGCGATTTTCTGAACCAAGACTAGGTTTGGCTCTGGAATAGGGCCCTTTCTGTGCCTCAGTTTCCCTTCTCTGGTGTGGGAGGGGGTGCCCTCCAGCCTGTCCAGCTGGGGGCTGGAGGTGAGTCTATGCTGACCACAACAGCCGGAGAGAGAGGGGGCCTGAATGATCTGGGCCCCCAGCCTGAGGTGGCCTGATCCAAGTCCTGGGGAGGGATAGGGCTGAAGGGGACCCCTGTTAGTACTCGCTGCTTAGGGCTCAGCATTTAGTAAGTGCCTGCTATTTACCAGGCATACTCTCCTCTCTCAGCCCCAGAGAGGGGGAAGTCAAATCACAATTTTTCCGGGTGTCTCTGGCCCAAGGTGGGGGGGGTGGTGGCCCTAGAATTCCCCCCTTCATTCCTACATCTGCCCAAGTGCTAACTCCCGCCCCCTGAAGTGTCGGTCCCTAAACTTTCCAGTTCCAGGGTTCAGGTGTAATTTCTGGAGTTTACATAATTACACCCATCTTCCAGGTGGGAAGAGAGGGGCAGGTCCAAACAGTCGCGTACCCCACTCCCCATGCAGATGCTGAATCTGGGGAGGGGGAAGTGGCTGCACAGAGCCCCAGCCTGTGCTCCTCAATCTCACCCTCCAACAATCACAGATAATTAAAAATAATCGTGAGATCTAAAAATCAATCAGCCGCCATAAAACGCTAGCATCCCAGGCTCAAGGAAGCACAGACCAGGTGGGGGCTGGGGGTCTCTACGGGTGGGAGGATATCAAGGTGGAAGGAAGTTCCCCCAAATGCCAATGTGGGGGAGCTCCTAGGGAGCTGGGATTTTGCAGGCTTCCTTTTAAATATATTTTTTACAGCTTGATTATCGTGTTCATTTTAATAGCAAGCATGTGTGGCTTTTCTAGCAGGGAAAGCATCCATTTTGAAAGAGAAGACGAGGGTCAGGGACTCCGAGAGGAAGGGGGCCTCTCCCCTCTGCTGCCTCAGGACACCCTAAGGTGGCCACAGACCACTTCCAAAGCTCCCTAGACTTGGAAGGGACAGCCCAGCCTGGTGGACCTAACCCTATCCAGGTCTGCGAAGCCCCTCACCCCTCCCTTCGGCTGATGGAGACTTGGACTCCCCCAGGGATGGGGATCTCACTCCTTGTAGAGGCTGTGGTCCCGCTGGGAGATTGAACAGAATTTTGCTGGCCCCAAGAGAGGGAGTGTGGCCCCCTGGAGCCCCCAGCTTGCTTCTCCCCACCAGCAGCGGCCTTTTAGTAATTAGTAAAATAGAATTGAGCCGGCCACCGGGTAGGCCGGCTGCCCAGGCCCAGATCGATCCTGGGTCATTAGGCAAATTGTGGGCAGGGGGAGGGGTGGGCTGGATCGGGACAAGAAGTCCCCCTTCCCCGCCCCACAGGGACCTCAGCCACCTCGAGGAAGCTCTCTGGCCTCAGTATCCCCTCCAGAAAAATTAAAGTTTGACTCAGAGCCCGAGTCTGTGTCTGGGAGTTGGGGAGGGGGACCTCAGCAGGTGCTGGGCTGCCCCAGACCAACGCTCACCCTCTCTGTGCCTGGCCTGCGTCTGGGAGGAGTCAAAAAGGGCAGCCTCTGGTCCTGCCAACCTCAGGGCTTGGAGAGTCCTGCGGGTGGAGGGGAGGATTGGGGGCCTCCACCCACGCCCCAGGGGTGCGCACTCTCCACGGCTTCAACCTCCCTAAACCGACCCCCTAAGCTTGAACCCCCTCTTTAATCCTCCACACCTCCCCCATTTTTGGACACACCACCTTCCCTGTTGTTATTGACTCTCCCATTGCAGCTAAAAATATCAAAGGCAGAGTTAGATACCTCAAGTTTTCCTTTCCTGGGGCTCCCCCAGAACCCTCCACAGTGCGCCCCCAACTGACTTTCTGATTCGATTTGTCTCCCACCGAAATGAAAGTGTGCGGGCTCTGCGCACCCCTCCCTGCTTTTATTAAAGCGAGGTTTTACTAAACGATGGCAATGAATGCGAGCCCCACCCAAGCCCAGCCCCAGCCCTAGATCCGCCCTGCTCCCACTCCCGGCCCCCGAAACCTGCGGGCGCCCCAAATCCCGGCCGCCGGCGCCTAGTGTGTGGCAGGAGTTCTCCCTCTGGACTCCAGCCGCCTTCGTTCAGGCGGGGTCCGGGGATTTTATTTAGATTTGGGGGGAGACTCTGGGCTTTTTCGGCCTGGCGGGGATCCCGGCGGGGCTGAGCGCGCAGCTCCTGAAGGTTCCACGTTGGCCGTGGGGACGTACTGACCTCCCCACCCCGGGTGTCGCGACTTTGGGGTTTCGCCCATGGCGGGCCCGACGTCCCGGATTTCCTGCCCGCAGTTGCGGGGCGCCCGGGCAGCTCTGGCCCGCGGGTGGATGCTCCCGCGGGCTCTTCGGCGACAGCTGTGCCCGATCGATCCCCGCACCCGCCCGGGCTCCGTTGCCCCCGCCGCGGCGAGCGGCTCCATCGAATCCTCATCGCTCTCGGGCCGCGCCGCCCGCCTCGCGCTCGGCAAACACCGCGCTTGTTTGCGCCGGGGCACCGAGGCTGGGCGGCTGCGGCTGGCCGGGGAGCGGAGGGGGTGGTCCCTGGGGCCCCGCGTCCTCGTCCCCTCCCTCAGCAGCTTGGCCTCCGTCGTCCCGGAGTTCTGGAACACAATTAGAGAAGGGAATTCCATGCCCCCTTCTCGGGGCTCTGTCCGGCAGGCGCTGGAGACGGCCGGGCGCGGGACTTCGGCCTCATCGCCGTGGCCGCGCCTCAGTTTCCCCATCTAGAAAGTAACACGCTGGGGTGGGGGCATCCGAGGGTGCCCGAGGGGAGGGGAAGGGTCCGGGCTCAGGCGGGAGGTCAGGCTGCTCTCCTCTCGCGGCCTCCGCCTGCTTTGCTTCCTCTGTGCCCGGACCGACCGATGCAGGTCAGAGAGCCGGGCTGGGGGCTGAGGCGCAGCGGGAGGGGTCTGGGGACAGGAACGCGCCCCCTCTCGCAGGCCTGGACCCCTCCTCACTGGACGCCGTTGGAATCGTCTCCCCGCAGCGTGCGCTCAGGAGAAAACCAGTTCGTTTGCTGCAGTTTGCAGTTTGGGAAAATGGGGCTTGGCGGCGAGGGGCGCGGGCTGCAGCCCCCCGGAGGGTGCGCGGGAGTGGAACGGCCTGGATCAGGGGTTGGGGGCCTGGAGAACGCCCCACTCCAGGGCTCGGCTGACAGCGTGGGGACTGGGCGCTGCAGGCCACGGACTTCCCCGACGCAACGAAACCCGCGTTGGGCGCCGCGCTCCGGAGGGGCCCAATCGTCGGCCCCTCGGCGGGGTTCGCGGCCCCCGCAGCTGAGCGGTATCCCGACGCTGAGTTAAACCACCTGAGCGCCCTCCCTGCCCTGCCGGAAGACAGGCTCCTTTGACCATTAAACATGTAAATATCTAGATTTAATTCTCTGCGCACTCCTCTGGGATGGAGGCAGCCGGCGGATCCTGGAGCCGGGCTCGGCGGCCCGCGGTGGGTTGGTTTGCGGAGGCCCCAGGCTAGGGCACCCGAGCAAGGCTGCAGCGGGGCTGCCCTCGGGGCGTCTCCAGGGCCGCCGGTTCTGCGGGACCCGAGCTCGCCGGCTTGGACACCTGGGAGTGTCCACTCTGCACCCTGAAAGCCGAGACGAGACGACAGGAGGGTGGGGGGAGGACAGGCCTAGGGGCGCCCACTTCGCAGATGCAGAAACAGAGGTCCTGGTCGGAAGTGAGGACCCCGCCCCGGGAGGGTCCGAGGGGCGTCCCCGGGTGGGTTAGGCTGGGCGCATCTGGCTCTGAGCCTCACCTGGGCCTGGCCTGTTCCGGGCAGGAATGGCGCCTCGATTAGGGCGCGATTTATCTGGACACGCCCGGGCCCTTTCTGCTGGCTCAGGAAGTGGGGAGGGCAGGGCACCCCCTCCCCGCAAGACCGACCAACGCCCACGTCCTTGCCTCTCTCTTTGGGTCTGTCTCGCCTCCTGGACCTCTGGGCGGGGAGGGAGTGTTGGACTGTGGAATGGGGAAAGGGGAAGGAATTCGCACCTCCTTAGGCAGAATCTGCAGACCGGGGATGGGGGAGGGGAACCAGGCTATTCACTGGATTTAACGAACTTCTCAGATCACTCCTGCTCCCCTGCCCCCACCACCCTAGAGCTGCGGCCTCAGCCCCTGTCCCTCCCGCTGGGGCTCCCATAGTTAGGGAGGGGAAAAGTCATCCCCATTCCCCTGAGACCAGGACTGGGGAGGCGGCAGTCCTCCCTTCCTGGAGGAGGAGTCCTGACGTTGGGTTTTGTAGGATGTGTAGGAGTCCAAGTCAGGTAGGCCAATGGAAGGACGAAAAGATTCTTTGTCATCTGAGGAAGAGGCGGTGGGGCTGGGGAGGCGTCTGGCATTAGCCCAGTTTCGGGCCGTCACAGGACTTCATTAGGGAATGTTTGTTGAATGAGTCAATGAGATAAAACTGAGTGAAGCTGGGGTGTGTGTGTGGGGGGGGATGTGTTCAAAGCCAGGCCTTGAATGCCAGGCTAAGGAGGGGGTTGGGTCTTCTCTCCCTGGCTGTGGGGCCAAGCAGGGAGGGTCCCGGGCGGCCCTTAGAATAATCCCCCCACCCCACAGGTTAGTACGCACCCAGGGAGTCCATCACAGACGTGCTGTGCGGCGTGTGTGTGTGTGTGTGTGTGTGTGTGTGTGTGTGTGGCGGGCGGTGGGGGGTGGCTGGGGGAGCTTTGTCCCTGGGCCAGCAGGTGAGTCACCTTGTGCTAGAAGAAAGCTTGTTTCTCCCTTTGTTCAATCAGCAGCCTCCTTCCGGGCTCGCCAGGGGTGGGGGTGGCATCCCCAATTCCCTGGGGGAGGGGCGCGTCCTGCAGGTCCCCGCTCTATCTCCCGCCCCATCCCCACTGTATCTGCAGGGAGCTGGGGGAGGGGGTACTTTGAGGAAGCAACTCTAATTATTCCCATTTTTCAGATGAGGAAACGGAGGCACAGGGAGATCCTGAGATCTGCCTCAGGCCACCAGCTGGCGAGCTGACCCCAGGCCCGAGGGAATGGGTGGCCTGGAGCTGAGTCCCAACACGCTGAGTCCCAGTGTGTGCGAGCTGTGTGGACACACTCAGCATCCAGTCTGGCTGGCGGTGGAGCCGGTCTCTGGAGAGGGCTGGCCACGCAGGGAGTCTCAGCTGAGTTCCTGGGTAGAAACGTGGATCTCAGTTACAGAGAACGTTCTCTGAGCCAGGGTCCCCCTCCGACCCAGCCCTTCAGGTGATCCCAGGGAGTGCAGGACCCTCTGGACCCAGCAGTTGGGGTAGCTTTTCAGCCTGAGCTGGAGGGGTTCCCCGTTCTGGCCCAAGAGCCGGCCAAAGGTGTGGAGGGGATTTGAGGAACCGGCTCCCAGCGTCCACTCCTCACTCCAGCCGCACTGGTTAATCATTTGAGGCAGCCGATAGGGGAAGGGGCCAGCCGCCTCCTGCACTGGCCATTACCTCCCCACCTCCCAGTTCCAGGCCTGCAGCAAGAGAGCAGGAAGCAGAGCCAGCCCTGTGGGGCCCAGGGCAGGGCATAGAGGGAGTCCCAGAGGGGCCTGTTGGTTGGGAAAGCACTTGTGGGGTGTCAGAGCAAAGACTTCTCTCTGGGCCTCAGCTTCTGCCACTGGGAAGGAAAACTTGATGCTCTTGAAGGGTGAGGATCCTCCTCCATCCCCCTTCTCCTCTCCCTCCTCCCCATCCTCCCCCTTCCTCCCCACTCCTCCTCCATCCCCTTCCTCCTCTCCCTCCTCCCCTGTCCTCCCCACTCCTCCTCCATCCCCTTCCTCCTCTCCCTCCTCCCCCTGTCCTCCCCACTCCTCCTCCATCCCCTTCCTCCTCTCCCTCCTCCCCCTGTCCTCCCCACTCCTCCTCCATCCCCTTCCTCCTCTCCCTCCTCCCCCTGTCCTCCCCATTCCTCCTCCATCCCCTTCCTCCTCTCCCTCCTCCCCCTGTCCTCCCCACTCCTCCTCCATCCCCTTCCTCCTCTCCCTCCTCCCCCTGTCCTCCCCACTCCTCCCCACTCCTCCTCCATCCTCTTCCTCCTCTCCCTCCTCCCCCTGTCCTCCCCACTCCTCCCCACTCCTCCTCCATCCCCTTCCTCCTCTCCCTCCTCCCTCGTCCTCCTCCTTCCTCCCCACTCCTCCTCCATCCCCTTCCTCCTCCCCATCCTCCCCCTTCCTCCCCACTCCTCCTCCATTCCCTTCCTCCTCTCCCTCCTCCCTCATCTTCCTCCTTCCTCCCCACTCCTCCTCCATCCTCCTCCTCTCCCTCCTCCCCCTTCCTCCCCATCCTTCCCACTCCTCCTCTCCCCTCCTCTCCCCATCCTTCCCCTTCTACTCCCCCTCTTCTCCCTCCTCCCCATCCTTCCCACTCCTCCTACCCCCTTCTCTATTCTCCTTCCCCCTCCTCCTCTCCCTCTTCCCTCTTCTCCCTCCTCCTCTCCCTCCTCCTCTCCCTCCCATTCCTTGTCTCCCTCCTGGCTCCTCCCTTTCCTTCCAGCCTCCCCTCCTCCCTCCCAGCCTCCTCTCCCTCCCCCATCCACTCTTCCCTCTTCCTCCTCCCTGCTCCCCTCTCCTCTGCTTCCTCCGTTTCTCCTTACCCCTCCTTCCCTCCCCTCGGTGCTAACAGCTGTAATTGCTGTTTCTCCCACCTCCCTAACAAGCACGGGACCCTCCAAGCAGTTCCGCTCAGTAATCGACTCCATGATAAATCCCCGCACTTGGGCTGGGCAGGAGCCGTTGGCTTCGTGCGCTCTCCCTCCTGCTCCCTTTAAGCAAAACCAAACAAAACGTTTCTGTTATTATTGAACTCCCTGGGCTCCAGGAGGTGAGAAGGTGGCATTTCCCAGGGATGGAATTGGAGGGGGAGCCTCCTCCAGCCCCTCATCACCCCACCTCTGCCTGGAGGTGAGAGTTGGGGGGCTCCACAGAAAGTGGGAAGCATCGTCCTCCCCATGGCAGGCCCCAGTAGGAGGGTCCCTGGGGGTTGCCAGGCCTGGGGGGCAGGGGCTCCCTAGGGGTCATAGCGCCGGCAAGAAGAGGTGGGGGTTGGGGAGGGATGGGGTCATCCTGTTGACCCCTTGCTTTTACGGATGAGGAAACTGAGGCAGATCCAAGGCTCTTGCCCCCCAGAGAGGGCGCCTCTCATTCCCTGGAGAAAAACCAAAGACCCCCCCAGCTCTCAGAGGGGAATAGAAGATGGAGGTGGGCGCGTGTCCAGCCAGCTCTGCATCTCCACGGGTGGCGTCCCCAGTTCACGAGTGGGAGCCCCGGCTCCTGAGGGCTGCTGGGTGATCTCCATGGGATGCTGGGCGGGGCAGGTGACCTCTGACCCCAGCCCGCCCAGTCCATCCGCCAAGGGTACCTCATTCCCAAAGCGCCTGCGTGGTGTCTGGGGCTTCACCCCCTTGGGGTTGAGGGTGGGTTCCAGACTCAAATCCCAGCCCCGCCTCCATTTCCCACATCAGGGACCCCTTTGGAGCCTCAGTTTCCCCATCTGTGGAATGGGGATAAAACACACACAGTACACCCTTGAGGACATCTGACAGCACTCAGGAAAGGCTGTGACAAGGGCGGCCACCAGGCTCTGCCCACCCCATAAACAGCCAGGGTGGACCCGTGGGGGAGGGGCAAGGCACCCCGGGCCAGGCTCAGAGTACAGAAGCTGGAGCGGGAAAGAGGAGGAGGGAGGGGGAGGTGAGGGAAATGGATGAGGAAGAAGGGATGAGGAGGAGGGGGAGGAGGAGGAGGAGGAAGGGGGAGGAAGAGGAGGAAGGGGGAGGAAGCAGAGGGGGGATGGGAGGAGGGTGACAAAGGGAAGGAAGAGGAGGGGGGAGGAAAGGAGGGGCAGGGAGGAGGGGAACAGGAGGCTTCCCAGAGGAGCCCCCCCCCGCCACAGCCCGGTGCTGCTGCTGAAATTGATCCTCCCATCGATCCTGGGGGAGCTGGAGCCGTGGGGCCAGCTCTGCTCTGGAGGCCAGGAGGAGGCCGGGGCGAGGAGCAGAGGTTTGCACAAAGCGAAGGGAGGCTGCTTTGTCCCCCTCCGCGCAGATTCCCTCATAGTCCCTTGAGCTGGGCGATGCAGGCCCCACTTCACAGGTGAGCAAACTGAGGCCTGAGGGGCGGATTCTGGGGGAGGTGGTGCTGGGGCTCCCGTGCAGTTGGAGTTAGGCAGCCTGGGGTTCACCAGCCTCAGTTTTATGGGTTCGTTCCGGTTTCCTTGTGGGTACCAGCCCTGGTTTTCTGTTCCTTCGACCTTCCTTGGGCTGGGGCTGTTTTTTGATTCCTCTCAATGGGTAGAAATGCTGGGGCTGCAGGAGGGGAGTGAATGGGGTGCTCGAGGCAGAGCCCAGGCCTCCTGGGAGCCAGCTGGTGTGGGGCCGGGCTGGGCTGGGGGCCTGGATTCTGCTTAAGAATCGTCAGGTGGGGTGTAGTGGCTCACACCTGTAATCCCAGCACTTTGGGAGGCTGAGGTGGGCGGATCACCTGAGGTCAGGAGTTTGAGACCAGCCTGGCCAACATGGCAAAACCCCATTTCTCCTTAAAAATGCAAAAATTAGGCCGGGCGCCGTGGCTCACGTCTGTAATCCGAGCACTTTGGGAGGCTGAGGTGGGTGGATCACGAGGTCAGGAGATCGAGACCATCCTGGCTAACATGGTGAAACCCCATCTCTACTAAATATACAAAAAATTAGCCGGGCGTGGTGGCGGGTGCCTGTAGTCCAAGCTACTCGGGAGGCTGAGGCAGGAGAATTGCTTGAACCCAGGAGGCAGAGGTTGCAGTGAGCCGAGATCGTGCCACTACACTCTAGCCTGGGCAACAGTGAGACTCTGTCTCCAAAAAAAAAAAAAAAAACAAAAAAACAAAAATTATCTGGGTGTGGTGGCACGCACCTGTAATCCCAGTTACTTGGGAGGCTGAAGCAGGAAACTCACGCCTGTAATCCCAGCACTTTGGGAGGCCGAGGCGGGTGGATCATGAGGTCAGGAGATCGAGACCATCCTGGCTAACACGGTGAAACCCCGTCTCTACTAAATATACAAAAAATTAGCCGGGCATGGTGGCGGGTGCCTGTAGTCCCAGCTACTCGGGAGGCTGAGGCAGGAGAATGGCGTGAACCTGGGAGGCGGAGCTTGAAGTGAGCCGAGATCGCCCCACTGCACTCCAGCCTGGGTGACAGAGCGAGACTCCGTCTCAAAAAAAAAAAAAAGAATGGTCAGAATGGGGGCCTCTGTTCATGTCCCCTACCATCCCTTCCATTCGCCGCTGCCTAAGCGGGGACACTCGTTCCCATTTTGTGGGTGAGCAAACTGAGGCCGCAGCTCCCTGAACCTTAACAAGTGCAGAACTGGGATGTGGACTCAGGCCGTGGGGCTCACCACGGGACAGGCCAGAGCTCCTGAGTTCAGCTGGCACCCCTTCCCCTGGGCAGCTCAAGTCACTTGCCGTGCCTCAGTTTCCCCATCTGTAAAATGGGGACCACGCTGACATATTGAATAGATGTAAGTTGTATGCTTGGCCCGGGCCCTGGTACGTAGTCAGCGCTCATCCACGTCAGCTGTTCTACCCGGAGGGCAGCTGGAGGAAAACCCAGACGTGCAAGGAGGACCCCGGGCCTGCGCAAAGCTGCAAAGAGGTGGCTCCGGTGGGGAACTAGGAGTCAGAGGTCGGCATGGTCAACAGGGCCCTACTGTGCCCCTGCCCTGTAAAATCCATCCTCCTGTTCCCCTGCTGCGGACCTACTGTGCTCCCCCTTCTCCCAGAATGGAGGGCTCCTTTTTCTGTTGTCTCCCTCTCCAAGCCTGAGAGCCCTTGGAGGGCACAGAGTTTGCGATGATGTGTCCATCACCCGGCTCTGGCTGGGAGCACGCCGTGGGGAAATGTGCACGAGAGTTCTGTTCAATGGAATCCGGAGCATGGGACTCAGGGCCTGTCTAGCTCATGATGGCACCATGGCGCTGGATCCTGGTCTTCCCTTTGTTGGGGGAGCAGATCTGGGAGGGCTGTGGGGCCCAGCCAGACCCTTGTCTGGTGGCCGAAGGGGGCTCCTGGACAGGCCTGGCGTGTGGACTTCATCGGGTGCAGCTGGGCCAGCCGGTGGACACCACTCGAGGGAGAATTTCCTGAAGCAGTACTTTCTCTCGTGGGGGATCAATGTGTGGTGGAGCGCATTTGTAAAAGATTTTTTTTTTTTTTTTTTTTTTTTTTGAGACGGAGTCTTGCTCTGTTGCCCAGGCTGGAGTGCAGTGGCGCAATCTCGGCTCACTGAAACCTCCGCCTCCCAGGTTCAAGTGATTCTCCTGCCTCAGCCTCCCGAGTAGCTGGGATTACAGGCGTCCGCCACCACACCTGGCAAATTGTTGTATTTTTAGTAGAGATGGGGTTTCACCATCTTGGCCAGGCTGGTCTTGAACTCCTGACCTCATGATCCACCCGCCTCGGCCTCCCAAAGTGCTGGGATGACAGGCGTGAGCCACTGTGCCCGGCCTATAAACGATTATTTATGCCAGTGGCAACCCACATTCAAAACTTGAGCTGAGACCCTGGGGAGGAGGTTGCGACCCTGGGGAGGAGGCTGAGACCCCAGGGAGGAGGTTGCGACCCCACAGTCCCCTGCTGGTGGATTCTCCTGGCTTGGTCACTCTGCACGTAGAGCATGTCCGTGTGTAGCCCAGCTCTCAAATCTGCCTGCTGGTCGATCACAAGGTCAGGAGTTCAAGACCATCCTGGCCAATGTGGTGAAACCCCATCTCTACTAAAAATACAAAAATTAGCTGGGTGTGGTAGCGCATGCCTGTAATCCCAGCTACTCGAGAAGCTGAGGCAGGAGAATCACTTGAACCAGGGAGTTGGAGGTTGCAGTCAACCGAGATTGTACCACTGCACTCCAGCCTGGCAACAGAGCGAGACTCCGCCTAAAAAGAAAAAAAAAATCTGCCCGCTGGGGATTGAGCCCAGGTTCTCATCCCGGCTCTCCCATCTCCCAGCTTGTGTCCTTGGGGTAGCTCTCACCACCTTTCTGTGCGGCAGATCCCTCCTCTGTAGGAGGAGATTTCTTGAAAGCATAAAATGAGACAATTCTTGTAAGGTTCTTAGAACTGCACTCAGATGCTGAGCAGACAGAAGCTGCCGCCATTGCCAGCCTCTATGGGCCCAGAAAGACTGGGGAGGAAGGAATTGCAAACAGACAAGGCAGCCAGAGAAAATGAATTACAACCAAGGTCAAGAGATGTTGCTGGAAGAGAAGTCACAATAGGTGGTTCTGAACCCTTGCTACAACACAGGCCGTAATTTTGGCTCTGAGCTTCCCAGTGGGCAATGCAAAAAAGAGAAACACTGGCCGGGTATGGTGGCTCATGCCTGTCATCCCAGCACTTTGGGAGGCTGAGGCAGGAGGATCACGAGGTCAGGGGTTTGAGACCAGCCTGACCAACATGGTGAAACCCTGTCTCTACTAAAAATACAAAAATTAGCCAGGTGTGGTGGCATGCACCTGTAATCCCAGCTACTCAGGAGGCTGAGGCAGGAGAATCGCTTGAACCCAGGAGGCAGAGGTTGCAGTGAGCCGAGATTGTGCCATTGCGCTCCAGCCTGGGTGACAGAGCAAGACTCCGTCTCAAAAAAAAGAAACAAATAAAACAAGAAGAGAAACACTTGCAAGTATGTATGTCTATGGCCACGCACACTTTTGTGGCCATTTGAAAGCATGGATATGGGCCTCTATGCATGGGGGAGGGTGGGTGCATGCGCAAGCCAGGTGTGGTTGATAGAAAGTGGCCCCATGGGCCGGGCGCAATGGCTCACACCTGTAATCCTAGCACTTTGGGAGGCCGAGTCGGGAGGATCACGAGGTCAGGAGATCGAGACCATCCTGGCTAACATGGTGAAACCCTGTCTCTACCAAAAATACAAAAAAAAAAAAAAAAAAAAAAAATTAGCCGGGCATGGTGACGGGCACCTGTAGTCCCAGCTACTCAGGAGGCTGAGGCAGGAGAATGGCGTGAACCCGGGAGGCGGAGCTTGCAGTGAGCCGAGATCGCACCACTGCACTCCAGCCTGGGCGACAGAATGAGACTCCATCTCAAAAAAAAAAAAAAAAAAAAAAAGAAAGTGGCCCCATGGTCTCAGCCCTCTGGTGTTTCATCCTGCATAATCCCTTCCCCTTAAGTGAGGCCTGGGCATGTGACTTCCATGTAGCCAACAGAATAGGGCAAAGGTGTTAGGTGTCACCACCACGATGACTTGCGTTGTATAAGACTCCACTCTGGAGTCGGGCACAGTGGCTCACACCCGTCATCCCAGTGATTCAAGAAGCTGAGGCAGGAGAATCGCTTGAGCCCGGGAGGTGAGGCTGCCGTGAGCTATGATCACACCATTGCACTCCAGCCAGGGCAACAGAGTGAGACTCTGTCTCAAAAAAAAAAAAAGCCTTCATTTAGCAAACTGAGAATCTTCTCTCCTGGTCCCTGGAAGAGGCCAGGCAGGGAACGGTGGGTGGGTGACCTCTGACAGCCAGCAAGAAAACAGGGTTGAGGTGGGAGGATCACTTGAGCCCAGGAGTTTGACACCAGCCTGGGCAACATAGTGAGACCCCTTCTCTACCAAAATAAAACAAATCAGGGACTTCAGTCCCACAACCGCAAGGACTTGCATTCCTCCAACAACCACAGGAGCTTGGTCAGGACTTTCAACTTCAGGAAGGAGCTCAACCCAGCCAGCACCTTGATTGGCACCGTGGGAGAAGCTGGGAAGAGGACCCAGTCAAGCCACTCCTGAGTGACAGAAGCCAGGAGACGGTGCCTGCGTGTTGCTGTAAGCTGGTAAACTTGGAGTGATTTGTTACGCAGCTGCAGCTAACAAATTCATGGGTGCCATGCCCTTGGTTTCTGCATTATTTATTTAGAGACAGGGTCTTGCTGTGTCACCCAGCCTGGAGTGCAGCAATGCCATCATAGCTCACTGCAGACTTGACATCCTGGGCTCAAGAAATCTTCCCAGGCACATACCACCATACCTGGCTAATTGTTTTTTTTTTTTTTTTTTTGAGACGGAGTCTCGCTCTGTCGCCCAGGCAGGAGTGCAGTGGCGCGATCTCGGCTCACTGCAAGCTCCACCTCCCAGGTTCCCGCCATTCTCCTGCCTCAGCGTCCCAAGTAGCTGGGACTACAGGCGCCGCCACCACACCCGGCTAAGTTTTTGTATTTTTAGTAGAGACGGGGTTTCACCATGTTAGCCAGGATGGTCTCAATCTCCTGACCTCATGATCCGCCCTCCTCAGCCTCCCAAAGTGCTGGGATTACAGGTGTGAGCCACCACGCCGGGCCTCTGTTTTTGTTTATGTTTCTGAGACACAGTCTTGCTCTGTCGCCCAGTCTGGAGTGCAGTGGCGCGATCTCGGCTCATTGCAACTTCCACCTCCCGGGTTCCAACAATTTTCCTGCCTCAGCCTCCAGAGTAGCTGGGATTACAGGTATGTGCCACTGTGCCCGGCTAACTTTTGTATTTTTAGTAGAGACACGATTTCACCACTTTGGCCAGGCTGGTCTTGAACTCCTGGCGTCAAGTAATCCACCCGCCTCGTCCTACCAAAGTGCTGAGATTACAAGCGTGAGCCACTGCGCCCGGCAAATTTTTATTTTTTGTAGAGATGGGGGACCTGGCTATGTTGCCCAGGCTGGTCTCAAACTCCTGGGCTCAAGTGATTCTCCTGCCGTGGTCTCCCAAAGTGCTCATGTGGCAGGTGTGAGCCACCACGCCCAGCCAGTTTCTGCATTTTCACCGGCCACCAGCCTGGTGAAGGCCTCTTGCCTCTTCATCAATCCCATACACAGCCTTCATCAGCGCTTACAGTCAGTGCTTACATTTATTAAACACTTACTGTGGGCCAGGTTCTGCATTAACCACCCTACCTGTGTCGTCTTGGTTCCTGCCTTCACCAGCCACAGGAAACCAGGAAACTTATCAAGCACCTGCTTTCCAGACGGGGAAATCAAGGCCCGGAGTTTCAAGGGAATTCTCCTAGAGAACCCAGAGGGTAAGTGAGGGCTCTGGGGTTGTCCGGCTCTGGCCCCTACCCCTTGCCTGCTCCTTGGGGTCGAGGATTGGCCGGTGTCTTCATCTCACAAAGCCCCTGAGTCTGTGGTTCTCGGAGTGAGGGCCCCGGGCCAGCAGCATTAGTGTGACCTGAGAACTTGTCAGAAGTACAAATTCTCCAATCCCAGCTGCTCTGAATGAAGGCCTGCCAATGTGGGGGGCTTCTGGATAGGGGAGGGAGCGGGAATCTGGGCTTCAGTGAGGCCCCCGGGGGTCCTGCTGCACGTTCAGGTCTAAAAACCACTGAACAGGCAGGTTCTGCTACCTGACGCCTCTGGGCCTTCGCACAGGCTGTTCCCCACAAGGAAGGGCAGGTCCTCGCTGCCCCATCTCACCGAGGCCTCTTATCCCTCTTTTTTTTTTTTTGAGATGGAGTCTCGCTCTGTTGCCCAGGCTGGAGTGCAGTGGGGCGATCTCGGCTCACTGCAAGCTCCGCCCTCCCGGGTTCACGCCATTCTCCTGCCTCAGCTTCCCGAGTAGCTGGGACTACAGGCGCCCGCCACCACACCCGGCTAATTTTTTGTATTTTTAGTAGAGACGGGGTTTCACTGTGTTAGCCAGGATGGTCTCAATCTCCTGACCTCGTGATCCGCCCGCCTCGGCCTCCCAAAGTGCTGGGATTACAGGCGTGAGCCACCGCGCCCGGCCTAATTTTAAAAATTTTTGTAGAGACACCATCTCGCTATGTTGCCCAGGCTGGAGTGCAGTGGTGCCATCGTAGCTCACTGCAGCCTCGACCTTCTGGGCTCAGGCGATCCTCCCACTTCGGCCTCCTGCGTGGCTGGGACCATAGGCACACACCACCATGCCTGGCTATTTTTTTCCTATTTTTTATACAGAAAGGGTCTCACACTGTTGTCCAGGCTGGTCTCAAACTCCTGGCCTCAAGCGATCCTCCCATCTAGGCCTCCCAAAGTGCCAGGCTCATAGGCATGAGCCACCGCATCCGGCCTCGTCTTCATTCTGTAGGTCTCAGCTGAGGTCACTGCCTCAGGGAAGCCCTCCCTGAGACCCCAGCCTCCATCGGCTCTGTCCTGTGTCACAGTTTCTCCTGTGTCTGTTTTTTTTTTTTTTTTTTTTTTTGACCAAGTCTCACTCTGTCGCCCAGGCTAGAGTGCAGTGGCACGATCTTGGCTCACTGCCACCTCCGCCTCCTGGGTTCAAGCGATTCTCCTGCCTCAGCCTCCTGAGTAGCTGGGATTACAGGTGCCGGCCACCATGCCCAGCTAATTTTTGTATTTTTAGTAGAGACTGGGTTTTGCCATGTTGGTTAGGCTGGTCTCGAACTCCTGACCTCATGATCTGCCCACTTTGGCCTCCCAAAGTGCTGGGATTACAGGTGCGAGCCACTGCACCCGGCCTCCTGTGTCTGTCTTACAGGGTTCTCATCACCGTCTGTAATGCCATATTTTCTCCTGGAAGTTTTTGGCTTTGTACCTATTCTTCTCTCTCCTGGATTATGAACTTTGAGGAGGCAGGGGCCCGATCTGTCCCGGCCCGTGGCCCCAGCACCCAGCACAGAGCCTGGGGCACAGTAGGTGCATGGTGACTGGGGGCTGGGTGAGTGAGTGAATGAATGAATGGAGTGAATGCACAGAGGCCCCTGCCTTCCTGCCTCTCCGTTGCGACGAGAGAAAGGAAGCAAAATTTCAAACAACTCAAAGATGTATCAGCCTGGAGCCGCGGGAAACACCAGCTCCCCTGGCAGGGCGCATCGACCCACGGTGGGGCGGGCAGGCGTCCGGCTTTGTGCAGGCGGAGGTAGGGGGGCTCGAGGTGGGGAGGGGGCTGCACCAACCCGCTCGGTGGCGATCAAAACGCGCCCCCACTCCCTGCCTGGGCTTCAGCGGCCAAGCGCGTGGGGTCTGCCGATGGAAGCTGCGGGGGCTGGAGGGGGGCGAACAGCCTCTGCAGCGTCCAGGACAGAAAAGCTCTCTCTCCCGACACACAAAGGCAGGAAAGCCACATTAAGCCCATTATCAATATTTTGCCTGGAAAAAATACAAAAAGCATTTTCTTCTCTGAAAAATTAATAACCTCGAAAGGTGGGGAGGCTGGGTTTGATGTCTGGTGAGTGGAGTGGGGGGTTGGTGAGGCTTTGCTTTCCGCCTCCCTCGCTGCTCACCCCATGGGTGCCTGGGTCCCTCTGGGCAGGCCGGGCTCCTCCAGCCCACCTCCAACTGCCACCACCTGCTCCTAGTCCTGGCTGAGGCCCCAGCAAACCTTGGGCTGTGAGCCCGGCTCACCAGCCTGGCTCCAAGCCTGGGCCTTCCAGATCCACCGTTACAGTCCCCTCTGAGGAGGTGGCATCCCCAAACTGAGCCCAGGTGTCAGCCCCTCTCGACTCTGTCCACATGGGGCATTTTCTCCCATCTCTCGCTAAGACACTCCTACTCTACCTGCAGAACCCAGCTCCAATGCCCGCTCTACCGCAGGGCCTTTGCTTCCTCTTCCCCTAGCCTCAGGTCTCTCCCTCTGGCCCAGTCCTGGGTCCCTTGTCTCCCCTGACCCTGGGGGGGCTTCCTGGGAGCTCTGGCTCCCCTCTAGGACCTCAGCAGCACCCTGCACAGTGCACCATTATAATTTGGAGAATGGATGGGGCTCCTCCTTTTTTTTTTTTTTTTGAGACAAAGTTTCACTCTTGTTGCCCAGGCTGGAGTGCAATGGCGCGATCTCGGCTCACCACAACCTCCGCCTCCGGGTTCAAGCGATTCTCCTGCCTCAGCCTCCAGAGTAGCTGGGATTACAGGTGCCTGCGACCGTGCCCAGCTAATTTTTTGTATTTTTAGTAGAGACAGGGTTTCTCCATGTTGGCCACGCTAGTTTTGAACTCCCGACCTCAGGTGATCCACCCGCCTTGGACTCCCGAAGTGCTGGGATTACAGGGGTGAGCCACTGCGCCTGACTGGGGCTCCTTTTGGTGGGTGGAAGTCTTCCTTGGAAGCCCCCTTCCCTCCTGGCCTCCTCTTACCCATGAGGCCCTTCATCCTGGAGAGAAGATTCTGGAATCTGTCTGGTGGGAGGGGCACAATTCTTCTCGGGCCTCAGGTTCCATTTTAGTAAAACTAGGGGGTTGGATCTGATTTTAAATTTTGAAATGATTTATTGGCTCATTTCCCCCAACTCTTCCTGAGCTCCTTCTTAGAGACAGGATCTGGCTCTGTCGCCCAGGCTAGAGTGCAGTGGCGCAATCTTGGCTCACTGCAGCCTCGACCTCCCAGGCTCAAGCGATCCTCCCACCTCAGCCTCCTGAGTAGCTGGAACTACAGGCATTCACCATCACACCCAGCTAATTTTTAAATTTTTGCAGAGACACGGTCTCACTACATTGGCCAGGCTGGTCTTGAACTCCTGACCTAAAGTGATCCTCCCGCCTTGGCCTCCCAAAGTGCTGGGATTACAGATGTGAGCCACCGCGCCCGGCCCCAAGCCCTTTCCATGGGTAGACTTTGCAATGTTGGAGATGCTGAGAAAAATCACCCAGTGTCCAGTGACTCATCGTCTACAAACAACATTGATGTCTGTGTGTGCCCACCCCCTGAGGTTGTGGCATGATTCCTATTTTATTGAAATTACTAGAGCCCAGGGAGGTCCTGGGAGGCCCCGAAGGCCTCGGAAGGAAGAAGCTGGTCCATCTGGGCGACGACTGGGGGACATCTGACGAATGGGGGTCCCTCTGGAGCTCTAGAGAGGAAGAGGCAGGGAGCTCTTCTTGGTGCTGAAGCCAGACTGGAGGGTCTCTGGTCTGGGAAGGGGGCTTCTCCCAACCCTGCCACCTGCCGGCCCCTCCCCGGGTGGGGTTCAGACTCTCTCCCCCACCTCCAGGCAGGCTGAACAAGCCGGTTTGGCCAACTCTGTGTCCGTTCATCAGGCTGTCATCGTCCCCTCTTGAGGGTCTCTGCAGCTCTGCCGCCTCCTGGACCCCTGCCCCATCCTGCCCAGCCCCTCACGTTGGCATAGTCCTCAGCTGGGAGCACCTATGCCCAGCTCTGCACCCCCAAACCCTTTGTTGAATGAATGGACAGATGACAATCGTGGCACCTGGACACTGCTGTACGACCCCCCCATATCTAGGTCCCCGTGTCTCTCTGTACCCCAGCCTCCTCCCCACAAATGCACGAGACCATCTGAGCTGCAGAAATTCTGGGAGGACTTCCTGGGGGAGGTGACCCCATCAGAACCTGGAAATGGTTTTCCTTCCACCACCGCCGCCCCCACCTTGAATCTCAGCCCAGCTGAACTTGAAAGGCCGGGCTGGTGAGGGTGGGGGGAGCGTCTCATCCGCCTGGAGGGGAGAAAACCGAGCTCATTAGGGGAGGGGATCAAACGCGAAGCTCCAGGCTGGGTGCGGGAGGAGGCGCTGACAAGAGGGAATATTTTATCGAGGCGGCTTGTTCTCTTCCAAGGCCAGCACCTCGTCAGATATTGAGCATGCTTGTCGATGCTGCCAACTGTAAGTGGAGGAAAAAAATCGCTTAATGGGCTGCTCCAGGCTCACTCAGGTGGGTGGGTGCCCGGCCGGCTGAGAAAGGACGGTGACGCTGGGTCCTTAAAAGGGGCTCCGCCATCCTCCCCCACTCTGCGGGGCTCGAGGGGGCTCGAGACATCTGCTAATAACCCTTTGGCGCTCGTCCCATCTCCCGGGTTCCTATTGCCTGCGTGTGGCTGGGGGTTGGGGGGGTCTCCACTGATTTTAATTTTACAAGCCGAGCCCTAGATGTGGAATTGCTCCACTGAGCTTTTCCTGCGCCCGCTGACGCCAGGCCTGGAGCTGGCCATGGAGGGCCCGGTGGTGATGGGAGAGGCTCACAGTGTGAGGGTGGTGGCTGACTTTATTTTTTTAGAGACAAGGTCTTGCTCTGTTACCCAGGCTGGAGTGCAGTGGTGCAATCATAGCTTACTGCAGCCTCGAACTCCTGGGCTCAAGCCATCCTCCCCACTCAGCTCCTGAGTAGCTGGGACCACAGGCTTGCACCACCATGCCCAGCGAATTTTATATTGCCCAGGCTGGTCTTGAACTCCTGGCCTCAAGTGGTCCACCACCTTGGCCTCCCAAAGTGCTGGGATTATAGGCATGAGCCACCGTGCCCGGCCAATGGCAGACTTTAAACCATGGCTGAGAGAGTGTCTGGGAGCCTGAGCTGAGAAGGGCATCTTTGCCCCGAAAGACGTAGGAGGTGCAGGAGTTCGTTCAGTGAAGAGAAGTAGGAAGAGCTGGTAAAGGCTTGGGGGTTAGGAGAGCATTGAGGTTAGCAGGGGCTGGGTCGGCAGGGTCTGTGGGCCTGGCGAGGGGGCATCATCATTCCCTTAAGAGTCAGGGGCAGCCAGGCAAGGGACTGCATTGTTTTTTGTTTGTTTGTTTGTTTTGTTTTGTTTTGAGGCAGGGTCTCACTCTGTCATCCAGGGTGGAGTGTAGTGGTGGAGGGCACCTGTAATCCCAGCTACTAGGGAGGCTGAGACAGGAGAATTGGCTCACTGCAGCCTCGACCTCCTGGGTTCAAGAGATCCTCCTGCCTCGGCCTCCTGAGTAGCTGGGACTACAGGTGCCCTCCACCATGTCCGGCCTGGAGTGGATTTTATTTTTTTTTTTGAAACAGAGTTTCACTCTTGTTACCCAGGCTAGAGTGCAATGACGCGATCTCGGCTCACAGCAACCTCCGCCTCCCGCGTTCAAGTGATTCTCCTGCCTTAGCCTCCCGAGTAGCTGAGATTACAGGTATGAGCCACCATGCCTGGCTAATTTTGTATTTTTAGTAGAGATGGGGTTTCTCCATGTTGGTCAGGCTGGTCTCGAACTCCTGACCTCAGGTGATCCGCCTGCCTCGGCCTCCCAAAGTGCTGGGATTACAGGCATGAGCCACCGCGCCCGGCCTGGAGTGGATTTTTAAAAGATGAAAACAAGCACTATTTTCAGGACAAGCTGGTGATATCTTCTTTCTTTCTTTCTTTTTTTTTTGTCAGAGTCTGGCTCTGTCGCCAGGCTGGAATGCAGTGGCGCGATCTCAGCTCACTGCAACCTCCACCTCCCAGGTTCAAGGGACTCTCCTGCCTCAGCCTCCCGAGTAGCTGGGATTACAGGCATCAGCCACTGCGCCCGGCAGTTATGCTTGTCGATGCTGCTTGTTTTCACTTTATAGAAGAACTGGGCTCTGTAGACACAAGCCACTTTCTCCTACCTGCTCAGAGCTAGTGAGTTGCGGTAACTGGAGGCCAGGGGCAGGGATCATGGGAGAAAAGCCCTGGGTCCCTGGGGAAGTCAGATCAGAGTCATCTGCAGAGGAGCTGGGCTGTGGGAGGGGGGTCCCCTGTCCTGCGAACTTCAGAAAAGCTGATTTACAAAATAGGTATCTGTAATTTTTGTCACATTTTCAATCTGTTTTTGAGCAAGTAATATGTATGTAGGAGAAACAAAACTTACATAGAAACAGCAAAAAAATAATGCCCACCGTAACCTTTCCTGTGCCACCGTGTGCCCTTGGATATGGAAGCCTTCATTATCTGTCCTAGGGCCTCCTGATACCCCATGAAGAGTATCCGTGGCCGGGCACAGTGGCTTACGCCTATAATCCCTGCACTTTGGAGGGGGCGCGGCAGGTGGATCATCTGAGGTCAGGAGTTCGAGACCAGCCTTGCCAACACAGTGAAACCCCATCTCTACTAAAAATACAAAAGTTAGCCAGGCGTGGTGGTGGACACCTGTAATCCCAGCTACTCGGAAGGCTGAGGCAGGAGAATCGCTTGAACCCGGGAGGTGGAGGTTACAGTGAGCTGAGATCGCGCCACTGTACTCAAGCCTGGGCAACAGAGCAAGACTCTGTCTCAAGGAAAAAAAAAAAAAAAAGTATCTGTGTATACTTAGAGACATACTCTGACTTAATGTGACCAGTCTCTACTCACTGTTCAGCATGTAGCCTTTTTTTTTTTTTTTTAATACAAGTCTCCCTCTGTCACCCAGGCTGGAATGCAGTGGTGTGATCTCAGCTCACTGCAACCTCCACCTCCCGGGTTCAAGCAATTCTCCTGCCTCAGCCTCCCGAGTAGCTGGGATTACAGACGCCTGCCACCACACGCCTGGCTAATTTTTATATTTTTAGTAGAGACGGGCTTTCACCATGTTGGCCAGGCTGGTCTGGAGCTCCTGGGCTCCAGGATGGGCCAAGATGGGATCCGCCCATCTTGGCCATGAGGGTGTGCTGGGATCACAGGTGTAAGCCACTGCGCCCAGCCTCAGTGGGTAGTTTTTCATCCCTCCCCACTCCTACCCTCCTTTCCATATTTTCCAAGGCTGGACATGCCGTTCCTTTAGCACTGAATGAGCCTCCACTGTCTGAATACACCACAGCCCACTGATGCGTTCACCTGCTCAAGGGAAGCTTGGTTGCTTCCAGATTTGCCCAGCTGTGAATAAAGCTGCCATAAGCTTTCGCGTGCAGGATTTTGTGTGGACACAAGTTGCCAACTCATTTGGGGCACCTAGCCTTTTCAATGAATATATCTAGAAAGGTTTTTTTTTTCTCTGAGACGGAGTCTTTTTCTGTCACCCAGGGCTGGAGTGTAATGGCACAATTTCGGCTCACTGCAACCTCTGTCTCCCGGGTTCAAGCAATTCTCCTGCCTCAGCCTCCCAAGCAGCTGGGATTACAGGCGCTTGCCGCCACATCTGGCTAATTTTTGTATTTTTACTAGAAACGGGGTTTCACTATGTTGGCCAGGCTGGTCTCAAGCTCCTGACCTTGTGATCTGCCCACCTCAGCCTCCCAAAGTGCTGGGATTACAGGCATGAGCAATCGCACCCAGCATTTTTTTTTTTTTTTTTTAGACAGAGTTTCATGCTTGTCGCCCAGGTTGGAGTGCAATGGTGTGATCTTGGCTCACTGCAACCTCCATCTCTTGGGTTCAAGCGATTCTCCTGTCTGAGCCTCCCAAGTAGCTGGGATTACAGGTGCCTGCCACCACACCCAGCTAATTTTTATATTTTTAGTAGAGACGGGGTTTCACCATGTTGGCCAGGCCGGTATCAAACTCCTGACCTCAGGTGATCCACCTGCCTCAGCCTCCCAAAGTGCTGGGATTTACAGGTATGAGCCACCGTGTCTGGCTTTTTTTTTTTTTTTTTTTTTTTTTGAGACAAGGTCTTGCTCTGTCTCCCAGGCTGGAGTGCAGTGGCGCAATTTCAGCACACCGCAGCCTCAACCTCCCAGAGTCAAGCAATCCTCCCACCTCAGCCTCCTCCATAGCTGGGATCACAGGTGCTCACCACCACACCTGGCTAATTTTTTTTTTCTTTTTTTCTTTTTCTTTTGAGACAGAGTTTTGCTCTTGTTGCCCAGGCTGGAGTGCAGTGGCGAGATCTCGGCTCACTGCAACCTTCACCTCCCAGGTTCAAGGGATCCTCCTGCCTCAGCCTCCTGAGTAGCTTGGATTACAGGCACCCACCACCGCATCCAGCTAATTTTTGTATTTTTAGTAGAGATAGGGTTTCACCATGTTGGCCAGGCTGGTCTCGAACTCCTGACCTCAGGTGATCTGCCCGCCTCGGCCTCCCAAAATGCTGGGATTACAGGCATGAGCCACCACTCTTGGCCTGAGTTCACATTTTAAATTTTGTTAGACATTGGCCCATCACGTTCTCCAAACATCCACTTGAATTGACCCAGCCACCAAGAGCCCCTAAGTGGGAGTCACTGTGAGTGTGTGTTGGTCTTGGGGCTGTGGGGGGGATCTGCTGTCCCCTCTCCCCCTGGGCTGTTGGAGGTGGGGTGGGGGCACCTCGGCACCCGTTCCTGGGGAGACAGGAGGAGCCGATAAGCAAACACGTCAATCACCCGATCGCTGGAATTGGGTTAATAAAGCTGCCAGATGGAGAGATGGCTTCGGAAATCCATGCGTCCGGCCATGTCCAACGGGGACAGCGTGCCTGGACACAGCTGCCGCCCATCAACACAGGGCCGAGGAGGACGCGGGGGACCTGTTGTCGGGGCCTCAGCTTCTCCATCTGTCCAGGGGGCTTCCACGCTGCACCCCCGAGGGCCTCCCGTGTGCAGCCCCGGCCGATGTTTGATGTTCTCACGGCGCACCCAGGACCGCTGGGTTCTCTTCCTCAATCCCAGGCTCTGGGGAGGGACCCCTTCTCAAGACGGACAGGCCTCTGCCGTTATGGAGCTCCCAGGAGGCCAACATTTATGAAATAAATGCATGAGTGGAACCAGCGGCTCCTCCGTTCAAGACGAGGTGCCTCGGGCCGATACCGGGGTCAGACCCGGGCTGGCGGGTCCAGGAGGGCTCCTGAGGAAGTGGCTGTGGACGGGAGGCCTGAGATGAGCTGGGGTCAGTGGTGGGGTTGGACCCGTTTCCCCGCAGTAAGAACAGCAGGAGAAGGTCAGGGGGCTGAGCACGGGGTCGGGGTGGTCGCAGGTGCAGACACTGGTGTGCACAGGCACAGACACCCTCACACACGCACATACCCACACACTGCCAGGTACACGAACAGGTATACACACGCACGTACACACCCGTGTACCTTCTGCCACTCACACACACCGACATGCTCATAGATGTGCACCGATACACACACACCCTCACACTGGTGCATGCCTGCAAAAACACATCAACACACACGCTCACACACAAATGCACAGGCACGCTGTCCTAGGTACCTACTCACACAGGCGCACTCCCACCCTCAAATGGCCGCACATTTGCACACAGCAACACACATGTAGGTATGCACTGACGCGCACGCACTAATATGTACATACCTGTACACACACACGCACACACATACACACACAACACACATGTAGGTATGCACTGACGCGCACGCACTAATATGTATATACCTGTACACACACACGCACACACACACACACAACACACATGTATCCCTTGCACACCCTCATGAGCTCACATACACACATTACCCCACAACACTCTAGCAATACACACAGTCACAGACGCTGGCGTGCCTCTGCTTCCTTCCCCCCACATGCTCACACAAAGCACTTACACACTCACACCCACACTCACATGTGTACAATGGCACAGCCACTGAGTGCACCCTCTCACACGCATGCACACACACAAACACACGCGAACACACACATGCACACACAAAACATGCACATGCACGAACACACATGCACACACAAGCACACACATGAACACACAGGCACAAACACACATGCACACATACGAACATGCACATGAGCACACACATGCACACACAGGAACCCACACATGCACACACACGAACCCACACATGTACATGCACGAACACAACATGCACACACAGGAACACACAGGAGCACACACGAACACACATGCACACACACAAACACGCACACACAATGCACATTCACACAACACACTTGTCCACACACCCTGCAGCTCACTTACACACACACACACACAAAGCCACACGGAGCCACGCACACTTGCGCACACTTGCGCACACTCTCGTAGGGCTGTCGTTGAATCATTCCTACGTTAAAAACCTAAACAGCCATTTCCAAACAGCACAACCTTTGTGAAAATCCAGCTTTTTCATCTTGCACACAAATCGGCCAACCTCCGCCTCCCTCTCCCTCCCCACTCAATAACCAGGTTAAAATAAAAATTGAATTCCAGGATCTGCTTTCAAAAATCACCCCCACACAATCCGCCGGTCAATGCAACCTTCCTCAGCTGTTAGGAATTAGAAACGCAGCGGCAGAGGAAGGAGATGGAGACGTCAGGTGGAACGTTATGGGAAAAATATGAAATAAATGCAGATATCAGGGACTGTGTGAAGACCGAGGCTTCCGTGCAGGACACAGAAGCTGGGAGGCCTGAGCAAAGTGGCCAGGGCTGAGTTTAGGTGGTGGAGAAGGCTACGGCCAGCGATTCTCTCCTTTTGTATTTCCTTTAAGGTAGTTATGGAGCTGCATAGAAGGTTTTCTTCTCCAAAACCACAGCGATTTGGGGTACACGTGGGATTAATGGAGACCTTTAAACAAATCTCTGAGCCCTGGACTTGGCATGGCACGTATATCAAAAGCATCATGCGTGCTAAATATTAAAACATTCACGGCCAGGCGCGGTGGCTCACGCCTGTAATCCCAGCACTTTGGGAGGCCAAGGTGGGCGGATCACGAGGTCAGGAGTTCGAGACCATACTGACTCACATGGCAAAACCCCGTCTCTACTAAAAATACAAAAATTAGCCAGGCGTGGTGGCATGTACCTGTAATCCCAGCTACGCAGGAGGTTGAGACTGGAGAATCGCTTGTACACGGGAGGTGGAGGTTGCAGTGAGCGGAGATCACACCACTGCACTCCAATCTGGACAACAGAGCGAGACTCCATCTCAAAAAAGAAGAAATTCACAGATGTGTCAAATAAGCCAATCTTGTTTTTTCACCCTTAAAGAAAGAAGAAATCTTCTTGGCTCCACATAGGGAATCCTAGCATTTTATAAGCAGCATCCTTATTCTGACAATAAACCTTCTTTCACAAAGTCCCGGTGTTCCTTTGAATGAGCCCAAGTGGTTGTTGGGGGATTTGCGATTTTTTTTTTTTTTTTTTTTTTACTAAATTGGAGTGTTTAGGGCACTACCCACATCCCCTTCAAAATAACCATAAGCTTTTCTCAAGTCTGTAACCTTGACTTGGGGCTTCCCCTCGCAGGGCCTCTGTGTAATGGGAGTTTTGTTTGGACATGAAGATCTCACACTGTTCCTAAGCCCTTTAATTTCAACATTGCATTTATTATTTTTAAATTATTATTTTAGGCTGGGTGCAGTGGCTCATGCCTGTAATCCCAGCACTTTGGGAGGCTGAGATTGGAGGATCACTTGAGGCCAGGAGTTTGAGACCAGCCTGGCCAATATGGCCAAACCCCGTCTCTACTAAAAATACAAAAATTAGCGGCACATGGTGGTGCGTGCCTGTAGTCCCAGCTACTTGGGAGGCTGAGGCAGGATAATCGCTTGAACCCAGGAGGTGGAGGTTGCAGTGAGCCAAGGTTGCACCACTGCATTCCAGCCTGGGCGACAAAGCTAAACTCCATCTCAAAATATATATATATATATTATTTTTTAGAGATGAGGTCTCGCTCTGTTGTCCAGGCTAGTCTGGAACTCTTGGGCTCAAGCAATACTCCTGTCTCGGCCTCCCAAAGTGCTGGGATTACAGGCATGAGCCACACCACACCCAGCCTATTATTATTTTTAATTACTTTTTTTAGGCAGTCTTGCTCTGTCGCTCAGGCAGGAGTGCAGTGGCGCGATCTCAGCTCACTGCAACCTCCGTCTCCCGGGTTCAAGAGATTCTTCTGCCTCAGCCTCCCGAGTAGCTGGGACTACGGGCATTCACCACCATGCCCGGCTAATTTTTGTACTTTTAGTAGAGACGGGGTTTCTCCAAGTTGGCCAGGCTAGTCTGGAACTCTTGACCTCAAGGAATCCACCTGCCTTGACCTCCCACAGTGCTGGGATTACACGCGTGAGCCACCGCGCCTGGCCCCTTCCTATTACTATTTTGAAATTTCATCTTTTTAATTTTAGATTCCGGAGTACACATGTGGGTTTGTTCCATGGGTATATGGTGTGATGCTGAGGTTTGGGGTACGACTGATCCCGTCGTCACCCAGGTGCTAAGCATGGTACCCAGGAGTTTCTCAGCCCCTGTCCGCCCCTCCCTCCCCGATTTAGAAGTCCTCAGGGTCTATTCTTCCCATCCTCGTGTCCATGAGTACCCAATGTTTAGCCTCCACTGATAAGCGAGAACATGGGTACTTGGTTTTCTATTCCTGCGTTCATTCGCTTAGGATAACGGCCTCCAGCTGCACGCATGTTGCTGCAAAGGACACGATTTCGTCCTTTTTCTTGGCTGTTCAACATCGCATTTAAATTTAAGGAACGGTCCCTCCTTATGAGGTGGTGGGTTCCAGGCTGCGAGGGTGTGGGATCCAGCAACGCGGGAAGATGTTTTAGCTTTGCTTGGAGGGTGCAGGTGTCAGCACGGCGTGGCAGAGAGAGCCTGAAGCCCCCGAGCCACACTTTCTGGGCTCCAGGCCCCTTGCACCCCGTAAACTCTGCGCGCCTTGGGTAATCCCTGGGCCCTTGTGAGCCTCAATTTTCCTGTCTAGGGAATGGAGAGCAGCCCGCCCGGGGAGATGGCCGGGGCGGCGGGCAGGGGGTCCGTGCATGTCCGGGAGGGGGGTCCTGGCCGCCCCTGCCCCCACCCAGCCGTACACTCGCCCCTCGCCGAGGGAACCGTGCGTCCCCAAGATAAGAAACGGGTCAATAAAGTTTTCTTCCAAGATGATCCAGCTCTCTCCATCCTCTCGGGCCCCCTCCCCGCGTCGGGAAAGGTCAGATGCGACGCGGCATCGACCCGCGCCCGGAGCCAGGCCCCCGGCCACGCCGAGTCCGCGCTGACCAAGTGACCACGCGCGGCCGGGGCCCGGGCCGCCGCCGGCCAATGGGAGTGCGCCGGGCCGCGGTTGCCGGGCAACGCGCCGGGGGGGCGGGGTCGGGCGGGTGCGGGGAGGCCCGAGCGCGGCCGATCAATCCCGCGGCCCCGCGCATGCGCCCCCGCGCGGCCCGGCGGGGGCTCGGCCGGCGCCCAGCGGTCATCGATCGCCGCGGCCCCAGGCGCTGAATAAGCTCAGGAAGGGCTTCCGGGAGGGGCCCGGTGCTCCCGCCCCGCCGCGTCTCTCCGTAATAGTAATGGCAACAATAGCGTCGGCAGCATCGCCTCCCGCCTGCTGGACCGCGCCGCGGAGCCTCCCCCAGCACCCAGGCCAGGGCTTCATCGGGGTCCGCTGTATCCTGGAGGTGGCCGCAGGGGCCCCACAGTCCGGGTTCCAATCCCATTCCCACCACCCGCTACCTCAGGGCGGGGAGGGCTGTGTTCCCAGCGCTGTGGGAGGCCGAGGCGGGAGGATCGCTTGAGGCCTGGAGTTAGAGACCAGCCTGGACAATATAGCGAGACCCCCCCATATCTACAAAAATTTGCCAGGCGTGGTGGTGCCTTTGGTCCCAATGATTTGGGAGGCCGAAGCAGGAGGATTATTTGAGCCCAGGAGGTCAAGGCTGCAGTGAGCTGACATCGCACCACTGCACTCCAGCCTGGGTGACAGAATGAGACCCTGTCTCTAAAAACAAAACAAAAAACCCCACAGATGTATTTTTCTACAGTCTAGAGGCCTGAAATTTGAAATCAAGGTGTGGGCAGGGCCATACTCCCTCCTAAAACTCTAGGAGGCCGGGCGCCGTGGCTCACGCCTATAAACACAGCACTTTGGGAGGCTAAGGTCGGAGGATCGCTTGAGGCCAGGAGTTTGTGACCAAACTGAGCAACATGGCGAGATCTCATCTCTACAAAAATAAAAATTAGAAAAATAGCCAGGGTGCTGCGTTCCTGTGGTCCCATTACTTTTTCTTTTCTTTCTTTCTTTCTTTTTTTTTTTTTTTTTGAGATGGAGTTTCACTCTTGTTGCCCAGGCTGGAGTACAATGGCACCCTCTTGGCTCACTGCAACCTCCGCCTACTGGGTTCAAGCAATTCTCCTGCCTCAGCCTCCCAAGTAGCTGGGGTTATAGGCGTGCACCACCACACCTGGCTAATTTTGTATTTTTAGTAGAGATGGGGTTTCACCATGTTGGTCAGGCTGGTCTCGAACTCCTGACCTCAGGTGATCTGCCCACCTCGGCCTCTCAAAGTGCTGGGATTACAGGCGTGAGCTACCGTGCCCAGCCATGGTCCCATTACTTTGGAAGGCTGAGGCAGGAGGATCTCTTGAGCCCAGGAGTTGGAGGCTTCAGTGAACTATGATTGCATCACTGCACGCCAGCCTGGGTGACAGAGCAAGACCCTCTCTCTCTCTTTTTTTTTTTTTGAGACAGCGTTTTGCTCTTGTTGCCCAGGCTGCAGTGCAATGGCACCATCTTGGCTCACTGCAACCTCCATCTCACGGGTTCAAGCAATCCTCCTGCCTCAGCCTCCCGAGTAGCTGGGATTACAGGCATGCACCACCCTGCCTGGCTACTTTTGTATTTTTTGTAGAGATGGGGTTTCACCGTGTTGATCAGGCTGGTCTCGAACTCCTGGCCTTAGGCGATCCACCCGCCTCGACCTCCCGAAGTGCTGGGATTCCAGGTGTAAGCCACCACGCCCAGGCGACCCTATCTCTTAAAACAACAAGAGACAGGGGTTTTACCAAAATGGGCTCACCTGACCTCTGACTCTCATGTGGTCTGTGTCTTTCCTGTTATCTCACGGGCATCTTCCCGTGTCATTTAAATGTCTCCTCCCCCATCACCTTTGATGACCACCCAGCATTCCGGCCAAGGAAGAGGCCACCGCTGTTTCTCAATCCCCTTCGCTTGGGTAGCAAGGCTATGCCCAGTACGTTTTGTTCTGGAACACAGCAGAAGAGCAGCATCAGGCAAGGGTGGCACATTGAAAAAAGCGGAGGATGAGCATGTGAATAATAAAGGCCGCCCCTGCATGTACACCTGAATGAAAAAGCGTCTAGAGTTTCTGACCACCTCCCCCATCCCCTCCGGTCTCTGTGGATGGGCCTGTCCTGGACATTTCATAGAAACAGGATCACACACTGTGTGTCCTTTTGTGTCTGGCGTCTCTCACTGAGTGTGACGTCCTCAAGGTGTATCCACGCTGTGGTCTGGGTCAGAACTTCATCCCTTTCTGAAAATTTTATTTTATTTTATTTTATTTATTTATTGAGACAAAGTCTTGCTCTGTCGCATAGGCTGGAGTGCAGTGGCACAATCTCGGCTCACTGCAACCTCCGTCTCCCAGGTTCAAGCAATTCTGTCTCAGCCTCCTGAGTAGCTTAGATTACAGGCGCACACCACCACGCCAGGCTAATTTTTGTACTTTTAGTAGAGATGGGATTTCACCATGTTGGTCAGGCTGGTCTCAAACTCCTGACCTCAGGTGATGCACCCACCTCAGCCCCACAAAATGCCGGGATTACAGGTGCAAGCCACTGCGCCCGGCCCAAAAATTTTTTAAACGGTGTTAAAACATATATAAATAAAGTTTCCCATCTCAAGGTTTTTTTTTTTTTTTTTTTTTTTTTTTTTTTTTTTTTTTTTTTTGAGACAGAGTCTCACTTTGTTGCCCAGGCTGGAGTGCAGTGGCACGATCTTGGCTCACTGCAACCTCTGCCTCCCGGGTTCAAGCCATCCTCCTGCCTCAGCCTTCCAAAGTGCTAGGATTACAGGTGCCACCACACTCGGCTAGTTTTTGTATGTTCTGTAGAGACAGGCTCTCGCCACGTTGCCTAGGCTGATCTCAAACTCCTGGGTTCAAGCCATCCTCCCAACTCAGCCTCCCAAAGCGCTGGGATTACAGATGTGAGCCACAGTGCCCAGCCCCCATTTACTTTCTATCTCTGGATCTGATGACTCTAGGGCACTTTTATGCGTGGAGTGACACAGGATTTGTCCTTCTGTGTCTGGCATCACTCACTGAGTGTGATGTCCTCAAGCTTCATCCATGCTGTGATCTGGGTCAGAGCCTCATTCCTTTTTGTGGCTGAGTCGTGTGGATCCGTCTGTCTGGTGATGGACACCTGGGCACCTCCACCCGTTGGCTAGTGCAGCTGGTACATCTCTGAACCCCGATGCATCTCAGTGTCTTCTGACCTCTTCAATTTCCATAAAGTAGATCCTGAGGCAGGCCCCATATGGGGTCAAGCATCACCCGTCCCACCTCACACGGGGCTGAGCCTCAAGATGCCAATGGGGCCGGGCATGGTGGTTCACGTCTGTAATCCCAGCCCTTTGGGAGGCCGAGGCGGGTGGATCACTTGAGATCAGGAGTTCGAGACCAGCCTGGCCCACATGGCAAAACCCCATCTCTACTAAAAATACACACACACACACACACACACACACACACACAAAATTAGCCGGGCATGGTGGTGGACACCTGTAATCCCAGCTACTCAGGAGCCTGAGGCAGGAGATCACTTGAACCCGAGAGGTGGAGGCTACAGTGAGCCAAGAACACACCACTGCTTTCCAGCCTAGGCAACAGAGCAAGACTCTGTCTCAAAAAAAAAAAAAAAAAAAATGCCAATGAGAGGGGCGATGCCAGGAGGGGTCCCAGAGGGAGCCCCACTCATAAGAAGGACACACCTGAATTTGCCTCCCTGTGTCATGGGACCCCGGGCATGTGGCTTCACCTCTCTGAGCTTTGGTCTTCTCCTGTGTGAGCAGGGGTGGTTGTGAGGATTAAACGAGACTGGGCAAGGCATCGGAACTTAGACGCCTCAAGATTTTCAGGACATGGCTGGGCATGGTGGCTCACGCCTGTAATCCCAGCACGTGGGGAGGCCGAGGCGGGTGGATCACCTGAGGTCAGGAGTTCGAGACTAGTCTGGCCAACATGGTGAAACCCCGTCTCTACTAAAAATACAAAAATTAGCCGGGCTTGGTGGCGGATGCCTGTAGTCCCAGCTATTCGGGAGGCTGAGGCAGGAGAATTGCTTGAACCCAGGAGGCGGAGGTTGCAGTGAGCTGAGATCGTGCCACTACACTCCAGCCTGGGAAACAGAGTGAGACTCCGTCTCAAAAAAAAAAAAAAAAAATTTCAGGACATGCTGGGTGAGTGGGGATGACGCGTGTGTGATGAGCAGGCCACAGGCTGTCAGAGTGCAGGACCGAGAGCTTCCCATGCCCCTGCCTCTATGCCCTTGTGCCATCCTGGGTGCAGGAAGTGTGGCACTGGTGACGGGAGGACAGGATAAAGGGGTGTGGGGGACGGTCTTTGCTTGAATCCCAGCTGTGTGACCACGAGCAAGTCACTTCCCTGTTCTGTGCCTCGGTTTCCCTATCTGTAAAATGGAGGTGGTGAGGTCATTGGCTTCCAAAGCCTCAGCCCGGTGCCTTCCTGGTGCAGAGAATGTCCTCCATGGGTGATTCTGTTAGGGTGGTTTTGAAATCATTCTGCAGCGCCGTCAGCTTCTGGGATCTCGGAAGTCCACGCCCGTCTCCTGGCTCTGTCTTCCCACGGGTGTTGTGCCTCCGGCAGCGTATGAATTCTGTAGTTATTTCTGAGGTATCCTGGGCCCCCAAAGAAATACATTTTCTTCAATTATTAATCATCGAGGTGTGAGAGACACGTGGGGATGAAATTTGCTCCCTGAGCTTTGGGGAGAGGGTGAGGGAGGGGGTGGGGGCGGCCCCTGCTCCTGCACAGGTCAGATGGGGGGCCCGGGTTGGGGGGCTGAGACTCTTAGAGTGGGGGCCTCCAGAAAGAAGGGGGGGTCTTGTGAAACGGGTAGTGGAGGGAGGCTCTGATCCCACTTGCCTTTTCTCTCTGTTTCTTTCTCTTCTCTCTCTCCCCTTGGGACCTGGTGTCGGGGGGTCCTTCTGGGTGTGAGTTGGGGGCTGCACTGAAAGGCCAGAGGGAGCTGTGGGAGGCAACATTTACCAGTGGGGCCTCAGTTTTCCAGGCAGTTGGAGGAAGGTTCTGGCTTTGTGTCTCTTGGGCTCGTCCAACCCCAGCCCCTGCTACCAATGCCTCATTCTTCCGCCTTCTACAAAATGGGCAGAAGGTGCCCCCAGCCAGAAGGCACCCCCAGGCTGGGCTGGGAGAGAGGACGCAGACAGAGCTCGGAGGAGGCCTCGGGCTGGGGCTGTCTCTGGGAGATGCTGCCTGGGAGGGCTCCTGGAAAAGCGGCTTGAAGGATGAGGAGTGTTTTCACCAGCATGCAGAGTGGGGAACGACCTCCAGTCCAGAGGAACTGCTGGACAAAGGCTGCGTGGGATGAGGGCGAGTGTGACAACAGCCAGGGGGTGCTGCGGTGGGAGGTGGGCCTGGCGGGCTGGGCGGCGCGTGGCTGGACTTGCAGTGGAACAGCTCGCTTATGGAGTGGGTAGAGCATCAGGCCAAGGGCTTGGGTTGCCCACAGGGAGCTTTGGGAGGGCTTAGAGTAGGGGAGGGCTGAGTTCAGATCTGACCTTGGGAGGTCCCTGGAGAGCCAGTGTGGGGTCAGTGGGAGAGATTTCAGAGGGAGATGGGCCAGGAGTGGTGACCAGTGGACCATGGGGGGACGGGAAGAGGAGGTGAGGTCAGCACGGAGGCTACCCCAGGACAGAGGCTCAGCTCTGGGGAAGGAGCGACTCGATTCAGGTCACACCTCTGCTCAAAATCCTCCATGGCTCCCTGCTACCTCCAGAATTAAGAACAAACGCTGCCCCCGGCAAGTGGCTGCTCACCCCATGGCCTCACCTCTTCCCACTCACCTCCTTCCGAATACACGGCCACTGGTGCTGGCAGTTCCCTGAATGCCCCGAACTGTGTCCAGCCTCCAAGCCTTGCACTGGGGAAGAGATTTTTCAGGCGGGAAAACGCCTTCCCCAGCTGAGAAGGAAAAAGAAGTCCCCGAAAGGCCAGAGGAGATTCACAAGTGAGACCCTAAGGAAGCCATGCATTGCAGGCAGGGTGCGTGCTACCATATCCATCTTACAGATATGGCGATGGAGGCACAGAGAGGTTAAGAAACACACTCAACGTCACACAGCAGTCGCAGTGAATGAGCCAGGATTTGTCTTAATTCCATATCTCTGAAAGCATCTGGGGAAGGATTTTTTTTTTTTTTTAGGCGGAGTTTCGCTCTGTTGCCCAGGCTGGAGTGCAGTATCTCGATCTTGGCTCACTGCAACCTCTGCCTCCCAGGTTCAAGGGATTCTCCTGCCTCAGCCTCCCTAGTAGCTGGGATTACAGGTGCCCGCCACCACGCCAGGCTAATTTTTGTATTTATAGTAGAGCCAGGGTTTCACCGTGTTGGCCAGGCTGGTCTGGAACCCCTGACTTCAGGTGATCCACCCTCCTCGGCCTCCCAAAGTGCTGGGATGACAGGCGTGCGCCACCGCGCCCGGCCTGGGGAAGAATTTTGCAGTCCCAGGATCGCAGAGAGCACTGGGAGGGGAGAGGAGGGGGCGTTCTTTCTACCCGCCTCCCTCCCCGCCCCTCAGCGTGGTCAGGCCTCGCGCGGGTTGGGGGCAGATGCCGGGCAGCGGTCCCGCGTGGGGCACAGGCAGGGAGCCTGGGTCTGCTCGCCCCGCCTTTCCCCCCAGCCCCGCTGCGGCGGCGGCACCGATCAGCAGAGAGCGATCGATGGCTTATTGAGCACTTTTCAAGCTTCGGTGATTTTTGTGGATTCAGTGTAAACCGCAGCCTGGGCCCCCGCTCCCATCGACCTGGGGCAGAGGAGCCCCCCGCCCCCCACGATCGGCGCTGACAACTCCCGCCGCGGGCTCTGCGCCCCGGCACCCCGCACGGAGCCGCCCCCTCTCCTCCCGGGCCCCCGCGGAGAGCAGGGGGGCGGGGTACAGACACGGCCGGGGGAGGGGGGAGGCTGCGAGCGCTTGGAGTGGGGGAGGGGCGGGGGGATGGGCAGGGGCGTCGGGAGCCCTGGAGGGTGGTGGTGAGCAGGGAGGGGAGCGGCCAGCTCGGTTGTTAGAGGGTCCGTCAGGGAGGTGGAGAGGGGGCCAGGCTGGGTGGCTGGGCTTCCTACTCAACCTGGAGTCCCTTCAGGCCCGGAATTCTGCTCTTCCCCCCAGCACCCCTCTTCCGCCCACCACTTGATCCCAGCTCCAGTCCCCGGCTGGAGAACTGATGAGACCCTCTTACAGGCCTCCCCACCCCCTACCCACTGCACCCCACTGTCCTTTACAGAGAACTGAGCCGGACTAGGTGTCCTCCTACAGGTACAACAAATACTTGGAAAGGGAGCTCCAGAAAGCTTAAGTGCTGCACCGGGAACCAATGCAAAATAATCCCGCTGAGGCCCTGTGTTCACCCACCTCTACCCACCCACTCACCCACCACCCACCCACCACCCACCCGCCCACCATCCACCCACCCACTCACCCACCATCCACCCACCAACACACCCGCACCCACAATCCACCCACCGACCCACCCACTCACCAACCATCCACCCCCCCACCCACCATCCACCCACCAACACACCCACACCCACAATCCACCCACCACCCACCCACTCACCCACCATCCACCCCCCCACCCACTCACCCACAACCCACCCACTCACCCACCATCCACCCACCAACCCACCCACTCACCCACCATCCACCCACCCACCCACTCACCCACCACCCACCCACTCACCCACCATCCACCCACCACCCACTCACCCACCACCCACTCACCCACCACCCACCCACTCACCCACCATCCACCCACCAACCCACCCACTCACCCACCATCCACCCACCCACCCACTCACCCACCACCCACCCACTCACCCACCATCCACCCACCAACCCACCCACTCACCCACCATCCACCCACCACCCACTCACCCACCACCCACCAACCCACCCACTCACCCACCATCCACCCACCCACCCACTCACCCACCACCCACCAACCCACCCACTCACCCACCATCCACCCACCCACCCGCTTACCCACCACCCACCCACCAACCCACCCACTCACCCACCATCCACTCACCCACCTACCCACTCACCCACCACCCACTCACCCACCACCCACCATCCACCCACTCACCCACCATCCACCCACCAACCCACCCACTCACGCACCACCCACCCACCACCCACTCACCCACAATCCACCCACCCACTCACCCACTCCCCACCATCCACCCAGCAACCCACCCACCCCTCCATCAACACACTCACCCATTTATCATCCATCCATTCTCCCACACTCATCCATCGTCCATCTACCCATGAATCCACCCATCCACCCACCCACCCATCCATCCATCCTCTCATCCATTCATCCTCTCACACCCAGTCATTCTCTCATCCATCTACCCATCTACCACCATCCACCCACCAACCCACCCACGTGCCCCTCCATCAAGACACTCGCCCATTTATCATCCATCCATTCTCCCACACTCATCCATCCTCCATCTACCCATGAATCCATCCATCCATCCTCCCACACTCGTTCATTCTCTCATCCATCTACCCTTCTAACCATCCATCCACCCACCAACCCACCACCCAACTGCCCCTCCATCAAGACACTCACCCATTTATCATCCATCCATTTTCCCACACTCATCCATCCTCCATCTACCCATGAATCCATCCATCCACCCATCCATCCACCCTCCCATCCATCCATCCTTTCACACCCATTCATTCTCCCATCCATCTACCCATCTACACATCCATCCATCCACCCATCCATCCATCTTTCCATCTTTCCATTCATCCATCCATCCATCTTTCCATCCACCCATCCATCCATCCATCCATCCATCCTCCCACCCATTCATCATTCATCTATTCACCCTCCCACCCATTTATCCTCCATCCTCTCATCCATTCATTCATCTATCCACCCACTCATTTTCCCATCCATCCATCCTCCCATCCACCCATTCATCCTCTACACCCATCCATCCTCTCATCCATCCACCCACTTATCCATCCATCCATTCATCTATCCTATCCATTTATACATCCATCCATCCACCCACCTATCCATCCATCCACCCATCCATCCATCCTCCCCTCCACCCATTCATCCTCCTGCACCCATCCATCCTCCTATCCATCTACCCGTCTATCCATCCATCCACCCATCTATCCTATCCATTCATACATACATACATCCACCACTCACCTATCTATCCAACCACCCATCCATCCTCTCATCCATCCACCCACCTATCCATCCAACCACCCATCCATCCATCCTCCCATCCATCCACCCATTTATCCTCCCATCCACTCATCCATTCGTCTGTCTTTCTAGCCATCCATCCACCCATCCATCTAGCCATTTGTCTATTCTCCCACACATTACACATATATTCACTCATATATCGATCCACGCACCCACCTAGCCAACCAGCCACCCACCGATCCATTCACCAGACCATTTACCCATCTATTCATCCACTCATTCATTGTTTATCTTTTATTTTGCCATCCACCCATTCATTGTTCTACCTATCCACTCACCCTACCACCCATCCACACACCCATGTACCCATCTATCCATACATCCATTCACTCAATTCCTCCAGTCACCCATCCAACTACACTCAGACTCATTGACTGATTCATTCACGCATCTATCCACTTACATACCCATTCACCCATCTGCCCTCCCATACATCCGTTCATCCCCCACCCACACACTCACTCATGCATCCATCCCATCCAACCTCCCACCCATCCATTTGTCCACCCACAAGCACTTTCAGTGATCACTTCTGGGCCATCCTGATGCTGTGCTCAGGGGACAAAGGTGAATCTGACCTGGGTCCTGACCCAGTGATTTCCCAGATCAAAGATATCCCCTCAATACAAACAAGGGGTTCAGCCCAAACAAAGGCTGACACGAGGTATGGCCTCATCTGATGGAGGTGCCATTTTACAGATGAGAAAACTGAGGCCCACAAGGTTAGGAAAGCGGGATCCAGGGCTGCCAGGTGCCGCACTCCGCCACCCTGCTCATGGATCACTGGCTCAGCACAGCTTTACTGAGCATGTGTGTCCATGGTCAGAAACAGAGCAGGAGAAAGGGAGGCGAGACTCCCAGAGGCCAACGCCCATGAATGCACCGTGGCCAGAGCCGGCTTTCGAACTCCACTCCTTCCTTCCCGTCTCTTGTGTCTGTGATTCTGCCACTGTCTTATCACTCACTCAGCACAGTTTCATAGAGCACATGCGCCCAGAGTCAGAAACACAGCAGGGGAAAGCAAACAAGGTCCCACATGGAGCTTATCTCCTTTTTTTTTTTTTTTTTTTTGAGACAGAGTCTCACTCTGTTGCCCAGGCTGGAGTGCAGTGGCACCATCTCGGCTCACTGCAACCTCTGCCTTCCTGGGTTCAAGCGATTCTCCTGCCTCAGCCTCCCGAGTAGCTGGGATTGCAGGTGCGCCACCACACCTGACTAATTTTTTGTATTTTTAGCAGAGACGGGGTTTCATCATGTTGGCCAGGCTGGTTTCAAACTCCTGACCTCAGGTGATCCGCCTGCCTCTGCCTCCCAAAGTGCTGGGATGACAGGCGTGAGCCACCACACCTGGCCATGGAGCTTATCTTCTAAGGAGACAGATGGCAAAGACAGCATGGGAACAGAGAACTAGACTTCTTCGCGTTGAGGCAGATTCCAAAGCCAGACAGAGCTCTCTGCTCCTGGCTGGACCTGCCAGTGGGGGCAGAACGCCCACCTCCCTCCCTCCTCCCCTGGACCCGGGGATGCTGAGCCCTGGGTACCACAGGCCCCAGACCTGGGGGAGGCAGGGAGGAGGGCAAGCTGCCATGTCACCACAAAAGAAGGAGACGGAGGCTCTGAAATCCCCCTTCATAATTAATAAATGAAGAATATGGTTGTTAATCGATGGAGCTGTGAAGAGAATATTGATTCCAACCTCGCGCTATTTTTTTTTTTTTGTGCCGCTTAGATTTTTACACCTCATTTAGAACAAGGCTTCCCCAGGGAACTCTTAAAACCAAAAGATATTTGCGAGATTCTAGTGGGGCAGGGGGGCGACGTCGGGGTTGGGCTACAAAAAGAGGGGGACTAGGGAGGGAGAAGCAGTGTTGGGGGGGACAAAGCAAAGAAATGTTATTTATCATCAAAATTGCCAAATCACCGTGACTTTCCTTGCAGCACCCATTTGAATATTTGATTAAGGATCAATTATCATGGGTGTTGGGAAAGGTTGTCGGGCAAATTCGAGAGAGGCTACAGGGGAAGTGAAAGAGGTAGAAAAATAAATCTAGTTATTATTTTTTATTACACAAACAATGCGTGTCCTGGGTGGTAAAACTGTAGTGAAATGGAGACCATCAACCACCACAACAAAAAATTATCAATCTCACTGTTCCAGAGAGGAAGGTTTGGAAGTGCCTTGCCTGTAAACATGCACATACGTGCAAAATAATTGTACGTAAATATTAAAGATGTTCACAGAAATGACTTTGCATATTATCTGTGACCTGCCGTACATGGTTGGCAGTTCTTTCTTTCTGACTGAAAAACTAATTAGAAAATATTAAAAAGTAAAATGAAGAAAATGTCATCATTGGTAATTAATTTCAGTCTTTTTTTATTTTGTATTTATTTATTTTTTTGAGACGGATTTTCACTCTTGTTGCCCAGGCTGGAGTGCAATGGCACGATCTCGGCTCACTGTAACCTCTGCCTCCCGGGCTCAAGCGATTCTCCTGCCTCAGCCTCCCGGGTAGCTGGGACTACAGGTGCCCACCACCACGCCTGGCTAATTTTTTTTTTTTTTTTTTTTTTTTGAGACGGAGTTTTGCTCTGTCACCCAGGCTGGAATGCAATGGCATGATCTTGGCTCACTGCAACCTCCGCCTTGCGAGTTCAAGCGATTCTCCTGCCTCAGCCTCCCGAGTAGCTGGGATTACAGGAATGAGCCACCACGTCTGGCTAATTTTCGTATTTTTAGTAGAGACGGGGTTTTGCCATGTTGGCCAGGCTGGTCTCAAACTCCTGACCTCAGGTGATCCACCCACCTCGGCCTCCCAAAGTGCTGGGATTATAGGCATGAGCAACCGCGCCCAGCCAACACTTGGCTAATTTTGAAGTATTTTTGTAGAGACAGGGCTTTGCTTTGCTGCCCAGGCTGGTCTCGGACTCCTGGGCTCAAGCAATCCTCCCGCCTGGTCCTCCCAAAGTGCTGGGGTTACAGGCCTGAGCCACCGTCCCCAGCCCTCAGTCTGACATCTTACAGACTTATTTGGCTATCACCAGGCTTTTCAGGCATGTTCTTTTTCTGTTCCATACTCCTACATTGCATTGATACCTCTCTTATTTTGATTCATAATAATTTAGGCTTTTAAAAATGTAGATGTACTTAGAGATATGAACATCCCTTTTCGTTTTTTGTTTTGTTTTGTTTTTTGTTTTTGGAGATGGAGTTTCACTCTGTTGCCCAGTCTGGAGTGCAGTGGTGCGATCTCTGCTCACTGCAACCTCCGCCTCCTGGGTTCAAGCGATTCTCCTGCCTCAGCCTCTGGAGTAGCTGGGATTAAGGCACGCACCACCACGCACGGCTAATTTTTGTATTTTTATGTATTTATGTATTTATGTATTTATTTATTTTTGAGACAGAGTCTCTCTCTGTTGCCCAGGCTGGAGTACAGTGGGGTGATCTTGGCTCACTGCAAGCTCTGCCTCTCAGGTTCACGCCATTCTCTTGCCTCAGCCTCCTGAGTAGTTGGGACTACAGGCACCCGCCACCACGCCCGGCTAATTTTTTATATTTTTAGTAGAGACGGGGTTTCACCGTGTTAGCCAGGATGGTCTCGATCTCCTGACCTCATGATCCACCCACCTTGGCCTCCCAAAGTGCTGGGATTACAGGCGTGAGCCACCGCGCCTGGTTAATTTTTGTATATTTAGTAGAGATGAGGTTTCACCATGTTGATCAGGCTGGTCTTGAACTCCTGACCTTGTGATCTGCCCGCTTTGGCCTCCCAAAGTGCTGGGATTACAGGCATGAGCCACCACATCCGGCCTAAAAATTTTCAAAGAGGCACTTTGGGAGGGTGAGGCAGGTGGATTACTTGAGGTCAAGAGTTTGAGACCAGCTTGGCCAACATGGTGAAACCCCGTCTCTCCAAAAAAATACAAAAATTAGCTAGGCATGGCAGTGGGCACCTGTAATCCCAGCTACTCAGGAGGCTGAGGCAGGAAAATCACTTGAGCCCAGGAGGTGGAGGTTGCAGTGAACCGAGATGGCATCACTGCACTCCAGCCTGGACGACAGAGCAAGATTTCATCTAAAAAAAAAAAAAAAAAAAATTTGAGATGGGATCTTGCTATGTTGCTCAGTCTGGTCTCAAACTCCTGGGCTCAAGCCATCCTCCCAACTCAGCCTCCTTAGAGTATCTGGGATTATAGGCACACACTACCATGCCCAGGTAATTTTTGTACTTTTTGTAGAGACAGGGTCTTACTGTGTTGCCCAGGCTCGTCTCTAACTCCTGACACAAGGGATCCTCCCACCTCAGCCTCCTCAAGTGCTGGAATTGCAGGTGTGAGCCTCTATGCCTGGACTGTTAACGGCTTTATATACCCCATGTGCACATGCTGATGCTCTGTTGAGAATGTAACCATTCTTGTATTGATAAACACTGAGCTGGTTAAATTCCATTTTCTCCCCAGGGCCCTGCTCTGTGCCCAGGGAGGCTGACCTGTGGGGTTTCCTTGCTCCCTGGTTTCCGGCTGGGTTTGACCAACAAACAGTTCTTGTAGGACACCAGAGAGTGGGAGGAGAAGTTCCCGTGGCAGCTGTCTCCCTGAACCCCTTCAGTCTCCGATGCTCACAGCTCCCAAATGTTCCTAGCCCAGCGATTCTGCACCATTCATCTTGTTTCTCAAGGCCTCTACATCTTTTTTAAATTTATCTATTTTAATTTTTTTATTTTTTTTTTGAGACGGAGTCTCGCTCTGTCACCCAGGCTGGAGTGCAGTGGTACAATCTCAGCTCACTGCAACCTCTGCCTCCTGGGTTCAAGCAATTCTCCTGCCTCAGCCTCCTGAGTAGCTGGGATTACAGGTGCGTGTGCCACCATGCCTGGCTAATTTTTGTATTTTTAGTAGAGACGGGGTTTCACCATGTTGGTCAGGCTGGTCTCGAACTCCTGACCTCATGATCCACCCGCCTTGGCTTCCCAAAGTGCTGGGATTACAGGCGTGAGCCACCGCACCCAGCCCTTTTTTAAAAAATCTTCTTTAGAGGAACAGGAGTGGTGGCTCACACCCGTGATCCCAGCACTTTGGGAGGCTGAGGCAGGAGGATGGCTTGAGCCCAGGAGTTCAAGACCAGCCTGGCCAACATAGTGAGACCCTGTTTCAACAAAATAAATAAATAGTAGCCAGGCATGGTGTCTCACGCCTGTAATCCCAGCACTTTAGGAAGCTGAGGCGGGCAGATCACCTGAGGTCAGGAGTTCAAGACCAGCTTGGCCAACATGGTGAAACCTTGTCTCTACTAAAAATATGAAATCAGCTGGGCGTGATGGTGCATGCCTGTAAGCCCAGCTACTCGGGAGGCTGAGGCAGGAGAATCACTTGAACCGGGGAGGAGGAGTTTGTAGTGAGCTGAGATCCTGCCAGTGCACTCCAGCCTAGGTGACAGAGCCAGGCTCCATCTCAAAAATAAATAAATAAATAAAATAAAATAAATAAAAATGAAAACATGAGCTGGGTGTGGTGGTGGCGCCTGTAGTCCCAGCTACTCAGGAGGCTGAGGCAGGAGGATCACTTGAGCCCAGGAGGTTGAAGCTGAAGTAAGCTATGATGGTGCCATTGCACTCCAGCCTGGGCAACACGGCAAGAACCCACCTCTTTTTAAATGCAGCCTTCAGCCAGGAGGGGTGACTCACGCCTGTAATCTCAGCACTTTGGGAGGCCGAGGTGGGCGGATCACCTGAGATCAGGAGTTCAAGATCAGCCTGGCCAACATGGTGAAACCCCGTCCCCACTAAAAATACCAAAAAATTAGCCGGGTATGGTGGCGGGCACCTGTAATCCCAGCTACTCAGGAGGCTGAGGCAGGAGAATCGCTTGAATCTGGGAGGTGGAGGTTGCAGTGGGCCGAGATCTCACCATTGCACTCCAACCTGGGCGACAAGAGCGAAACTCCATCTGAAAAAGTAAATAAATAAATAAAAAATAAAAAAAGCAACCCTCTTTATTAAACTTTTTTTTCTTTTTCTTTTTTGAGACAGAGTCTCGCTCTGTCGCCCAGGCTGGAGTACAATGACTCGATCTCAGCTCACTGCAACCTCTGCCTCCCAGGTTCATGCCATTCTCCTGCCTCAGCCTCCCAAATAGCTGGGACTAACTATAGCCACCTGCCACCACGCCTGGCTAATTTTTGCATTTTTAGTACGGGCAGGGTTTTGCCTTGTTCACCAGGCTGGTCTTGAACTCCTGGCCTCAAGTTATCCATCTGCCTTGGCCTCCCAAAGTGCTGGGATTACAGGCTTGAGCCACTGCGTCCGGACAGCATGAAGAATTGAGACCAGTTTTGCAATCAATTTACCATAGCAGGGACCCTGATTAATACAGACATTTATATTATTGCCAATTAAAAAAAAAAACTAGTCAAAGAATACTGCAATGATCATTATATAAATATCTCTTTACAGTTGTGAGAGAGATTTTAGATTCTGAGAAATAGATTTTCTTTGACATAATGGAATCACAACCCACATTATTTTATGTATTTTTTTCTTTCTTTTTTTTTTTTTTTTGAGACAGAGTCTCTACTTTTTTGTAGAGATAGGGTCTTGGTCTGTCGCCCAGGCTGGAGTACAATGGTACAATCACAGCTCACTGCAGCTTTGAACTCCCTGGCTCTAGGGATCCTCCCACCTCAGCCTCCTGAGTAGCTGCAGTTACAGGTGTGCACCATTGTCCCCAGCTTCTTTATTATGCTCTTTTTTTGTTTTTTGTTTTTTTGAGACAGAGTCTTGCTCTGTCGCCCAGGCTGGAGTGCAATGGTGCGATCTCGGCTCACTGCAACCTCCACCTCCTGGGTTCAAGCGATTCTCCTGCCTCAGCCTCCCGAGTAGGTAGGATTCAGGCGCCTGCCACCATGCTCGGCTAATTTTTGTATTTTTTAATAGAGATAGGGTTTCATCATGTTGGTCTGGCTGGTCTTGAACTCCTGACCTCAGGTAATCCACCCACCTCAGCCTCCCAAAGTGCTGGGATTGCAGGCGTGAGCCACCACACCCAGCCTATTATATTCTTAATGGTACCCAGTTATGCCAACCACAGCCTTCCCCGCCAAAAAGGGAAAGACGCCTCAATTCCACTGTAAGTTAATATACACTTTGATTAGTTTTTAGGTAAACGATATTGTAACTTTATAATTATTGTCATTTTACAATACATTTCAACTTCTTACAAAAACAAATGCCCTTCCTCTACTTTTTTCTTAAAAAAAATTCCTGGTAAGTCTGAAATGTATATTCTTTCATATGAATTTTTAAATAATTGTGTTCGGTTCTCCTTCACTCTGAACAAAAGTCAGATTGGAATTTTGATTGGTATTGAAATAAAGACGTATGGATTCACATAGAGGAAATTGACATTTTAACATTATTTGGCCATTTCACCCGGCAGTTGGGATGTCTCTCCATTTCTTCCATGTTCTTTTTTGTCCTTCAATTGTTTTGTATTTTTCTTCCCCCCACCTCAGTTTTATTGAAATATAATTGACAATTTTTTTTTTTTTTTTTTTTTTTTTTTTTGAGACAGAGTCTCGCTCTGTCACCCAGGCTGGAGTGCAGCGGCACAATCTCAGCTCACTGCAAGCTCCACCTCCCGGGTTCATGCCATTCTCCTGCCTCAGCCTCCAGAGTAGCTGGGATTGCAGGCGCTGCCACTATGCCCGGCTAATTTTTTTTGTATTTTTAGTAGAGACGGGGTTTCAGCGTGTTAGCCAGGATGGTCTCTATCTCCTGACCTGGTGATCCGCCCGCCTCAGCCTCCCAAAGTGCTGGGATTACAGGCGTGAGGCACGGTGCCCGGCTACCCAGTTAATTATTACAATTTTTTGCAGATACAATTTTTTGCAGAGAGATCTCCTCAGGAGATCATGTGTGCTCAGGAGTTCAAGACCAGCCTGGACAACATAGCGAGACCCTGTCTCTACAAAAAAAAAAATTTTTTTTTAATTAGCCAGGCATGGTGGTGCATGCCTGTAGTCCCAGCTACTTGGGAGACTGAGGCAGGAGGATGGCTTGAGCCCAGGAAGTCGAGGCTGCAGTGAGCCATGATTGTGCCACTGTGCTCCAGCCTGGGGAACAGAGTGAGATGTCTCAAAAAAAAAAAAAAGATTGTTCCTAGCAGATTTGCTCAAGGTAGCCCCAGTGGTCGTATGTTCATATAATAGAATGCTACAGAACAATAAATAACTACAAGCATCGAAACATCCAGCATCACGGACGAATCTCTCAGATGTATTATTAAATAAAAGGAGCAGACACAACTGAACACGTATAATTTCCATTCCGATGAATTTCCAGAGCAGCTGTTATAACCAGTTCTTTTTCTTTTCTTTTCTTTTTTTTTTTTTGAGATGGAGTCTCACTCTGTTGCCCAGGCTGGAGTGCAGTGGCGTGATCTTGGCTCACTGCAACCTCTGCCTTCCAAGTTCAAGCGATTCTCCTGCCTCAGCCTACCAAGTAGCTGGGGTTACAGGCGTGCGCCACCACATCCAGCTAATTTTTGTATTTTTAGTAGAGACGGGGTTTCACCATGTTGGCCAGGCTTATCTAGAACTTACGACCTCAGGTGATCCACCCGTCTCGGCCTCCCTAGTACGGGGATTACAGGCGTGAGCCACCGTGGCTGGCCAACCAGTTCTTAATGATGAATGTCGGAGCAGTGATTACCCCAGGGGTGGAGATTGGTAGGGGAACAAGGGGGCCTTCCGGGGTAAAGAAAATGTTTCAGATCTTGGTTTTGGATGGGGATTACAAAGGTGTATGTATATATGAACATGCATCTAGCTGTAAACAACAAAATCTTGTCTGCTGATCTAAACTCAACACTGTAGTCCTCATCATTCATCTGCTAATGGAGAAAATGGGGCGGGGAACTAGGGTGTTGGGAAAAGCCGGGAGAGATTCTCGGTCCCCAGGCTGTTGTCTCTGGATAGGTTAGTTCAAGTTAAACAGTGCATTCAGGGCCAGGCGCAGTGGTTCACGCCTGTAACCCCAGCACTTTGGGAGGCCTAGGCAGGCAGATCACTTGAAGTCAGGAGTTCAAGACCAGCTTGACCAACATGGTGAAACCCTGTCTCTACTAAAAATACAAAAATTAGCTGAGTATGGTGGCAGGTGCCTGTAATCCCAGCTACTCGGGAGGCTGAGGCAGGAGAATTGCTTGAACCCAGGAGGCAGAAGTTGCAGTGAGCCGAGATCGTGACACTGCACTCCAGCCTGGGCAACAGAGTGAGAGCCTGTCTCAAACATAAAATAAAATAAAATAAAATAAAATAAAATAAAATAAAATAATAATATAATTAACATTGCATTCAGGTGTTGCTGTATCCAGCTCTGAACATGAGTTGGGGATCACTTGCCTCAGTAGGAAGATGCTCCTGTGTGGTCAGCAGAATAGTAACTCCCCTCCCCAAAGTCTACATCCTAACCTCTAGGATCTGTGGATATGTCACCTATCACCTCGCATGGCCAAAGGGACTTTGCAGGTGGGATTGGGTTAAGGAACTTGGAATGGGAGATGATCCTGGGTTATCCGGGGGCCCAATGTCATCACAGGGCCCTCCTGGAAGGAGGCAGGAAGGTGACAATCAGAGACTATAGGAGGCTGTGCTCCTGGCTGTGGAGGTGGAGGAAGGGGCCCCCAGCTGAGGGGTGTGGGAAACAGGTTCTCCCCTGGAGCCTCTGGGAGGACCCAGTGCTGCCCACACCTTGATTTTAGCTCAGTAAGGCCTATTGCAGAATTCTGACTTCCAGAATTGTAAGCTAATACATTTGTTTTGTTTGTTTGTTTGTGTTTGTTTGTTTGAGACAGAGTCTCGCTCTGTTGCCCAGGCTGGAATGTAGTGGTGTGATCCTGGCTCACTGCAACCTCTGCTTCCCAGGTTCAAGCGATTCTCCTGCCTCAGACTCCTGAGTAGCTGGGATTACAGGCGCCCGCCACCACGCCTGGCTATTTTTTTTGTGTGTGTGTGTGTTTTTAGTAGAGACGAGGTTTCACTGTGTTGGCCAGGCTGGTCTTGAACTCCTGACCTTGAGTGATCCACCCGTCTCAGCCTCCCAAAGTGCTGGGATTACAGGCATGAGCCACCACGCCCGGCCCATTTGTGTTGTCTTAATGCCACTACGTTTCTGGTAATTTGTTATGGCAGGAATAGGAAATTAATACACCTTGGGATGTAGGGCAGCTCCCCCATGCATGGGGTAAGGTGAGCCTGGGCTGCGGTAGAAGCCAAGACAGGGAAGCCTCAAGAACTGTAAGCATCTAGTTCATGCCACCTCCATTCTCTCCCATCTGGCGCCTCCATCGCTGCTATTGTCTTTTTTTTTTTTTTTTTTTTGAGACAGGGTCTTGCTCTATTGTCCAGGCTGGAGTGCAGTGGTACAATCACGGCTCACTGCAGCCTCGACTTCTGGGCTCAAGCAATCCTCCCACCTCGGCCTCCCAAAGTGCTGGGATTACAGGTATGAACCACCACACCTGGTCCATCACTGCTGTTCATTCTCAGGTTGGAATGACATCAAGACCAATTCAGGGGTGTCTGTTGGCCCTGGAAGATGCTCTGCTCCAGCCCTCCCTGCCACTGCTGGACAAGGACACCAAGGCGGAAGTGAGTGTGGGTTGTCCAACTGTACCCGCCTCTGCTTTTCTTTTCTTTTCTTTTTTCTTTTCTTTTTTTTTTTTTTTTGAGACAGAGTCTCACTCTGTCACCCAGGATGGAGTGCAATGGCACAATCTCGGCTCACTGCAACCTCCGCCTCCCAGGTTCAAGTGAGTCTCCTGCCTCAGCCTCCCAAGTAGCTGGGATTACAGGTGCCTGCCACCACGCCCGGCTAATTTTTGTATTTTTTAGTAGAGACGGGGTTTCACCATTTTGGCCAGGCTGGTCTTGTACTCCTGACCTCAGGTGATCCATCCACCTCGGCCTCCCAAAGTGCTGGGATTACAGGCATGAGCCACCGCACCCAGCCCCCCTCTGCTTTTTGAAGATGGGAGGGAGGCAGGTCTTGGTGTGTGTCCTGGAGAGTCGGGAGTGGCCCCACCTTCCCAGGGCCCAGGAGGCCAGGTGGGATGGCGTTTGACCTTGTGGACTGGGCAGTGAGGGGGGTGCTGCAGGTTGGCAGCATCTGTCTCCCATGCCGATCAGCCCTCTCCCAGCAGATCCATGTGGGTCGATGCAAAATTAATTAGAGTAATCAACTCGGCCACACCGCGGAGAGCACACTGGCAGGGTTAGGTCACTAATTGGTAGGAGCTGCCAGTGTGTCCCCGTGTCTTTAAGGTATTAACACCTCCCCTCCCACCACAGATTAATTACCGTTTTGCATCCTCCACCATATTCGTGGCTCCTGGATCTGCTCTTGCTGGGGAGGAGGTTTGCAGGCTAGCATGGAAGGGGGCAGCAACGTGGACTCTGTGTCCCCTCCCCGAGGGTGAGTCTGTGCAGGGAGACTGGGACCTGGGGAGTGGCAGATGGCTGCATTCAATCCTGGAAGTGCAACACCTGTGAACCAAGAGGCCCTTGGAAGGGATGGCATGCATCCCCATTGATGCGGGACTCACAGGGACAATTGCCCACCTACCTGTCTATTCATCTCCTCACCCATCCATGTGTATCCTTATCCATGCACCCACCTACTCATCCATCCATCCATCCATTAATCCATCCATTCATCCATCCATCCATCCACCCACACATGCACCTGCCCATCCATCCATCTATCCACCCACCCACCCACTCATTCATCCATTCATCCATCCATTCACACATCCATTCATCCATCCATCCATCCATCCACCCACCCACCCACCCACCCACCCATCCATCCATCCACCCACCCACCCACCCACCCATCCATCCATCCATCCATCCATCCATCCATCCATCCATCCATCCATCCACCCACTCACCTACCCACCCATCCATCCACTCATCTACCCATCCACCCATCTACCCATCCACCCACCCACCTATCCACCTATCCACCTACCCACCCATTCGTCCATCCATCCATCCATCCATCCATCCATCCACCTATCCATCCATCCTTTCTGTCATCCATCCACCCATCCATCCCTTCCTCCCTCCCTCCCTCCATCCATCCACCCACCCACTCATCCATCTGCTATGGTTTGGATATGATTTGTTTGGTCCCAAGTCTCATGTTGAAATTTGATCCCCGACATTGAAGGTGGGGTCTGGTGGGAGGTGTTTGCATGGTGGAGGTGGATTCATCATTAATGGCTTTGTGCCATTCTCACAGGAGTGAGTTCTCACTCTTATTTTCTGCAAGAACTCATTGTTGAAAAGCGCCTGACATCTTCCTTCTCTCTCTCACCATGTGATCTGCACAGGGAGGCTTCCAGCCTTGAGTGGAAGCTTCCTGAAGCCCTCATCAGAAGAAGAGATTGGTGCCATGCTTCTTGTACAGCATGCAGAACTATGAGCCAAGGCTGGGCACGGTGGCTCACGCCTGTAATCCCAGCACTTTGGGAGGCTGAGGCGGGCAGATCACGAGGTCAGGAGATCGAGACCATCCTGTCTAACACGGTGAAACCCTGTCTCCACTAAAAATACAAAAAAGTTAGCCGGGCGTGGTGGCGGGTGCCTGTAGTCCCAGCTACTCAGGAGGCTGAGGCAGGAGAATGGCGTGAACCTGGGAGGCGGAGCTTGCAGTGAGCCGAGAGCGGGCCACTGCACTCCAGCCTGGGCGACAGAGCGAGACTCCGTCTCAAAAAATATACATATATATATTTATATATAAAAATGTATATTTTTATATATAAATACATATATTTATATATAAAATATATCTTTATATATAATTATATATGTCATTATATATAATATATTATATAATATATATAAACTATATAATTTTAATATATTTATTATATATTTATATATATTATATATAATATATATAACAACTCCCATTATTGGCATGGATGAGAGTAAATGAATAGGCTGATGTACAATGGAAGGATATGTATTTTACTAAGTTTCAGAGGTAATTTGATAAAATGTATCAAAAGCCTTACTATTTGTTTTATGGTCTCTTGACAAGCAACTCCAGGATGAATTTGTCCTGAGGAAAAACTTCAGAGAGTGTAAGAGATTCATGTCCAAGGATGCTCATTGTTGTGCCTTTTCTTTTTTAAAAAAAATTTGCGGCCGGATGCAGTGGCTCATGCCTGTAATCCCAGCACTTTGGAGGCCGAGGTCAGGAGTTCGAGACCAGCCTGGCCAATATGGTGAAGCCCCATCTCTACTAAAAATACAAACATTTTAACCGGGAGTGGTGGGGAGCGCCTGTAATCCCAGCTACTTGGGAGACTGAGGCAGGAGAATCTCTTGAACCCAGAGGCAGAGGTTGCAGTGAGCCGAGATGGTGCCACTGCACTCCAGCCTGGGCGACAGAATGAGACTCCGTCTCAAAAAAAAAAACAACTTCTAGAGATGGGGCCTTGCTATGTTGGCCAGGGTGGTCTCAAACTCCTGAGCTCAAGCAGTTCTCCCACCTTGGCCTCCCAAAGTGCTGTGATTATAGGCATGAGCCATCGTGCCTGGCCTGTGGTGTCTTCTTTCTTTTCTTTTCTTTTCTTTAGAGACAGGGTCTCCGTCTGTCACCCAGACTGGAATGCAGTGGTGTGATCTCAGCTCACTGCAGCCTCAACCTCCAGCCTCAAGCGATCCTCCCGCTTCAACCTCCTGAGTAGCTGGGATTATAGACAAGAGCCACCGTGCCTGGCCCAAGGTAACATGTTAAAATTGTAGACGTTTTGGAAAATACTGATACTGCAGCTGGATTTGAATTTCCAGCCCACCTTCACTCAATTGCTCTTGCCATTTAAGTACAGTTTCCTTGTTATTTTGTTTTCTGGTTTTTTGTTTGTTTGTTTTTGTTTTTGTTTTTTTGAGATGGGCTCTCGCTCTGTTGCCCAGGCTGGGGTGCAGTGGTGCGGTCTCGGCTCACTGAAACCTCCGTCTCCTGGGTTCAAGCAATTCTCCTGCCTCAGCCTCCTGAGTAGCTGGAATTACAGGCGCACACCACCACGCCCAGCTAATTTTTGTATTTTTAGTAGAGACAGGGTTTCACCGTGTTGGCCAGGTTGGTCTCGAACAGGCTGGTCTCGAACTCCTGACCTCAGGTGATCCACCCACCTAGGCCTCCCAAAGCGCTGGGATGACAGGTGTGAGCGACCGTGCCCAGCCCAGTTTCCTAGTTCTTGTACTGCAAGTGTCTTGGCTGTTAAGGGGCCCTTGCCTGTCTCCAGGAAATGGTGTTGTTTCCTAAAACTCACCCCCATTTTGTAGACGAGAGCCCTGAGGATCCAGGGTCCCACTGTGAGGGAGACTCCAACCTGGGAGGGTGTGACTTACCCCGCACAGTGCTCTTTCCACCTCCTGAGGCTGTGGATTCCGGCCGGGGAGCTGGGGAAAGGAGGGGAGACTGCTTTCATCTGCCCATTGGCGAGGGACCCTACCTCACAGCTGGAGAGGGGCCAACCAACCCATGTCAGAAAGTGGGTCATGGCGGGAAGTCTGTGGGGCCGGGACCCGCCCGGAACGATTTGCAGTGGCCCAAATCGGATTCTCCAGGGAAATCTGAAGACTCTGATGTGTTGGGAAGGTTCAAACTTGAACAAACGCTCGGTGGACAAGAGACTCAGCCAGGGCCGGGCGGGGGCCAGGAGCCACGGGGGTGATCCTGACTCTGCCTGTCCTCAGCTGGGATGGGGGCTCCCCAGGGCACCTTCTGGGGGAGATCTCAGGTCCTGCTTCGGGTTCTGTGATGGAGAGCGGGGAGCAAAGAGAGAGGGGGAGGAGGAGAGAGGGAGACAGAGAATGAGATAGAGACAAAGAGAGAGAGAGAGAGGCAGAGACAGAGAGACAGAGACAGACACAGAGACAGAGAGAAAGATAGAGGCAGAGAGACACAGAGAGACAGAGAAAGAGAGAAAAAGACAGAGACACAGACAGAGAGAGGCAGAGAGCGAAATAGAGAAGAGATAGAGACAGAGAGACACAAACAGAGAGAAAGGTAGAGACAGAGAGAGAAAGACAGAGACAGAGAGAAATAGAGACAGACACAGTCAGAGAGAAGAGACAGACAGAGACAGACACAGAGACAAAGATAGAGGCAGAGAGAGACACAGAGAGTCAGAGAGAAAGAGACAGAGACACAGACAGAGGCAGAGACAGAGAAGAGATAGAGACAGAGAGACAGGGAGACACAGTCAGAGAGAGGCAGAGACAGACAGACAGAGAGAGGCAGAGACAGAGACAGAGAGAAAGAGGCAGAGAGAGACAGAGAGTCAGACAAAGAAAGACAGAGATAGAAAGACAGAAAGACACACAATCAGAGAGAGGCAGAAACAGAGAGACAGAGAGACAAAAAGACACAGAGATGAGACAGAAGAAATGGAAACTAAGAGGGAGAGACAGAGACCCACAGAGACAGAGAGAGACACGGAGAGATAGAGAGAGACAGAGAGTGCGCAGGAGACAGGGACACGGGGGAGAGACGCCTACAGACGAGAGGCGGGAGAGGAGACCCCGTGGGCTGCAGATGCGCCGGCCGGTCTGCACCTCTGGCCCCAGCTCTGGCAGCCCGGCACCCAGCCCCCACCCCACAGCGAGAGGAGAGAAGCCCCAGCGGCTGCCTCGGCTATCGATCGTCCTTGGTTGCTGCGGCTGGAGCAGGCGGGGATCAGGGTGGCCTCCTCTCCCTCCACAGCAGCCACAACTCCGGGAGACCCAGCCCAGAGACCCCAACACCTGCGGTCCGGCGGCGGGGGCCAGGAGGAGTCATGTGCCGTCTCTGCCCCTTGGGAAAACGGATGAGGGTCAAGATCTGGGCGCCCCCACCCCAACCCATGGGTCTGCCCCAGGCACCATCTCAGCCTCTGACCCCCTGAAAGGTGTGCATGGAGCATCCTTCCTGCCCCAGGTTCCAGGGTCGGGGGGCTGGGACCCCCAGCACACAGTGCGTCTTGACACCTCTTTGTTCTGGAAACAGAGCATCCATCTGGGGCCTCAAGCCTGGGCCCTCCCTGGCTCCCTGGCAGGTCCAGTCTGGAGCCTTGAAGCCAGGCACAGTCGGATCCGACACCTGGGCCCCCATGGGGCCTGGGCCGGCCTCGGTGGCCACGCCTGTCAAATGGGGCTGCGTCTCGGCCACAAGGGAGGCGGTGACAGTAACTCCAGAGCCTGGGCTCCTCCTGGCAGTCAAGGACCAAAGTCCAGGCCAGCTCCTGTCCCCCATCTCCACACAGGGTTCGGTGTGGGGGTGGGAAGTGACCGGGACCAGCAACCCCCCGGCTCTGTGAGGCTCAGGCGGAGAGCAGGGCCCCACCAGCTTCCGCATGCTGGTGTCTTCTGAGCCCCCCTCCGTGTTTGCATCCTTGGGGGGTCACAAGGGCAGGAACCCCCAGACCTGTCACAGACCAGGGCACTGAGGCTGGAGCAGAGCCCCTGCCTGGGCTCGCCTGTGGCCCCCCAAGACCCCCAGCCCTTGCCCTCCAGGGGCATGGGTGCCAAGGGCCACTAGGCCCTCGACGTTTAGAACAGCCAAATCTCCAAACCCAGGGTGCCCCTAAGCCCCGCCTGGGGCCTTCCCCACCTCCTGGTGAAGGGTCAGGGCCCCACCCTCCCCTCCTCAGCGGCCGGGGCCAGGCTGAGCATACCCTGGGCTCTGGTTCATTGTGGCACGAGGCCCCATGCCAGGCACATGGCACAGCCTATGCCCCCAGCCCCACTGTCAGGGCCGCCCCAGCCTGAGTAGAAGGCAGAGCCCCTTGCAGTTCAAAGGAAATTCAAGTCCTGACTCTGAGACAGGCCGGATCGGCCGGGAGGTGACACAGTGAGGCCGAGACTCCCTCGGCGGGTGCCACGTGGAGAGGGGGCAACACCCGGAGCCCGCCCAGTGAGCCGGCCCCAGGAGGGTGGGAGCGCCAGGGCCTCCCTCCCAGCGGGGGTTCTCACCCCCGAGACAGCCCAGGGTCACAGGACCGGGCTCCCAGCCACCCATAAAGGCTTCTTAAACAGCCTGCTTGGCCAACTGTCATCTCCATTAATGCATAAAAATCATTAGGCACCGGTCCCGAGACCCCGATCGTAAACCAGCAGGTCCCCGGGGCCCTCACCCGGGCGGCAAATGGCATCCAGGGGAGGCTCCCAGGCCCCCGCGGCGCCCGCCCCGCCCGGCCCTCCACTCGGAGCCTCTTCCGATCGATTTTATGAAGCAGCTTGGGGTTCGTCAATGCTCCTGCTCCCGCTTTATGCCCCTGTTTAAAAATTCTTAATTAAGCAGGTTTTTTCTGTTTACACTTGAACTAATTACACTTTTAAAACCAACAATAAAACATTAGGCCCAGGCTATTAAGAGCTTCGGTGCAGGCCTGCGGCGCGGCCCATGGGGCAATTCAGGAACTGGGTCCTTCCATGGGAGATAGGAGTGCCGGGCGGCGGGCGGGTGCCAGGCGTCCCTTAAGAGGGTCCCCGGACCTTATCCGCCTTCCTGGAGGGTAGGGAGGGGACAGCAGGCGCCTGGATGAGCCGCGCTTCCGCCCCCCCGGAGGCCGATGGACCTATTGATCGCATGGCCTTATCCACGGTGCATCTTCCGGGGCATCCTCAGAAGACGAGGTCCGTGCCAGGGAGGGCCCAGGGTCAGCCAGAGGGAGAATCGGAGGGCCGGGAGGGTCTGAGGTGGAAGACTCGGGTGCCGGGTCAGCAGACGGTGACTCTGGCCCCTGGACAGCGTCCTGAAGGGCGTTCAGTGGCCTGGCCCCAGAGGTGGGAGCATATTTGGGACTGGGGCGACATGTGCAGGCCCAGGGGGCCTCATGGGGTTCCCAACAAAGCCCCCCATCCACTGATGGGCATCTGAAGCTCTGTCTGAGCTGGACCGAAGCCGGCCTCCCCTCCCACTGCAGGGGCACCTGGGCCGGGTCACTGATGGTGACTTCAAATGCTCCACGTGCACCACCAGCCGTGACTCATGGGCTCCTTGGTGTGGAATGTCCTCCACCAACTTCCTTCTCTCCTTATTTCTTGAGACAGGGTCTCGCTCTGTCACTCAGGCTGGAGTGTGGTGACGCAATCATAGCTGACTGCAGCCTCAACCTCCTGGACTCAAACCATCCTCCCACCTCAGCCTCCAAAGTAGCTGGGACTACAGGTGTGTATCACCACACTCAGCTAATTTTTGAATTTTTTTTGTTTGCTTTGTTTTGTTTTTTGAGACGGAGTTTCACTCTTGTTGCCCAGGCTGGAGTGCAATGACACGATCTCGGCTCACTGCAACCTCCACCTCCTGGGTTCAAGCGATTCTCTTGCTTCAGCCTCCCAAGCAGCTGAGATTACAGGCATGAGCTATCAGGCCCGGCTAATTTTGTATTTTTAGTAGAGACAAGGTTTCACCATGTTGGTCAGGCTGGTCTTGAACTCCTGACCTCAGGTGATCCACAAACCTCGACCTCCCAAAGTGCTGGGATTACCGGCATGAGCACCATGCCCGGCCCTAATTTTTGAATTTTTTGTATAATTTGTGGGGGTGGTCTCACTACGTTGCCCAGGCTGATCTCGAACTCCTGAGTTCAAGCAATCCTCCTGCCTCAGCCTCCCAACGTGCTGGGATTACAGGCATGAGCCCCTGTGTCCGGCCAACCTCCACCAATTTAGGCCTTAGCTGCCTCCGCCCATCCCTCAGCCCAGCTTGGTGGCCACCCTACAGAGCTTCCCGAACCTGATGTGACCCTTTTGAGCTCCTCAGGCTCTAAGAATTTTGGGGGCATGGGGCCTTCCAGGCTGTACCTGCAAGTTGCTGTGAGCACTGATACCTCAGGGGCTGCTCTGAAGACAGCCACAGGGTCCCCCAGGGTCCACTGCGGCCTTGGTCTGCCCTCTCTCCATGACCTCATCTCACCCATGGCCCCACCATCCATCCCATCTCCCAGGAGAGTTGCTGCCCTCCTTCGCACCCCACCCCGATGGTTACCTTCTCCAGCATCCTCGAGTCTCACCCCTGAGTCTCTCTGGAATATGCCCGCCCTGCCGTGTTCCGGCAGCCCTCACCTTCTCCCAGCCTCACCTCTGGACTCCACCCTCGAGACCAGGCTCTGCAAACTTTCTTTTTTTTTTTTTTTTTTTGAGACGGAGTCTCGCTCTTTCGCCCAGGCCGGAGTGCAGTGGCACGATCTCGGCTCACTGCAAGCTCCACCTCCCAGGTTCACGCCATTCTCCTGCCTCAGCCTCCCGAGTAGCTGGGACTACAGGCGCCCGCCATCACGCCCGGCTAATTTTTTGTATTTTTAGTAGAGACAGGGTTTCACCGTGTTAGCCAGGATGGTCTCGATCTCCTGACCTCGTGATCCGCCTGCCTCGGCCTCCCAAAGTGCTGGGATTACAGGCGTGAGCCACCGCGCCTGGCCCTCTGCAAACTTTCCATAAGGGACCAGGTAGCCAACGTTTCTGGCTTTTTGAATCGGACAGTCTCTGTCAGGACTGCTCAGCTCTGCAGTGGCAGTGAAACCACCACAAACAATATATAAGTGAGTGGCTGTGGCTGTATGTCAATAAAGCTTTATTTATAAAAACAGGCTGGCCAGGTGCGGTGGCTCACGCCTGTACTTTGGGAGGCCAAGGCTGGTAGATCACCCGAGGTTAGGAGCTCAAGACCATCCAGCCTGACTAACATGGTGAAACCCCATCTCTACTAAAATTACAAAAATTAGCCAGGCATGGTTGCGCACACCTGTAGTCCCAGCTACTTGGGAGGCTGAGGCAGGAGAATCACTTGAACCCGGGAGGCGGAGGTTGCAGTGAGCTGAGATTGCACCACTGCACTCCAGCCTGAGTGACAGAGTGAGACTCTGTCTCAGAAAAAGAAAGAAAAAAAAAGTAAGAAAAAAGTATCATTCAAAGTGCTAACATATAAAGCTTTTTTCTTTCTTCTACAGTCTCTCTCAACTTGTCATAGTTTTCTTCAATTTGCTATTCCACATCATTCTACATTTTATTTTACATATTTTTTAGACAGGGTCTCACTGTCGCCCAGGCTGGAGTGCAGTGGTGCAATCACAGCTTGCTGAAGCCTTGACTTCTCGGGCTCAAGTGATCCTCCCACCTCAGCCTCCCAAGTAGCTGGCACCACAGGCATGCATGACCACTTTATTAGCCCATTTTCATGCTGCTGATAAAGACATACCTGAGACTAGGAAGAAAAAGAGGTTTAATGGGCCGGGCTCAGTGGCTCACACCTGCAATCCCAGCACTTTGGGAGGCTGAGGCGGGCCGATCACGAGGTCAGGAGATCGAGACTATCCTGGCTAACATGGTGAAACCCCATCTCTACTAAAAATACAAAAATTAGCTGGGCATGGTGGCGTGCACTTGTAGTCCCAGCTACTCAGGAGGCTGAGGCAGGAGAATGGTGTGAACCCAGGAGGTAGAGGTTACAGTAAGCCAAGATTATGCCACTGTACTGCAGCCTGGGTGACAGAGCAAGACTCCATCTCAATAAAAAAAAAAAAGAAAAGAAAAGAAAAAGAGGTTTAATGGACTCACACTTCCACACGGCTGAGGAGGCCTCACCGTCATGGTGGAAGGCAAGGAGGAGCAAGTCATGCCTTACATGGATGGCAGCAGGCAAAGAGAGAGCTTGTGCAGGGAAACGCCCGTTTTTAAACCATCAGATCTCACGAGACTCATTCACTATCATGAGAACGGCGCAGGAAAGACCCGCCCCAATAATTCAATCACCTTCCACAGGGTTCCTCCCACGGCACGTGGGAATTGTGGGAGCTACAATGCAAGATGAGATTTGGGTGGGGACACAGCCAAGCCATATCCACCACACTTGACTAATGTTTTCATTGTTTTGTAGAGATGGGGTCTCACTGTGTTAGCCAGGAAGGTCTCAAACTCCTGGGCTCACATGATCCTCTCACCTCGAATTCCCAAAGTGCTGGGATCCCAAAGGCGTGAACCACCTAAAATTTTTAAAATTTTAAAATTTAAAAAAATTTTTAAAATTTAATTTATTATTGTGAATTTGACCATTCATCTTTATGCTATGTAATGCCAGGTTTAAATACAACTATTGAAACAATTTCATCATTTGGTCTGAAAATATTGGCTATGGTTCTTTAAGAGCATGTGACTTGTCTACAGAATCACCTAAATTAGGCCATTTGTGTTTTGGAGATAGCATGAGAATATGTGTTTGGTTCTGACGAGAACAAGTGAAACACTGAACAAACCTAACCTGTTTTTATTTCACTTTTCTTTTTTTTAGATATGGGGTCTTGCTCTGTTGCCAAGATGGGAATGCAGTGGTGCAATCACAGCTCACTGCCACCTCAACCTTCTGGGCTCAAGCAACCCTCCAGCATCAGCCTTCAGAGTAGCTGGGACTGCAGGCATGTACCACCATGCTTGGCTTATTGTTTGTTCATTTTTTTATTTTTTAGAGATGTGGTCTCGCTATGTTTTCCAGGCTAGCCTTGAGCTCCTGGGCTCAAGCAATCCTCCCACTTTGGCCTCCCAAAGCGCTGGGATTACAGGTATGAGCCACCACGCCCAGCCTTTATTTTACCTCTTCGTGCACACCTATTCTACCAACTCTCACACACTCACCTGGTACTCGTTTTGGGTCTCGCTGAACTCTCATGAGCTGTGGGACCCTGGAACTCTGTGCCCCTGGGCACAGTGACCGCTAGGTGCAAACAGACCAACATGGAATAGCTAAGCACACATGTTTTGAGGCTCTCCCCTGCTCATAGGCATGCTCCACTGTTCCACTGGACTTCACTTATAAAACACAAGTTCAGGCCGGGCGGCAAGGCGGGTAGATCGTGATGTCAGGAGTTTGAGGCCAGCCTGGCCAACAAGGTGAAACCCCATCTCTACTAAAAATACAAAAAAATTAGCCGGGTGTGGTGGCACACACCTGTAATCCCAGCTACTTAGGAGGCTGAGGCAGGAGAATCACTTGAACCTGGGAGGCAGAGATTGCAGTAAGCCGAGATCACACCACTGCACCACTGCACTCCAGCCTGGGTGACAGAGCGAGACTCCGTTAAAAAAAAAAAAACAAGCCACAAGTTCAAAGATCAAATTAGCAAAAGCATCAAGATGGTGACAGACAGCAGAGCATTAACCCAAACATGAAACCCTGAACCACTAGGCTGCACATCCATGAAGCCGGACCAGCCAGCTAGGCCTGGTAGACAGCAGGGACTTAACAAATGTTTGCTGAGTAAGTAAATCATTGGAGTATGTTGGAGATCATCTAATCTCTGGGGGCTTGCAGTGTTCCTGGCAGCCTCAGAGGCTGTGAACATCTCCCAGCTCCAAGGTGGGGTCAGGATTGGGGGGGATGTGTAGGGAAGTGTCCTCTGGGTGAGCTGAATAGTGGCCCCCCACAGATGTGCACCCCCTAATCCTAATCCCTGAAACCTATGGATAGGTCACTTTGTATCCCTAAAGGGACTCTGCAGATGGGACTAAATGAAGGACCTTGGATAGGAGATCATACTGGATTATCTGGGGGATGCCCAATGTCCTCACAGGGTTCTTTTAAGAGGCAGCGGGAGGGCCAGGCGCAGTGACTCACGCTTGTGATCCCAGCACTTTGGGAAGCCAAGGTGGGTGGATCACTTGAGGTCAGGAGTTTGAGACCAGCCTGGCCAACATGGTGTAACCCCATCTCTACTAAAAATACAAAATTAGCTGGGCGTGGTGGCAGGTGCCTGTAATCCCAGCTACTCAGGAGGCTGAGCCAGGAGAATCGCTTGAACCTGGGAGGCAGAGGTTGCAGTGAGCTGAGATGGTGCCACTGCACCCCAGCCTGGGGAGTCGGAGAGAGACTGGAAAAGGCAGCGCTGTGGCTGTGAAGGGGGAGAAAGAGCCCTAAGATGAAGGATGCGGGCGCCTCTAGATCCTGGGAAAGGCAGGAAATGGGTTCTCCCCTGGAGTCTCCAGGAGGGACCAGCCCTGCCCATGCGCTGATTTTAGGATTTCTGATCTCCTGAACCACGAGAGCATAAATCTGCGAAGTTTCGAGCCAATAAATTTGAGGTCATTTATTACAGCAGCTGCAGGGCAGGCACCCAGCCTGCACCCCCACCTGGAGGACAGGACTCTGCTTGCATCTGTCTGACACACCCACCTTCTGAAAATTGATTCTTCTCGCCCGGCACGGTGGCTCACGCCTGTAATCCCCGCACTTTGGAAGGCCAAGGCGGGCAGATCATTTCAGGTCAGGAGTTCCAGACCAGCCTGGCCAACATGGTGAAACCCCGTCTCTACTAAAAATACAAAAATTAGCCGGGTGTGGTGGCGGGCTCCTGTAAACCCAACTACTCAGGAGGCTGAGGCAGGAGAATCTCTTGAACCCAGAACGCGGAGATTGCAGTGAGCCGAGATCGCGCCATTGCACTCCAGCCTGGGTGACGGAGTGAGACCCCGTCTCAAAATTTTGTATTTTTAGCAGAGATGGGGTTTCAGCATATTGGCCAGGCTAGTCTTAAACTCCTGACTTCAGATGATCCGTCCGCCTCTGCCTCCCAAAGTGCCGGGATTACAGGCGGAGCCACCACGCCTGGTCAGAATGCTATATTGGAAGAATCAATTTGGAGCCTCGGAAATTTGGAGGCTAGAGGAGGTAACCCATTAGTGATTTCAAAAGGAGGGGGGACACACCAGGGGAGGGGAGAGGGTTGCAGGGCATTCATGGGGGGATTACCCTATGGGAGACCCCAAAGTGGGGACAGCGGAGACCTCTGAACTGAGACATCCTAGGCACAGGGGCAGCCGGGCGCCAGGCTGGGGACCTCCCACCCATCTCCACACTCATAGGCTCCGGCTCCTTCCGGAAGGACCGCCTGGATTTTCGGGGCAGGTGCAGATCATGGTTTGTGTCCCTCCCCGACACTGAGGCTCCCCTGCATTTTGGCCATCAGCTGTCCACGGCCCCCTTCCTTCTCATGGGCACCTGGGACAAGTGAGGGGCACAGGTGGGTTAACACCTGACTGAGGATGAGTCTCTCTCTTCCCGGCAGGGCCCTGGCTGAGACCACCATCAGGGGCTGCCATCAGCTGGTGAGTCCACAGCCTGCCCCAGGGCTGCAAATTCGGGGGTGGGGTGGGGTGTGTTCCTGGGCTGTCTGTTTTGGGGAGGATCCACTCTGGGGAGGCCCCTGCGTCTAGCATGGCCAAGCTGTTGGGGAGGACGGGCTTCAGGTCACAGTGGCCCCCTGCCCCGTGTGGGGAGGGACAGAGGACACGGCAGGTGGACGGCAGCAGGCGGGGAACATGGGGACCCCTTGGGGACAGGCAGGTGGCAGGAAACACTGGCCTGGGGTGGAGATCACAGCTGGAGAAGGGGGACATTCCCAGCAGCCTGGGGCAGGGACTCCACAGGGGCCGGTCCAAGCCCCTTGCCCGCAGCCAGCCCAGCTTTCTCGAACAGGCGTTTTCCTGAGTCTGGGGCGGGGGGAGCATTTCTGAGAAGGAAGAGTCCCTCAGGGTCTCGGGGTTTCTGAGAACCGTTTCCACCTTTTCTCAGAAGTGCCTCCCCCAGACCCATCCCCGGGCCCCAGCCTAACAGGAATCAAACCTCCACTCCAGGGCTCTGGGAGGGGGTGAGCTCCCCGTCCCTGGGGAGTGCAAGCCGGCGCGGAGATGGGAGCCGAGCTGGGGACCAAGGCTTCCTCCGAGCCGGTGAGGGTCTGTTCACAGCTCAGACAGAGGCACAGAAATCAGCTGTGGCCACTTCGGTGTTGGAGAAACTGAGGCGCAAAGACAAGACCTGCTTGGGTCATTCGCATGAGTTCAGAGAGAGGAACCGAGTGGGTGCGGCGTGGCCTCATGTGGGGGCAACTGACGAGGGGCGGGGCAGGTGGGCGTGGCTTTGGTGGAGGGGCGCGGCCTTGTGTGGGCGTGGCCTGTGTTTGGGCGTGGCCTGCTGTGGCCGGCTTTCTCATGGGGCGTGACGCCGGGTCCCCAAGAGGGAAGGGGACATTTGCGACCTCCCTCCCTCCTTTCCACATCCAGGCTCTGGAGAAGCGACACAGAACGAAGTCAGCCGGCCTCTCCCTGCAGGAGCTGAGGGTCTAGCAGGGCGGGGGTGTGGACTGCGGCAGTGGTTCCTTTGACACGGAGTGTATTTCATTCTTGCCACCCAGCCCCTGACTTGCTGCTTTGGAACTCCACCCCATTTCACCCTCGCTGCAAATCACCTGTCTCACAGATGGGGAAACTGAGGCTCTGAGAAGTCAAGCAGCTTGCCCAAGGCCCACAGAGGGTCTGAACTCGGGTCCGGCTGCCTCTAGAAGGCTTACAGGGAATCCGGCCTCAGCCTCCCCCAGACCACCAATTTCCAAACTCATGCAAAATTGTCCTCAAACTGCCAACCTCCTCCTTCCTACCAGGCGGCTCCAGAAAGAAATGCCAACTGTCTGTCGGGAGCAGTGGCTCACGCCTGTAACCAAGCACGTTGGGAGGCTGAGGTGGGAGGATCGCTTGAGGCCAGGGGGTTGAGATCAGCCTGAGCAACACAGAGAGACCCCCGTCTCTAACAAAAAATAAAAAATCAGGCCGGGCGCGGTGGCTCACGCCTGTAATCCCAACACTTTAGGAGGCCGAGTTGGGCTGATCATGAGGTCAGAAGTTTGAGACCATCCTGGCAAACATGGTGAAACCCAGTCTCTACTAAAAATACAAAAATTAGGCTGGGCATGGTGGCTCACGCCTGTAGTACCAACACTTTGGGAGGCTGAGGCAGGTGGATCACAAGGTCAGGAGTTCGAGACCAGCCTGGCCAACATGGTGAAACCCCGTCTCTACTAAAGATACAAAAAATTAGCTGGGCGTGGTGGCATACGCCTGTAGTCCCAGCTGCTTGGGAGGCTGAGGCAGGAGAATCGCTTGAACCCTGGAGACAGAGGTCGCAGTTAGCCGAGATCATGCCATTGCACTCCAGCCTGGTGACAGAGCCAGACTCCGTCTAAAAAAAAAAAAAATAGCCGGGCATGGTGGCGCATGCCTGTAATCCCAGCTACTCAGGAGGCTGAGGCAGGAGAATCGCTTGAACCCGGGAGGCAGAGGTTGCAGTGAGCCAAGATCGCGCCATTGCAGTCCAGCCTGGGCAATAGAATGAGGCTCTGCCTCAAAAAAAAAAAAAAAAAAAAAAAAAAAAAAAATCAGACCTGGCGGCATGCACCTGTGCTCCCAGCTCCTCTGGAGGCTGAGGTGGGAGGATCGCTTGGGCCCAGGAGGCCGAGGCTGGCACAGTGAGCTGTGTTTGAGCCACTGCACTCCAGCCTGGGAGACAGAGACCCTGTCTCAAAAAAAAAAAAAAAAAAATTCCTAATCTAGCGACTTCTCCCCACCTCTGCAGCCCTCCTCAGTCCTCAGCACCCCTTGCCCCCAGCCTGGACGTTGCTCCCAGACCTCCTCTTGTCTCCCCTCCTGCCCTCCAGGTAGTCCAAGAAATGACTTTTTTTTTTTTTTTGAGACAGAGTCTGGCTCTGTCGCCCAGGCTGGAGTGCAATGGCGTGATCTTGGCTCACTGCAACATCTGCCTCCCGGGTTCAAGCGATTCTCCTGCCTCACCCTCCCGAGTAGCTGGGATTACGGGCACCTGCCACCACGCCTGGCTAATTTTTTGTATTTTTAGTAGAGACAGGGTTTCGCCATGTTGGCCAGGCGGGTCTCAAACCCCTGACCTCAGTTGATCCACCTGCCTCAGCCTCCCAAAGTACTGAGATTACAGGCGTGAGCCACCGCGCCCGGTCAGAAGGGACTTTTCAAAGTCTGGGGTTTCACCATGTTGGCCAGGCTGGTCTCAAACCCCTGACCTCAGGTGATCCACCTGCCTCGGCCTCCCAAAGTGCGGAATTGTAGGTGTGAGCCACCGCGCCCTGCCCTAATTTTATATTTTTATACGAACTGCATCGTTGCCCATCTCCACCTGCCAGAAGCCCCCATGGCTCCTCCACTTCTCAGGAAAGCACAAATCCCCGCCCTGTCCTCGTCTCCACCGGGTCTCCCAGGCTCTTCCACGCACCAGGCACCCTGCTCCAGGCAAACTGGCTTTTACTCTGCTGGTGTCTCAAGGCCTTTGCCCATGCACCCCCTCTGTCCTGTCACCTGGCTGTCCTCTGTCTATCCTCAAAGCCGCCTCCTTCAGGAGCCCTCCTCGACCCCCAGGCAGAGCTTCCGAGGTACCCTCGGGGTCCTCCTCAGCCCCGGGTCTCCCTCTCCCACCCCATTCTGGTCCCACAGGGCTGGAGGTCATCCATGCCTAGCAAAGGTCTACGGGGTCTCAACGACTCCTTGGGTGGATGGGTCTTTGCTGCTTTAGGCCTGGTCCTCAAAGAGGGGAGACCCTGCCTGGGCCCCACCTTGGCCCTGTCGCACGCAGGCCACGCCCCTGGGAAAGCCGGCCCCTATAGACGACGCCCACATGCAGTTAGCGCGTTTGGCCCCGCCCCTCCACAAAAGCCTCACTCATTTGGCCCCGCCCCCTCGTCAGTTGCTCTCAGATGCGGCCACGCCCTACCCATCCCATCCATTCGGCTCCCCTAGCTCCGGAGTGGTTCCAGGTTTGGGGGCTTTTCTGATCACGTTTTCTTTTGTTTGTGTTTTTTGAGACAGAGTCTGGCTCTGTCGCCCAGGCTGGAGTGCCGTGGCACAATCTCAGCTCACTGCAACCTCAGCCTCCCGGGTTCAAGCGATTCTCCTGCCTCAGCCTCCCAAGTACCTGGGATTACAGGCGCCCGCCACCACGCCCGGCTAATTTTTGTATTTTTAGTAGAGACGGGGTTTCACCATGTTGGCCAGGCTGGTCTCGAACTCCTGACCTCAGGTGATCCACCCATCTCGGCCTCCCAAAGTGCTGGGATTACAGGCATAATCCCTGATCATAGGTTTTCTAGAACCCCTTCATAGCAACCCCACTCTTCTTCTCCTCTTGGGGACAATGATAGGCCCTTGGCCACCCCTCCCTCTTGGCCCTTCTTCCTCCAGGTCTTACGCCCCTTCCTCCAGGAAGCCCTCTCTGACCCCTCCGTGGTTTTCTTGTGTGTGTGTGACGAAGTTTTGCTCTTGTCACCCAGGCTGGAGTGCAGTGGTGCGATCTCGGCTCACTGCAACCTCCGCCTCCCAGGTTCAAGTGATTCTCCTGCCTCAGCCTCCCAAGTAGCTGGGATTACTGGCGCCCACCACCACGCCTGGCTAATTTTTTGTATTTTTAGTAGAGACAGGGTTTTGCCATGTTGGGCAGGCTGGTCTCAAATTCCTGACCTTGGGTGATCTGCCCACCTCGGCCTTCCAAAGTGCTGGGATTACAGGCATGAGCCACTGCGCCCGGCCCCCTCAATGGTTTTCTCATTAGACATTCGTTTGTTTTTCTCTTCCACGAAAAGAGGTCATGTCCACTGTGATGACCACCGTGCCCACAGCCCCCGCAGCCCCCAGCCCAGGGGTTGGTGTGCAGCAGGGATTCACAATACCTTTGTGTAGACAGTCGCGAATGTAGGTTTCGGTCCCACTCAGAGGGAGGACCTCCAGACCCTGGAGGCATGAACATCAGCCTGACTGGGCTCATCCGGAGGGGTCCCCTGTGAACTGCCTGCACCTGGCACCTCCTGGAATCCCCCCTAGCCCCACCTTCAAGCCCGTAGATGCCTGAAGACTGGGGTGCAGAGCCTTCCAGGGGAGCCTCAGCCGCTCCTGCGTCCCGGGTGAGATATAGCAGTTATGCAGTCTCTACCACTGCAGCCCTTATCCACAAAATCCCAGACCCTTGAGGCTGAGGTTTTGGGGCTCCTTACTGGATTCAAATCCAGACAAAGCCATTTGCCGGTGGTGGGACCTCGCAGGGGTCACTCAATGCTGGAAAAGGGGGGAAGAATGGAGGGCCCTGCAGGCCTCTTGTGGGGATTAAAGGAAATGATACTGGCCAGGCGCAGTGGCTCCTGCCTGGAATCCCAGGACTTTGGGAGGCTGAGATGGACGGATCACTTAAGATCAAGAGTTGGAGACCAGCCTGGACAACATGGTGAAACCTTGTCTCTACCAAAAAATATAAAAATTAGCTGGGCATGGTGGCTCACGCCTGTAGTTGCAGCTACTCAGGAGGTTGGGGCAGGAGCATTGCTTGAACCTGGGAGGCGGAGGTTGTGGTGAGCTGAGATCGCACCATTGCGCTCCAGCCTGGGCAACAAGAGTGAAACTCGTCTCAAATAAATAAATCATTAATTAATTAATTAAAATAAATTAGATGATGCTTAGCACTGGGGTCAGCCACATGACCCTATGTGGTGGTTGTTACACTATTTTTCTTGTTTGTTTGTTTTGTTTTCGAGACACAGTCTCACTCTGTTGCCCAGGCTGTAGTGCAGCGGTGCGATCACGGCTCACTGCAGTCACTATCTCCTGGGCTCAAGCAGTCCTTCCACCTCAGCCTCCAGAGTAGCTAGGACTACAGGCATGCACCACCATATTCTGCTAATTATTTTGTAATTTTTTTGTAGAGGTGGGGTCTTGCTATGTTGTCCAGGCTGGTCTCAAACTCCTGGCCTCAAGTGATCCTCCCACCTTAGCCTCCTGGGTAGCTGGGACTACAGGCATGTACCACCATGCTTGGGTAAATATTTTTTGGTTTTTATTTATTTATTTACTTTTAGATGGAGTCTCACTCTGTCACCCAGGCTGAAGTGCAATGGTGTGATCTTGGTTCACTGCAACCTCTGCCTCCCGGGTTCAAGAGATTCTCCTGCCTCAGCCTCCTGAGTAGCTGAGATTACAGGCACGCACCACCACACCCAGCTAATTTTTGTATTTTTAGTAGAGATAGGGTTTCACCATGTTGGTCAGTCTGGTCTCAAACTCCTGACATTGTGATCCACCTGCCTTGGCCTCCCAAAGTGCTGGGATTACAGGTGTGAGCCACCACGTCCAGCCAATATTTTTTAATTTTTTTGTGCAGTGGGTTTTGCTCTGTTGCCCAGGCTGGTCTCCAACTCCTGGGCTCAAGAGATTCTCCCACTTCAGCCTCCCATAGTGCTGGAATTACAGGTGTGAGCCACTGCGCCTGGCCAAGTTGTTATTATTAGCTGTTTTCCAGCCCCTTTGCCAATCCGCTATTGTGGGAGCATGATCCCATCCTGTAGAAGTGGAAACTGAGGCTCAGAGAGCGGCCAGCACCCACCCAGACCCCTCTGGCCGCCTTCCTCCAGCTGGCCATGCTGGGTTGGAGAAGATAAAGCCGTGAGCCATTATCAGCCGGTGCTGTTGTGACGGATGAGTCGGAGAATTCCTGGCCGTCGCCGAGCTGCCCCATCGATCGGGCGTTTCAGCCTCCGTGGCCGGCCACGATTAATTTATGTGGGACTGGAGAACACTAATTAAGTCTGTTTAAGAGGAAGTTAACTTTAATGCCCTGACCGCCCGCCTTAAGCACCATCAGAGTGGCTGAGAGATTCTGCACGTGTGCTAGGGCCACCCCCAGACTCGGCGATACTTCCTCTGGGGACTGACTGGTGTCCAGCCTGGGATGGAACCTACACTGGCCCATCGCACACTATCAGGCCTCTGAGAGCCAGCTCCCAGCTCCTGATGGCTTCAGCAGTTTCCACCAGTGCAGACAGGGCAGGGGGGTCCCTGATTTGAAAGCCTGGACTGGCCTGTGGGGCTGGCCCCCAACTGCGTGCCCACGAGCCTTCGTGTGATCTCGCGTCTAATGCTGAGGCCAAAGACTGGCACACAGTAGGTGCTCAATCCATGCTTGCCAAACCGGAGCTTGCTAATGGAACTTCGAATGCTCCCACTTGTACTCAGAGTGCAGTGATCACTCTTGAGGGCCAGTTGGGACACATCCCTCCCCCTGCTTGAGACCCTGTATGGCTCCCCAGTGCCCTCCCGAGCTCAGAATCCCTAACTGGAACTTTGGGAGACTGAGGCAGGACTATCACTTGAGGCCAGGAGCTCAAGACCAGCCTGGGCAACATAGTGAGACCCCATCTCTACAAAAAAATTAAGATATTACCCTGCTATGGTGGTGTCTGTACTTCCAGCTACTCGGGAGGCTGAGTCCGGGAGGTGGAGGCTGCAGTGAGCTGAGACGGCGCCGCTACACTCCAGCCCAGAGGAGTCTCTAGGGCTGCCCCTTCACATCTCCGAGCCTTTGCACGTGCTGGTCTCTGCCAGGTGTCCCTTCCTGCTTCCCTTAGCCGATGTCCCCCACTCATCCTCCAAGCCCCACTCCCTGCAGCCCTCCCATCCCCCCAGGCCCAGCCCTCAGCCCCTCTGCCCCTATTCCCCAATCTCAGGTCTCTCCCTCTGATCCCACCCAGGGTGGGGTCTGAGCACAAAGAGGTTCAGATACCTGGGTGTCTGAATGAATGAATGAATGAACAGCTGACACAGTTCTCATGACAGCTGTGTAGTACGGGTTTTTACCATTATCATTATTATTATTATTTTGAGACAGGGTCTCACTCCAGTGGCCCAGGCTGGAGTGCAGTGGTGCAATCTTAGCTCACCGCAGCCTCAACCTCCCAGGTTCAGGAGATCCTCCCGCCTCAGAGTAGCTGGGAGTTCAGAAGCATGCCCAGCTAATTTGTTGTATTGTTTGTAGAGACAAGGGGTTTCCCTGTGTTGTCCAGTCTGGTCTCGAACTCCTGGGCTCAAGCGATCCTCCTGCCTCAGCCCTCCAAACTGCTGGGATTACAGGTGTGAGCCACCACACCCAGCCTTATTATTAATATTACTATTATTATTATTATTGAGACAGAGTCTCATTCTGTCACCCAGGCTGGAGTGCAGTGGTGTGATCTCGGCTCACTGCAACCTCTGCCTCCCGGGTTCAAGTGATTCTCCTGCCTCAGCCTCCCGAGTAGCTGGGATTACAGGTGTGCACCATCCCTCCTGGCTAATTTTTGTATTTTTAGTAGAGACGGGGTTTCACCATGTTTATCAGGCTGGTCTCAAACTCCTGACCTCAAGTGCTGGGATGACAGGCGTGAGCCACCGCACCCCGCCTAATATTATTATTGTTATTAATATTTATTATTATTATTGTTAATATTTATTATTATTATTATTATTAGTGCCTGCTGGGCAAGCCCGCTAACTGCTGCCCCTCTGTTTCCTCATCTATAAAATGGGCAGTGGCTAGGCGTGGTGGCTCCCAGCACTTCGGGAGGCCAAGGTAGGCAGATCACCTGAGGTCAGGAGTTCAAGACCAGCCTGGCCAACGTGATGGAACCCCATCTCTATTAAAAAAAAAAAATAATATATATATATATATAAAATAAATAGGTGGCTCACGCCTGTAATCCCAACACTTTGGGAGGCCGAGGTGGGTGGATCATGAGGTCAGGAGATCGAGACCATCCTGGCTAACACGGTGAAACCCCGTCTCTACTAAAAATACAAAAAATTAGCCGGGTGTGGTGGCGGGTGCCTGTAGTCCCAGCTACTCGGGAGGCTGAGGCAGGAGAATGGCTTGAACCAGGAGGCGGAGCTTGCAGTGAGCCAAGATCGCGCCACTGCACTCCAGCCTGGGCGACAGAGCAAGACTCCGTCTCAAAAAAAAAAAAAGAAAGAAAAAGAAATGGCCTGGATATTGGGAGGCCGAGGCGGGAGGATCACTTGAGACCAGGAGTTCAAGATTGGCCTGGATAACATAGTGATACCACCCCCATCTCTACAAAAAAAATTAAAAATTAGCTGGGCATGGTGGTGAGCACTTGTAGTCCCAGCTACTCGGGAGGTTGAGGCAGGAGGATCGCTTGAGCCAGGGAGGTTGAGGTTGTAGTGAGCCATGATTGCACCACTGCACCCCAGCCTGGGTGACAGAGCGAGACCCTGTCTCAAAACAAACACGAAACAAAAAACCCGGAGACCCAGAGGTGGCACCCAGCGCCTGCAGGGAACCAGCAACGGGGGCCAAGGAGCTAAAATACGGGGCCCCAGAAATGTCTGCTGTGGAGGGGCAGCAGCTGCTGAGTGCCATCTACTCTCTGGGACAGACCAAGGTGAAGATGGAGGAAAAACAGATGATAAACAGCTAAACCCGTAAATCACCAAGAAGATCTTGGAGGGAAATCAAACAGGATCATGGGTGACAGGGAGGTGCTGGGGTCCCTGGGACTGGGGAGATTGGAGAAGGTGCTTCTGGGAGATGACACAGATGCTGAGACCCCAGGGAGTGAACGAGCCGGGAGGAGATGCGGGATGGCAGCTCCCAGGTGAGGGCACAGCAAGGGCAGAGCCCCTGTGGCAGGAAGGAGCTGGGAAGGTTCCAGCAGTAGCAATGGGCAAAGGGAGACAGCGAGTGGAGAGTGAGTGAAGACGGAGCCGCAGAGGTCACCCAGGGTCGGATGAGTGTGGGTTTTCTCTTCAAGGCACTGGGGAGCCATGGACAATTCTTGAGCAGGGTAGGGGTGTCATCTGATTATTTAATTATTATTTTATTTTATTTTATTTTATTTTTTAGGCAGAGTCCCACTCTGTTGCCCAGGCTGGAGTGCAGTGGCACGATCTCAGCTCACTGCAACCTCCGCCTCCCGGGTTCAAGCGATTCTCCTGCCTCAGCCTCTCAAGTAGCCCACCACCATGCCCAGCTAATTTTTTGTATTTTTAGTAGAGACAGGGTTTCGCCATGTTGGCCAGGCTGGTCTCGAACTCCTAACCTCAGGTGATCTGCCCACCTCGGCCTCCCAAAGTGCTGGGATTACAGGCATGATTCTTTTTTTTTTTTTTTTTTTTTTTGTGAGGCAGGGTCTTGCTGTGTGGCCCAGGCTGGAGTGCAGTGGTGCAATCATAGCTCACTGCAGCCTCAACCTCCTACGCTCAAGTGATCCTTCCATCTCAACCTCCCCAGTAGCTAGGACTACAGGCACACACTACCACACCCAGCTAAAAAAAATTTTTGTATTTTTAATTTAATTAATTTTTTTTTTTTTTAATTTTTGAGACAGAGTCTCGCTCTATCACCCAGGCTGGAGTGCAGTGGTGTGATCTCAGCTCGCTGCAACCTCTGCCTCCCGGGTTCAAGTGATTCTCCTGCCTCCGCCTCCTAAGTAGCTGGGACTACAGGTGCACGCCAACCATAACTGGCTAATTTTTGTATTTTTAGTAGAGATGGGGTTTCACCATGCTGACCAGGCTGGTCTTGAACTCCTGGCTTCATGTGATCCACCCGCCTTGGCCTCCCAAAGTGCTGGGATTATAGGAGTAAGCCACTGTGCCTGGCCTGTATTTAAATTTTATTTTTTTTATTTTTATTTTTTGGAGAGATGGGATCTCCATGTTGCAAAGACTGTTCTCAAACTCCAGGGCTCAAGTCCTCCTCCCGCCTCAACCTCCCAAAGTGCTGGGATTACAGGCATGTGCCACCATGTCCAGCTGACATTTCTTGAGGCTACCCTAAGACCCAAATCCGAGCCCCCTTTCTGCTTCCCTGGCCCCACCACCAACTAGCCTCCCCTCTCAGACAACATCTTCATTACGGAGCTGAGTTGTTTAAATAAATGAATTAATATTGACGAACCATCAGTGACCTAATAAATGATTAGTTAAGGTGCACATACATCACGCCGCGGGGACGCCGGGAGCCCTTAATTACTGCTGTGGAGGGGCCGGCAGGGCCACGGCCACTGCCCTGCACCCCTTGGTCCCCAGACCCCTGCCCAGCCGTCCGGCTGCCCCCTGGGTCACAAAAGCTGGGCAGGAAGGCAAACCTTGCCTGTCTCTCCCTGTCTCTCCATCTCTGACACAGTCTCCCAGCAGAGCTCATCTGCGTGGTCTTGACTCAGCCTCAACTCAGCCTTCCAGCCTCCCCATCTGCCTCCAACAGCCCTTCCCTGGAAGCCACCAGGGCTGGTGGCTTAAAAAACATGACTTTAGGTCTGGGTGCGGTGGCTCACGCCTGTAATCCCAGCACTTTGAGAGGCTGAGGCAGGAGGATCACCTGAGGTCAGGAGTTCAAGACCAGCCTGACCAACATAGTGAAACCCCATCTCTACTAAAAATACAAAAATTAGCCAGGCGTGGTGGCACATGCCTGTAATCCTAGCTACTCAAGAGGCTGAGGCAGGAGAATTGCTTGAACCTGGGAGGCAGAGGATGTAGTGAGCCAAGACTGCACCATTGCACTCCAGCCTGGGTGACAAGAGTGCCCAGAGCTTTGGGAGGCCAAGACGGGAGGATCACTTGAGTCCCGGAGTTCAAGACCAGTCTGGGCAACATAGCAAGACCCCATCTCTCTCTCTCTCTCTTTTTTTTTTTTTTTTTAATGTTTTTTTAGACTGAGTCTTTCTCTGTTGCCCAGGCTGGAGTGCAGTGGCGTGATCTCGGCTCACTGCAACCTCCACTTCCCAGGTTGAAGTGATTCTCCTGCCTCAACCTCCTTAGTAGCTGGGATTACAGGCACACACCACCACGCCCGGCTAATTTGCAAGACCCTATCTCTAAAAAAAAAAAAAAGAAAAAAAAGGGAAAAAGAAACAAGGAAACATGACTCTGTTCACAACAGCCTCCTGTGGCTCCCCAGTGCACCCCAGAAAAAGACTCACGTCCTCAACGCAGCCCACGGGACCCTGCGTGGCCCAGCATCCAGCTCCAGTGTCCGGTCTTGCTTCCCCACAGCCTGGTTCCGGCCTCAGGGCGCTGTCCTCCTCCTCCCTGTACCAGGAGTGCTGTCCACTCTCTGAGGTCCTGCTCACCTCAGGCCACAGCTCAAGTGTCTCCTCCTCCAGGAAGCCCTACCTGACCCCAGCCCATGCTGGGCCCTTGGCAGCTGCTCTGGGGGGTCACTTCTCTGCCTGCCGGCCCCACCCTGGGCTATACTGCTGTATTTAGGGGTCGTTTTGTTGAATGCACCTTCTTTGTTTTTTTTTTTTTTGAGTGCAGTGGCGTGATCTCGGCTCACTGCAAGCTCCACCTCCTGGGTTCACACCATTCTCCTGCCTCAGCCTCCCGAGTAGCTGGGACTACAGGTGCCCGCCACCATGCCCAGCTAATTTTTTGTATTTTTAGTAGAGACGGGGGTTTCACCGTCTTACCCACGATGGTCTCAATCTCGTGACCTCGTGATCCACCCACCTCGGCCTCCCAAAGTGCTGGGATTACAGGCGTGAGCCACCGCGCCCGGTCAGAATGCACCTCCTTCTTTGCCCTGAAGCCTGGGAGGGGAGGGCAGGGCAGGCCCTGGCCGGATCACTGCTGGGTCGGGCATGGAGTTGGCTTTAGGGAAGTGCGTTAGGAGTGGATAGGACCAAAGCCTCCTACAGATCCCGGCCTCAGTCTCCCCGTCTGTCCAGCGGGAAGTGACCCTGACCAGGCGCCTGCCCCCTGCACGCTCATGACGATGCCCCCGGCTGGGACGTGCAGGCTGAGCCCCTTCCTGCCCCTGCCTTCATCAGGGCTGGAAAGAGGGCCAGGAACCAGCATGGGAGCACCTGGGGGGACGCCAAGCGGGAGGTGGTCCCAGCCCCAGCCCCTGGGCTGAGGCATCTCCACACCCTGCAGACGACGAGAGGGACGCCCGGGCGCGGGAGCCTTAAGCTGCCTTTAGCCCTCCTCTGGCACCTGTAACCTGCCTGTGCCTCAGTTTCCCCAGAAGACGGGGGGGTCTCTGCAGGGATCTGGCAGAAGTGAGGTGAGGCCTGAGGGGCTGGTCCTGCTTGGCTCATTTATTCTCTTCTCCCAGCTCTAGGGTGTCCACCCGCGATGGGTGCTGGGATCTTACGGAGTCCTAGGCTGGGGGACTGAGCCAGACACCGACCCGCCCAGATTTCAAGGGCAGGGCAGGGCTCAGAGAGGGCAGCGGCTGGCCAATGCCATGCGACCTGCTTGGGTTGGGGGACAGGGTGGAGTTGGGGCACCCAAGAGCTTCTCAAGTCTCTACCTCTCCAGCACCAAGGCCCACCAGGGCCCCACGAGGCCCTTCCCGGCAGGAGAGGGGGCACTTGGAGAGACCACGGCTGAGGGCTCCTGAAGCGGGTGGGGAGGGGGCCAGGGAGCTGGGAAGGGGAGAGATGTGGCTCCAGAGTCGGGGCAGGAGAGGGCCAGAGACAGAGATGGGAGCATGGAGAGAGATGGAGAGACAAAGAAAGAGACAGAGACAGAAACAGAGACAGAGAGAGGGACTGCGGGACGAGGAGAAAGGGTCGAAGAGATAGAGATGAAGAAAGAGTAAGAGACAGAGACATGGAGATAGGGAGAGAGAAGAGATGGAAAAAGACGAAGATGGAAAGAGAGAGACACAAAGGGAGAGGGAGACAGAGACAGTGGCAGAGATGGAAGAGAGAGACAGAGAGACAGAGATGGAGAGAGATGAAGATGGAGAGAGAGACAGAGATGGAGAGAGATGAAGACGGAGAGAGAGACACAAAGGAAGAGAGAGAGAGACAGAGAGACAGAGATGGAGAGAGATGAAGATGGAGAGAGAGACACAAAGGGAGAGAGAGAGAGACAGAGAGACAGAGATGGAGAGAGAAGAAGATGGAGAGAGAGACACAAAGGGAGAGAGACAGAGAGACAGAGACAGAGAGAGATGAAGATGGAGAGAGAGACAGAGAGACAGAGATGGAGAGAGATGAAGATGGAGAGAGAGACAGAGAGACAGAGATGGAGACAGGGATGGAGAGAAAGAGGCAAAGATGAAAGAGTAAGAGACAGAGACATGGAGAGAGACAGAAAGAGATGGAGATGGAGAGAAGGAAAGAGAGAGATAGAGAGGGAGACAGTGGCGGAGATAGAAAAAGAGAGATGAAGAGAGAGAGGAGGGAGACAGAGGAGAGAGACACAGGCTCGCCCTTCTGGATGTCCGGCATTGGGGGGCTGCAGGGGAGACTCTGGGGGGACACAGGTGGGCCCCCTCTGGCCCTAAGTGTGACCTCCCTAAGTGTGACCTCCCTGACATGCCTCTCCTGAGCTCCCTCCTCTCCTGTCTTCCCCACCATGGTGGGGTCCTCGCCCCGCTCGTCCCTACTGAAGCGGTCCCAAGTGGTACCGTGCAGTTGTAGCTCAAGCCAGCCACATCCCCTCCTTCTGCCTGCAACCTGGAGGGTGAGTCTTGGCCTCCTGTCTCCTCATGAAAGCTCTGTGCCTCAGTTTCCTCACATTCAGAGCCTCAGAAATACAAGCCCAGGCCCCTTTCCTAGGAAGCAACCTGAGGTTCAGACACAGATGGGCCTGGCCGGGAGCGGTGGCTCATGCTTGTCATCCCAGAACTTTGGGAGGCTGAGGCTGGCAGATCACCTGAGGTCAGGAGTTCGAGACAAGCCTGGCCAACATGGTGAACCCCACCCCCCCCCACTAAAAATACAAAAACTAGCGCGGTGTGGAGGCAGGCGCCTGTAGTCCCAGTTACTCAGGAGGCTGAGGCACGAGAATCGCTTGAACCCAGGAGATGGAGGTTGCAGAGAGCTGAGATCATGCCACCACACTCCAGCCTGGGCAACAGACCAAGACTGTCTGAGAAAAAAAAAAAAAGACACAAATGGGTCTGGGCTTACAATCTCATCTTCTGGGCTCTGTGGCCTCAGACAAGGCCCTCCACCCCCCAGATCCTCAGTTTCCCCCTCTGTAGACTAGGCCAGTCATATTTCCTGCCTCACAGGCTGCTGGGAGGATGAAGAAGGTAGCTGGGGCATACACTCGGTGCTCCATAATGTTAGGAACGATGGAAGGATAGAGGTTTTCGGGGACGATGGGGCAGAGAGGGTCATCAAGACCCAAATGAAGTCCAGTCTAAGTGGTTTGGATTTAATCTACTGCTATTGCAAAATACTGTCATTTAGTCAATCAACAAACATTGACTGTGGGACCATTCGACTGGGTCTCTAGGGGCGCATCGGGGTGAATGTGGGTGGGCACTGGAACCAGCTCCTACTGTGCCACAATTGGCAGGGGGACGGTTCAGGGCCTGGCACACAGCAGGTGTTCAATGAATGTGTGCTTGCACACCCTCCAGCCCCCCATGGGCATGGGGTCACATGTGGGAGCAAACGGCCGCGGAGTGGAAGGGAAGCTGGTCCTGCCCACTGCCCACCAGCCCCCGACTCATGCTCATGGGCCAGGGGCCTTTCTGCTGAGGCTTCAGAAGTTGGTGGTGGAGGGGCCTCCTCCTGCCCCCACCCATCCGCTGGCCCATCCTTTCCTCCCACACTCAAGGGTACATCTGCTTCAGCTCAGGCACCTACCAGAGGCCTTGGGGGGTGCAGAAGGGGTCATAGTGGATGGAGGGGCTGGTCCCCCCACAACCCGTTCCTTCCCTTCCTTCTAAGGTGACCCTACTAGGGAGGCTCCCCAGGAGCGAGCCAGGGGCCCGCCTGTGCCGGTTCGGCCCCTCTGGCTTGTTTGAGCTCCGGCCTCAGTTTCCCCATCTGTATAATGGGACCAGGGCCCCTGCCACTCTAAGTGTTGGGGTGAGGATCAGAGACAACGCACATAAAGGCTTGGAGGCACAACAGGAGCGAGTCGGGAGCACAGATATTCATTATCACGATCATCATCATCCGTGACTCTATTTTTATGTGAAACGCTAATTGGATTAATGGACCCCGCGCATGCGCGGCACACACTAGGCACTCAATAAATGCAGCTGAACAAATAAACCCGTCTTCCTGGGTATGCGGCCTCGCAGAAAGGCGCACCCCTCTCTGCGCCTCAATTTCCAAACCCAAAACACAAAATGGGGGCCCCAGTTACCCATCCCCCGTCCCAGGGAGCGCTGGGCCGCGCCGCACCGGGACGCCCCCCAACCGGGAACGAGCCCCCCCCCAGGCCCCCGGCCCAGCGCCCTTCGGGGAGCCGTTTACAAGAAGCGGCGCGCTTCCCCTGCGCGGCCCCCGCCAGGCTGCCGTTCCCAGCCGGGATAATCTAATCGCGTTTCCAAGGCTGCGATCGATAACCCCGAGGCGGCGCCAAAACGAGGCTCTTAAAGGGACAGCAGCCCCGCCCGGGCCGGCGGGGAGGGGGCCGTGAGGTTGAGACAGGCTTTGCGCGTCTGCGCCCCCCGGCCGGCCCCCACCTCCAGGCTGTGTGGCCCTAGGCAGGCAGCCTGACCTCTCTGAGCTGCAGTGCCGCAGCCGGAAAACGAGGTCCCCGGAGGCCAAGGGCAAACCTATTCCCTATCTGCGTCTTCCCCCATTGCCCGGATGGGGAAACTGAGGCTTGGGAAAGGAAGAGAGCAGCCTGAGCTAGGTTCTGCAGGCGATCCCACCCTCTCCCGCCTCTGGCCCCCCAAGGCCCTGCCTCCCCTCCTGCCCCAGAATCCATACATGCAAGGACTAGCATGCAAGTCCTCCCGGGCTGGCTCACCGACCTGCTGCGGGGCCCCTGGTGGCCCCACCCGGGCTGTGCCGCCCTGAGGAGGTGTCCCCAGCGCCCCACCGAGGAGGGGGAGCCAGCTTCTCCCGTGTGCTTGGAGGGTCCTCTCCCTGCCTAGCCTGCCCACCTGTTCCCCAAAGGGAAAAACCTAAGGTCAGGGCACCTTCTTCCTTCTGCCCTGGTGGCTGGAATGCGGAGCTGCTCAGAGAGGCAAAGATGGAAGCTTCCAGAAATGGCAATGGTGGAATCTTCTAGAAGCAGCAGTGGTGGACTGCCCAGGAGCTATGGTGGTGACTTATTTATTTATTTATTTATTTATTTATTTATTTAGAGATGGAGTCTCGCTCTGTCGCCCAGGATGGAGTGCAGTGGCGCGATCTCGGCTCACTGCAAGCTCCGCCTCCCGGGTTCACACCATTCTCCTGCCTCAGCCTCCCTAGTAGCTGGGACTACAGGTGCCCGCCACCACGCCCGGCTAATTTTTTGTATTTTTAGTAGAGACGGGGTTTCACCGTGGTCTCGATCTCCTGACCTCGTGATCCGCCCACCTCGGCCTCCCAAAGTGCTGGGATTACAAGTGTGGGCCACCGTGCCCAGCCAGTAATGGTGACCTTTTCTGGTTGGTCCCCAGCCCTGACCACTGCCTGGCCCAGCGGCCTGAGGCCAATGTCTTCTGGGAGTGTAAATTGGGATGAGGGCAGCATTGTCCTTCCTCACCATCAGCCCAGGGACTGTGTCTCCCACGCACTGGGTTCTCCAAAGGACTGGCCTGGACTGGACCCGGAGTCCAGACATCAGAGAGGCTGTGCCTCAAGGGAAACTGAGGCCCAGGGAGGGTCACAGTCAGTGTGTGGCCCAGGGCTTGCTGGACCTTTGGCCCTGCTGACCCTCCCAACAGGGACCGGCTCACCCTATCCAAGTCCCGCCACCCCTGATCCAGCTGAGGGACCCCCCTGTCCTACACACACTGGGTCCCTCCCGGGAAGCCAGGCCTGACCCCACTTCCTTGTCACCTTCCGGGTCCGGGGTCGGGGCTGCAGGGGTGAGAGGAGATTGATCCAGCAGACGACCTTGTGGCCACTGTTGCCAAGGAGATGGTCCCTGGGGGCTGTAGGGGTGGCCAGGGCCAGGGAGGGACAGAGGGACAGAGGGACAGAGGGAGGGAGGGATGAAGGAAAGGAGGGAGGGACAGAGGGGAGGGAGAGACAGAGAGGGAGGGAGGGAGAGAGGGAGGCACCAACAGTGGGTACGGTCCTCACATCAGAGTCTCCTGGGCAGCTGGTCGGCTATGTTGACACAGCCTGGGAACAAGCATTCACCCCTCCCTGGCGGTCTGCCATTGACGAACCGCCATTGGGCTCCTGTCTGCAGGCTTGGCTTGGAAGTGAGACGCAGCTGCCACCACCCAAGTTCACCCAGGAGGGCTGGGAGCCTGGGAGCTGGCACCTGGTCTGCTCTCCAAGGTAGCCTCTGGTCCATTCACCCCCAGGATTGAGGTAGGTATCCTAGAAGTGGGGCCCATGTTCCAGGGCCCCGCAGGATGAATAGGAGTTTGCCAGGTGGAGAGGGAACGGTAAAGAGGAGGGAGGCGGCCTGCTCATCCAGCCCCACCACTGGAGAGGAAGGGGTGAGTGAGTGTCAGGAGGGTCTCTGCTTGGCAGGCTCTGTGACGGGGGAACCTCTGGCTGAGGCCAGCTGGTGACTGCTGGGTTTGTGGGAGCTGAGCATGGATTTCCCATAGTGACGGGAGCTGCCGGGCACGGCTGAAGGACGGTTAGGCTTCTGACCTGGTTACCGCGTGCCGGCTGGATACCAGAGATCAGGGTGCAGCCGTGGACCCCAGACACGGCCCTGCCTCCTAAGAGCTCTGCATCTTTTGGGGGCACAGGCAGTAGCTGGGGCTGACTGGGGACCGGACCCAGAAGCTACCACAGCAGGAAGAAGGTGCTGGTGCAGGAGGCTGCAGCCACTGAAATGGGGAAGATCGAGTGGAGAGCTGGGCGATGGGGCAGACCAGGGAGAGGCCGACTGGGGGCGAACTGGACCCTTCAGCTGCAGGGATTGGCTCACAGGGTCAGGGGGTTTGGGGCAGCGGAGCTGTGGGAGGGCCCTGGGGTATGTGGGGCCTGACTCAGGGGTGTCCTGCGGGACCCAGTCCATAAGGGGCCATTGCACTCAGGGACCCGAGCATGGTCTGTGGTTGTGAGTGCACCTACATGCACAGACACAAATCTACATATGCGAGCATGAGCAAGCACACCAGAACACACAAACACACGCGTTTACCAGGACACATGTGCAGATACAGCAGGCCGCACATGAGAAGGTGTATGTGTGAACATTCCTGGCACATACGTGCCCATGCGTGCACATGTATAAACATGACTGATCATGTGCAAACACACCTGAGCTCGTGGCAATGAGCGAACATGTCACAGCCTCTGTGTGCACCCACACGAACATGCCAGCACACGCATGCAAACCTGTGTATAGGAATGAGCGCACATGCTAGAATGCACACGAGCATGCGAGAACACGCATAAACATGCCTCGTATCCATCACGTGTGGCACACCTGAATCTACGTGAACACTGTTCATGCAGAAACACACCAACCACACAGGACCACGTGTGCGTCGGGTCAAAATGCCTGAGCCCGCCGGGCGCGGTGGCTCATGCCTGTCATCCCAGCACTTTGGGAGGCCGAGGTGGGCGGATTACAAGGTCAGGAGTTCGAGACCAGCCTGACCAACATGGTGAGACCCCAGCTCTACTACAAATACAAAAATTAGCTGGGCGTGGTGGCACGTGCCTGTAGTCCCAGCTACTCTGGAGACTGAGGCAGGAGAATCGTTTGAACCAGGGAGGTGGAGGTTGCCGTGAGCCGAGATCGCGCCACTGCACTCCAGCCTGGCGACAGAGGGAGACTCCGTCTCAAAAAAAAAAAAAAAAAAGCCCGAGCCACGAGGCACTGGGGTAGCCGCGGATGCACGTGTGAGCGCGCACGTGAGGAGCGCCCGCGGGTTTCTGGGCTGCGGGCGCGCCCTGGTGGACGCCAGACCCGCTGCATCTCTGTCCCTGGAAGGGGGTCCCAGTCCCACCTCCCTCGGTCTGGGCGTCACGCAGGGGTAAGAAGGGGACACCCGAAGTCCCAGGGAAGGCAGCCCGCAGGACCCCCACTTCCTCATCATCCAGCTCCCTCCATTCTTCCCATGACGCGCCCGAGTTTGGGGGAGTCTGGCGAAGCTCCGTGTCCCCCACCCCTGGCGTCCCGAGCGGGGGCCGCGGCTTCCCTGAGCCCACCTCCCCCAGCGCAGGGTGGGCTCCGTGGGGTGGGGGCCACGACGCCCGGGGGGGACCCGCGGCCTTGCCCCAGTGGCCACCAGGTGGCAGCACGCGCGCCCGACTGAACCCGAGGACCAGCGAGGCCCCCGCGCCCCACCCCATGCACCCCCGGACCACAGGGAGGGGAGGGGTCTGGGGAGGACCCCGGGGGGCCGTGAGCACCAGCCTCGCCGCTCTGCGCCTCGGTTTCCCCACCTCCCAGGGAGAGGGAGAGTAACTGAAGACACAGGCGTGGTGAAGTAACCAGGAGGGCTTCCCTGGGGAGGTGGGGTTGAAGGAAAAGGCACCAATGGTGAAGAAGAGCAGGCCGGGTACGGGACGCGGCAGGTGCAGAGGGCCGGGGGAGGGCGCGGTGGGGGCGAAGGGAACTGAGTCCTGAGCCTGGGCGGGATTGCGGGGTGGGGTTTGGAGGCAAAGGTCCCAGGTTTCCGATCTGAGCGCAGGAGGTGAGGACAAGGGCAGGATTTAGGGTCTACCTAGGACAGAGAATACAAAGGTTTGTTTTGATGTTTTTGAAAATGATATTCTTGGCCGGTAAATATTCTTACTATCCTCAGCCTCGATGGGTAAAATCCAAAGGTTTTAAGATACTCTGAACTTGAATTCACAGCTTTCCTGAGAATATGGGATTTCCTGAGAATATGGGATTCTCAGGATGGAGCCAATTGGAGAAAATTCCAGAATCCCAGTTCCCCTGTCCAATGCCAGCGTTGATGCCCAAATGCAAGAGTGGCAAAGACAGGGCGTGATGGCTCACACCTGTAATCCCAGCACTTTAGGTGGCTGAGGCAGGAGGCTCATTTAAGCCCAGGAGTTCGAGACCAGCCTGAGAAACATAGCAAGACCCTTGTCCTACAAAAATGTATTTATTTATTTATTTTTGAGACAGAGTTTCACTCTGTCGCCCAGACTGGAGTGCAGTAGCGATCTTGGCTCACTGCAACCTCTGCTTCCTGGGTTCAAGCGATTCTCCCTGCCTCAGCCTCCCGAGTAGCTGGGATTACAGGCACGTGCCACCATGCCCAGCTAATTTTTGTATTTTTAGTAGAGAGGGGGTTCCCCTATGTTGGTCAGGCTGGTCTCCAACTCCTGACCTCAAGTGATCCACCAGCCTCTGCCTCCCAAAGCGCTGGGATTACAGGCGTGAACCACGGCACCCAAACTCAAAATTTTAAATAATTAGGCAAGTGTGGTGGTACACGCCTGTGGTCCAAGCCACCAGGGAGGTGGAGGCTGCAGTGAGCTATGATTGCACCACTGCACTCCAGCTTGGGTAACAGAGCAAGATCCTGCCTCAAAAGAGAAGAAAAAGAGTGGGCCGGGCGCGGTGGCTCACGCCTGTAATCCCAGCACTTTGGGAGGCCGAGGGGGGTGGATCACCTGAGGTCAGGAGTTCGAGACCATCCTGGCTAACAAGGTGAAACCCCGTCTCTACTAAAAAAAATACAAAAAATTAGCCGGGCATGGTGGCGGGCGCCTGTAGTCCCAGCTACTCGGGAGGCTGAGGCAGGAGAATGGCGTGAACCCGGGAGGCGGAGCTTGCAGTGAGCTGAGATCGCGCCACTGCACTCCAGCCTGGGCGACTGAGCAAAACTCCGTCTCAACAAACAAACAAACAAACAAACAAAAATTAGCCGGGCATGGTGGCGCACACCTGTAATCCCAGCTACTCGGGAGGCAGAGGCAGGAGAATCACTTGAACCCAGGAGGCGGAGGTTGCAGTGAGCCGAGATTGTGCTACTGCACTCCAGCCTGGGCAACAGAGCGAAAGAAAGAAAGAAAGAGAGAGAGAGAGAGGGGGGAGGGAGGGAAGGAAGGGAAGGGAGGGAAGGAAAGAAAGAGAGTGGCAGAGACTCTGTGATTCCTGTGAGCCCCAGAGGCAGGGACCCCATAATCCCCAAGGGTCCCTGCAGCTCCCAGAGGCAGGGGCAGCTCCCAGAGGCAGGGGCAGCTCCCAGGGCAGAGACCCTGTAACCTGTAACCTGAGGGCCAGCACCCCCCAGGCCAGGTGAGGAAGGCCCCGGTCCTCACCCCCTCACTGCCTCCGTAGTTTCAGAGCTACTGCACCTTTAAAATCATGTGCCAAAATTAGCAACTCTGCTGTCATTAATATGCAAAAATGCAAATCAGGAACTGATTAAGCCCCAGTCCCAGAGGATGTTTCCACAGTGATGAATTCTATTGTTTACGAGGGTTGGTGGGGTGGATGCGCTGGTGGGGGGATCAGGGGTGTAGATCCCGGAAGGGAGGGTCCTTGGGGGGAGTCCCAGCTCCGCCCCCCTAGTGCACACACAGCTCCTCCCAGCTGCCCTCCCCAGGACCTGTGTGTACAGGCAACTGGGCCAGGTTCCCTGTGTGACCGGGCAGTGTGGCTGGGGGTGGCCCGGGGAGGGACTTTCAGGGCCCTTACCCTGCCTGCTCCTCCACCCGGGATTCCTCTGGCCTCTGCCTGCAGAGTTTCAAATGCCTGTAAGGCGATTCCTTCAAAATTCTCCTTCCCCATCTGGCTGGGAGCCCCGAGGGGCTGAGACCTATGCTCTGTGGTTCCCCAGAGCGCCACTCTGAGAGGGCTCTGCAAACACCCTGCATGTGGGGAAATGGAGGCCCACAGGGGAGCGATTCTCACAGGGTCCCCCGCCCGTGAGAGGGTCCCAGGCTCCTCCCGGTGGGTAGAGACCTTCATGTGAGCACAGAGGCGCTGGCTGACGCAGGGGTGCAGGCAGCAGGGAGTGGGGTGGAGCGGGAGGTCTGGAAGAGAGGGTGCAGCAGTGTGACCAGCCCCTGTCTGGGCCAGTCAGGGGAGGCCCCAGTGTGAAGGGGATGGAGAGAGAGACAGAGACAGAGGGAGACAGAGAGGCAGAGAGACAAAGACAAGAGATAGGAACAGAAAGAGAAAGAGACAGAGAAGCAGAGAAAGAGACAGAGAAGCAGAGAAAGAGACAGAGAGGAACAGAAACAGAAAGACAAAGAGATAGAGAGATAGAGAGACAGAGAGGCAGAGAGAGAGACAGAGAGAGACAGAGAGGGATAGAGAAAGAGACCGAAACAGAGAGACAACGAGAGAGATGGAGACAGAGAGAGACACACACACACAGACACAGAGAGACTGACAGAGACGGAGGGACAGAAAGAGATACACAGAGACAGAAAGAAACACAGACAGACACAAAAAGAGAGACAGAGATGGGGGAAGAGAAAGAGACAGAGACAGGGAGGCTGACACAGAGAGAGCACAGAGAAAGAAGACAGAGAGAAACAGACAGAGACAGAGACAGAGAGACAAAGACAGAGAGGGAGACCAACCGAGAGAGGCTGAGGGGGACTCAGAAAGGGACCCAGAGGCAGCGTGAGCCGTCCCAGCGCCCTCCCTCTGCACAGGCTCCAGCTGGCCCGGGGCCAGCCACCAGCTGCTGCCTCCGGCCCACCCTCCCCCACGGCCAGAGCCCCAGCTGCCACCGCCACACACACGGCCACCCTTTGGCGGCCCCACCAGCTGCCCTGGGACCCCACAGCGCCCTGGGCCAGGAGGAAATACCTTCGCCTGGGCTGGGGCTCCCAGACGCCTGTCAGGCCACCCTCTTCGGAGCCTCAGTTTCCTCACCTGTAAGATGGGGAACCCCCCAACTCAGCCTGTGCATTTATGGAGTACCTACTGTGTGCCGGGCCCCAGCTGGATGCTGGAGGTGTGGGGCGGCCAGGCTGGGCCCGGGTCTCCCCTCACAGAGCCAGGCAAGCCCCACAGGCGCAAGGGGGAGAAACAGGGGCCTGAGAGTGGGGAGGAACGGCTCCTGGGTGAGGGACATCCAGGGCACAGACCGTGAGGTCACAGGGAGAAAACTGTCCAAGCAGCAGTGAGGAGGTGGCCAGCGCAGCTGGAGGGAGGTGGGCAGAGGGGGCTCTGGAGGCCAGACATGGAGGGCAATGGAGCCTTCTGAGACAAAATAAAGCTCAGGGTCGGCCAGGCGCGGTGGCTCACGCCTGTAATCCCAGCACTTTGGGAGGCTGAGGCGGGCGGATCACAAGGTCAGGAGATCGAGACCATCCTGGCTAACACGGTGAAACCTTGTCTCTACCAAAAATACAAAAAATTAGCTGGGCATGGTGGCGGGCACCTGTAGTCCCAGCTACTTGGGAGGCTGAGGCAGGAGAATGGTGTGAACCCGGGAGGCGGAGCTTACAGTGAGCTGAGATGGCTCCACTGCACTCCAGCCTGGGCGACAGAGCGAGACTCCATCTCAAAAAAAAAAAGCTCAGGGTCAGCCGGGCCAGGGGGTTCCCACCTGGGATCCCAATGCTGTGGGAGGCTGAAGCGGAGGATTCCTTGAGGCCAAGAGTTTGAGACCAGCCTGGGCAACACAGCAAGACCCCCTCTACACAAAACATAAAAGTTAGCAGGGTGTGGCCAGGTGCAGTGGCTCACACCTGTAATCCCAGCACTTTGGGAGGCCGAGACAGGTGGATCACAAGGTCAGGAGATCGAGACCATCCTGGCTAACACGGTGAAACCCCGTCTCTACTAAAAATACAAAAAATTAGCTGGGCATGGTGGCGGGCACCTGTAGTCCCAGCTACTCGGGAGGCTGAGGCAGGAGAATGGCGTGAACCTGGGAGGCGGAGCTTGCAGTGAGCTGAGATGGCGCCACTGCACTCCAGCCTGGGGGACAGAGCAAGACGTTGTCTCAAAATAATAATAACGAATAAGGAGAAGAAGGAAGAAGGAGAAGGAGGAGGAGGAGAGGCCGGGCGCGGTGGCTCATGCCTGTAATCCCAGCACTTTGGGAGGCCAAGGAGGGCAGATCACCCGAGGTAGGGAGTTCGAGACCAGCCTGACCAACATGGAGAGAAACCCTGTCTCTACTAAAAATACAAAATTAGCTGGGTGTAGTGGCAGGTGCCTGTAATCCCAGCTGCTCGGGAGACTGAGGCAGGAGATTTGCTTGAACCCGGGAGTCAGAGGCTGCAGTGAGCTGAAATCATGCCATTGCACTCCAGCCTGGGCAACAAGAGCGAAACTCCATCTCAAAAAAAAGAGGAGGAGGAGGAAGAGAAGGAAGTAGAAGCAGCTCCTGCCGCCGCCGGGCCCGGCCAGGTGCAGGGCACATGCTTCCTACCGCTTCTCCAGTTTGCTGTATCCCCTGGATTCCCCCCGTGCCCCTGGGCCTGCCCTGACTCAGCCCTAGCTGCAGGCGCCTGTCCCCAGTTCTGTATCCCCTCTCAGCCCAGGTCTCCCTGACAGGGTCAGGTTCAGGGTGAGGACAGGAGTGAGGAGGCTGGTGAATTTCTTGTCTGTCTCTGCCCAGTGTGCAGACCTTATGTGTGAGGTACAGAGAGGCCACGGACCGGCTGGGGACCCGGTGTTGTGCCCTGCCCTGCGGGTAGCTGAGGTTATGAGGGGGCCATGCCCCACCCAGACAGCCGGGGTGATAAGGAGGCCAGGCCTGACGGAGCAGGAGCTGGGAGGACTAACAAGAGTCTGAAGCAAATAGAAAACCTGAGACCAAGCTTCAGGGGGTGGCTCCGGGGGGTCACATGACCCGGTTCCTCCCGGGCAGCCCTTGGGGCCGTCCCTGGCCTCTGGAAAGGGGCCTCCCCTTCTCACGCCCCTGCCACCTGCTGGGAGACCCAGAGGCCCAGCCTCTGCTAGGGGCCTCAGCAGCAGAGAACACCCACTCCTTCCCGGGCAGGACTGCCCTGTAGGGCTGTCTGGGACCAAGGCACTTTTGCCATCCTGAGTCCTTTCCTCTATTGAAAAAAAAAAAAAGTAAAATTGAGGCTAGAATTGTTATTATTAATTTATTATTATTATTATTTGAGACGGAGTCTTGCTCTGTCGCCTAGGCTGGAGTGCAGTGGCGCGATCTCGGCTCACTGCAACTTCTGCCTCCCAGGTTCAAGCGATTCTCCTGCCTCAACCTCCCTAGTAGCTGGGATTACAGGCGCCCACCACTACACCCGGCTAATTTTTGCATTTTTAGCAGAGACGGGGTTTCACCATGTTGGCCAGGCTGGTCTTGAACTCCTGACCTCATGATCCGCCTGCCTCGGCCTCCCAAAGTGCCGGGATTACAGGTGTGAGCCACTGTGCCCGGCCTTAATTCGTTATTATTATTGTTCATTGGAAAACAATTATTATTCATCATTTTTCTTCTGATTTAATTTTTTTTTCTTCCTGAGACAGGGTCTCACTCTGTCTCCCATCCTGCACCCCAGTGGTGCAACCTCACTGCAGCCTCAACCTCTTGGGCTCAAACCATCCTCCTGTCTGAGCCTCTCCAGTAGCTGGAATACAGGTGCCTGCCACCACGCCTGGCTTTTTGTTTTTTTGTTTTTGTGACGAGGTCTCGCTGTATTGCCCAGGCTGGTCTCAAACTCCTGGGCTCAAGTGATCTTCGCGCCTCGGCCTCCCAAAGTGTTAAGATTACAGGTGTGAGCCACACAGTGCCCGGCCCTGATTTTAAAAGAAATTAAAACATTTTCGGCCAGGTATGGTGGTTCGCGCCTGTAATCCCAGCACTTTGAGAGGCCGAAGCAGGTGGATCACCTGAGGTCAGGGGTTTGAGACCAGCCTGACCAACATGGTGAAACCCCATCTCTAGTAAAAATACAAAAATTAGCCAGGTGTGGTGGCATGCACCTGTAATCTCAGCTACTTGGGAGGCTGAGGCAGAAGAATTGCTTGAACTTGGGAGGCACAGGTTGCAGTGAGCCGAGATTGTGCCATCGCACTGCAGCCTGGGTAACAGAGCAAGACTCTGTAACAAAGGAAAAAAGAAAGAAAGAAAAAGAGAGACAGAGAGAGAGGGAGGGAGGGAAGGGAGGAGGGGAGGGGAGGAGAGGGGGGAGGGGAGGGGGGAGGGGAGGGAGGAAAGGGAAAGAAGAGAAAGAAAGAGAGAGAAAGAGAAAGAAAGGAAGGAAGGGAAGAAGGGAGGAGGGGAGGAAGGGCGGGAGAGAGGGAGAGAGGGAGGGAGAGAGGAAGGCAGACAGACATTTTCATGGGCCCCTAAAAGCCTCCAGGGCCGGGGCCTGGGCCTGTTGCGTTCGATGAACAGATTGAACTCACCCTGGTGGGTGCTCTTGTTAACCTCCTTCGACAGATGAGAGCTCACACCATTGTGTGACCACAGCCACAGTGGACTCGCTGAGCAGTGCTCCTTGCCCTGAGCTCAAGCTCACGATCAACCTGGTGGGGCCTCCCAAGGACACCAGGGGTTTCCCCCAGGGGACCCTGGGACAGCAAGAAGCCTCCCCACCCCCAGGGAAATGCCCAGGCAGTGCGGATCCTGCAGGAGGAGGGGCTGCCCCAGTGGAAGCCCACCCACGCCCGTTCTGTGGTTCTGCAATCTCAGTCATGCAGCATCTATGGTGAGGTGAAAAACTAAACGTTCTTTAATTTTAAAAAGCAGCCGGGGCCGGGGCACAGTGGCTCACGCCTGTAATCCCAGCACTTTTGGAGGCTGAGGTGCGGCTGATCACCTGAGGTCGGGAGTTCGAGACCAGCCTGACCAACGTGGAGAAACCCTGTCTCTACTAAAAATACAAAATTAGCTGGGCGTGGTGACACACGCCTGCAATCTCAGCTACCAGGGAGACTGAGGCAGGAGAATTGATTGAACCCGGGAGGTGGAGGTTGCAGTGAGCTGAGATCACGCCATTGCACTCCAGCCTGGGCAACAAGAGCAAAACTCCCTCTCAAAAAAAAAAAAAACAAACAGCGGGGTGGGGGTGGGGCCGGGTATGGTGGCTCATGCCTGTAATCCCAACACTTTGGAAGGCCAAGACGAGAGGATGGCTTGAGTCCAGAGGTTGGAGACCAGCCTGGGCAACATAGCAAGATCCCGTCTCTACAAAAAAAATAAATAAAAATTAGCCGGGTGTGGTGGTACGTGCCTGTAGTCCCAGCTACTTGGGAGGCTAAGGATGGAGGATGGCTTGATCCCAGGAGTTTGAGGCTACAGTGAGCCATGATCGTGCCAGTACACTCCAGCCTGGGTAACAGAGCAAGACGCAATTTCTTTTTTTTTTTCTTTTTTTGAGACACAGTTTCACTCTTTTGCCCAGGCTGTAGTGCAGTGGCGCAATCTTGGCTCACTGCAACCTCCGCCTTCCGGTTTCAAGTGATTCTCCTACCTCAGCCTCCTGAGTAACTGGGATTACAGGCACCCCCCCCCCCCCACCACGCCCAGTTAATTTTTTTTTTTTTTTTTTTTTTTTTTTTGAGATGGAGTCTCATTCTGTCACCCAGGCTGGAGTGCAATGGTGCGATCTCAGCTCACTGCAACCTCCACCTCCCAGGTTCAAGCGATTCTTCTGCCTCAGCCTCCCAAGTAGCTGGGAGTACAGACGCCCGCCACCATGCCTGGCTAATTTTTTTGTATTTTTAGTAGAGACGAGGTTTCACCATGTTGGCCAAGATGCTCTCGATCTCTTGACCTTATGATCCACCCGCCTTGGCCTCCCAAAGTGCTGTGATTACAGGTGTGAGCCACCGCACCCAGCTGAGACCCCATCTCTTAAAAAAAAAAATTAAAACTAAAAAAACATAAAATACACACAAAGATAAACCATCATCTTAGAACATGAAGATGAAGTGGATGCTGGCAGTCTTTTTTTTTTTTTTTTTTTTGAGAGGGAGTCTCACTCTGTCACACAGGCTGGAGTGCTGTGGCACAATCTCAGCTCACTGCAGCCTCTGCCTCCTGGGTTCAAATGATTTTCCCGCCTCAGCTTCCTGAGTAGCTGAGAGTACAGGTGCCCACACCACCATGCCTGGCTAATTTTTGTATTTTTAATAGAGAGGGGGTTTCGCCATGCTGGCCAGGCTGATTTCAAACTCCTGGCCTCAAGTGATCTGCCCACCTTGGCCTCGCAAAGTGCTGGGATGACAGTGTGAGCCACCGTGCCCGGCCCCTGGCAGTCTTTAATCAATGTCTCCAGGACAGCAGCTCACCTCTCAGCCTCCCCTTCCAAATATTCTGTGGTCTTGTATCCAGTGGCCATTTGCATTTCTTCTTGTCTGAATTAATCATTCATTTCTTTGCATGGTTTTCTTTTTGAGTTTTTTCTTAGTGATTTGTTGGAACTCTTTGTATATGAAGAACCCAAATCCTTTGCCTCTTACGATGTTGCAAGTGACGTTCCAACTGAGCTTCACACATGTGGCCTTATGCATATTGTCAAAATGAAATTTTTTTTAAGAGACAAGTTCTCGGTCTATCACCCAGGCTGGAGTGCAGTGGCACAATCATAGCTCACTGCAGCCTCCAACTCCTGGACTCAAGGGATCCTCCCACTTCAGCCTCCCTAGTAGCTGGGACTACAGTTGCACACCACCATGCCTGGCTAATTTTATTTATTAATTTATGGTAGAGATGGGGTATTGCTATGTTGCCCAGGCTGGTCTCGAACTCCTGGACTCAAGCAATCCTCCCACTTTGACCTCCCGAAGGGCTGGGATTACAGGTGTGAACCACCACTCCTGGCCCCCAAAACAAACATTTTCAACCAAAGGAAAAAGAAAATAATGTCCAATATAAACTCTCAAGCTAATCCTGCCTCTTAAAAAGATAAAGTAAGGGCTGGGCACGGTGGCTCACGCCTGTAATCCCAGCACTTTGGGAGGCTGAGGCGGGCGGATCAGGAGATCAGGAGATCGAGACCATCCTGGCTAACACGGTGAAACCTCGTCTCTACTAAAAATACAAAAAATTAGCCGGGCGTGATGGAGGGCGCCTGTAGTCCCAGCTACTCGGGAGGCTGAGGCAGGAGAACGGCGTGAACCCGGGAGGCGGAGCTTCTAGTGAGCCGAGATGGCGCCACTGCACTCCAGCCTGGGTGACAGAGTGAGACTCTGTCTCAAAAAGAATAAAAAAATAAAAAGAAAAAAAGATAAAGTAAGAACTGAAAGTGTCCCCCACCCCCAGAGTAACCACCAAGCCCTTGGGGCATTTCCTCCTGCACTTTTTCAATATGCTTTTTTCCTTTACAAAAGTTTCAACCAAAAGCGGCATGGTGGGTCTTTAACTTGTATTTCATTCCCCAGGAGGAGGCGGCCTCAGGAGTCTCTTGGCTCCAAGCAGGCACGAGAACACAACTTGCTGGATGGTCAACAATCGGGTTCCTAGTGCGGCCGCGACAGAATCTTCTTCTACAGCCCTTGTTGGACACTTGGGCGGTTTTCAAATCAAGTGTTCTGTGCCACAAACCACGTTCTAATGCACAGCCCTGCTCATGCCGTCAAATTTTGTCTTGTTTTTAAAAAACGGCCTTGGCATGGGTGAGCAGTGGTTGTGCCATCATTTTTATTAGATTTATTAGATTTTTTTTTTTTTTTTTTTGAGACGGAGTCTCGTTCTGTCGCCCAGGTTGGAGTGCAGTGGCGCCATCTCGGCTCACTGCAAGCTCCTCCTCCCGGGTTCACGCCATTCTCCTGCCTCAGCCTCCCGAGTACCTGGGACTACAGGTGCCTGCCACCACGCCTGGCTAATTTTTTGTATTTTTAGTAGAGATGGGGATTCACCATATTAGACAGGATGGTCTCGATCTCCTGACCTCGTGATCCGCCTGCCTCAGCCTCCCAAAGTGCTGGGATTACAGGTGTGAGCCACCGCACCCGGCGATTTATTAGATTTTTAACACTGGATTTCAGGGGTGGTTAAAGGGATATAGAGGCCGGGCGGCGTGGCTCATGTCTGTAATCCCAGCACTTTGGGAGGCTGAAGCGGGCGGATCACTTGAGGTCAGGAGTTTGAGACCAGCCTGGCCAACAGGGTAAAACCCTGTTTCTACTAAAAATACAAAAATTAGCCAGGCATGGTGGTGCGTGCCTATAGTCCCAGCTACTCGGGAGGCTGAGGCAGGGGAATCGCTTGAACCTGGGAGTCGGAGGTTGCAGTGAGCCAAGATCACGCCACTGCACTCCAGCCTGGGCAACGGAGCCAGACTCTGTCTCAAAAAAAAAAAAAAAAAGCGGTCGGGGACATAGAGGCTTTATTTTTCTTTTTTGAGACAGGGTCTCGCTGTGTTGCCCAGGCTGGAGGGCGGTGGTGCAATCATAGCTCGCTGCAGCCTCAACCACCTGAGCTCAAGTGACCCTCCCACCTCAACCTCCTGAGTAGCTGGGACTACAGGCGTGAATCACCAGGCGCAGCTAATTTTTTTCTTTTCCTTTTCTTTTCTTTCTTTTTTTTTTTTTTGGAGTCTCTCTGTCTCTCTCTGTCACCCAGGCTGGACTTAAACTCCTGGGTTCAAGGCATCCTCCTGCCTCGGCCTTGTAAAGTGCTGGGACTACAGGCATGAGCCACTGCGCCTGGCTAGAGGCTTTTTTTTTTTTTTTTTTTTTTGAGACGGAGTCGCGCTCCATTGTCCAAGCTGGAGTGCAATAGCGCAATCTCAGCTCACTGTACCCTCCGCCTCCTGGGTTCAAGCGATTTTCCTGCCTCAGCCTCCCGAGTAGCTGGGATTACAGGCACACACCGCCATGCCTGGTTAATTTTTGTATTTTTAGTAGAGACGGGGTTTCACCATGTTGGCCAGGCTGGTCTTGAACTCCTGACCTCAGGTGATCCACCTGCCTCGGCCTCCCAAAGTGCTGGGATTACAGCTGTGACCCACTGGGCCCGGCCAACTAGAGGCTTTTTATTGCAGTAAGCAAGCCCTCATTATCCTCCATGTCAACTTTCCCCTATCTTTCACTGTCTGACAACTGTAAAGACAAAATGCGGCTTCCCCTTTGCATATTCATTTGTCTATCTTTCTTTCTTTCTCTCTTTCTCTCTCTTTTATTGTTTTTTGGAGATGGAGTCTCTCTCTGTCGCCCAGGCTGGAGGGCAGTGGCGAGATCTCGGCTCACTGCAACCTCCACCTCCCGGGTTCAAGCAATTCTCCTGCCTCAGCCTCCCGAGTAGCTGGGACTACAGGCACACGCCACTGCGCCCAGCTAATTTTTTGTATTTTAGTTGAGACAGGGTTTCACCATGTTTCCCAGGCTGGTCTCGAACTCCTGAGCTCAGGCAATCCGCCTGCCTTGGCCTCCCAAAGTGCGAGGATTACAGGCGTGAGCCATCGCACCCGGCCTATTTGTATTTTTTTCACCATGAGTGAGTTTAGGTTTTTTTTTCATCTGTGTATCCAGTGGCCATTTTAATTTTTTCCTGTACGAATTAATCATTCATTTCTTTGCATGGTTTTTTTTTTAGTGTTTTCCTTATTGATTTGTTGGAAGTCTTTGTATATGAAGAGCCCAAACCCTTTGTCTGTTATGATGTTGCGAATAGTTTCTCCCTAGCTTTCTCATCTCATCTAACTTTATTGTGAGTCTGACCACGCAAAAGTGTTTAATTTTTATGTAGTCAAAAAACTTTTTTTTTTTTTGAGTCAGAGTCTCACTCTTGTGTCCCAGGCTGGAATGCAGTGGCATGATCTCGGCTCACTGCAACCTCCTCCTCCCAGGTTCAAGTAATTCTCCTGCCTCAGCCTCCAAGTAGCTCGGATTACAAGCACCTGCCTCTGTGCTCAGCTAATTTTTGTATTTTTAGTACAGAGTGGATTTCATCATGTTGGCCAGGCTGATCTCGAACTCCTGATCTCAAGTGATCTGCCCGCCTCAGCCTCCCACAGTGCTAGGATGACAGGCGTGAGCCACCGTGCCCAGCCTAAAAAACATTTTTTTTTTTGAGTCTGAGTCTCGTTCTGTTGCCCAGGCTAGAGTGCAGTCACACAACCATGGCTCAATGCAGCCTCAACCTCCCCAGACTCAGGTGATCCTCCTGCCTCAGCCTCCAGAGTAGCTGGGACTACAGGCACATGCCACTATGCCTGGCCTAATTTTTGTATTTTTTTTGTAGAGATGGTGGTCTCGCTATGTTGCCGAGGTTGGCCTCAACCTCCTGGCCTCAAATGATCCTGCCGCCTGGGCCTCCCAAAGTGCTGGGAATACAGACATGAGCTGCCGTGTCTGGCCTGTGTGGTCAAATTTGAAGAATTTTCTCCTTGCATGGTTCTGGATTTTGTATCTTCTCTATGCCTGAAAAGGGCAAGGGGGCTGGGTGTGGGGCTGACCTTTGCTGAGCCTCTTCTGATCCCAGCACCTCCTGTTCACCCTCTCCTGTCTCACACGCAGCCACCCCCAACTGTTAGAAAACTGCCAACCAAGGCCGGGCGCAGTGGCCCACACCTGGAATCCCAGAACTTTGGGAGGCCAAGGGGGGTGGATCACCTGAGGTCAGGAGTTCCAGACCAGCCTGGCCAACATGGTGAAACTCCGTCTCTAATAAAAACACAAAAAATTAGCTGGGCGTGGTGGCAGGCACCTGTAATTCCAGCTTCTCAGGAGGCTGAGGCAGGAGAATTGCTTGAACCCAGGGGGCGAAGATTGCAGTGAGCAAGATGGCGCCATTGCACTCCAGCCTGGGCAACAAGAGCGAAACTCTGTCTCTGGAAGAAAACAAACAACAAACAAACAAAGCAAGGAAGGCTCCCCGGAGGAGGTGGCCCCCAAGCTGAGGGTGGAAGGATGAGGAAGAGAAGACAGCCAGGTACAAAGAGAGGAAAGTTGTTCCAGGAGAGGACACAGCCAGGCAACAGGCCCAGAAACCGACAGGCGCTTGGAGGGACAACCAGGAGGGGCGGAGACGGGGAGGTGAGCAGGGACTTTTGGGCTCGGGGCAGCAGCAAGACGTACAATGTCCGTGGATTGCAGGGCCGGTCTGACGGGGGCAGGGAGGGGGCGAGGGCGGGGTCCCGGATCCAGACAGAATGGCCCAGATGGGGGTGGGTGGCACATCCATCAGTGCCACCCGCCCCCGCCCCCTGGCCCTCGGCCCAAACCCAGGGAACAATTTGCATTTTCCCCGTCTTGTAGCTTTTGCCTCTGCTGTTCCCTCTGTCCAGTTACCCTTCCTCCCTGTTCCAGCTTTGCAGGCTCAGCTCCAGGCAGCCATCCCTGCAGCCCCCAAGCCCTGAGTCTCCTCCTTGAGTCTAGTTCTCACCCCTTGGGGTTGGGGGCACCTATGCTCCCCGCCCTCCTAGGATCCTTGTTGTCTTTCCCCAGCGGCGCCCCCCCAGTTTCCTGTCTGTCTAACAGGCATCTCTTTCCACCCCTCCTGCTGCCCTGGGCATCCCACTCCACAGCCACGTCGCCAGCCTCCACCTCGGTCTCCCAGATGCCGTTCCCCACCCTCAGTGAGACCATGTGGCCCGCTCGGCTCCTCCAAACCCGCGAATCAAACCCAACCTTCTTAGTGTGGCAAGGCGTCCCTGGATGGCTTCTGACCTCCCGGCCTTTGTGCCAAAGGGCTGACAGCCTGGAGTGGCCTCCCCCGTTTCTGAAAGGCACCAGGTGCAGGTGAAGGAGCCTGGCGGGGTGAGGTGGGGTCGGGGGGGACAGGTGGACCGGGGGTGGGAGACTGGCTCAGCTTCAGGCGTGAGGCCACTTGAGTCCTGCCTCGGTTTCCCCATCTGAACAATGGGATGACGTCCTCTGTGCCTTGCGCAAAGTTCAGGGGAGGTGAAGACCCCCGGGAAGAAGTGAGATGCCCCCATTGTGCCCAGGGTGCACTACAGAGGCGCCGTCCCCCCATGTCAAGGCGGGTGCAGGTCAGCAGGGCTGCCCGTGGGCAGGTGCATGGGTGGCGGGAACTGAGAATCTGGCTGGGCTCCCTGTCCCCTGCCCTGCCCCCGCCTCGGGGTAACTGGGCCAAACAATGCCCCGTGGGGGGTGATGGGGAGGCGCCCTGTGTTTGCACAGGCCGCCCCGGAATGTGGCGGGACAGGCCCCCGGGGGCCCCTGAGTCAGGAGCTGTGGGCGCCTGGCCAGGATGGGGTGGGACCATCCTCAGCAGTTGGCCCCGGCCCTGGGGGTGGACAGGCACCCGGCAGGTGCAGAGGGGCTGCGTGGGGAGCTCGGACAGAAGGAGGGCTCGGCAGGGCCGGGCTGCATCCAGCGCTGAGCTCCCCCCAACTGGGGACTGTGCCTTCTTCACCGGTGCCCCCTCTCATGCAGCCCCTCCTGGCCATGACTCGCCTTGTCTCATGGGGCCTGGACACCACCCTGGGACGTGAGCCTCCTGTTCCCCCTTCACGCCTCTCCGTTGACCCACGCTGGCCCCACTCAGAGAACGATACCACCATTCACACGCCCAGGTCCCTAACCCCACACCCAGCAGGCAAGCTGCTAACCCCTCACACCCACCCCCCGGGACAGCCCTCAGTTATCCCCCAAATGTACCCCAGATCCACCCCGACTCATGGTCCCTGTGATCATGTCCCTCTCCTGCTCAGACTCCCACCATGGCGCCCTAGTCCTCTCACCATGAAGACCCAGTTCCTCCCTGTGGCATAGGAGGCCCTGCCCCTCTCTCATCTTAGCTCCTCTTCTCTGGTCGTCTCTGGGCTCCGGCCTCACAGGCCCCATTCCTTGAACACCCCACACCCCTTCCCACCTCAGCACTTTTGTCCCTCAGCTTCCCCTGCCCGGCATGCTATCTGCTCTCTGCCTCTCGCCCGACCGCATGCATCTTGAGGTCATAGCCCAAGGGTCACTGCCCCAGGGGACCCACTCCCTGTGGGAGATAGTCCTCCTTGCCCTGAATGTCCTACAGCAGGAGGTGTGAGGCTGCGTTCCCGTTCCTGTCAACCTCAGAGCCTCCTGCCCAGCTATCCTGGCCCTCTGGCTCCCACAAGTCTGGGTGGAGGGGTAGGGATCTGATCACCGACAAGCCTCTTCCCTTCCTTGGTGTCCTCATAGCGGAAGTGCCCGAGGAGTTGGGAACCCTTGTGATCAGACCCCAGGAACTGGAGTGTGTCCTCACTGCTCCATTTCGTACCAGAATCTCCTCCCTCCACTAGGGGAGAACGATCATAAGCCCCCAGCACTCCGAATCTCAGGAGGTTTCCCTGCCCAGGTCCAACCAGCAAGCCTGGAGACGCCTCCTCCCAGAAGGCAGGAAGAATGGGGCCAGGCGTGGTGGCTCATGCTGGTAAGCCCATCACTTTGGGTAGGCTAAGGCAGGAGGATCGCTTGAGGCCAGGAGTTCCAGACCAGCCTGGGCAACAGGGTGAAACCCCGTCTCTACAAAAAAATACAAAAATTAGCCAGGCGTGGCGGTGGGCACCTATAATCCCAGCTACTCAGGAAGCTGAGGCAGGAGAATCGCTTGACCCCGGGAGGTGAAGGTTGTAGTGAGCTGAGATGGCGCCGCTGCACTCCAGCCTGGGCAACAGAGTGAGATTTCATCTAAAAAAAAATTTTTTTTTAAGAGATGGGATCTTGCTGTGTTGTCCAGTCTGGTCTCGAACTCCTGGGCTCAAGCGATCCTTCCACCTCACCCCATCTCTGCTAAAATAAAATAAAATAAAATAAAAATGAAGTTGCAGAGAATAAGGGAATGGGCCCTACCCTGGCCGAGTCCCAGCCCAGGACTCTGTGGGGTGGTCCTGATCTGGTCGTGTTGGGATCAGGCCCCTCGCTGGAGGTCTGAGCTCCAGCAGGAAGCCCCCACTTTGGGAGGCGACACCGATCGCCCCAGCTGCCCATGCTCAGTGGACGCTGGAGCGAGGTTTGTGCTGGGTAGACGCCGGAGCAAGGTTTGTGCCGGGTGGATGCTGGATGCCCGAACGAGGTTTGTCCCAGGGCCTGACACGGGTGATAAGTGCTGAGCTGCCACTCCCTTCTCCGCCCCTGCTGGAGGGCGCTGGGGGGTTGGGGGAGTATATTCACACCCTGGGAGAAGTCCAAGGTGCCCACTTTAGGGACAAATGGAAACAGAAATCTGGAGGGTGGCCCCGAAGTCCTAATCCAAGCCCAGTCTCTCTGCAGACAGCTGTGGCCTGCACACCTACTGTGTCTGTCTCCGGAAACCTCACCATCGCCGCCCCCCGCCCCCCTCGCTTCTGTGTCTCCCTAGTGGGAACTTGCCCTTGGCCTCAGGTTTTCTGACATATGTGGTTCATGCTGGTGGGGGCGCACACAGTAGGTGTGGAGGGAACAGGCAGCAGGTGAAGAGGCCCTGCTCCTCCTCCTCCCGGCCCCAGAGCAGAACAAACGCCACAGTCAGGAGGCTAGCTTGCTGCCTGTCCCCGTGCCAGGGTCCTGGAGGGAGCACCCAGGCCTCGGGGTTGGGCAGAGGTGGTGGCCAAGTGGGGGGCCCCCACGGGCTGCTCCACCCAGTGACTCAGCCCCAGGACTGACCTCCTTGGGGAAAACAATGGTGGCTTGTGGTTGCCAGCAGAACCTCCTGGCAGGCGCGAGCCCCAGGGTGCCCTGGGGCCCAGGGAGGAGATCCCTGAGTCTCAGTTTCCTCATCTGTATGATAGGTGGAACCACACGGGCATGAGGACATCAAGGAAACAGCCACATTCAGGACTAGACAAGGGGTCCCTCATGGGTCATCCTGCTGGGACAGCAGGGACTGGGTCCATCACCGTCCTCAGTGCTGCAACGCCCAGCGCAAGGCCCCGTACACTGTCAGCGCCCAATAATTGAATAGTCCTGCACGGCGCAGCGGCACACGCCTGTAATCCCAGCACTCTGAGAGGCCGAGGCGGGAGGATCACTTGTGCCTAGGGGTTCAAGACCAGCCTGGGCAACATAGGGAGAACCCCGTCTCTATAAAAAATACAAAATTAGCTGGGTGTGGTGGCGTGTGCCTGTGGTCCCAGCTACTCGGGAAACTGAGGCGGGAGGATCGTTTGAGCCCAGGAGGTCAAGGCTGCAGTGAGCTGTGATCTTACCACTGCACTCCAGCCTGGGCGACAGAGCGAGACTCTTTCTCAAAATAATAATAATAATAATAATAATCAGTCCATGATTGGATGGTTGCTTCCCTTCCGTGGGTGAAACTGAGGGGCTCCTCGGGAGGACTCCGGCTCCCACACTATGGCTTGGTCCCTGAGTGTGGGTGGGGAGCGGCCCACAGTGCATGAGGCTCCAGCCCAGCCTTCAAGAGCTCCCTACACTGGAATGGGGAGAGCCAGACCCGGCCACAGACACCCTCAGACCCATGGGGTCAGGGCTGGGCCACAAGGCAGGGCAGGGGGCTGAGGAGGCTGGGGTGGGATTGGAGCTGCTTGGAGACCCTCGCTCCGGAGAGGCCTCTGCGGGGGTGGGGGTCGGCTGAGGAAGGCAAGCATCAGCTGTGAGCACCTACTGTGTGCCAGACTCCCCCCCTTCCACTGTCCAGAGGGGGAAACCGAGGCCCGGAGAGTAGCACGAACTTGCCTGAAGTCACAGTGAGGTGGAGAGGGATGAGGGATTGCAGCGCAGACCCCGGGACCCACAGCCCTCTCCCCAGACCTGCAGCACGTGGAACTCTCTGGGCACGGAGGGTCGGACTGTGGACAGCCCAGTTTGGGTGTACAGCAGGAGGGGCTTGTGGCTTTGGTGGGGGCCCCGTGGCCCCGCCTCCCCGTCGGCCTGGCATAGGAGCAGCATTGAACTGTGATGACTCAGAGGCTCCAGATAGGGGTGGGAAAAGCCTCCCAGGTAGAGGACAAAGCAAACGTAGAGGCCCGGGGTGGGGATGAGCTTAGCAGGTTCTGGACCATCCAGAGGGCAGGCAGGATGGCTGGAGCCAAGCGGGCCAGCGAGATGGTGGCATCTACCCAGGCTGGGAGTGGAGTGTACATTTCCCTTTGGGGCCCCAGGGAGCCCTGGGAGATTGTGTTATTTTCATTTATTTGTTCAGTTATTTTTTTTTTTTTTGAGACGGAGCCTCGTTCTGTCGCCCAGCCTGGAGTGCGGTGCTGCGATCTCCGCTCACTGCAACCTCCGCCTCCTGGATTTAAGCGATTCTCCTGCCTCAGCCTCCCGAGTAGCTGAGATTATAGGTGTATGCCACCACGCCCAGCTAATTTTTGTATTTTCATTTTATTTATTTATTTATTTAGAGACAGAGTTTCGTTCTTGTCGCCCAGGGTGGAGTACAACCGCACGATCTCTGCTCATTGCAACCTCCGCCTTTCGGGTTAAAGTGATTCTCCTGCCTCAGCCTCCCGAGTAGCTGGGACTACAGGTGCCCGCCACCATGCTTGGCTAATTTTTGTATTTTTAGTAGAGATGGGGTTTCACCGTGTTGGTCAGAGTGGTCTCGAACTCCTGACCTCAGGTGATCTGCCCGCCTTGGCCTCCCAAAGTGCTGGGAATACAAGCGTGGGCCACCACGTCCCGTCAATTTTTAAATTATTATTTTAAATTATTTTAAATATTTTTAGAGACGGGTGGGGGGGGCGGGTTTCGCTATGTTGTTCAGGCTGTTCTCGAACTCCTGGCCTCAAGCGATCTTCCCGCCTCGGCCTCCTTCAAAGCGCTGGGATCACAGGCAGGAGCCACCGCGCCCGATCCTAGGCGGGGTCACTTTTTGCTAAAATGTAGACACGGACTACTAAGAATCAGGAAGCCAGATCTGGCCTGAGTTCTGCCCAAAGTCAGGTCCAAATTCACAGATGCCGAGACGGAGACTCAAGTCGCCAAAGGCACCGCTGAGGCTCCCCGCGGGGCTCTCTGACCCAGAGCCGGAGCCAGCCTCGGTTTTCCCGCCAGGAAAATGGGTCTGACGTGGCCCCCTCAGAGCAGTGATACCCGCTCGCACCACTCAGCACGCAGGGCCGGCCCGAGGAACGCAAATACAACCAAGCAGAAGGCGCCGCGCGGGCGGCCACGCCAACCTGAGAACAAAACTCCAAGACCCACCCCAGCCGCCTCTCGCGGCCTCTCGCTCGCAGAGTCCCGCCTCTGCCTGGGGGCGGGGCCGAGGAGAAACGAGGCGGGGCCTCACCACGAATGGCTAGGATCCCCGCCCATCAGACTTTCACGGCTTCCGATTGACCAGACTGTTCTGCCTCAGCTTTCAATCTCACGGGCCTTACTCGTTTGCGTCATGGGTTAAGCGCACAGCTCGTGTGTGCTTCCGCGGAGGGGGATAGTCCGTGATTTCTCCCCGCGCCGTGGCCCGACCACCTCCTCTGCGCGTCCCCGCTCCCAGGCTCTGGATCCCACGGGGATTCGGGGTCCTCACGAGAGTGCTCGAGAGGCCGAGCTGGGGCGTTCGGGTCCGAGCCGCCCGGAGGTGGCGGAGGGATCCGCGTGGGCCGCCGGGCGGGGCACTCGGGGGCGGGGAAGGGGCGGGGCCGGCACGGGGCGGGGTGGGGCGGGGCCGGCGCGGGCGGGGGGCGGAACATGTCTCCCGCCGCAGGAAGATGAGGCAGCGGCGGCGGCTGCGGGCGTAGCGGGCCGGAGCCGACGCGGCGGCGGGCACCGCGGGCACCGCGCACGCCGCTGCCCCAGGGGCGCCCCGGCCGGCCGCGCGCACGGGCCCCGCGGGACGGGCCACGCGGGGGTGGGAGGGGCCCGGGCCACGCGCGCCGCCGCCGCCCACGCGCGACCCTCGGGGGCCCGGCCGCGACGCCCCTTTGTCCGGGGGGGGCCCCCCGCTTCATGCCGCCGCCCCCCACGCGCCGCGTGCCCGGCCGCGCCCAGCAGGTGAGCCCGGCGGGGGACGGGGGGCGCGCCCGGGACCCCCGTGCTTTGTGCCCAGGGAACCCCGGCCCGCCCCGCGCGCGCTTGTTGGGGGGGCGCGGAGGAAGTCGGGGCGGGGGTGGTGTCAGGGGGCGCCCCGCGGCCCAGGAGTCATTGTTCTCCAACTTCGCGCCGCGCCGGGGGGGCGGCGACGTGGAGGGGCCCGGAGCTCGCCAGGCCCGCGCCGCCCCCGTCGGGCCGGGCACTTCGAGAAACTTTGCGCAGCCCCGGGCGGGGGCGCGGGGGGCGCCGGACGGGCTGTGCAACTTATGCGCGAGGACTGTTCCCCCCAGCCCGGGCGCACGGGGACCCCGGGGCGCCCCCTCTCTCGGGTAGAGGGGGGCCCGGCCCGGGCGCCGGAGTTTGGGGGGGAGCGCGCGGGAGGGGCGTCCTTTTGTCTGCGCGGGGAAGGTGCCGCGCGCTACAGGCGCTGGTCGGGGCCGGGCGGGCCGGGGGGGGGCGCGCGGGGAACATCTGCTCCGCGTTAATGCGGGGCGAGGCGGCGGCCGCGCTGCGAGCTTCAAAGGCTCCCGGGCCGCGCCGCCTGCACCGGCTGCGGGGGGAAGGGGGTCCGGCTTCCCGGGCCGCCTCCCCCCGGGAAAAAGGCGTTTCAGCGCCCCCCCTCCTTTCGGCGCCGTGCAAAGTGGCTTCAGACATTCTCCAAGTCTCTAAAAGTCCTTGGGACGCCCCAGAAGTCTTCCAGCTCCCGTAGAATGCCCGTTTTAGCTCACCACCCCCCCAACTAAGTCTGTCTTAAAATCGGTTTCAGCTACCCCACAAAAAAGTGCGGTTTCGTAGTCCTCAAAAAAAGTCAGTTTCACACGCCCTCCAAAAAAGAAAAAAACTGAGCGGGGGAGGGGCTGCGCTGGGGCGCCCGCTTCACACCCGGCCTCCAGTTGGCAGACAAAGAGGGGATTTCTCTGCTTCTGAAGTTGGGTCTCCCTCGACCTCGGAGGCCCCTCCCCACCCCCAGCCTCGGAGGTGTCTCCCGGGCTGCCCCCGTCCCCACCTGGGGACCCCTGGGGAAAGTCGAGACTGGAGGGGCCTGGAGTGTGTTTCTTTGGGACGGACATTTTTCTCTGTACCTTTTTCTGGGGGTGGAATGGGTCTTGGCAGGTGGATCCCCCATCCCCCATCTTAGAATGGAGCCACCTGGGACCACGCGGGGGTACCCTGGTCTTGGGATCCTTTCCCCGCTCACGGAGGGCAGGCAAGGGATGTTGTCAAAGTTTTGCTTAAAAATAATTCCCGGATACATCGCGACGGTAAAGCAACCTAGGGCTGTTTTTTTTTTCTTTTCTGAATACTGTTGGGGTTTTTTGTGGGGAGGGAGATGGAGGGTGGAGGGAAGCTTTGCTGGTCCCTGCCATAGGGTGTGTGTCCCCCCCCCCGCTCCCCCGCACTTTAAGTCTTGAAGCTTGTAAAAGAGTTTCGTGGTTTTCTGACTTGTGGATTTCCTTCATGTCGAATTTGGGGGCGACCTGGTCTTCAACGGGCTGTGACATCTGCTGGGGGGGGGGTGGAATCACCAAATTTCCCTCGGGGTATGGTAGGGCCGGGCTGTTCCTCCCCTTCCCGGGGGTAGGGGGGCCTCAGAGGAAGCCCGGGGGTGGTTGGAAATGAGAGAGGTGGAGAAAGGAGAGGTTGTGGCTGCCCTGCGTGCAGTTTAAACTTGGCAACTTGGTGCCCTGGTGGTCCCTGGGGGAGTTAGGGAGTTTATATTTGCACACCCTCCGTCTATTTTTCAGACTCCCTGTGGCTTCTGGCGAGGGCTCTACAGGGACCCAGACTCTGGAATTCCAACTTCCCTGCCCCTGCTCCCAGGGCTCCCCCTGCCCCCAGGGCTCTGCTGGAACTCAGACCCCAGGGCGGTTGAGGGTTTTTTAGGCGGTTTTTAGCACTTTGTGCTTTGACCTCTCACACCTCTTCTCCCCTCCCTGTTTCTCCGTGCCCATCTGTCCCCACATCCACCATGCAGGGTTTCCAGGCCTGAGGTGCCCGCCCTGGCCCCAGGAGAATGAACCAGCCGCAGAGGATGGCGCCTGTGGGCACAGACAAGGAGCTCAGTGACCTCCTGGACTTCAGCATGGTGAGCCAGGACCCCCGCCCAGCCCCCGACACCCCTTTGCCCCCACAGTTCACGGGAATGTTTTCAGGGGAGAGTGTTTGCTGAATATTTCAGTGATGAAGCCTCAGCTGTTGGGATGGGAGGCCCCAGTGGGGCTGGGGGAGTGGGCCGCTCTCTGGCAGGAGGCTGACACCGCACGGCAGTGCGTGTGCCATGGGGCTTTCGCCCAGACACAGCATGCTACAGCCTACTGCTTTACAGATGGGGAAACTGAGTCCTCAGGGGGCATGGTCCTGGGCCCCCTGCTTGGCTGGGTAAGCAAACTGCAGCCTTGATCTTCTGATCTGTAAAATGGGCCTGATCAGGGTCACTTACTCCATTGTAGGTACAAAAATTAAAAGTAAATAAAAGATCACTGCACTCCAGTCTCGTTGACAGTGAGACCCTGGAGACCCTGTTTCAATAAATGGGAGGGGGGCTGGGCACAGTGGTTCCCACCTGTCATTCCAGCACTTTGGGAGGCTGAGGCGGAAGGATCGCTTGAGGCTAGGAGTTCCAAGTCCAGCCCAGAAAACATAGACCTCATTTCTTAACAAAACAAAACAAAAACAAAACTCAAGAAATTAGCTAGGAGTGGTGGTAGATGCCTGTGGTCCCAGCTACTCGGGAGGCTGAGGCAAGGAGGATCACTTGAGCCCCGGAGGTTGAGGCTGCAGTGAGCTGTGATTGCGCCACTGCACTCCTTCCTGGGCGATAGAGTAAGATTCCTCCTGAAAGAAGAAAAGGAGGGGGTACCCTGTACTGAGCGGACCACCCTCCGTGAACAGGGCAGACACAACCTGCCCCATACAGGACTCGCCTGGTGGGCAGAGGACGCGGGCATGAAACTGACTGACTGTGTGGTTAATTAGTCACACATGGGTGCTGAAGTTAAGCTGTCAGGAGCCGAGCTTGGGCCAGGAGGAGGCTGGGTTGGGATTGACTGGGAATGCATGGGCCACTCAGCAGACAGCAGCGCCACCATTGTGACTGTCACGGTTATCACTGCGGAGCAGGCAGACCCGGTGGGGAGGGCGGGGCAGCTCCTTCAGAGTCTCAGGTGGTTGGATCTGTCCCTGAACGGCCCATTTTCCGGCTGGGTGAATGGAGGCTCAGAGGGTGCTGGTCCTCAAGTCGCATAGCTCAGGCAGGTGCAGTGAGGCTAGAATGCCGGAGCCCCCTGGGGTACCGGCCGCTGCCGAGTGCTGTGAAGGCCCGGGGCCTCAGTTTCCCTGCCGGTACAGTGGAGCCATGTGTTGTGGGTTCCTGGAGAAGCCCAGGGACCTTGGTTTGTTTCTTCTGGCTTGTCTACAGATGTCCTTAAATCCTGCTCCCCCCACCCCATGCCCAGTGGCAGCGTTTGGGGTTGAAACAGGTTGGGGGAGGGCACTTTCAGTCTGAATTTAACCCTCCCGCGTGTGAGGCGCAGGCCACTGAGGTCTGTCAAAAATAAAAGTCCCCAAACTGAAACAACACCGGCCACCCTGCGGAAAAAACAGCCCAAGGGTCGGAGGGGCCAAGGCTCCGGAAGGGCCATGCTGGTATTTTTAAGCCCCGTTTTATTTTTGCCTCCCTGGCTGAGTAACCCGAGGTGCAGTTGGGTTGTTTTTTGTTAAACTGACAAGTCACAGACCGCTGGGCTGGAACAGACCAACGTTTGGGGGAAGGGGGCGCAGGTTCATCCCCAGGACCTGACTCCTCACCTCAAGCCACTCAGCACGTCTCCCCATCCCAGGTCGGAGCCGTTCCCAGATGAGGAAACAGGCTGGGAGCGGCGATGTCCCCTTCCTCTCTGGGCGTCCCCCCTCGGGCTTTACCCAGAGCTGGAGTTTCACCTCCCTGGCCAGGATGGGGAGGCAGAGGCAGCTCCCGTGACTGCCCGCAGCCCCGCTCTGTTCTTGCATACTGCCGTCTGCGCCTGCCACAGAAACTGAGTCCTAGGGGAAGCCCTTCCCTGGACCAGATTCGTATAAAATGAGAGAACAGGGGACTCCAAATGAGTACAAGGGAGAACGCTAACCCAGGCTGTTCCCAGCGCGCCTTTGTCCTGCCCCGACCCAGGCTAGGTTTGTTGGGAACGAAGGACCTGCCGGCACTGGCCTGGGCTGACGTGCCCTGCCTGGGTCCCAGGCAGTCCCTGGGCCTGAGTCAGGGGCTTCAGGCATGAAGGGGGAGCGAGTCCCTGGGACCGAGGCTGTTGGAAGCGAGCTCCCCAGGCCCTGCCGCATGCAAGACTCCCATGGGCTTTTGGGTTTCACCACATCCCACGCAGCCAGAGCCCTCAGTCCATTTCTCAGAAGAGGAAACTGATGTTCCAAGGGGTGCGGGGGCTGTTCTGGGCTGCTCATGAGGCCTGCGGAGCCCACAGGACACGGCCCGGTACCCCTGTGACCTGTGCCACGTTGGTGCAGCCCTGGTGTCCTAGGGGACAAAGCAGTTAGAAACGCAGTTGGCTGTCCCTCACGGCAGGCCTTTGTTTCCCAGATGGGAGGTTGGCCCTGGGAGGTCTGGGTCCTAGGGAGGCTGGGTGCGCTGGAGCCTCCGGGAGGGGGTGCGGTCCTGGGCGAACGCTGCCTTCAGCCCAGGCACCACCCGTATCCGCAAGGCCGTTCTTCTCCACGGCCAGGAGAGAATGCGGCCTCCGTTTCCCCTTCTGCAGGACCAGGGAGTGGGGGACAACCCCGCTTCCTGGGTCCCCTTTGGACCGGTGGATCGTGGCCACAGATGCTGTGCCTTTGCCTCCTGGCTGGCTGGGGAAGGTGTTGGGGATCATGGCCGCTCCTCAAAATGCCCCTGGCTCTGATTCCAGGCACTTTGATCACTTGAGCCCCAATGGGAGCCTTAAAACGTAGCCCCTTGGGGCAGGGCGGAGGCTTGTTGTGTTTTTTTCTGTGGCAAAAGGGTTTGTTGCTGTTGGCTTTTCCGGTTAATGCCGCTGAGCCCGTTAATCTTTAGGGACTTAGTGTTCTGGGCACGAGTGAGCTGGGCGGGAGGAAGGGTGGCAGTCCCACACCCGTAGCACCCAGGAGCTGGATCAGCTGTGGGGTGCAGCCTCTCCCCAGCCCCTCCAGCTTCCTGCCAGGCCCTGGGCTCCATCCCATGTCTTCCTTGACCTGCTGCCTGTCTGAGCCTCAGCTTCCCCTTTTGCCAAGCAAACCCATACCCAGCTCCGGTAGGGGGACACTGGACCCTACCCCCTGCTCCAGGGCCTGCCATGCGGGGCCACCAGAAACGTGGAGCCAGCCAGGGCTCAGGCATCCGGGGACTCTCCATGTGTCCACCTGTTGAGTGTAAACCTCTCACTTTTCAGAGCTGAAATGTAAAGACAACTTTGTATCACTGTCAAGAGCTGATAAGTTGTATCCTTCGCCTAATGGGATATCCCTCCCCCCAGAGCAAAGGCAGGGGGCACAGCGAGTTTTCAGTGGCAGGGACTCTGCCTGGCGGTGCAGCGGGGTCATTGTCTGGAGTTTTCTCACCCTGGGCGTGGGTGTCCAGGGTGCAGTGTCACTTGAGGGCACGCGAGGCCTCAGAGTCTTCTGGTCTGTGATGGGACGGGGCAGGACGGGCTGGGCCTAGATGGAGCCCAGTCGCAGGTCCCCGGGTGTCCCCAGCTCTGCTCCCTGCCTGGGTTCGAGCCCGGGACTGTAGGATTTGGTTTGCTGCCTGCCCCGCTCACCTCTCCCCTCCCCTCCCTGCAGATGTTCCCGCTGCCTGTCACCAATGGGAAGGGCCGGCCCGCCTCCCTGGCCGGGGTGCAGTTCGGAGGTTCAGGTAGGACCCCGCCTTCCTGCCGGCGCTCGTGGAGTGAGAAGATCAAGGGTCTGTTGAAGATAGTGTGTGGGGCGAGGGAGGCTAGGGGCAGCAAAGGAGGGAGACGGGGAGGGAAAGGGCTGCACAGGCCGGGTCAGGGGCAGCCTGAGGACCCCTGAAATCAGCTGCCGTGGTCCGTGCGACCTGCCTTGGGAGCCCGAGCCCCTCGTCCCCTCGTCCGTCCCGCGCCTGGAGCCTGGGTCTGGGGGTTGGGTGGGGCTTGCTTTTAGGCGCAGGGTTGGAGCTGGGCCTGTGTGTGGGTGGGGATCTCAAGCATCCGTTTCTCCAGTGAATCCACAAGGGGGAAACTGAGGCTCTGGAGGGGGCATGGTGCGGGATCCCAGCTCTCACTGGATCCCACCCACCTTGTGAGCCTCGACCACTTTCATTTAAGCATGTATTAGGCGCTTGCTGTATGCGGGGCCCAGCACCAGGGTGACCGGCCATTGTGGTTTGCCCAGGACTGAGGGGCAATTCCTGGGACCCGGGACTTTGAGTGCCCAAACCAGAACCATCCCAGGCTGACCTGCTGGGGCTTTGAGTGCTCAAACCAGAGACATCCCAGGCTGACCTGGATGAGCGGGTCACCATCGCTGATGACATGGCAGTGGGTGGGACAGATAGGGAGACGTGGGGTCCGGGAGGCGGCCTGAAAATCACACTCTGGCGCGTGGGCAGGGCTTCACAGCATGCCCAGTGAGGGCCAGGCTGCCCCAAAGCGGGACCCCCAGGGAGGTCTCCGCAGAGGGTGTGTCGGGGCAGAGACCTGAGGGTGAGAGGAAGGGGCTGTGGGAGTGTGAGGGGAAGAATTTGCCAGGCAGAGAGAACAGCCCGTACGGATGCCCTGTGGTGGGACTGGCTGGCGGGGCGGGGTAGGGGCGCTGTGTTCGTTGCAGGGGCAGCGGAGAGCCCTGGATGGTTGTGAATGGAGAGAGGGTCCAGTCTGATGCGCATTTGGGCGGCCCAGGCTGCTGTCGGCAGGATTTGGTGGGGGAGGTTGGGGTGGGTGCCCCCGATGCTGCTTCAGAGCCACGGGTCTCTGTGGACATCACCATTTTTCCGGGGAGTGGGGGCCTCGGGATTGGGGCCTCTGAAGCTGTGTCCTTCCTGCCTCCGGGATTTGGGTGGAAAGTGCCATCTTGCACTTGTCTCCAGAATCCCCCAGGGCTGGGCCCTGGCTGGAGTGTCAGGGTTTTGAGCGGTGGGCAAAGGGGGATCTGTACTTGGGAACCTGTACCCCCACATGGAGAGACATCGCTTTGCTGCCCCCACTGCCTCACACTGGCCTTCCCCTCTGCCTGAGGAAGTGGCCGCAGAGCTGGCTGGAATATGCTCTCTGAGGCATGGAAATCCCCAAACACCACCCTGCCAGCCCCCCGGAAACAGCCCCAGGAACCGGACATGCTGATGCTTCCCTGTGTGAGGCAGAGGGTCAGGCCCTGGGGGCTTCCTGGAAGAGGAGGCGCAGCTCCCAAGGCCATCCACCCTCATTCTCCTGGGCCTCTGCCTGGGCTTATAGCAGGGCCTGGTGGGGAGGGTGGGGTGGGAGGTGTCTTCCCTCGTCCCCTGTCCTCTCTCACCCCCTCAGCCCTGGCGCAGACCCCTAGCTGTGAGGTTGGTGCCTGGGTAGCCAGAGCTGTGGTGTGTGGGCCGCCTGGCCCTGAGAATGCTCCCTCTGGGTTGTCTCTGCCTGGACGCCCAGCCCGGTCCCAGCAGGAACCTGCCAGTGTTTGCAGATGTGTTTTCCGTGGTTCCCACAGAGTCTCGCCCCGTGCCCTGGCCCTGCCGCAATGCTGCAGGTTGACAGGGTCTTGCCTTGTCCCCCCACACATCAGGGTGGAGGCTTTGGAGGGCCCAGCGAGGCCCAGTATGTTGCATTTCTTGCCCTTCAGGGACGTGATGTGGCTGTTCAGCCTGGGACCCCCCAGCTCCTGGACACAGAGGGGTCACCCCCTCCCCATTCAGTCCATGCAGTTAACGCCTGCCTGAGCTCGGGGGTGGTGGAGGATGCAGAGCTCCAAGGCCTGAGTTGGTGGCACCCTCCTCACTGCCTCCACTCCCCCAGGCCCCTGCAGGCTGTGGCGCTCCAGAAGCTCCCGCAAGATGGGCACCTGTTCTCTTCCATCGTCAGGTTCAGCGAGTCGGTGGGTGCGAGGGGCGGAGGGATCCTGGCAGGGCCCAGGAGCTGCAGTAACTCATTTCCCCCTCCCCGCTTCTCCTCTCTGAGGACCCAGGAAGAGGGGAGTTTGGGGCTCATCAGCAGGATGGGGCCCCGGAGCTGTGGGATCCCTTCCCAAACCTCGGCTTCTTCCTGGAACAGTGGGTGCAGCTTCCTTCCAGGCAGGGCCTAGTTGGCTTCAGGGACGCCACCCTTCACCAGGAGTCCCCAGCACTGATGGCTGATGGGGTCCCCCAGCCGCATTCTCCACCTTGGCCTCTTCTTCATGTGCCCTGTTCTAACGCCCTTTTAAGTCACCTCGTTTTTCTTAAGTTCATTTGAAAGGAAACTTTAGATTTGAGAACCAGAAACCCAGGCGAGAATAAAAGGTGTCCCTGAAAATTAATTAAACATAAGCTTTGCCCTGTGAAGGGTCTGCCTGTTCTTCGATAATTTATTAATATTTAAAAGTTGGTGTCGAGAGAGGAGTTAGATACTGGGCGAGGTGGCTCACGCCTTTAATTCCAGCACTTTGGGAGGCCAAGGCAGGGGGATCGCTTAAGGCCAGGAGGTCAAGGCTGCAGTGAGCTATGATTGAGCCATTCCACTCCAGCTTGGGTGACTGCGAGACCCCAACTCAAACAAACAGAAAAGGGCCAGACACAGCGGTTCATGCCTGTAATCCCAGCACTTCGGGGGACCAGGGCGGAAGGATCTCTTGAGCGCGGGAGTTCGAGACCAGCCTGGATAACAGCAAAACCCCATCTCTACTAAAAATACAAAAATTAGCCGGACGTGGTGGCACACACTTGGGGTCCCAGCTACTCGGGAGGCTGAGTCAGGAGGATTGCTGGAGCCTGGGAGGCGGAGGTTGCAGTGAGCTGAGATCGCGCCACTGTCCTGCAGCCTGGGTGACAGAGCCAGACCCTGTCTCAAAACAAAAACAAAAAAGACATTAGAGATGAACGAATAGGAAACCAAGATTTTCTGGTTGTCTGGATTGGAAGACATTTAAAATGGGAATAATTTTCGTACGCCTTCTCCCACCCACCGCCTCCCATTTTTGGAAACCCTCAGGCACAGGTCTCTGAGCGACAGCTCATCTTCTGCCAAAAAAGACAGGATCTGAGGCCATGAGAGACACCAGGAAATTGCTTATTGACAGACCAAAGGAAAGTTCTTTCCTATTTTTCATTTCCCCGTCGCTTTCTCTGTCTGTGCGATTGTGTGACACGCGCTCAGAGTGAAAATCCACAGAACGGCACCTCCGGATTCTGCTTTAAGAGGAAACCTGGGGAGAACCTGGCGCACGGGTTATTTCCTCTGGGTGCGTGTCTGGGAGTGGAATTGCTAGGTCCCTGGATGGTTTTTCACATTGAAAACGTCCCTTGTGACCGGGCGCAGTGGCTCAGGCCTGTAATCCCAGCACTTTGGGAGGCCGAGGCGAGAGGATTACCTGGGACTAGGAGTTCGAGACCAACCTGGCCAGCATGGTGACAGCACGGCCTGTCTCATTTAATAGGTGACAAAGATCATGTCCTTTCACCTGACACTCATTTGATTAATAGAGGGCGGTGGTCTTCTCGGAAGGGGATTGACCCTGTGAATGGCTTTTTGGTGAATTTTCTGTTACTCTCTTGGGCCCTCGTCCTTGAAGTTGATCCGCTTTTTATTCTGAAGTCATTCAGGATCCACAGGAAGTGGCAGAGTTCTCCTCTCACCTAGCCACCCCCAGGGGTACCGTCTCGCCCTCCCGTGGTGCCGCGTCAGACCTAGGAAGCTGACATTGGTGCCGTCCACAGATCCTGATCAGATTCCACTGGCTTTACATGCACGTGTGTGTGTATGTGTGTCTGTGTGTGTGGGGGGGTGTTTGTGTATGTGTGTGTCTGTGTGTGCGTGTGTGTGTGTCTGTGTGTGTGTGTCTGTGTGTGTGTCTGTGTCTGTGTATGTGCGTGTGTGTGTGTCTGTGTGCATGTGTCTGTGCGTCTGCGCGCGCGTCTGTGTGTGTGTGTGTGTGTGTGTAGTTCTGTGCAGTTTTGAGACATGCACATTCCTTAAGCCCAGGAATCACCAATCTGTTCTTCATCTGTACGATTTTTTTTTTTAAAGACTAGGTCTCACTCTCTTGTCCAGACTGGAGCGCAGTGGTATGATCATAACTCACTGTAGCCTTGAACTTCTGGGTTCAAGTGATCCTCCCACCTCAGCCTTGTGAGTAGCTGCGACCACCTAATTTAAAAAATATGTATTTTGTAGAGGGCTGGGTCAGCAGCTCACACTAGTAATCCCCAGCACTTTGGGAGGTCGAGATGGGAGGATTTCCGGAGCCCAGGAGTTCAAGAGCAGCCTGAGCAACATGGAGAAACCCTGTTTCTGTTTAAAAAAAGAAAAATTTCAACTGGGTGCCGTGGCTCACACCTATCATCCCAGCATTTTGGGAGGCCAAGGTGGGTGGATCACATGAGACCAGGAGTTCAAGACCAGCCTAGTCAACATGGCGAAACCCCGTCTCTACTAAAAATACAAAAATTAGCTGGGCGTGGTGGTGCGTGCCTGTCATCCCAGCTATTCAGGTGGCTAAGGCACAAAAAGCACTTGAACCTGGGAGGCGGAGGTTGCAGTGAACTGAGATTGCGCCACTGCACTCTGGCCTGAGGGACAGAGGGAGACCCTGTCTGAAGAAGAAAAAAATATTGTATAGATGGGGTCTTGCTATGTTTTCCAGGCTGATCTTGTATTGATGAGCTCAAGTGATCCTTCTGTCTCTGCCTCCCAGAGTGCTGCGATGACGTGTGAGCCACTGTGCCCAGCCCAATTTTTCACTTTGAGTATTTTGTGTAAATGGAATCCTATAGTTTGCAACCTTCTGAGATTAGCTTTTATTCTGTTACGTTAGCACAGTTCCCTGGAGATCCAGCCAAGCTGTTGGCTGTATCTTTTTTTTTTCTTCTTTTTATTGCTGCCTCATTAACTTTTTTTTTTTGGAGACTGAGTTTTGCTCTTGTTACCCAGGCTGGTGGAGTGCAGTGGCGCGATCTCAGCTCACTGCAACCTCCGCCTCCGCCTCCAGAGTTCAAACGATTCTCCTGTCTCAGCCTCCTGAGTAGCTGGGATTATAGGTGCCTGCCACCACGCCTGGCTAATTTTTTGTAGTTTTAGTAGAGATATGGTTTCACCACGTTGGCCAGGCTGGTCTCAAACTCCTGACCTCCAGTGATCCACCCACCTCGGCCTCCCAAAGTGCTGGGATTACAGGCATGAACCACAGCGCCTGGCCGCCTCATTAACTTTTTAACAACATCAGTAATACAACAATTTACATTACTTTTTTTTTTTTTTTTTTTGAGACGGAGTCACGCTCTGTCACCCAGGCTGGAGTGCAGTGGCGCAATCTCGGCTCACTGCAAGCTCCGCCTCCCAGGTTCACGCCATTCTCCTGCCTCAGCCTCCCGAGTAGCTGGGACTACAGGCGCCGGCTAATTTTTTGTATTTTTAGTAGAGATGGGGTTTCACCTTGTTAGCCAGGATGGTCTCGATCTCCTGACCTTGTGATCCACCCGCCTCGGCCTCCTGAAGTGCTGGGATTACAGGCGTGAGCCACTGCTTACATCACTGTTTCTTGAGCACTGTGCATTGGACACAAAGCTTGGCTTATTCACTGGGACTTCTCAGTTCTAAGAGGTTAGCGAAATAGGTGCAATTACTACCCTATTTTACTGGTAAAGAAGCAGAAACTTAGAGAGTTTGGTAACCATCGCGCTAATTTTTTGTATTTTTAGTAGAGACAGGGTTTCACTGTGTTAGCCAGGACGGTCTCGGTCTCCTGACCTCGTGATCCGCCCGCCTTGGCCTCCCAAAGTGCTGGGATTACAGGCGTGAGCCACCAAGCCTGGCCTCATTTGGCTGTTTGATAACGTTTGGAGGCGTCTGTCTGTCCACCTGCGCCAGAAGTGCTGGGATTCCAGGCCTGAGCCGCTGCGCCTGGCCCCGTTCGGCTCTTTCATAACGTTTGGAGGCGCCTGTCTTTCCATCTGCGCAGGGAGGATGAGGGCGCCGCGGTCCTCGGTGCGCCAACTTTTCAATGGTTTCTTTGTCCTTGACTCGGCTGCCCTGTGCATTTTCTCTCTCTCATTGATTTTTCTTCCGGAGAATCTGCTTCATTGGCAAATCGATATTGATCAATTGATCAATTTTTTTCTTTATCGGCATTTCTTCTCTTTCTAAAGTTTTTGGTGACTTTCAGATCACAGGCCCCCTTTGCTGACTTCTGCCCTCTTCTGTTCCGTCAGTGGGGTGTTGAGGGTTCTACCCCATAAACCCCATCCCATTGATTTCCATAATGCATGTTTTTCTCATATTACTGACATTTGTTACTTTTTTTCTTTTCCTAATTTCTTCTTCAGGTCAGGTTGCTTCAGAGGTTTCTGAGTTCCAAGTTGGAGGTCCTTTCTTGATTTCTAGGTCTCCAATGCCAAAAATCAGCTTTGGCTTAAACGGTAGCTACTGTTTGGGGGACGCAGAGCTCCTCTGCCGAGGCTGAAGCATGGATTATTTTTGTCCTTTGTGAGCACTTGAGGGATAGTTGGATGTGGAGCTGCGAGGCCTTTGAACCATATTTAGATTTTTAATCTGTTTAATGTCAGGCTGAGAGCATTGCCATCCCCCTCTGTTCTGTTTGTCGGTTTCTCTGTTGACGTATTTGGATGCCAGGTTTGTGGGCTTGTGTGGCCTCAGACAGTGGGATTTCGTTGTGGGTTGAGCCATTGTCAACAACAAAAAAAACCCTTCCTTGGCTGGTGGTGGTGGTTCACGCCTGTAATCCCAGCACTTTGGGAGGCCGAGGCAGGTGGATCATCTGAGGTCAGGAGTTCAAGACCAGCCTGGCCCGCAGGGTGAAACTCCATCTCTACTAAAATATAAAAAATTAGCCAGGCATGGTAGCAGGTGCCTGTAATCCCAGCTGCTCGGGACGCTGAGACAGGAGAATCACTTGAACCCGGGAGGCAGAGGTTGCAGTGAGCCGAGATCGCGCCACTGCACTCCAGCCTGGGCGACACAGCGAGACTGTCTAAGAAACCTCCCTTGAATTGAAACTTCGATATGAACGTTGCAAGCCTTCCTTTTTGTTGCATTGCTTGGCAGATCTTTGTGCACCTGGTTGTATCTCCTGAGTCGCTTGTTTCAGAGCTGTCTTTCTTCGGCACCGTGTTTTCAGATGAAAGACATTAAGCACCTGTCCATCTTCGTTCTCAGCTTTTCCTTCCGTCATCTTATTTTATGTTTTTCCATCTGTGTGCTTCCGACTCCAGATTGCTTCCCCCGGTGTGTGTTTTCTGAAGCTCTGTACCGCTTTGCGGCTCTGCCAGTGGTTCTTTTCTAGTTTTGAATAACACATTTAAGGCTGTGATTGAATAGCAGTTAGTACTCTGCGTTGTGAATAACACGTTTAAACACTGCGTTTCTTGCGCTCTCAACTTCGGAAGTGAAATCGCATCTGCCCCCTTCTGTGAGAAGGTGAAAATTGAGCCTGTGTATTTCTCTTCCCTGTTGGTATTTGCTACCAATAAATTGCTACTTTTAAAAAACATTGTCTGAGGCCAGCGGATCATGAGGTCAGAAGATCGAGACCATCCTGGCTAACACAGTGAAACCCCATATCTACTAAAAATACAAAAAAATTAGCCAGGCGTGGTGGGCGCCTGTAGTCGCAGCTACTCGGGAGGCTGAGGCAGGAGAATGGCGTGAACCCTGGAGGCGGAGCTTGCAGTGAGCCGGGATCACGCCACTGCACTCCAGCCTGGGTGACAGAGCCAGACTCCGTCTCAAAAAAAAAAAAACAAAAAAACATTGTATCTGTTCATAATTGTGTATTTGCATCTTACTAGGAAACATTTGTATCATTAGTGACTCTTCTACTTACTGTGAGGGCCTGAGCAAATGACATCTGTCTTTTGCGTCAATTTCCTCATCTTAGGATGGGGATACTGTAGCCACTGCAAGGATTCAGTGAAATGAATCCACAAAGTGCCCCCAGGGGGCTTTCCTTGTGTGCCTGTCTTGTTACGGCTTTAAGGAGTCTCTTGATTGGTAGTTAAACGTGCTCACCATCTACTTCATTCTTAGAACCCCCAGGCTCTGCCATTTCTTTGAGGATCTATGGGGCTTACAGGTTTAAGACAGTCTTTTCGTATTTTAGGGTAAATCATTGAACTTCTTGAACTTCATCCTTTATGTTCCATGTTGGGTTCCCTCTTGTGTCTTTTTCTTTTTTCTTTTTTTTTTTTTTGAGATAGAGTCTCTCTCTGTCGCCCAGGCTGGAGTGCAATGGCGCGATCTCAGCTCACTGCAAGCTCCACCTCCTGGGTTCGCACCATTCTCCTGCCTCAGCCTCCCGAGTAGCTGGGACTACAGGTGCCCACCACCACGCCCGGCTAATTTTTGTATTTTTAGTAGAGACGGGGGTTTCACCCTGTTGGCCAGGATGGTCTTGATTTCTTGACCTCGTGATCCGCCCGCCTCGGCCTCCCGAAGTGCTGGGATTACAGGCGTGAGCCACTGCGCCTGGCCCCGGGTTGGTTTCTGAGCTTGTTTTGAGGGGCAGATTCTCTGGTACCCACACTCAGGTGTCGCTGGTGATTCCCATAGACATGGAAGCAAGAGTGGGATGGGGTCTCGATTATCTCTGTGGTCACTGATATTCAAAGCGGGGCCCTGTTTCTCTGAGTTGTTATTTACATCTGTGCTCGACGCCCACTCTTGGGGCCAGCTCTGCCCTCCAGGGAGACCCCAGGGCCTTGGGGGAGCGCGGTTGCAAGGCGCCCCCGGTTCTGGTGGAGGAGGTTGCGAGGCGTCCCCATTTCTGGGGGAGCAGGTTGCAAGGCGTACCCTGTTCTGGTGGGAGGAGGTTGTCCCCGGTTCTGGTGGAGGAGGTTGCAAGGCGTCCCCGGTTCTGGTGGAGGAGGTTGTCCCTGGTTCTGGTGGAGGAGGTTGTCCCTGCTTCTGGTGGAGGAGGTTGTCCCCGGTTCTGGTGGAGGAGGTTGCGAGGCGTCCCCGGTTCTGGGGGAGCAGGTTGCGAGGCGTCCCCGGTTCTGGGGGAGCAGGTTGCGAGGCATCCCCGGTTCTGGGGGAGCAGGTTGCGAGGTGTCCCTGGTTCTGGAGGTTGTCCCCGTTTCTGGGGGAGGAGATTGCCAGGTGTCCCCGGTTCTGGTGGAGGAGGTTGTCCCCGGTTCTTGGAGGAGATTGTCCCTAGTTCTGGTCGTGGAGGAGGTTGCCTGTGTTGCCCGCACAGCCTCACTGTCCCTCTGCCCGAGGGCATGTCCTGCCACTTTAGGTGCTCTGGGGACCCCCAGTCTTCGGGTGGTGTGTGGTCTTCACTCACTTTCTCTTCAGCCTCAGGTTTGTCTGCTCACAGGTGGGCCATAGGGCCCTGCTTTCCTGCCCCCCATTGCCAGACATTAGGGGCAGACCGAAGGGGGGGTTTTGCGGGATCTCATCAGCCCCCCAACAAGGAAGGGCTCTGTGGTGCCCCAGAAGCATTTTCTCCCCCACTCCGGATCCTCCTCAGAAGCTGGGAGCATGTGCCACAGCCTGTGGCCCCTGTCCAAGAAGACACGACAGGAAGATAAACCCAGGGCGGCCGCAGTACGCGAGCCGGGCCGAGGGCATCCTGGTCTTTCACCTTCTCCCATAGCTTGAAGTTAGATAAAATGGAGGCTGGGCATGCCTGTGACCCCAGGGCTTTGGGGAATACAAGGTGGGAGGAGCGTTTGAGTCCAGGAGTTTGAGACCAGCCTGGGCAATGTAGTGAGACCCCACCTCTACAAAAAATTTTTTTTAAATTCGCCAGGCGTTGTGGCTCATGCCTGTAATCCCAGCACTTTGGGAGTCTGAGGCGGACGGATCACCTGAGGTTTGGGATTCAAGACCAGCCTGGCCAACATGTATGAAACCCCATCTCTACTAAAAATACAAAAATCAGCTGGGCATGGTGGCAGGCTCCTGTGGTCCCAGCTACGTGGGGGGCTGAGGCGGGAAAATCACTTGAACCCAGGAGGTGGAGGTTGCAGTGAACCAGGATCGCACCACTGCACTCTATCCGGCCTGGGCAACAGCAAGACCCTGTCTCAAAGCAAAAGAAAAAAACCTTTTTTTTAAATACTGCTCCATCGAAGGAAAGGCCACCCCCAAATTCAAACCTCTGTCTGATCTCACCCATCATAACCCCCAGAGGGGCTGGGAATGGGTCTGAGAAGCATCACAAGCTGCAGGGGCCAGACCCAGGCAGGGCAGTGGGACAGGCTGCCATCGGGGTCCTTCAAGATTTTAATTATAAGGAGGAAGAAGAGACAGGGCGAGGCACGGGCTTGGGGGTCATAGTGATCCTGTATCGGGTGGCCCGCTTCTACTCCTGAGTAAACGGAACCTGCGAGAGGAGCTGTCGAGGTGTTAATTGGTTTTTAGACGTGACCGTGGTACTTGGTGGTGGTTGGTGCGTGCTGTTATTTCATTTGCTTTTGGGGACTGGGTTGTTCAGTACAGCAGGCACTAGCCATATATACATTTTTAAATGTAATTTTTAATGCCCTTGAAAAAATGCTGGCCATGTTTTTAGCAGTTGGTAGTGTGGCTCCTGTATTGGACAGCAGAGGTGGAGAATATTTTGATCCTCCAGTAAAGTGTTCTTGAAAGCACAGTTATTTATGAGTAAAATGAAGACGTTGAGGGTGGGTGTTTTGGAGGCCTCAGCTGTGTTCCAAGCAGTGCTGAGGACAAAGAGGGGTCCCAGGCTGGGAAGGGGCTCAGGCAGGGGGTGTGGGTGGGGGTCACCTCCTGTGTTGAGGAAGAGGAGAGTGGTGAGGTCAGGAAAGAGTTTGGTCTTTATCCTGAGGATGATGGGGACCATGAGAGAGGGCAGAGGGAGGGAGAAGAGCCAAGTTTTGCTTTTAAAGGCTCCATCCGGCTGCCTGAGGATGTTAGCAGACTTGGGAGGAAGCTGCTGCAGGGACTGGGCTTAACCCGCTGCTGTAGCTATGGGGCGAGCTGCTGTTCTTTGGGAGGAGGGAAGGTGAGAGGACTCCCAGGACTTTAGCCTGAGCACCTGAGTGGGGGACGCACATTGCAGAGCTGGGGCTATAGGATGAAGTCCCCAGGCCCATCTGAAGCCAGACCACCTGGTGTTGTGCCTGAGAGTTTGGCAGGGGCAGTACACGGGGCTGTGTTCAGGGCCCGTGTCCACCAATAGTTTTGCCTGCCCGGCATGGGAACCCCACTGCTGGTACTGAAGTCTGTGGATTGGGTTTCTTGTGCAGAGGCAGCTGAAGCCACTTGGACAGTCTTCTTCTGTATCAAGGTCAGCCGGCCTTCTCCAGAAAGGACCAAGGAGTGAATATTTTTGGCTGTGCAGGACAGATGGTCTCTACTGGAATTAATTCGACTCTACTCTTGCAGCAAAAGCAGCCGTAGATAGTACATGGACAAATGGGCACAGTGTGTGCCAATAAAACTTTATTTAAAAAGCAGGCTAGGGGCCAGACTTCGTCCTTGTGTACTATTTGCAGATTCCTGCTGCAGACCAATCTCAGTCCTATCCGGTATTTACTGAGCGCCTTTTGAAGCCCCCCCTCCCATTTGCCAACGAGCCACCAGGCAAAGACCAGTCCCCGGTCCCTCTCAGGAGGGGACCCAACAGGGACCAGGACTGGGAAACCACCAGCCTGGAGCGTTCCTTGGCCACCGATGGCCTCTCTGAAGCAGTGTCTTTCATTGTTAACCTCAACGGCAGCCCAGGCAGGTGGGCAGCTTCCATACCCCATGACTGGAATTGGAACCGAAGCCCAAGGGGTGGGCAGCTCCTGGGGCCCTCTCCCCAGCGCCCCCGCGCTGTCCACTCGCAGGCCTCTCCCGAGGCAGCCAGGCTGGCCCAGGGCAGGAAGGTGCCCTTCCCGGGTGAAACTCTGCGGTGCTTCACCAAAGAAATCACAGAAAACCACACTCTGACAGCAGCGTCTTATTCTATTAGTACATTTTAATTAGAACAGGAGCAAGGGATGCATTATGAATATTCATGGTGGGTTATTAAAATGCATAATTAATCGGTGGGGGGATTTTAATAACTGTATTAATGTGGGGGCTGTCCTTATTTTTGTCATTTCTAGGAGGAGGCCAAGGCTGGGTGAGGGGGGGTTCTCCCAAAGGGCAGATTGAGGCCGTAGTGCCTCTGCCACGGGCCTGTTGGAATGAACTTTGGGGGCGATCCCTGGGCATGGGGCCCCAGGAGGCCCCCCACCACACCAGGCCTTCCAGGGGGTGAGGGCTGGGGTGCCAGGAGCTTCCCGTTTGCTCAGTTGGGGGTCTCTGCACCTCCTGGGGTACTGGCTATGGCCAGAGGGGACCAGACATCAGGCAGGTGGTATAGAGGCAAACTGAGACCCCGAGGGTGCCGGCGCTGTGCCCACCCCTACACAGCCAGCCCACCCTGGCCTCAGTAGCTGCCCTGTTCGCCAGGGCCCACGTGCAGGACCAGGATCTCGGGGTGCAGATGGCCCAGACCTGGCAGCGAATGCCGTGTGGATTCCTGGAGACCACAGGAGCCCCCTGCCTGGCCCCCAACCCAGCCAAGGCAGCATCCCAGCCCCCCACTCATAATCACATTGGAAATTTTTGATTAGAAAACAAAATCTAAATGAGGTGCATGAATATTCATTATGCTTGGGAGATTAATATGCATAATTATGCAAATCAGACAGCAATTAAACACCAATACTCCCCGAGGGGAATGATTAACACAAAAGCACCAAAATAGAAGGATGCGATTTGAAAGAAGTTTCTGGTGCGGATGAGCAGGGAGGGCAGAGGGGCGGGGCGGAGGAGCCTGCAGAACAGCCTGAGGTGGTGCCTGTCACAGACATCAGCACTGGGCTGGGTCCCCCAGGCCTGGCTCTCAAGAAGCCTCTGGACTTGGGAGTTGGACATGGACACCCCCAGCCCTTCAAAAGTAGGGCCTGTTTGTAAATCATTTATAGAGAGGGAAACCAAGGCAGGGCAGCAACTCTGTGGCCAAGCTGAGGAGGTCCAGGGCTGCTCCTGCTTCTCCAAGGGTGTGCTCTGTGGCCCCCGATGGAAGGGGGAAGGATCCAAGCAGGCCCGCCCTGCCCAGGGCAGAAGATTCTGGAGTCCTGGGCGTTGCCTGTGAGTGTTCTGAGAGATAAGGGCCCCGCCCGCCCCACCCCAGGACCAAGGTCCTCGTCCCGTCCCTTGCTGCACCGGGAACTCCTGCCCCACGCAGGCCTCTGGTCTCCGCACTGGGCTTGTTCCTGGGTGATGAGATTCGCCTCCACCCTCACGGGCTGCCAGCCTCCTGCCCAGTGGGTGAGCCTCTGCTGCTGCTTCAGCAAAGGGCGGCCCCACTTACCACACTGGCAGGTGGGGACAGGGAGACCCTGGGCTTCCCCAGAGCTCGTGGTTTAGCTTCCACACCCTCATGCTGTCATGAGCCTTTTTCACAGGGTCAGAGGAGTCTGCATCTGACACACAGACCCACAGTCAGGGCTGGGCCAGAGGGAGGGACTTGGGGCTGATGGGGAGGAGGCTCAGCGTGAGAGTGAGGTCTCTGCCCAAGGAGGGTATGAAAGCTGGGGCTTCAGTGGGTGGGTAGGAGTTGGCCAGCAGAGAGCTGATGGAAGAGTTAATTTAAGTTTATGGACCTGTAAGTGCTCCGAGTCCCAGGGTGTCTGGGTGTTAGCTGCTGACTGGTGTCCTCATGAGTTGGGCTGGGTGAGGCTGGGTTAGGAAGGGTTCCACAAGCCCTCTGGGTCCACTGAGGTTTGCCCCTGAGACGACGAACCGAAGCTTTTAGAGCTGGGCAGGCATGAAGGTGACCCGTAACTCTCTCTGTCCTGCCTGCAGGTCTTGAGGACCGGCCCAGCTCAGGCTCCTGGGGCAGCGGCGACCAGAACAGCTCCTCCTTTGACCCCAGCCGGGTAGGAGTCCCCATGAGGCCTGAGACCCTGTTTCCTGTCCCCAGAGTTGGGGGCGAGGAGTGTGGGGAAACTGAGGCTGAGAGAAGGGGCCAGCCTTCCAGGGGTTTGGACTGGGAGACGTGGGTTTGAGTCCTGCCTCTCCAGCTGTAATACGGGGTTGGGGGCGGGCTTGTGGAGCCCCAGCATCTCTCATCCCCACCCCATCTCCCCTAGACCTTCAGCGAGGGCACCCACTTCACTGAGTCGCACAGCAGCCTCTCTTCATCCACATTCCTGGGACCGGGACTCGGAGGTGAGTGCCCGGCCTGGTGCGGTCCCTCTGCTGTGCACAGATGTGCAGACGTGGGCCTTGGCGTGGTCAGTGCACGCACAGCGCCAGGCAGGTCCCCAGTGTTCACCCAGAGGGTGTGGACAGCCGAAGCCTCTGCCCGTCCTGGGAGCAGCTGCGGGAGGTGCAGGGGACATGGCCCGGACTCCCTGGCACGGCAGTCTGCAGCTCGGCTTCCCCGCCTGAGCGTAGAGGCAGGGAGGCCGTTCCAGACCCCACTTCCTCCCTGGGATTTCTGCAGGGCTCCTCCTGCTTCCCGGGGAGGGGTCAGCAGGGCCGGCCTGTGCCCTCTGGGAAGGAGGCATAGGAGTTCTGGAGACTCGGGAAGGCGGCCAGCGTGTGCGGTGGTCAGAGCCCATGCCCTTCCGCAGACCGCCCGCGCGCCCTGTTTCCCTGGGGGGGCCTCCTGTTAACGGAGATAATCATGACTGAGGCCGAGCTTGGCGGCTCACACCTGTAATCGCAGCACTTTGGGAGACCGAGGTGGGTGGATCACCTGAGGTCAGGAGTTTGAGACCAGCCTGGCCAACATGGTGAAACCCCGCTTCTACCAAAAATACAAAAATTAGCCCGTCGTGGTGTTGGGCGCTTATAGTGCCAACTACTCAGGAGGCTGAGGCAGGAGAATCGCTTGAACCCAGGAGGTGGAGGCTGCAGTGAGCGGAGATCGCGCCATTGCTCTCCAGCCAGGGTGACAGAGCGAGATTCCATTTAAAAAAAAAAAAGAATGACGACTCAGGCCTAGTGTCCGGTCCCACCCCACCACAGAACCTGGGCAAGCGCCATCCTCTTCTGAGCCTCAGTTTCCCCACTGTGGGAAAGGGACCCTCCCAGAACCTTCTCGGAGGGAGGCGGTGAGGACTGGCCCAGCTCTGCAGGCCCTGCCCAATGCCAGGTGGGGGTTGGTGCCTGGTCTTGGGAATATGCCAGCCCCGCTGCAGGCTCACCCATGCTGCAGGGGAACGAACCGATGCTTGGGAAGGGCACCCTGGCCGGGGGTCTGGCTGGGTGGGGCTGACTGGGACGCCCTCCTCCAGGGACCTGGGGCTGCGACTGGGACAGTGTCCCGTGTGCCGTCCCTCCTGCGGGTGACCCAGGAAATCCCCCGAGCTTCACACGCTCTGCCTCCTGCGGGAGTGTCAAGTCCTGTGCCCCGGGGTTCGAGGGGCTCAGGTAGGGGTCTTGGGGGGTCCCGCTGCTTGGGGGGCTAGTAAGGGGCTCGGGGGTCCCGCTGTCGTGGTCAGCCTCCTGCTCCAGTGCCTCAGCTGTGGAATTTGTGGTTTCGTCCCTCAGTCATCCTGGGATGCGGGATCCTTCCCTTCTCTGGAACCGGACGGTTTGAGGCAGTGTTTCTGCTGGGTTTTCGTGGTGCGGTGGGGGTGTGCGCTGCTTAGAAGCTGGGAGCTGTGGGGCACTGGACCTGCTGCAGGGCCCAGGTGCTCACCGTGTACCCGTCGGCATTGTTGGCTGGGGGGTAAACTGAGGCCCGGAGGACTTTGGGGGACCCAGCCTTTTCCCTGGACCCTGAGGGGCAGCCCCTGTTTGGGCCCCACAGTGGGGCAGGGATGGTCCTGTCTCTCTTTGCCCGGCCTAGGACTTAGAGTACAATAGAGTCAGTTGGTGTCCTGAGTAGGAAGCGAACAGCGTGAAGGTGGGGTGGGTGTGTCTGAGGGCCCACCACATGCCACGGGCGATTTCTGCCCATTCCCCATACGGGGTAGGTGAGGCCTGGCCCCGCCCCCTGCCTGGGGTGGCCCCTGCACCTGGGAGGCTGGTTCCCCACTGGCTGTTCCTTCCTCCCAGCCTCTTCCTCATACCCCCGATGGCCCCAGGCTGGGCAGGGCTGACGTGGGCAGTTCCCACGGCCCAGCCAGCAATGCCCAGAGCCCAGCCGTGTCCCACCTGCCGCCCCCACGCGTGGGGCCCGGGCCATAGCCAGGCAGCTTGGAGAGGGCAGGTGGGAGTCCCAGGGAGGCGCGGGGGGCTTTTGGCATAACCTCAGCGTCCTGTGGCCTCAGTTTTCTCACCCGAGGAGCCGGGCAAGTGACTGCTGTGGCTGGGTGTGGCCTGTGGGGTGGGTCGTGGCTGTCATCTTCCCCATGTCCCCCCGGGTCACCAAGATGAGAAAACGGGAGGCAAAAAACAGCAGCATTTGTTCCAGGAATTGGGAAATGGTTGAACTTTTAAAATTCAAAAATCAGGAAATTTTTTTCCTGGTGTGAGAATAACGTACATTACTCGATCGCGTGTTCCAGCCCCTCACAGCAGCCCCAGTCACATTCCGTGCCCAGCGTCAGCCAGAAGGGGATTTAAGTGGCTCAGGTCCTGAGTAATCGGGGTGCCTGCTTCAGGCAAGGCTGGATCCAGGTGTCTCCGCATCAGCCCCAGGCCCTCCATGGTGGGGGCTCGCCCCGGCAGGCTGTCCCCCTCCGTAGCCCAGGCCCTCCATGCTGGGGGCTCGCCCTGGCCAGCTGTCCCCCCCTGTAGCCCCGAGGCCTCACCTGTCCTTTGTCACTGAGCGCCCCAGGGAAGTGCTCATTGGCGGAGCGCAGGTCACATGCTCATTCGTGAATGAACCCTGGCCTGAAGGCTGCGTGCTGGGCACTTTGTGGGAGCCTGTGCCGGGGAACCCAGGGGCCTGTGCGCTGAACCTGATGCGGTGTGCACAGGCCCCGGGGCTCCCTGCCAGGGCCCACAGGCCTGTCCCCTGGGACAGACAAATGCCTCTGAGCCCAGCACCCCAGGGCATCAGCCTCTCAATGCCTGAAACAGAGGAAACTGAGGCTCAGGAAGGGCAGGGGCCTGGCCAGCAGGAAGCAGGGCCCCTGTGAGCTCTCCTGTCCCCTTCTCGCCCTACCTCCGTGAGCTCTGCCGTCCCCTTCCCGCCTCACCCCCCGTGAGCTCTGCCGTCCCCTTCCCGCCTCACCCCCCCGTGAGCTCTGCCGTCCCCTTCCCGCCTCACCCCCCGTGAGCTCTGCCGTCCCCTTCCCGCCTCACCCCCCGTGAGCTCTGCCGTCCCCTTCCCGCCTCACCCCCCCGTGAGCTCTGCCGTCCCCTTCCCACCTCACCCCCTGGGCAGGGCTTATGTGGGCTGCAGATGCTCAGAGTTGGCCCTGAAATCATCGGGGACCCCTTCTTGTCCCCAAGCCTGTCGCTGGTGAGCAGGAGACGGGCACACTGAGGGCAGGGCTCTGTGGGAGATGGGCACACTGGGGTCAGGCTCTGCCAGCATCCTGCCGTGGCGCTCCCAGTCGTGTGCACTTACTGAGAGCCTATTGTGGGCACATGGCGGGCACTCGGGGGGCCCTCAGGATGTTCCTTGGGGTCACCTCCCACTAACCTTCCTTCTCCCCTTGTAGGCAAGAGCGGTGAGCGGGGTGCCTATGCCTCCTTTGGGAGAGACGCAGGTGTGGGCGGCCTGACTCAGGTGAGGGGCTCGGGCCGGGCTGGGGTGTATTTTAATTTTAAACAAATCTGTCACTCACTCACTCTGATCTGCAGAAGCTCTCCTGGCTCAGCTAGGTTCTGTTTGCTTCCTGATAGCAGCAAAACCAGGCTGGGCTTGGGCCAGGGTGGGCTGGGTGGGTGTGGACCGGGAGGAATTGGGAGACAGCTGAGGACCAGGGAGGCCAAGGCCTGCGGGGCTGCCATGCTCAGCTGGAGGGGCTCAGTTGCCCTCTCCCCTGAGTGGCAGGCAGGAAAACAGCCCACGCAGCAGGACTTTGCAGGTGTGGACCCCCTGGGGAGCCCATACAACAGGCCCCTGTGCAGCCGAGATCGTCACCCACGCTGGCCCCAGTTGTGAGGCTGGGGGAGGATGTCGGGGGCTGTGACCAGCCACAGGGGTCCCGTGCAGCCGCCAGTGCTGGGCAGCCCCCAGGTTCCTCCCTCATCCCAGGACTTCATCTCTGTCCCCGCCGTCGGCTCCTGGCTCTCGGTGGGGCTCAGCCTTGTCACAGGTGGGGCCGTCTGTGTGCTCACTGTGCCCAAGCCAGAACAACAGCAGCCATGGTGATGGAGGGCCAGCCGGGTGCCAGGCTCTGCGCCAGGGGCAGATACGCGTTTCCCAATCAGTCCCCACAACGAGGGGCCGTGGCCTACGTGCCCATTTTACAGACAGGAATACGCAGGTGCCCGGGCTCCCCATCCGAGAAGCACAGCTAGGTCTTGGGCCCTGCTCTCTGGCGCTCCCTGGTGACTCATCGAGCCCTGCGGTGGCCACACAGGGTGCGGGTTCAGTACAGGCCGGGCCTCAGGAGAAGGCCCTGTCCTGGGTGCTGGGCCACCCCGTGGGGCCACTGGATGATGATAGAACAGATGATTCTTTTTTTTTTTTTTTTGAGATGGAGTTTCGCTCTTATTGCCCAGGCTGGAGTTCAATGGCGCAATCTTGGCTCACCGCAACCTCCGTCTCCCGGGTTCAAGCGATTCTCCTGCCTCAGCCTTTTGAGTAGCTGGGATTACAGGCATGTGCCACCATACCCGGCTAATTTTGTATTATTTGTAGAGACGGGGTTTCTCCATGTTGGTCAGGCTAGTCTTGAACTCCCGACCTCAGGTGATCCGCCCACCTCAGCCTCCCAAAGTACTGGGATGACAGGCGTGAGCCACCGTGCCCGGTCTTAGAACAGATGAAATGCAGGAGTCACACTAACACGTGCAGAATCCAGCCAAGGGTTTTACAAAACAAAACCAAAAAGATCGGAAGCAGCTGGGTGCACAGATGCTGAGCCACGCAGCTTTGTACTTTGCGTCTCAGAATCCGGGCAGCAGCCCCTTGGGTTAGCCACACTGGCATCTGTTTCTCATTCGTTCTTCGTGAAAACAGCAGTGTGGGATGCGGTCAGTCTCAAGTCAGAGAAACACGGCAGGTGTCACAGAGAAACGCCGTGAGCAGGCAGAAGGGGATCACCCACCGAGGGGCGGGTCCGAGCGGCTCCGGCCTTTGCAGTTTTTTTCTTGAATGGAACAGCCTGGGGTCTGGATGCCAGCTGGGCGCTTCTTGACCACCCGCTCCCCACCAGGCTGGCTTCCTGTCCGGCGAGCTGGCCCTCAGCAGCCCCGGGCCCCTGTCCCCTTCGGGCATGAAGGGGACCTCCCAGTACTACACCTCCTACTCCGGCAGCTCCCGGCGGAGAGCGGCAGACGGCAGCCTAGGTGAGCGGGGTCTGGCCAGGGCATTGGGGGCTTCAGGGAGGGAGCCTGCAAAGGGAGGTAGGGGGCCCCCCATTAGCTGAGGGCACCAGAGGGAGCAGACCCCGCACCTTCCAGGTCCTGGCTGGACGCCGGGCGCTCGGGCCGTGGGAGGGATGGACGGTGACGGGGGTCGAGGCCGGGGCCGGCAGGCGTGACAAGTCCAGGGAGAGGTTCCTACGAGCCTCTGGTCCCGAGGTTCCTGCGGCTGACAGGCGCGGGCTCTGCCATGTGCTTTCTGTGTAAGATGCCTCATGGGGCTGCATCGTGGCTCCTCTGCACTGAGCCCTGCTGCTCACGCCGGACAAAGCTTGCACACACGGGCATCCCCCGCGAGGCACATCACAGCCTCGGGCTCAGGAGCACTGGACGGCACCTTGAACTACCCGGGGCCCATTCCAGGCAGCGCAGTCACCAGGCATGGTGGCACTCACCTGGGGTCCCAGCTTCTCTGGAGGCCGAGACAGGAGGATCACTTGAGGCCAACAGCTGCAAACCATTCTGGGCAACATAGGGAGATCCCATCTTTGCAAAAAATTTTAAAAATTAGCTAAGCATCGTGGCACACTCCTGTGGTCCCAGCTACTCAGGAGGCTGAGGCAGGAGGATGGTTTGACCCTGGGGGTTCGAGGCTGCAGTGAGCTGCGATCGCACCATTGCACTCCAGCCTGAGCAACAGTGCAAGACCCTGCCTGAAAAAAATAAGCGTGAAATCACCCACAAAACACAAAAACGTAAAAGATCGTGCCTCTGAATAGACCAAGGACAGGAGCCCCGTGATGCGGGAGGAGGCCTCTGTTCCGCCTCGGCTGGGCACGTGCGCCTGGGCCACTCGAACTTTTCCCACTCTGCACACATCCGCGAGTGATCAGGAAGGCGCCTGAGTGCTGGTTTCCGGGTTATGGATTTTATCCTGTGGGCGAGTTTGCAAACAGCAGCCCCGAGTGGTGAGGCCTGACTGCATGTGATAGTCGGGGCCGTCTTGGAAGGAGGGTGGGGCAAAGGGGCTTCTCAGCAGAGCCTTGGCTCAGAATCCACCAACTCCTCGTTTTCTGAACTGCGCATCACAGGAGAAAACCGTTGTGGTTCTTTTACATCTTGAGAGCCATGTAGATAGATCCAAGGCTTTTTGTTGTTGTTGTTGAGTTTTTGAGACGGAGTCTCTCTCTGTCACCCAGGCTGGAGTGCAGTGGAACGATCTTGGCTCACTGCAACCTCCGCCTCCCGGGTTCAAGTGATTCTCCTGCCTCAGCCTCCCGAGTAGCTGGAATTATAGGATCCCGCCACCACACCCGGCTACTTTTTGTATTTTTAGTAGAGACGGGGTTTCACTGTGTTGGCCAGGATGGTCTCGATCTCTTGACCTCGTGATCTGCCTGCCTTGGCCTCCCAAAGTCCTGGGATTACAGGCCTGAGGCACCGCGCACGGCCGACTCGAGGTTTTTAATTTTTGAAACGGGAATTGTGAGGGTCTCTCCTCCAGGGTGTAGGGCAGGGGCTGTTCTCATGGCTGGTGGCCGGTTCTCACCCCTTTTGCTCTTAACAGACACGCAGCCCAAGAAGGTCCGGAAGGTCCCGCCGGGTCTTCCATCCTCGGTGAGTCGCACGAGGGAGAAGGGACCCCACAGCTCGCCAGTGGCAGTGCCAGGCCCTGTGTCCTGGCGAAGCTTGGGAACACACATGGAGGGGTGGGCCCTGAGTGGACAGGTCCCCTGTGATTTCTGAGCCAAGGTCTGAGCTCTGACCCGAGCTCTGACCTGAGGCCGCCTCCAAGGGAAGGCAGGGAAGTTCTTCCCTAGGTCCACCCTCTGTCTGTCTGGTTTTGAGAGAAAGGCAGTTCTGGTGGCTGAGGCCCCTTTAGAAAGGGCACAGTTGGGCCGGGTGCGGTGGCTCACGCCTGTCATCCCAGCACTTTGGGAGGCTGAGGCGGGTGGATCACCTGAGGTCAGGAGTTCTAGATCAGCCTGGCCAACATGGTGAAACCCCATCTCTACTAAAAATACAAAAATTAGCCGGGTGTGGTGGCGGGCGCCTGTAATCCCAGCTACTTGGGAGGCTGAGGCAGAAGAATCGTTTGAACCCAGGAGGCAGAGGTTGCAGGGAGCCAAGATCGTGCCGTTGCACTCCAGTCTGAGCAACAGAGTGAGACTCCCTCTCAAAAAAAGAAGGGGGGGGGCCTGCAATTGGGGCTCCCTGTTACATCCTCACGGGTTCAGGCTGCCCCGCATCGCTGCCTCCCTGCCAGACCCTGCACATGGTCCAGGCTGCTGTGCCACACTCCTGCGGTCTCATCTCGCAGGAGATGAGAGGAGGGAGAGGGAATTTGCCGATTCCCTGGCTCAGTAGCCACCAACCACCCTCTGCACAGCGCCTGTGCTGGCCCCAAGAGCCCTGGGCATACGTCTCCTCACTCCTCGAGCCGACCAGCTCCCCACAGGCCTGGGTTTGGGGTTAGAGTCAGGCTGGCTTCCCAGGCCAAAGGCATGGTCAGGCTCTGCTCCCAACAGTATAGCTCACTCCCCTCCTTCCTCCGGGTGTACTTTCTCTGCACTGAAACCGCCCCCCAGTTTCTTACAACATCAGGCCCACCTGGCACACTTCCCACTCCAGCACAGTGGCAGACGTTACCAACTGGCCCCAGCCCCACAGTCCAGGCAGTGCCAGCCAGTCAGAGCTGGCGCTAATCACAGACCACTCTTCCTGTTATTTTAGTGAAGGACGAATGTTGCTCTGGGGCCAAGGGAAGCTTAGCACTGGAGGATTGATTCCAGCTGGGGAACAAGGGAGAAGGATGGGATGGGGGTGTTGGAGCTGGGGTTTTGATGGGTCAATAGGAGTTCTCTGGATTAAGGAGGAAAAAGGCTTAGTAGGCAGAGCCAGATCCAAGTCCTCAAGTACAAAGGTCAGAAGTTCAGGGAGGCGGGGGTTGGGGGCTGGAAAAGGAGTAGAAGAGAGACCAGGACACCATAAGAACCTCAAACTTGGCCAAGGGGCTGGGATTACCTAAAGAGGGGGGTGGCTTTACAGGGAAGGGAAACGGGGTGGTAGATGTGCTACCAGGAGAAGGGGACAGGAGGTCAGCAAGGTGTGTTGGCTGATTGACCCCGCGTGGCCCCTCCGTCCTGACTGCACCCCCCACCGCCCACCCGCCCACAGGTGTACCCGCCCAGCTCAGGTGAGGACTACAGCAGGGATGCTGCCACCTACCCATCCGCCAAGACCCCCAGCAGCGCCTATCCCGCCCCCTTCTACATGGCAGGTACATGGCAGGGCGGGGGCTTGCCAGGGACGGTGGGGCAGGGCTGGGGTTCCCCACCCAGCCCCTGCCTTACCAGCCCCCCTCTGCAGATGGCAGCCTGCACCCCTCAGCAGAGCTCTGGAGTCCCCCAGGCCAGGCGGGCTTCGGGCCCATGCTGGGTGGGGGCTCATCCCCGCTGCACCTCCCGCCCGGCAGCGGCCCCGTGGGCAGCAGTGGAAGCAGCAGCACATTTGGTGGCCTGCACCAGCATGAGCGCATGGTAGGACCCAGGGCAGGGGGCAGGGGGTGGGCGGAGGGTGGCAGTGCCCCATCTAACCCACCCTCCTCCTGCCTGACCCCCCAGGGCTACCAGCTGCACGGAGCAGAGGTGAATGGTGGGCTCCCATCTGCATCCTCCTTCTCCTCGGCCCCCGGAGCCACGTACGGCGGCGTCTCCAGCCACACGCCACCTGTCAGCGGGGCCGACAGCCTCCTGGGTATGGCCCCTCCGTGGGATGCAGCCTCTCCGAGGGGACACAGCTCCAGGCAGGGCCTGGGTGGGCTCAGTGGGGGGTGGCGAGGACCACGGGAGGCACAGGCGCGTTTGCTGGCCCTGAGAGCAGGTTGTCGTCAGTTCTCATCGTCTGCTGTCTGCAGGGCCTGCCACGTGCGTTGGGCTTGGGATGTCTGGAAACAGATCTTTGAGGAGCGGCTTTCCCGCCTTACAGCTGGGAAACAGGCTCAGAGAGGGACTCACTCACTGAGGCCCAGAGAGGGACTCACCCACCCAGGCCCAGAGGGGGACTCACCCACCCAGGCCCAGAGGGGGACTCACCCACCCAGGGTCCCCTGCCAGCAGCCTGTCCCCAGTGCCTCAACCCCTGCGGAGGCCAGTTTCAGGGGGTCAGACAGAAACCGGACCTGAGTCAGGCTGCTCTTCCCGGCGCAGCGGTGTCTGTGCGGGACTGCAGAACGCAGGAGAGCTTGCCATCGGCGGTGGCACCCAGGCCGGGCTGCAGGGGCCTCACCTCTTTCCACCCACAGGCTCCCGAGGGACCACAGCTGGCAGCTCCGGGGATGCCCTTGGCAAAGCACTGGCCTCGGTGAGGCGTGGGGCATGGGGGGTGGCCAGGCAAGTGACCTGAGAGGCCGGCCCCTGACCGCCCATCTCTCCCGTTCCTACTCACAGATCTACTCCCCAGATCACTCAAGCAATAACTTCTCGTCCAGTCCCTCCACCCCTGTGGGCTCCCCCCAGGGCCTGGCAGGTCTGTGAGGGTTTGGCGGGGGAGGGGAGGCTGGTTCTGGTGCCTGTGCCTTGCTGGGATAGGCAGGCAGGTGGGAGGGAGCAGATCGCCCCCAGGGGCCCGTGGCCTCTCTGGTCAGGAACCGACAGTGGAAGGGAGTCCCCCGTGGGCCTGTGTTCCACTGGGCAATCCAGGAAAGCTGCCTGGTGGAGGCAGCCTCCAAGCCAGCCCTCCAAGGCTATAGCACGTAACCAGGCCAGTGAGGGAGGGCTGGGAGGTGGCATCCAGGTTAGGTCACAGCACCAGGAGGCAGGACCTGGCAGTTCACGCTGCGTGAACACGAGGGGACACTGGCGTGCCCAGCAGCTCCCAGATCTGATGGGGCCAGCGGCGCCAGGGCTGTGGCCTGGACTCTAGAATGTGTGCGTGTTGCCATTTGCTCACCCACCGGGTATTTATTAGGTACTGACTGTTTCCCTGCGTGGCGCTCTGGCACGGGGGGGGCAGACCCTCCTATCCCTGTGAGGTCGTGCTTGCTTATCGGCAGGGGGTGGGAGGCAGGTACAGGAGGAGGGGGAGTGAGCGCTGGAGGTTTCCAGAAGGTCTGGGTGGTTAAAAACACCCGTGAGTCCTCACCTGTGCCCCATGGGAAGTGCCAGGAACCCTCACTTCATCTCGGCCTGTCTGGTCCCACCTGGAGCTTGCCGCTTCTTTGCCTGCTGTTGGAGCCCAGAGTGGGTCAGCCAGGGTGGGGCAGCATGGGGAGGAGCCCCCTACTGTGTGCTGCCGAGCCACTTTATCCTCTGGGTGGGGAGTTGGATTTTGTAGATGGGGAAACTGAGGCTCAGGGATGGGAATGGTAATACCCACTGGGCACCCAGCGTCCCTGCCTGGTGGCGCTGAGAGCAGCTTTGCATCGGTGTGGGGTGCCCTGGAATGCCCATCGTGGGCATCACCGGAGGCTGGACAGGCGGGGCGGTTCATGAATCCCTCCCCATGGGCATCAGGCCATGCTCACACCCTGCCCCCTGCACCCCATTCATGTACCCCCACCCCCTTCCAGGGACGTCGCAGTGGCCTCGAGCGGGAGCCTCCGGTGCCTTATCGCCCAGCTACGACGGGGGTCTCCACGGCCTGGTGAGCGCCCGCCCTGCCCCGCCCCACCCTTCCCCGACAGAATTTGCAGGACAGATGCCCCTTAAGAAGGAGAAACTTTTTAGTTAATTTCTCGTAAATAAGCCCCAAGCTGTTACTGAGGCCTCGTGGCCACCAAGGCACACATTTTGTGTGTGTGCTCCCGGACGCCATATGCCTGGCATTACGCAGCTTCTTGGGGAAGGGGAAATGGGACCACCGGCCACTTGTTTGCAGAAGGGACATGAATGGGGGCCTGTGGGGTCCTGCGGCTCGGGCCCCTCACCACCCATCCCCACCCTGCAGCAGAGTAAGATAGAAGACCACCTGGACGAGGCCATCCATGTGCTCCGCAGCCACGCCGTGGGCACAGCCGGCGACATGCACACGCTGCTGCCTGGCCACGGGGCGCTGGCCTCAGGTTTCACCGGCCCCATGTCGCTGGGCGGGCGGCACGCAGGCCTGGTGAGCGCTGGGCGAGGGTGGGGCTGGGCAGTGGGCGGGGACCTGGCTCCCCCTGACGTGCCCCTCTCTCCACGCCTGCAGGTTGGAGGCGGCCACCCTGAGGACGGCCTTGCAGGCAGTACCAGCCTCATGCACAACCACGCGGCCCTCCCCAGCCAGCCAGGTGCCCTCCCTGACCTCTCTCGGCCTCCCGACTCCTACAGTGGTAAGCCCTTGAGTTGGGGACTGTCCAAGCCCTTGCGTTTGGGACTGTCCAAGCCCTTGAGTTGGGGACTGTCCAAGCCCTTGAGTTGGGGACTGTCCAAGCCCTTGCGTTTGGGACTGTCCAAGCCCTTGAGTTTGGGACTGTCCGACCCTTGGTTCCAGGTGGGGAAACTGAGGCACGCCAATGGTGGGAGTCAGGGTGGGAGCCCAGGGCAGGTGCGGTCACCATGGGGGCACCTGGTGACACGGGTGCCCCAGTCAGCAACTTCAGGAGGGTGGGTGAGACCAGTGGGGCTGGCGTTGGCCCTGGGCGTGTGAGGTGGACGGCTCTGGGCTGCCTCTTCATTCACCTGCTCCCAGATGCTGTGTGTCTAGCAGTGCTCGGCACTGGGGAAGGGGGGCAAGGGGTGCAGCAGGATGCCTCTGCCTCAGGGGAGACAGACCAGGAGCTCGCTGCACGGCACAGGTGCGAGGGAGAAGGAACGAAGTGCCTGGGGTGGGTTGGGGGTTTTGTATGGCTTTGAAGATGGTGGCCCGGGAGGCCACAAGGTGATGTTTGGGCAGCGTCTGGGAGGAGGCAAGAGTAGGCAAGTACCTGGAGGAGGAGGGTTTCAGACAGAGGGTGCAGTCCAGGCAAAGGCCCTGGGGCTGGACTGCACCTGGGAGGAACAACCAGGAGACCCGTGGGGTTGGAGCAGAGTGAGGAGGGGGAGAGAGGGAGGGGGAGGGCAGGGAGAGGAGGGCAGGTCAGGTCATGCAGGGCCTTGTGGGCTGCAGGGAGGACTTGGGACTTGACTATCAGAGAGGTGGCAGCCATGGGGGGCTGCGGGCCGAGGAGGGATGGGACCTGACCCAGGTGCTCACAGATACTCTCTGGTGGCTGCTTGGAGAATAGACTATGAGTGGCACTGGGGGACCAAGGCAGAGGCCACGGGGCTGGTCCAGGGGCCTTGGAGGGGTGAGCAGTGGGTGGGCCCTGCGTCTCCTGAAGGCGGGGCCCACAGGATTTGTGATGGACAGAACTTGAGGGTGAGAGAAGGCAGGGCGGCTCTGGGATTTCTGGCCCGAGCTGTGGGTGACAGTGGGGCTGGGAACTCCATAAGGAAGGGGACAAAGGAACAGGTTGGGGGCAAATCTGGACCTGGGCCTGGGGATTGTCGAGCGTCTCAGACACCCATGAGAGGCCCAGGAGAAGGCGGGGTCATTGTGGGCCCTGTCCTGGCCCTGTCCCCTCCACCACCCCAGGAATCCTGCCTGCCTTCCAGGCAGCCTTTCCAAGTACCTTGATTTTATCACCCCTAGGCCAGGGCATCTCACCACAGCGGCTCTGCCCCCAGGGTACACTGGGTGATGCCTGGGGACATCTGCAGTTGTCAGGGCTGAGGGGTGCTCCTGGCATGGAGTAGGTGGGGGCCAGGGATGCTGCTCAGCACCCTGCAGTGCCCAGGACGGCCCCACCCCAGAGAAGGGTCCGGACCCACAGGTCAGCAGTTTCCAGGGGCGGCCCCAAGCTTAGTCTTTCACCCGTAGGTTCCCCTCTGTTTCCTTCCTGTCCTTCACTTCATGTGCCGAGGCCTGGGCTGGTCCTGGTGGCTGGCGTTGGCCGATTGCAGCAGAGTTCACTGTGGGGAGTGGACGAATTTCTGAGTCTCCCCCTCAGGGTACGGGGGTCTCAAGGGATGGAAGCTGGTTTGCTCCGTGTGAGCCCTGACTCTTGATTCCTGGACTCCCCGATCCCGGGTTTTGGGGGTGGCCCAGGCCCTGCTGAACGCAGAGTGGCTGCATTCGTTTGGGGCAGCTGTGTGCCCTTAAGCCACATGTTTTGCAATTATTGTTCTTGAGCTTCATGAACACAGCGTCCCACTAGCGTGTTCTTTACACCCTGGTTTGCTGGCTCATGTTGTGTGTGGGGTACATGTGTGAGCAGCTGGGGTCCCATTGTGAGTGTGCCATTGGCCCTGGCCCGGGCGTGGGGCACTAGGTCATTCCAACATCGTGCTTTCCTGCCAGCCTGCTGATCCAAGGGTGTGATACACCTGTCATCAATTCAGAGGAAAGGCTGATGAATTATTTTCCAAAGCAGCCAAGTTGCCCTCCCATAGACAAGATTTTGAATGTTCAGCTCCCTCAACTTTGCTAGCTCACTGGGTATGAAAGGGTAGCGCAAAGCCGCCCTAATTTGCATTTCCTTAATCTCTTGATGCGCTGAAGCGGACTTCCACGTGTTTTTGGCCATGTGGTTTCCTTGTCTGTGAGATGCCTTTTTGGGTACCTTGCTTATTTTTCTACTGAGCTACTTTCTTTTTGTCCATTGATTTGTCAGAGTTTTTTATATATGTGGGAGATCACCTCCTGGTTGGCTACATCTATGGTGGGTGTCTTCTATTCTTCGGCAGATGCTTTCATTTTCCTGGTATCTTTGCTGATCAGGAACTCTCAATTCTGATATAGTCAAGCTTACTGATTTTTTTTTTTTTTTTTTTACTTGTTTTGTTTTGTTGAGACAGGGTCTCACCCTGTCACACAGAGTGCAGGGGCGTGATCACAGCTTACTGTAGCCATGACCCCCTGGCCTCAAGTGATCCTCCCACCTCAGCCTCCCAAAGTGCTGGGATCATACGCATGAGCCAGCCACGGTGTCCAGCCTGTGTTCTTTTAAAAGTGCTGGGATCACAGGCATGAGCAAGCCACGGTGCCTGGCCTGTGTTCTTTTAAAATTGCTGGGATTACAGGCATGAGTGAGCCACGGTGCCCAGCCTGTGTTCTTTTAAAAGCAGCTCTTTGAGCACTTGCTTGGACAGCTCTTGGACTAAAATGAGAATGATAGAGATTAGCATGGCATCTGCACAAGGGTGACATGGAAATTCCTGAAGTGTTCCAAAGTTTTTTTCTTTTTTTTTTATTTTTGAGACGGAGTCTCGCTCTGTCACCCAGGCTGGAGTACAGTGGCACAATCTTGGCTCACTGCAACCTCCGCTTCCTGGGTTCAAGTGATTCTCCTGCCTCAGCCTCCCAAGTAGCTGGGATTACAGGCATCTGCCACCACAGCCGGCTAATTTTTTGTATTTTTAGTAGAGATGGGGTTTCACCATGTTAGCCAGGATGGTCTTGATCTCCTGACCTCGTGATCCACCCGCCTCGGCCTCCCAAAATGCTGGGATTACAGGTGTGAGCCGGTGTGAGCCACTGTGCCCATCCGAAGCGTTCCATATTTTTAAGTTAATGATTACAATTTACTTTCCCCAAAAAAGAAGAGTGTTCTTTTAGCATCTTAGTAGATTCCTGCCCTTGAGTTGCTGCAGAATTTCTACACAGTTTGTTCCAAAGGTGGTAAAACTGTTTCCCTTTCATCTTGTGGTCCTTAATCTGTCTGGCATTGGTAGCTACACATGGCGTGAGGTAGGGATCCAGTTCTGGTTGTTGGTTTTTTGTTTTTATTTTTGGCCAAGACCTGGTTTTTCCAGGGAAAGCCCAAGCACCTCACCACAGGAGCACAAAGAGATATGTCAGTTGGCCCCGGAGGCCGATGCAGGCCCCTGACCCCAGGCCTGTTGCAGGGCTAGGGCGAGCAGGTGCCACGGCGGCTGCCAGTGAGATCAAGCGGGAGGAGAAGGAGGACGAGGAGAACACGTCGGCGGCTGACCACTCGGAGGAGGAGAAGAAAGAACTGAAGGCCCCCCGGGCCCGGACCAGGTGCCAACCCACCCCTCGGCCCTCCCCACCCCCACCCCATCAGGACGCACATGTGCACAGGCCACACGCACACCGCACCCACACTGGGAGGCCGTCGGCGGGCCCCACGCTCTTCCCCCAACCTCACTGTCTCCCTCTGGCCCCCTCCCGGCGCCCTCCCCATAGCCCAGACGAGGACGAGGACGACCTTCTCCCCCCAGAGCAGAAGGCCGAGCGGGAGAAGGAGCGCCGGGTGGCCAATAACGCCCGAGAGCGGCTGCGGGTCCGTGACATCAACGAGGCCTTTAAGGAGCTGGGGCGCATGTGCCAACTGCACCTCAACAGCGAGAAGCCCCAGACCAAACTGCTCATCCTGCACCAGGCCGTCTCGGTCATCCTGAACTTGGAGCAGCAAGTGCGAGGTCAGTGGGGGCGCGGGCCACCAGCGTCCCCGCAGCGCCACCCTCCCTCGTGTTCCTGCCCTCGCTCTCCTTCCCCGCCCGCCTTCCCGGAGCCAGCCCTCGCTCTGCAGCAGTTGCCTCCTTGCAGTGACTGTGCCCTTCACCCCCCTGACCGCACCGCCATGACTGTCCCCTCCTGACTGCCGGCCCTTCTCCCTGCCTGCCTCAGCATCCCCTCCACAGTGGGAGGACTGGACTCTTTCTGGACCCCTAGTCCTGCAGGCCTGGGCTCTGTGGCTCAGAACTGCATCTCCTGGTTCCAAGGGCTCCCACCCGCCCTGGTCCTCCTTTCTTGGGAAGCCCAGAACCCAGCTCACAGAGGCCAGTGTCCTGCGAGCCCAGAGACAGGAGCTGGTGTGCAAACCACCCTGGCCCCTTCCCCTCAAGCAGATGCCACGCAAGGCCACATGAGCCCGTCCCCTGCCTCTGACTCAGTTTCCCTATCTGAAGGTGGGTGTTAATCACCCCCATTTCCCAGGACCAGGGGGATGAAGGATGCAGACAGACCTTGCCCCCACCCCCAGATGTGAGCTGACTCCTTCCCCCTGCTGGTGGCTGCTTCCTTAACTCCTTCCTTTCCTCGCCTGCACCCCGTTAACCCTTTCTCTCCTGCAGCACTGTTGCTGGGACCGGAGCCAGAGCCCCGGCCCGGCCCACCCGCTGTCCCCTCAGCTCTAAGGTTTCCAAGTCTCCGCAGCCGTGTGTGGCACGCCTCGCGCCCCCCAAGCCCGCCTCTCTGCTGTCTGCCTTCCGCTCTCCCCTCCATCCCACCCGTCCGTCCCTCTGCTTCCCGTGGCAGCCCCTCCTCACCTCGCACTTGCTGCCCGAGCACCGGGAGCGGCTGGGCTGCAGCCTCAGGGCGTTTCCTCCCCCAAAGCCCCCGTCAGGGCTTGCGGGAAGAAACCAGACCCGGGAGCACGCAGCCCCTGGTCCTGTCAGTTTGGTCTGTGCGCTTGTCCTGGGCTCCAGGGGCCGCCCCCGCCACCTGGAGGGATCCCCTCAGGCCCCTAAGGCAGGGTGGTCGGGCAGGTGGGTGAGGCAGCCCCCTAGAGACTAAGACGGCACCAGGCATGCTGGGCACTGGGCCAGGCCTTCGCCCATTTCATCTTCACCACAACCCGGAGCAGTGGGTGCCCTGATGGGGACCGGCATCCATTCTACCAAGTAGGAAGCCGGGGAACAGAGCCAGGGAACAGAGCGAGGTCACCCGTGCAGGGCCATGCAGCCCAGAGGCCTGGGCCAGGACCCGCACCCCCGTGGCAGCAGCAACAGTGCCCACTCGCCAGCTGCATGCTGCTCGGCCGGAGAGGGGGCTCAGCCTTGGGCCTGACACAGAACAGGCTCTTGGAACCTCAGAGCTCCTACTGCGACCATTCACAGTGGCAGTGACAACGGGGTTCCTGGAGGCCTAGGGAGCCGGCCTTCCCAGCCAGGGGCAGGTGCTACAGGGAGAGCTCATCTTGGGGCAGCCGGAGTTCACTGTAGGGGGCGGGTGCATTTCTGAGGCTCCTCCTCAGGGTGTGGGGGTCTCGGGGGATGGGAGCTGGTTTGCTCCATGTGAGCCCTGACTGTGAGTCCTGGACTCCCCAGTCCCGGGTTTTTGGAGTGGCCCAGGCATTTGCCTGCTGAGCCCGTGTCTTCAAGGCCTCCTCTGTCCACAGTAGGTCTGGCCAGGCCTAGTTGTCCATCACCCCGCAAGTGGCTGCTCTGAACAGGGAAAGTCATCATCTTGGGAGGGAAGAGCAAAGGGAGGAGCAGGCACTGGGCCTCCCCTGCCCCCAGCCCTGCCCTGGGGCCCACAGAATGAGCAGGATCAAGGGAGAAGCAGTTACCCTGTGGGCTCCCAGACGGGGAAGCAGGGCCCCACCTCCCTCCACAGAAACGTCTGGGAACAGTCAGACCTTGGTTATTCTTGGGTGTGACCACATCCACAGCCTCCCCTAGAGCTGAGTCTGAGGGCACTTGCACCTGGGCAGCCAGTCGCGAGCACACGCAGGCGCCCCACCATGGGGCTCTGCTGCATTGCAGGGAGCACATTCCCCGTGCGCACAGAGGAGCACATTTTCATGCATTTGACAACACACACATCAGCATGTGGACCTGTACTGCTGCCCACACCAACACCAGGTGTGTACCCCCACTGTTGGCCACACCAACACCAGGCGTGTACCCCCACTGCTGCCCACATCAATACCAGGCGTGTACCCGCACTGCTGTCCATACCACTAGCCATGTACCCGCACTGCTGTGCCTGACACCACCCGTGTAACTGCACTGCTGCCCACACCAACACCAGCCGCATGCCCACACTGCCGTGCCCACCAACATAAGCCGTGTACCTGTATTGCTGTGCACACCCACACCAGCCGTGTACCTGCACTGCTGCCCACACCAGCACAAACACAAGTAGCTGGATACCCTCTCCACAACCCAGCCCTGCCCTCCCACCCAGCCTTGGCGCATCACTAACAGAGGCCTCGGTGCTGTGACCCAGCAGTACGGACGAGGTGCTGTCCCTGGAGGAGAAAGACCTGAGGGACCGGGAGAGGCGCATGGCCAATAACGCGCGGGAGCGGGTGCGCGTGCGGGATATTAACGAGGCCTTCCGGGAGCTGGGGCGCATGTGCCAGATGCACCTCAAGTCGGACAAAGCGCAGACTAAGCTGCTCATCCTGCAGCAGGCCGTGCAGGTCATCCTGGGGCTGGAGCAGCAGGTGCGAGGTAGGCTCCCCGGCCAGGGCTGCCCCAGCACCCTCTCCCTTCCCCACACCCAGGTGCAGATGCCTGGGTCCTCCTGTGCTTGCCGCCCCCGGACTCTGTCCATGTCTGTCTTTGTGGCTGGACTCAGACCCAGTGACGTTCCCCAGACGCCCCCTGCTACCCACTCTCTCCTTTACAATCCTCCACCCCATCCCCCCACCCTTCTCAAGGAAGGAGGTGAGAGCCGGAAATACAGGAGGCCACATGTGACGGGGCCCTGCCCCCACTCCCTCCTCCCTGACATCCTACCCCGCAATCCCACCTCACATCTTCCTCCTCCCTGGGACCGTCTCCCACAGAGCTCTCCCCCCTCCCCCCAGAGCGGAACCTGAATCCCAAAGCAGCCTGTTTGAAACGGCGAGAAGAGGAAAAGGTGTCGGGTGTGGTTGGAGACCCCCAGATGGTGCTTTCAGCTGCCCACCCAGGCCTGAGCGAAGCCCACAACCCCGCCGGGCACATGTGAAAGGTATGTCTCCGTGGGACGAGCCACCCGCTCTCAGCCCTGTGTGCTGGGCCCAGAACGGCCACTCGAGACCCCGGGCTTCATCCACGCTCACACCTCACACACCTGTTGTCAGCATCGAGCCAACGCCAACCTGACGGGGTTCGGAGTGATGGGGGCGGCCAAGGTGACACTGGGTCCAGGAGCTTCCTGGGGCCCTGGCCTGCCACTCACTGGCCTCGCTCCCCCTGTCCCCGAATCTCAGCCACCATGTCACCCTGTGACCTGTCCCATGGATCCTGAAACTACATCTTGGCCCTGTTGCCCGGGCTGACAGGAGCATTTTTTTTTTTTCCAGTAAACAAAACCTGAAAGCAAGCAACAAAACATACACTTTGTCAGAAAAGAAAAAAAATGCCTTAACTATAAAAAGCGGAGAAATGGAAACATATCACTCAAGGGGGATGCTGTGGAAACCTGGCTTATTCTTCAAAAGCCACCAGCAAATTGTGCCTAAGCGAAATATTTTTTTTAAGGAAAATAAAAAGAACATTAGTTACAAGATTTTTTTTTTCTTAATGTAGATGAAAATTAGCAAGGATGCTGCCTTTGGTCTCTGGTTTTTTTTAAGCTTTTTTTGCATATGTTTTGTAAGCAACAAATTTTTTTGTATAAAAGTCCCGTGTCTCTCGCTATTTCTGCTGCTGTTCCTAGACTGAGCATTGCATTTCCTGATCAACCAGATGATTAAACGTTGTATTAAAAAGACCCCGTGTAAACCTGAGCCCCCCCGCCCCCCCGGAAGCCACTGCACACAGAACGGGGACAGGCGGCGGGTCTTGTTTTTTTGATGTTGGGGATTCTCCTCTTGGTTTTGTCACGTGGAAAGTGATGCGTGGGCATTCCCTGATGAAGGCACCTTGGGGCTTCCCTGCCGCATCCTCTCCCCTCAGGAAGGGGGCTGACCTGGGCTTGGGGGAAGGGACGTCAGCAAGGTGGCTCTGACCCTCCCAGGTGACTCTGCCAAGCAGCTCTGGCCCCCAGGGCTACCCCACACGATGCCCTCCCCAGGCCCCCATAAGCTGCTCTCCCTTGGAACCTGCACACCTTTCTGAAATGGGGCATTTTGTTGGGACCAATGACCCCTGGCATGGGGACCACACCCTGGAGCCCGGTGCTGGGGACCTCCTGGACACCCTGTCCTTCACTCCTTTGCCCCAGGGACCCAGGCTCATGCTCTGAACTCTGGCTGAGGGGATGCTGCTCAGGAGCCAGCACAGGACACCCCCCACCCCACCCCAGCATGTCCCCATTACGCCGGAGGGCCATTGTGACGTAGACGGGATGCCAGGGGCCTGGCCAGCCTCCCCCAACGCTGGGGAGCATCCCTGGGCCTGGGGCCACACCTGCCGCCCTCCCTCTGTGGGGTCCAAGGGCAAAAGTGGCTGGAGCCGGGAGACTGTGCTGGTCTGAGCCCCACGAAGGCCTTGGGCTGCGCGTCCCACCCTGCTGCAGAACCAGCAGGGTGGCCCCTCGGGCCCATCTGTGTCCCGTGTCTCAGCACCCAGGCCTCTCTCCAGTCTCCTTTTCTGGTCTTTTGCCATGAAGGTAACCAGCTCATCCCAGCTGGCTGGGGACTGTGTGGGGTTTAAAACTACAAGTCTCCTACCCCGGGATCCCATCCAGTTCCACACAAACTAGGGCGATGGTCACTGTGGCACCCAGATGTAGGCCTGGCTAGCTGGGCGCCTTCATGTGCTCTTCAGGCCCCTCCCTGCATTGAGGCCTTGTGGACCCCTGGGCTGGCTGTGCTCACCCCAGCAGCAGGTCCGGCGTCTCCCCCCGTGCCACCCCTGAGACTCCCACCGTTACCCCCAGGAGATTCTGGACTGCCTGACTCCCCTCCCCAGACTGTCTTGGGAGCCTGGGCCCCATGGCAGATTCAAGGGAAACCGCAAGGCCAGCTCAATGCCTGGGATCTGCCCCCAGTCCAGGCCAGGCGGAGGGGAGGGGCTGTCTGGCTGCCTCTCCCTTCTCAGTGGCTTCCCCTGCGCCCCGGGTGTTTGATCTCTTAAGGGAACCTGCGTCTCCCTCTTGTTTTGCTCCTGGCCCTGCTCCTAGGTCTGGGTGGGCAGTGGCCCCGTAGCCTCTGGAACTGTGAGTTCTGCGTAGAATTTAAACGAGATTCACCCAGCGCGAGGAGGAAGAAACGGCAGTTCCGGGGAACCACAATTATGGGGGGGTGGGGGATGTGCTCTGAGTGCCTCAAGATGGTTTTCAAAAAAAATTTTTTTTAAATAATTTTATACATGTCAACACAGCTGGCTGGATTATTGGGACTTTTAAACGATCCTCTTTCAAGTGGATTCAGAGACCTGTCCTGTATATAACAGCATTGTAGCAATAAATGTGACATTTTATAACGATGCTCTGCAGTCCCCGGGTTCTTTCTGGTGTCACATGTTTAGGAAGGGAAGTTGGGGGCAGGGTCAGAGGTCTTGCGCTAAATTCTCAGCCCCTGACGTTGACCTTGGGTGCAGCAAGGACCGTGGTCCGCCCTGTGCACTGGGCTTCCTCGAAGCGACTCCTCACTCTGAGGAGCCCACAGCTCCCAGGGTGGCTGGGAACCTTCAGGTGTACTCAGGGCTCCAGGCCCACCTGGAAGCAGGATTGGCTTCCGGGGAAAAGCACCTCCCTGGGGGCTGCACTTGGGCGCGTAGGAACCATCCAGGACCTGCGGTCCTCCCAGCCCGATGGCTCCCCATCTCCCAACATCCCCCCCGGGCTGTTGGAACTCACTTCACTGCCCCTTCCTGCTCTGGAGTCGGCTCGAAGTCTGAGCCTGTCACTGCCCCTCTGAAACCTTCCACAGCTCCCTGTTGCTGGCAGCATCAACTCCACACTCCTTAGTGCGGCATTGGCCACTTCCTCCGCAACCGGATGCCCACGGAACCCACGGACAGGGCTCTTGGGGGGGAAGGGGTATGGCAGGACCTGTGGGGGCGCTGCTCATCCCAAAGTGCCCACTGGCATCTGCTGCTGTGCCCAGGGACTTCCCCGCTGCATCTCTGCGAGGACACAGCTGGACTGCCCTGCTCCCCTACAGGGTTGGGGTGGAAGGAGTGCCTTCCTGGCCACTTGACGGGGGGTGGCCCCCAGGAGAGAGCCCTTTGGCGCACAAGTGCCTTAGGGAGGAGAAGGCTCAGCACAGTGACTCACGCCTGTAATCCCAGCACTTCTGGTGGCTGAGACGGGAGGATCGCCTGAGGCCAGGAGTTCCAGTCCAGCCTGGGCAACGTAGTGAGACCCCATGTCTATAATTTTTAAGGGGAAGAGAGTGGCCAGGAGTTGACAGAAGGTGCTGAGGGAGCCCTGTCCACCACTCTACCCAGCTGGCCTCTAAATTCATGCTGGAAAACAACTTTTAAAATACACAGTGGCCAGGCGCGGTGGCTCACGCCTGTCATCCCAACACTTTGGGAGGCTGAGGCAGGTGGATCACTTGAGGTCAGGAGTTCGAGACCGGCCTGGCCAACATGGCGAAACCCCATCTCTACTAAAAATACAAAAATTAGCCGGACATGGTGCACATGCCTGTAATCCCAGCTATTTGGGAGGCTGAGGCAGGAGAAATAGCTTGAACCCAGGAGGCAGGGATTGCAGTGAGCTGAGATTGCACCACTGCACTCCAGCCTGGGCAACAGAGCGAGACTGTCTCAAAAAATTAAAATTAAAATTAAATTGGTTGTACCTGGTGACACACACTTGTAGTCCCAGCTACTTAGGAGGCTCAGGTGGGAGGATCGCTTGAGGTGGCAGTGAACTGTGATTGCACCACTGCACTCCAGCCTGGGCAACAGAGCCAGAACCTGTCTCAAAAAAAAGGGTGGGCCGGGTGCAGTAGCTCACGCCTGTAATCTCAGCAATTTGGGAGGCCAAGGCGGGCGGATCACGAGGTCAGGAGATCGAGACCATCCTGGCTAACACAGTGAAACCCCGTCTCTACTAAAAATACAAAAATTTAGCCAGGTGTGGTGGTGGGCACCTGTAGTCCCAGCTACTCGGGAGGCTGAGGCAGGAGAATGGCGTGAACCTGGGAGGCGGAGCTTGCAGTGAGCCAAGATCACGCCACTGCACTCCAGCCTGCAGCCTGGGCGACAGAGCCAGACTCCGTTTCAAAAAAAAAAAAAAAAAAAAATGGTGGAGGGGACATCCAGATGGTCCAACAAAATAACAAAAACTGGCTCAAGAAACAAAAAGGAAGTTCTATGTCATGTTGAATGGCTTCAGGCACAGCTGGATCCAGGCATCATTACAAATCTCTCTCCATCTCTCAGCTCTTGTTTATGTCACTGTCTCTGATGAACTCTTTTGTTTGTTTGTTTTGAGACGGAGCTTCACTCTCGTTGCACAGGCTGGAGTGCAATGGTGTGATCTCGGCTCACTGCAACCTCTGCCTCCCAGGTTTTCAAGCAATTTTCCTGCCTCAGCCTCCTGAGTAGCTGGAATTACAGGCACCCGTCACCATGTCCGGCTAATTTTGTATTTTTAGTAGAGATGGGGTTTCTCCATGTTGGTCATGCTGGTCTCGAACTCCCAATCTCAGGTGATCTGCCCGCCTCGACCTCCCAAAGTGCCGGGATTATAGGCGTGAGCCACCGCGCCCGGCCCCTGGTGAACTCTTAGGTTGTGGCATCTGGAAACTCTGGGCTGACATTCCAGCAGCCCTTGTGTTCCTGTCCTTTCTCTTAATAGTCTCTATGTCAGCCCCTGCATCCCACTTTTTTAAGTTTCCACCAATGGGAAGAGTCTTATTCAGGTGCTCTCTGATCCCAAGCTCAAAAACCCCAAGGCAACTGGAAAGTTCTACAAACAATGCCCAAGGCCGGGCCAGGTGGCTCACACCTGTAATCGCAGCACTTTGGGAGGCGGATCACTTGAGATCAGGAGTTCAAGACCAGCCTGGCCAACATGGCAAAACGCCGTCTCTACTAAAAATACAAAAACTAGCCAGGTGTGGTGGCTCACGCCTGTAGTCCCAGCTACTTGGGAGGCTGAGGCAGGAGAAGCTTGAAGCCGGGAAGCAGAGGTTGCAGTGAACCGAGATCGCGTCATTGCACTCCAGCCTGGGCCACAGAGCGAGACTCCGTTTCAAAAAAAAAAAAAGAAAAAGAAAAACAGTGCCCAGACTGTGGTGTCCAAAACCTATTTCCGGCTCCCACCCTGAGTCCTTAACCAGGGATAGGGATGAGTTAGCATCCGCAGACCCCAGAGAGCTGCAGGCTTGGAGAGTACTGAGGGGCTGACCCCAGGAGGACAGGCCAGGCTGGGCAGACGAACCCATGGTGTCCATTCCTTATCACGAGGCCTGCAAGTGACGCTGGCACCCGAGAGACAAATCACGCCCAGTGCCCCGTCTAGGCTATGGCCTTTCCGTTCATGCTGTAAAGGTGCCTGTGGGTCAGGCAGTCCAGGAGGGCTCCCTGAGGGAGGCAACTCTTGAAAATGGGGGAAAACGCACAAAAGTGCAATGGCAGTGTCTGGGAATATGCCCCTCTTCCTTCTGCCCACACCGGCCCGGTGTGCAGGGGGGAGGCTGGAAGCTGGGAACTGAGTGAGCATGTACGGTGCTGCGCCGGGTTGTGGGAGAGCAGAAGCAGCAGGGACCGGAGAAAGGCGAGCCCAAGCGAGCCTGGTGCGGTGGAAAGCAGAAGGCAGAAGGACCTGCCTGTCATCAGCTAAGAGCATCCAGAGACATTCACCGTGCAAGGAGCCAGGCCTCCCTCTGCTGCCGGAAAGAGGAATAACCCAGGCTCGCAAACGAAAACCTGCAAAGAGATTTCCGACAGGGCCTCCAAGCAACCGGCAACGCTGAGGCTCAGGGAAGCACTGCCGCTCGACCAAAGTGCTACAGCGAATCAGAAACAACGCCTGACGCCTCCAAAAGTGGGCTCCAATCCCAGCTCTTCCCCTCTGTGTGACTCTGAGCAAGACCCTTCCCCGCTGGACCTCAGTTTCCTTCACTGCAAATAACGTTCTGGCACATACTAGGCGCACAAAATCACTGGCAGGTAGCCCCGCGGAGCCCAGAAGCACAATCGGCCGCCAGACCACGTGGCCAGAAAGCCCCGCCCTAACCCCGCCCACTCCAGACCACCACTCCGTGGTCGTCCAACCCTCGCCGGAAGTTACTGTAAGTGGCTTCCGGGTCTGCGCGCACAGCGGCGGATGATGTGTTTTTTTTCTTCCCACAAACCCCCCCAACCTTCCCTGCGCGCGTGCGCGTCGCGGCCGCGCCTGCGCAGTGTGGCCGGGTCAGCCGGCAGGGTCACCCTGAGGGTGCGACTTCGCTGCGATGGTGACCCGGTTCCTGGGCCCGCGCTACCGGCAGATGGTCAAGAACTGGTGAGGACACCGCCCCACGGCCCCATCCGCGCTCCCGCCTCAGCTCAGCCCCGCGCCGCTGCGTTCCGTATTTGTGCGCATTTCCGGGGGCCGGGCCGGGCCCAGGTCCCTTGTTGTGCCCGGTGACAGGGGGAAACTGAGGCCGAGAGGCGGAGCGGCGCGTCCCGGCGTGAACGGGACGTGGCGGACCCAAGGCCAGACCCCAGCATGCCCGGCTCCGCGGCTAGGCCGCTCCAAGCCTCAGTTTCCCCATCTCTACCGGGGGATCCGAATGGTGACCCCCTGGACGGAAACGCCCAGAAGGCGCCGAGTCCCGATCCCCAGCCCAGCACTCGCGGCATCTTCGGCCTTTGCCACTATTTTGGTTTTTATGATTTTTAACAAGGAGCGTGAAAGCTTCAGCTGTGCCTGAGCCCACGTGGGCAGCGGGACGGCATAGGGGTGGCCCCCATAGAAGCCGGGCTGGGGGTGGCCTCTGTAGGGTTGTCTGGTGTTTCCACGTGGGGTGCTAAGAAGCAAGGCCTGGCTGGGTGCGGTGGCTCCTGCCTGTGATCCCAGCGCTTTGGGAGGCCGAGACGGCAAGATCACCTGAGGTCAGGAGTTGGAGACCAGCCTGGCCAACATGGTGAAACCCGCGTCTCTACTAAAAATGCAAAAATTAGCCAGGCGTGGTGGCGGGTGCCTCTAATCCCAGCTACTCGGTAGGCTGCGGAAGGAGAATCGCTTCAACCCGGGAGGAGAACGTTACCGTGAGCTGAGATTGCACCATTGCACTCCAGCCTGGGCGACAGAACGAGACTGTGTCCCAAAAAGAAAAAAGAAAAAAAAAGCAGCAAGGCCTTAGCCGGGCGCAGTGGCTCTGGCCTGTGATCCCAGTGCTATGGGAGGCCCGGGCAGGAGAATCACTTGAGCCTGGGAGTTCAAGACCATCCTGGACAACACAATGAAACCCCATCTCTACAAAACAAAAAATTATCAGGGCATGGTGGCGCCTGTCTGTAGTCCCAGCTACTGGGGAGGCTAAGGTGGGAGGATCGCTTGAGCCTGGGAATTTGAGACCAGCCTGGGCAACACAGCAAGACCCTATCTCTACAAAAAAAATTTAGAGCTGCTGGGCACAGTGACTCACGCCTGTAATCCCAACACTTTGGGAGGCTGAGGCAGGCAAATCACCTGAGGTCAGGAGTTCGAGACCAGCCTGACCAACATGGAGAAACCCTGTCTCTACTGAAAATACAAAATTAGCCAGGCATGGTGGCGCATGCCTGTAATCCCAGCTACTTGGGAGGCTAAGGCAGGAGAATCGCTCAAACCAGGGGAAGTGGAGGTTGCAGTGTGCTTGGGAGGCTAAGGCAGGAGAATCGCTCAGACCAGGGGAAGTGGAGTGCTATTGCACTCCAGCCTGGGCAACAAGAGCGAAACTCCGTTTCTAAAAAAGAAAAAAGCAAAGGCTTATGATTCGCAGTGTGTCCGGAAGCCAGAACATACTTCCTCCATCCCAGACTGGGGGACAGGTTGGGGACAGGGTCTGCACGGTGGAGCTGACTGCGACCTTCAAGTGGAATGTGATGGTAGCGTTTTACAGCGTGGGTAACTCAGGCCTGGGATGAGTAAGCCTGCTCCTAGCTGAGAACCCAGCGGCCCATGGTAGCCAATGCAGCCCCTCCCAGGTGCAGCAGGTCCACTTCTGTGTTCAGTCACAGCGGGGACCACCCGTCATCCGTGCTTTCATCCAACAGCATTCATTTATTTATTTATTTATTTATTTAGAGACGGAGTCTTGTTCTGTCACCTGGGCTGGAATGCAGTGGCGCAATCTCAGCTCACTGCAAGCTCTGCCTCCTGGGTTCACACCATTCTCCTGCCTCAGCCTCCCAAGTAGCTGGGACTACAGGCGTCTACCACCACGCCCGGCTAATTTTTTTTGTATTTTTTAGTAGAGATGGGGTTTCACCGTGTTAGCCAGGATGGTCTCGATCTTCTGACCTCGTGATCCACCTGCCTCGGCCTCCCAAAGTTCTGGGATTACAGGCATGAGCTACCGCGCCCAGCCCAACATTTATTGAGCACCTACTGTGTGTTAGGGACACGCCAATAGACCGAACCCTTGTGGGCGGACATTCTGGTTGGTAGGCAAGGAAAAGTAAAGAAATGAGACCTGTGGTGTGGGGCTGACCCAAAATAATGAAGTGGGAGAGGAAGGGGTGCAGACACCTGCGTGCGAGGGGCCGTGCAGGGCTGTGCCACCAGGCAGTGGCTTTGGGAGGCTAGGGAGCGGGTCTCATCCCCAGGAGGCACTGTGGGGTTGTGTCTGAGTCTCAGACTCAGGACTGAGAGGGCCACAGTTCACCAGCTGGGGACCCTGCAGTCCACACCCCTTCTGGGCCCTTCTGGGGCTTGCTTTGAGGAAGGGGTTGTCGTGGCGACGAGGTCGTTGGTCAGTGTAGTCATGGTCTGTATGTCTTTCCTCAGTGGCTAGTGGAAATCAGGTTTTGTGGGCTCTTCCCACACTGTCCAAATCCACAGGGTCCTACATGGGGTGACCAGGATGATAGGGGAGGCAGAGGCCAGCCTACTGGGCATATTTATGAGCAGGCTTCTCTGCTGATTAATAACGCAGGGCTGGGTGCAGTGGCTCACGCCTGTAATCCCAGAACCTTGGGAGGCTGAGGTGGGTGGATCCCTTGAGGTCAGGAGTTCGAGAACAGCCTGGCCAACAAGGTGAAACCCTGTCTCTACTAAAAATACAAAATTAGTCGGGCGTGGTGGTGGACACCTGTAATCCCAGCTTCATGGGAGGCTGAGACAGGAAAATCGCTTGAGCCTGGGAGGCGGGGGTTGCCGTGAACTGAGATCACGTCATTGCACTCCAGCCTGGGTGACAGAGTGAGACTCTATCTCTAAATAAATAAATAAATAAATAACTTATCCAGAATGCCATCAAGACACAGGTGCGAAGATTCCTGCCCTGTTGGTGGCATCTGCCTCCGAGCCAGGTTCCAGGAACAGCTGTGCGTGCCCCCAGCTGGTGAGTGGGCACCTGGCCTGCACTTGGAGAGTCTCTGATGAGGCCCCTTGGGGCAATGTGGGCAGGGTTTCTTCATCCGCCTTCAGGAGGAGCACCCCCTACCGCCCCAACATCCCAGCTGTGTGATTTGCTGTGATCCAGGGAGGTGAATCGGATTTTTTTTTTCTTCCGATACAGAGTCTCACTGTCGCCCAAGCTAGAGTGCAGTGGCACAATCTCGGTTCACTGCAACCTCCACCTACAGAGTTCAAGTGATTCTCCCACCTCAGCCTCCCCAGTAGCTGGGACTACAGGTGCACACCACCACACCGGGCTAGTTTTTGTATTTTTAGTAGAGATGAGGTTTCACCATGTTGGCCAGGCTGGTCTTGAATTCCTGACCTCAGGTGATCCGCCCCTCTCGGCCTCCGGAAGTGCTGGGATTACAGGTGTGAACCACTGCACCCCGCCCAGAATTGGATTTTAATTTCAGCCCTCTGTTGGCCAGCAGTGAGACCTGCAATTGTTATCTAGTGCTGTGTGCATAAGAAATGGTCTCCCAAAATTAGCCGCTTAAACTAGCAAATACTCCTTATCTCACAGTTTCAGTGGGTGCACTGAGTTGACTCCTCAGGCTCTCTTGTGAGGCTGCAGTCTCATCCGAGGGTGTGACCGGGCAGATCTATTTCCAAGATCACTCACGGGGTTGTTGGCTGGATTCATTTCTTTCTTCCTTTTTTTTTTGAGACGGAGTCTCGCTTTGTCACCAGGCTGGAGTGCAATGGCATGATCTAAGCTCACTGCAAGCTCCGCCTCCCGGGTTCATGCCATTCTCCTGCCTCAGCCTCCCAAGTAGCTAGGACTACAGGCGCCCGCCACGTTGCCTGGCTAATTTTTTATATTTTTAGTAGAATGGGGTTTCACCGTGTTAGCCAGGATGGTCCTGATCTCCTGACCTCATGATCCGCTCACCTCACCCTCCCAAAGTGCTGGGATTACAGGTGTGAGCCACCATGCCCTGCCCTCATTTCCTTCTTAGCTGGAGGCTGCCCTCAGTTCTCTGCCACGTGGGTCCCTTCATAGAGCAGCTCACAGCATGGCAGCTGGCTTCTCCAGAGGCAGCTAGAGGTTGCACAAAGGCGCCCAGGATGGAAGCCAGTCTTTTTCTTTTTTTTTTTTTTTTTTTTTTGAGACGGAGTCTCACTTTTTCACCCAGGCTACAGTGCAGTGGTGCAATCTTGGCTCACTGCCACCTCCACCTCCTGGGTTCAAGACATTCTCCCGCCTCAGCCTCCCAAGTAGCTGGGATTACAGGCATCCACCACCATGCCCAGCTAATTTTTGTATTTTTAGTAGAGACGGGGTTTCACCATGTTTCCCAGGCTGGTCTTGAACTCCTGACCTCAGGTGATCTGCCCACCTCGGCCTCTCAAAGTGCTGGGATTACAGGCGTGAGCCACCACGCCCAGCCTCTTTTTCTTTTTTAATTTTTTTTGAGATATGGTCTCATATTTACCCAGGCTGGAAGGCAGCGGTGTAGCCACAGTTCACTGCAGCCTCTGATTCCTGGGCTCAAGAGATCCTCCTGCCCTAGCTTTCCTAGTAGCTGGGACTACTGGCATGTGCCACCCCACCCGGCTAATTTTTTTTAATTTTGTGTAGAGATGGGGTCTCACTCTGTTGTCTAGGCTGGTCTCAAACTCCTAGGCTCAAGTGAGCCTCCTGCCTCAACCTCCCAAAGTGCTGGGATTCCTCTTGTGAGCCTCCGTGCCTGAAGCCAGTCTTTTGTCACCTGACCTCGGCAGTGAGGCCCTATTGCTCATGCTGCGTTCTGCGCATTAGAAGCCTGTGCCCGGCTGGGCACGGTAGCTCACGCCTGTAATCCCAGCACTTTGGGAGGCCGAGGTGGGCAGATCACGAGGTCAGGAGATCGAGACCATCCTGGCTAACACGGTGAAACCCCGTCTCTACTAAAAATGCAAAAAATTAGCTGGGTGCGGTGACGGGCGCCTGTAGTCCCAGCTACTCAGGAGGCTGAGGCAGGAGAAAGGTGTGAACCCTGGAGGCGGAGCTTGCAGTGAGCTGAGATCCCACCACTGCACTCTAGAGCCTGGGCAACAGAGCGAGACTCCATCTCAAAAAAAAAAAAAAAAAAAAAAGAAGCCTGTGCCCAAGTTCACACTGCGAGGGCGTGAACGCCAGCAGGCGGGCTTGCTGGGCCTTCCTAGAATCTGCTGGTCGCAGGCAACTCAGGGGAGCTCTCACAGCACATGCCGTGGTGGGCAAGAGTGTGGGCTTGGAACTGGAGGCCTCGATCCTCGCCAGCTGTGTGGCCTCAGGTGAGGGCCTCGCCCTGTCTGTTGTTTGGTGTCCTCACCTGGGAATAGAGACTGTGATGGTGGCACCTGCCTGAGTCCTGCAGCTGTGGCAGGGATGGATGAATTTCTGCAGACTGCAGCAGACCGGACCCATCATCACGGTGGTTGCAAACTTACAAACACCTACACATGCCCCAGGCCCAGCCTCCCCCCAGCTCCGCTCCCACCGCGGCAGCCCGTTGAGCAGTTACTGGCTTCCTGAGAGCCGGCAGTGTGGACAGGGCCTGTGCTGCTGGTGCCAGTCCTCAAGGCTCACAGCACGGGGCGGGCACAGGTGCCAGGCCCGCGCCTCAGCCATCACTGCTCAGGACGGGGGGCCAGGGGTAGGCAGGAGAGGGTCTTGGAGAAAGCGTCCAGAGCAGGCCTGACCATCCCTTCTCCTCTCGCAGGATCCCGACGGCCTACACGTGGGGCTCTGTGGGCGCCGTGGGGCTGGTGTGGGCCACTGATTGGCGGCTGATCCTGGACTGGGTACCTTACATCAATGGCAAGTTTAAGAAGGATAATTAATTACACAAACCCGTCACAGACCCCTCTGGTAAGTTTCAGTGGGCTGCGGTTGGTGGACTGCATGATGGCCAGATGGTGGCCGAAGAGTGGGTTCTCCAGGCTCCCAGAGCCAGGGCGGCAGGCCTCACTGTTCCCCCTGGAGAGGCCTGCATTTGAGTGGCGCCCTGGGTGCCCTTTCTGGCATCTCCTGCCCATGGGCACAGAACTGTCCGCCCCGCAGCCTTGGGTTGTGTGATTGGGGCGTGGGCCTTACCCTCTCTCTGGACAATCCCAGTTAGTCTTCGAGGCAGCCCCTGCTTCCATCTCAGTATGCACCCAGCCTGAGCTGCGTGGGGCCCATGTTACAGACAGACGGGCAAGGTGGAGGCTGGCCTACAGTGGCTGGCCACCCCATGAGCTCTTGCAAGCGCCTATGAGGCCCTGGATGCATCCACGTGTTTCTCCAGCTTGCCAGCTGCCCTCTTAACCACAGTGCCTGTGGCGTCTGCCCAGTGCCCACATGACAGTCCCACGTGGCCGTGCTCTTATACCCCCATTTTCCAGGTGCTGGCCTGAGGCCTGAGGCCATGCCACTGTTTGAACCTGGGCCTCAGAGCCCTGCTCCGGTCTGTGTTCCTCCCTACTGTGTGGAGCCCGGGGCCTGTGCTGCATTGGTGTTCCTGCCAGGCTGCTGTCCTGGGCCACTTCCACAGCCAGCTTCATATGGAAGGGACATTTCTTTTTTTTTTCTTTTTTTTTGAGACGGAGTCTCGCTCTGTTGTCAGGCTGGAATACGGTGGCGCGATCTCAGCTCACTGCACCCTCTGCCTTCCGGGTTCAAGCGATTCTTGTGCCTCAGCCTCCCAAGTAGCTGGGACTACAGGTGCCCGCCACTACACGCAGCTAATTTTTTTTTTTTTTTTTTGGAGACAGAGTTTGGCTCTTGTTGCCCAGGCTGGAGTGCAATGTCGCGATCTTGGCGCACTGCAACCTCCACCTCCTGGGTTCAAGCGATTCTCCTGCCTCAGCCTCCCAAGTAGCTGGGATTACAGGCATGTGCCACCACACCCGGCTAATTTTGTATTTTTAGTAGAGATGGGGTTTCTCCATGTTAATCAGGCTGGTCTCAAACTCCTGACCTCAGGTGATGCGCCTGCCTTGGCCTCCCAAAGTGCTGGGATTAGAGGCGTGAGCCACTGCACCCAGCCTGGAAGGGACACTTCTACTCACCCTGCCTCGTCTGCTCTCCCTCCAGGTGCCTGGTGGCGCCAGCTCCTCCCACCTCAGCGTCTGCTGCATCTGGAGCAGCCCAAGCCTCAGGATGGACAAGAGGAAATCCACAGCTCAACTTCAGATTTCTTATGTTTCTGAAAACAGCTTGGATATTTTAATGCACGTTGCATTAAACCTCACTGAAACCTGCTCCGTGCCCGGATGTTGATCTATGCTGGTGGCTTGGTTACTGTGACTGTAGCTGGAGTGGCACAGGTGACCCAGGCGTCCTTTCAGCTCCAGAATGTTGCAAATCTAGGAGAGTTTTCCAATGGCTGACAGAAACTGCTTATTTAAAATGTTTCATAAGTAATATCTGTGGTATGTTTATCCATTGCTGCCTTAACAAGTTACCCACACACGTAGTGGCTTAAAGCAACGAACATTCACTATCTCACAGTTTGTGTCAGTCGGGGATTTGGGAGTGATGTATCTGGGTGGTTGTGGCACAGTCTCTCATGAGGTTGCAGTGAAGACATCAGCCAAGGCCACTTCGTCTGAGGAAGGCTCAACTAGGGCTGGAGCCACTTCCAAGCCAGTGCCCTCACGTGGCTGTCGGTGACAGCCACAGTTCCTTCCCATGGGGGCCCCTACACAAAGCTGCTTGAACATCCTCACAGCATGGCCTCTGCCTTCCCCAGAGCAAGTGAACCAATGGAGAGGAAGGAGAAAGCGACAGTGCTTTCATGACCCACCCTGAGAAGTCTCACGTGGCCACTTCTGCCACACCGTGTTTATCAGAAGCAAGCCCCCGAGGTCCAGCCCACATGCAAAGGGAGGAGAATGAGGTTCTGTGTTTTGAAGGGAAGTATATCAGAATTGGTAGACATTTCAAACTGTCACATTAGGGGTACAGAAATGAACAGGCTGGGAGTGGTGGCTCATGCCTACAATCCCAACACTTTGGGAGGCTGAGGAAGGGGCATCACTTGAACCAGGAATTCAGTACTAACCTGGGTAACAAAGAGGCCCCTGTTTCTGATAGAAAGAAAAAAATGAAAAAATAAAAATGAACAGGTATAAAAAGAGAATATGGTACAAAGTCACACTCCCTGATACAGCTGCCCAGTTTTTTCCAGCTTTTGCCAATCTCTGAGCCGAGATTGCACCACTGCACTCTAGCTTGGGCAACAGAGTGAGACTCAAAAAAAAAAAATCCTAGACATACTGTCTGCATACATAAGTGTGTTGATGGAAATAGCTATTATATCAGTTTGCTAGGGCTGCCATAACAAAATACCACAGATTTTGCATGGCTCAAACAAAAGAAATTTATTTTACTTATTTTTTTTTTTAAAGACAGTCTTGCTCTATCGCCCAGGCTGGAGTGCCGTGGCACGCTCTTGGCTCACTGCAACCTCCGCCTCCTGGGTCCAAGCGATTCTTCTGCCTCAGCCTCCAGAGGAGCTGGGATTACAGGTGTGCCACCACCACACCTGGCTAATTTTTTGTATTTTTAGTAGAGATGGGGTTTCACCATGTTGGCCAGGTTGCTCTTGAACTCCTGACCTCAGGTGATCCACCTGCCTCAGCCTCCCAAAGTGCTGGGATTAACAGCTGTGAGCCACTGCACCAAGCCTATTTATTTATTTATTTTTGGAGATGGAGTCTCACTCTGTCACCCAGGTTGGAGTGCAGTGGCATGATCTTGGCTCACTGCAACCTCTGCCTTCAGGGTTCAAGCGATTCTTCTGCCTGGGATTACAGGTGCCTGCCACCACGCCCTGCTAATTTTTGTATTTTTAGTAGAGATGGGGTTTTGCCATGTTGGCCAGGCTAGTCTTGAAATGACCTCAGGTGATTGCCCACCTCGGCCTCCCAAAGTGCTGGGATTACAGGCGGGAGCCACTGTGCCCTGCCAGATTTTGTTCTGATTTTTAAAAAAACATTGGCCAGGGGTCTGTGTGTGGTGTCTCACGCACCACTGCACTCCAGCCTGGGTGACAGAGCCAGACTCTGTCTCAAAAAATAAAAAATAAAAAATAAATTGTCTGCAGGCTAAGTGTAGTGGCCCACACCTGTAATCCCAGCACTTTGGGAGGGCACGGTGAGAGGATTGCTGGAGCCCAAAAGTTTGAGGCTGCAGTGAGCCGTGATTGTGCCACTGCACTCCAGACTGGGTGGCAGAGTGAGACCCTGTCTCAAAAAAGAAATTGTGTGACTTGAGCCCTGAATCTGTATGTTACCAGACCCCAGTAGCAATGAGCTTCCCCTGCCTATTTGTGTATCTACTGTCCTGGCACTTAAGTTCTGGAAGGGAAGGCAGAGACTTCAGCATGGTGGCACTGAGGCCCTCGCCAGCCCAGGAGGTGATAGGAGCCAGCCTGGCGGATGGGGTCCTGTGTTTATTGCCACGCTGAGTCACTGGACTCCGCTGTAAAGAGGAGCAGTCTCTTGGCCCCATTAGCCATTTATTCAGTCATTTATTTCTACCAGCATCCACTCGAGGACATTTTTTCTTTTTCCTTTTTTTTTTTTCTTTTTTTTTTTTTTTTTTTTTTTGAGACAGAGTCTCGCTCTGTTGCCCAGGCTGGAGTGCAGTGGTGAAATCTCGGCTCGCTGCAACCTCTGCCTCCCGGGTTCAAGCGAGTCTCCTGCCTCAGCCTCCCGAGTAGCTGGGAATACAGGCGCCCGCCACCACGCCCAGCTAATTTTTTGTATTTTTTAGTAGACATGGGGTTTCACCGTGTTAGCCAGGATGGTCTCTATCTCCTGACCTTGTGATCCACCCGCCTCGGCCTCCCAAAGTGCTGGGATTACAGGCGTGAGCCACCGCACCCGGCCTTGATGACATTTTTTCTACAGACTGTAAATCATTTATAAACTTTAATTTTGTTGCTCAAGTTGTCCTCTCTGTTTGGCCATCGTGAGCCCCTTCCAGATGGGCTCCTGTGTGCATTTGATATGTCCCAGGTCATTTTTTTTTGTTATTGAGGTGAAATTCACATAACATAAAATTAACCATTTTCAAGTGTACAATGGAGTGTTTTAATACATTCACATTGGTATGCAGCCGCCACACCCAGCCTGGAATTGGCCATTTTAAAGACTATTTTATTTACTTACTTATTTTAGACAAGGTCTCGCTCTACCACCCAGGCTGGAGTGCATTGTCACAATCATAGCATAATTTAAAAAATAATTGTGGCCAGGCGCGGTGGCTCATGCCTGTAATCCCAGGACTTTGGGAGGCTGAGGCAGGCGGATCACCTGAGGTTGGGAGTTTGAGACCAGCCTGACCAACATGGAGAAACCCCGTCTCTACTGAAAATACAAAATTAGCCGGGCATGGTGGCAGGTGCCTGTAATCCCAGCTACTTGGAAGGCTGAGGCAGGAGAATCGCTTGAAGTCGGGAGGCGGGGGTTGCAGTGAGCGGAGATCACGCCATTGCACTCCAGCCTGGGCAACAAGAGCAAAACTCCATCTCAAAAAAAAAAAAAAAAATTAAAAAATTAAATTAAAAAATAAATAAATAAATAATCTCCCAGCCGGGCGTGGTGGCTCACGCTTGTGATCCCAGCGCTTTGGGAGGCTGAGGCAGGCAGATTGCTTGAGCTCAGGAGGTTACAGTGAGCCAAGATCACGCCACTGCACTCCAGCCTAGGCAACAAAGTGAAACCCTGTCTCAAAACATAATAATAATCTCCCTTGCATGGGGGCAGGCCTGGCGCTGGCTGCCCTAGTCAAGTACCACGGCTGGTTCTGGGGTGTAAGTGCCTGGCTCTGAGTCCACGACATAGACTTTCCTGTCCTTGGGAGCACTGATGCTTCCATGGCAGCCCAATGCTATGGGGTCTCAGTCTCAGGCCAGTAACCAGCTACTGAGCTGCTCAGGAGACAGAGCTGGCTGTCTCACCTCACCTCACCTCACCACGAGGTGGGGTGAGCGGGGCATCCGACCATCATCCACCCATCCATCCTGATTTATTCAGTGCTTCTGTGGTCAGCACAACATCCCGAAAACGTGCCCGTTCCGTCGGCCGCTGTGGCTCACACCTGTAACCCCAGCACTTAGGGAGGCCGAGGTGGGCGGATCACTTGAGATCAGGAGTTTGAAACCAGCTGGCCAACAAGGTGAAATCCCATCTTTTCTAAAAATTCAAAAAAATTAGCCGGGTGTGGTGGCGAGCCCCTGTAATCCCAGCTACTCAGGAGGCTGAGGCAGAATCGCTTGAACCCGGGAGGTAGAGGTTGCAGTGAGCCGAGATCACGCCATTGCACTCGAGCCTGGGCAACAGAGCGAGACTCTGTCTCAGCCAGTCAGTCAATCAATCAGTAAATGAATGTGCCTGTCCTACTCCCTGGAACCTGCAGCTAAAGGGACTTTGAAAATGGGATGAGATCTTCAGACGGGAGAGCATCCCAGATTGGGTGGACCCAGTGTCAACAAAGGAGTCCTTAGAACCAGGACAGTTTCTCCAGCTGGAGGCAGGGGAGCACAGCAGCTAGACTCAGTCCTTGAACACCTGTGCAGGCCTGCCCAGCCCTAGCCTTGGGAGCGATGCTATCAGGGGGAACTGATGGGGGGCAGCCCACCCGTTTCCATTTCAGGATCCCTCTGGCTGGTTGGGGAAGGGGTTAAGGGGAGACAACAGGGGGTGGGCGATTCCGCAGGAAGGTCCTGGAACTCTCCTGGCCAGAGATGGTGGCTGGACTAAGGTGCAGGGGGTGGTCGGGGAGGGGGGGGGCTCAGATTCCTGGATTTTGAGGGGTCAAAAAGCAGCTGGGCGGGGCGCGGTGGCTCACGCCTGTAATCCCAGCAATTTGGGAGGCCGAGGTGGGCTGATCACCTGAAGTAAGGAGTTCGAGTCCAGCCTGTCCAATATGGTGAAACCCCGTCTCTACTAAAAATACAAAAATTAGCCGTCCGTGGAACCAGCTACTTGGGAGGCTGAGGCAGAACAGCTTGAACCCAGGAGGCGGAGGCTACAGTGAGCCAAGATCGCGCCTCTGCACTCCAGCCTGGGTGACAGAGACCCCGTCTCAAAAAAAAAAAAGCTACTGGAGGGAACTTGGGGGCATGGAGGGGGTGGTCACGCGGGAAGTCCCCCAGATTTGGACGCTCGTAAAAAGCTCGGAAGCTGGGAGACCAGGAGGGCGGGTCACTGGGTCCAGTCACTGGGCCAGAGTCCCCAAGACTTGGGCTGGAGAAAGGTCGGGGGAAAGGACCCCACTAGTCCGAAAGCATGTCCCCGCGCACGCGCACCATGCGGCCGGGGGAGACAGGGCACAGTGAACGGAGCTGCGCGGGCTCCGGGCACAGCTGCTGGGCACTAGCAGCTCTCAAGGCCCAGGGCGCAGGCGCGCACGCCGCTCGAGGGCCCGCCCCTCCCAGAGCGCTGATTGGCGGGGTCGTAGGGGGGCGGGGGCCTGGCGCCGCGGCTGCGCACCGCGGCGCCCCGCGCGGGCGGGTGGGCGGAGCGGGCCCCCCGAGCGGGGGCTGGCGAGCGCGGGGAGGGGGCCGAGAGGGCGGCAAAGCCGGCGCGCGCCCGGCTGGGGGCGGAGGGCGGGGGCCCGCGGGCCGGAACAGCCGCGGCAAGTGGCGGCGGCGGCGGCAGCGGCAGCGGAGGCAGCTGAGGCGGCGGCGGCGAGCGGGGGTCCGGGCGGCGGCGGCGGCGGCGGCGGGCCCGGCGGCGGGCCGAGGACCCGGGCGCAATGGAGCGGAAGAGGTGGGAGTGCCCGGCGCTCCCGCAGGGCTGGGAGAGGGAAGAAGTGCCCAGAAGGTCGGGGCTGTCCGCCGGCCACAGGGATGTCTTTTACTATAGGTGAATGAGCGCGCCGGCCGCGCAGGGCCTCAACGGGCGCCTCCCAGCGGCCTCTGCGGCGGCCTCGGCGCCCCTGCCCCGGGCCGCGGCCTGGGCCCCGCGCGTGCGTCGTGCGTGCGTGCGTGCGTGCGTGCGTCTTGCGTGCGTGTCCGCACGGCGCGCGGAGGCCCAGTGCGCGTGCGCTGCTTGTTGGGCCGCATGGCTTTCGGCCGGCCGTTCGGGGACTGGCTGCCGGGCGGCGACTGCGGCCTTTGTTCGTGCGCGCTGGGCCAGGGGCGCCTGGCGGCGGCCAGATGCTGCCGGGAGGCAGGGGTGGAGGGTGGGCTGTCCCTTTGGTTCCCGTGAGACGCAGGGGGTGCTTTCTTGGGGCGCTCCTGGGGTGGCGCGGAGCCCGAGGGGGTGGCCAGCCGGGATTTCGGGGAGCAGGGCTCATGGGGGGATCGGGGAGGGCGTGCGTGAAAATACAGGTTCTTGGGCTCACCCCAGTCCTGGGAATAAGCGCCTCAGGGTGACTGGTCTCCCGCGCAGTGTAGCTTTTTTTAAAGGTATTCCCCCGACTCCTTCTGAGGCCTCTGGTCCTCTTGGGTCGTGGCCCCCTCAGGGTGGGGACCTGAGGCTTGCGACTTTCCGAGCCCACCTAACGGTAGTTTTTGCGTGGATGTTATTGGTGGTCGTAGGCTTTCAGAGACCCCCCTCCCCAAATTGGAACAAGGCGCTGCTCAGAAAGGTCGCAGGGAACCCCCTCCGTGGAACAAAGACTTAGTCGCCTGCTGCAGCCAAGCCCCAGTCAGCCACCTGCTGTTTGTCCTCCTTTTTTTTCTTCCCCCCCTGGCTCGGGAAAGATGCTTTTGATTCTGGGCCAGCTTTGATTGCGCCCTCCCCTTGGTTCAGTGTCCCGTGGCGCCTTCAGGTCCCCTAGGAGGGGAAAGCGGACGCCTGCCATGTGCCGAGCACCTGGGTAAACGGGGGTGTGCGGCCGGTCCCCCTTTTTCCCACAGCTTGGGGTCGTGGGCCGGAGACTGCCCAGGTGAGGGCAGGTGGTTTCCACGAGCCAAGGAGGGGCAGAACGACCACTCCGTCCACTGTGCACTTCGGTCCTCTGTGGTTCTTGACTGTCCCGGTTTGGGGAGATAAAGTGAGGAAAGTGAGCGGGGAAAGGATGGCTGTGATCAGAAGCAGTGTGTGGGGCCTCGTCCTGCAGGAGGAGCTCAGGGACTGGTTCCTGGAAAGTTGGAGGACAGCAAGAGAGGGGAAACTTGGTCCCCAAATGTGTACCCTTATGAGCTGGAACCCTGTAATTGCAGGCATTGGCATAGTGATACTGCATTCCCTGTTTCTGAGGGACAGGCTCCTGCATCCCCGTTTGGTACTCGACCCCTTCACTGGCTCTCTGGCTCTTTAGAAAGCCTGCAGCCCTGTGTTCTGTCCTCTGTCAGGAGGAGGCCGGGCCTGCCTGCACGCTCCCTCCAAGCACGTTTCTGGGCTTCCTTCTCCCAAAGGCTGCCGTAGAGTCCACGGCAGGTCTGTGTCGGCCTCTGCAGCCCCTTGTCAAAAACAAGCCTCCCCAGCACCAGGCGCTGCCTGGATCCCGACCATTCAGCCAGGAGTGAGGCCGGGCCCTCCCGCTTACAAGTGACAGCCAGGGCACCAGTCACTTCCCATTACAGCTGTGGGTACACGTCCTGAGATCTGCGGTGACACATGCTGAAATCTGGGAGGGCAGATGATGGGGCCTGAATGAGACTGGGGTCAGGGAGGGCCTCTCTGAGGACGTGACATTGAGTGACAGGGAGAGGCGTCCAGGCAGCAGGAACCCCCTAAGAGGTGGCTGCAGCTTGGGAGCTAGAACCAAGGCCAGCTTGAGCGGAGTATCCTGAGGCTGTCATCACCCCACCTCTCTCATTTCCATTCTGGGCCCTGGCCCTGAGCATGAGGGTCTAGCAGTGGAGAAAAGCAGGGACAAGCTCTCCTCTAAACAGGCTAGAGATTTCAGGTTTCTCTGCAGAGGGTGAAGCCAGACTCAGCCCAGAGCCGCCCTCTGCAGGTCTGCAGGTCTATACGTGTGGTTTTATCAAGGCTGTTCTTTTTTCATTGAATAAAATCTCAGGGACATCTTTTTGTGTCAATAGAGGGGCATGACTTTTATTAAAAATTGAGATATAATTCACATTACACAAAAGCTACCTTTTTTTTTTTTAATTTTGAGACAGGGTCTCACCCAGGCCGGAGTGCAGTGGTACAATCACGGCTTATGCATTCTTGACCTCCCAGGCTCAGGTGACCCTCTCAGCTCAGCCTCCCAAGTAGCTGGAATTAACCGGCATGTGCCACCATACCTGGCTTATTTTTATAGAGATGGGGTTTTGCTGTGTTGCCTAGACTGGACGGGTCTCGAATTCCTGGACTCAAGCATTTAACCTGCCTCAGCCTCCCAAAGTGCTGGGATTACAGGCATGAGCCACTGCCTGGCCAAAGTCACTTTTTAGAAATGTACAATTCAGTGGGGTTTTTTTTTGGAGATGGAGTTTCACTCTTGGCCCAGGCCACAGTGCAGTGACGCAATCCCAGCTCACTACAACCTCTGCCTCCCGGGTTCAAGCGATTCTCCTGCCTCAGACTCCCGAGTAGCTGGGATTACAGGCCCCCACCACCACCCCCAGCTAATTTTTATATTTTTAATAGAGACGGGGTTTCACCATGTTGGCCAGGCTGGTGTTGAACTCCTGACCTCAGGTGATCTGCCCACCTTGGCCTCCCAAAGTGCTGGGATTCCAGGTGAGAGCCACTGCGCCTGCCTTTTTTTTTTTTTTTTTTTTTTTTTTGAGACCGAGTTTCGCTCTTGTTGCCCAGGCTGGAGTGCAGTGCAGTGGTGCAATCTGGGCTCACTGCGACCTCCACCTCCCGAGTTCAAACAATTCTCCTGCCTCAGCCTCCCAACTGGCTGGGATTACAGGCGTGTGCCACCACGCCCGGCTAATTTTGTATTTTTAGTAGAGATGGGGTTTCACCATGTTGGTCAGGCTGGTCTCGAACTCCTGATCTCAGGTGATCGGCCCTCCTTTGCCTCCCAAAGTACTGGGATTACAGGTGTGAGCCACCGCATTTATTCTTTTTGAGAGGGTGTTATTGAGATACAGTTTATGTATCATACAATACAGTCATTTAAAGTGCACGAGTCAATGGTTTTTTAGCATAGTCACATATTTACGGATATGGGCAGCTATCCTCAGATTCAATTTTAGAATTTCCATCACCCCAGAAAGAACCCCAGGCCCATTTACCACTGCCTTGTGTGCCCACCCCCAGTCTTAACAACTAGTCTGTGATCTGTGTCTCTTGTTTGCCTTCTACCTTTTTGTTTGGAGACACAGTCTTGCTCTGTCGCCCAGGCTGGAGTGCAGTATCGTGATCTCGGCTCACTGCAACCTCCGCCTCCTGGGTTCAAGCCAATTCTGCCAAAGCCTCCCGAGTAGCTGGGATTACAGGCGCGCGCCACTGCGCCGGCCAATTCTTTGTATTTTAGTAGAGATGGGTTTCACCGTGTTGCCCAGGCTGGTCTTGAACTCCTGAGCTCAGGCAATCCACCCACCTCAGCCTCCCAAAGTGCTGTGATTATAGGCGTGAGCCACCGCACCCTGCCTTGTTTCCCTTCATCTTAAAAGGCAGAACAGCCTCTCTTTGGGGTGCCCGGAGGCAAAGAGCTGTTGGGAGTGTTTTGTGGGGTCTCTTCTTCCTTGTGGCTACGTGAAGCCTGAGTCTGAGCCTCTGGTTTCTTGGTTTCTTTCCACTGCCCTGGGCAAACCAGCTTTGACTTAACATCAGCCAGCCTGGAGAGTAATTAAAAGAGTAAGTCTCAAAAGTAAATCTCCGGGAAGAGCCCTCAGTGGTTTCAGACCCCCAGGCCCTTGTCCTCGTGCCCTCCCTGAGGCGCCCTGTCCTAGTGGACATGCCGGAGCCCGCCCGTGTCCTTGTGGACCATGGAATTTGCCCGGGGTTGTGGGGCGGGGTGGAGAGAATAAAACTTCCTGTGATCTATGTATCAGCCCAGTACATAGATGCTGGGTAGAGGCGATTGAGCTCAGCACGGGACCAAGCATTTCTGTGCAGTGCCTGCAGAATTGAGTTTCCTTCTGGCTATGGGAGATCGTTCTGAGCTGTCTCAGTTGTCTGACATCTGGTGTCCACCGTGGGCCAGGTCGTCTGGGGCAGGGGCAGAAGAGGACAGGAGGAGCCTGCCCTAGAGGATTCTGGGAAAACAGCAAAACAGAGCTTACCCACCAATCTCAGGCTGATGCATTATTAATAAAAGTGACTGTTGACTGAGTTTATAGACAGAATATGTTTGAGGTACCTGGCCTAGTAAGCACCATACAAGTGCTATTATTTCTAAATGATTTTATCGAGATAAACCAGCCAGGCATGGTGGCTGCCGCCTGTAATCCCTTTGGGAAGTCAAGGCAGGAGGATCTCTTGAGATCGTAAGTTGGAGACCAACCTGGGCAACATAGCGAAACCCCATCTATGCAAAAAATTTAAAAATTAGCTGGGCATGGTGGTGCACACTTGTAGTCCTAGCTACTCAGGAGGCCAAGGCAGGACAATCCTTTGAGTCCAGGAGGTCAAGGCTGCAGTGTGCTATGATCACACCACTGCACTCCAGCCTGGGCAACAAAAGGAGACCCTGGGTCTAAAAGTAAAAATGAAAAAAAAAAAAGAAATGAAACAGCAGGGCGTGATGACTCACACCTGTAATCCCAAAGCTTTGGGAGGGAAGATGGGAGGACTGCTTGAGCTCAGGAGTTCCAGACCAGCCTGGACAACATGGCGAGACCCTATCTCTATAAAAAAATATAAAAATTGGCCAGGCGCGGTGGCTCACGCCTGTAATCCCAGCACTTTGGGAGGCCAAGGCAGCCAGATCATGAGGTCAGGAGATCGAGACCATCCTGGCTAACACTGTGAAAACCCATCTCTGCTAAAAATATAAAAAATTAGCCGGGCGTGGTGGTGGACAGCTGTAGTCCCAGCTAGTCGGGAGGCTGAGTCAGGAGAATGGCGTGAACCCGGAAGTCGGAGGTTGCAGTGAGCCGAGATCGCGCCACTGCACTCTAGCCTGGGTGACAGAGCAAGACTCCGTCTAAAAAAAAAAAAAAAAAAAAAAATTAGGCTGGGCACGGTGACTCACACCTGTAATCCCAGCACTTTGGGAGGCCGAGGCGGACAGATCACCTGAGGTCAGGAGTTCGTGACCAGCCTGGCCAACATGGTGAAACCTGGTCTCTACTAAAAATACAAAAATTAGCCAGGTGTGGTGGCAGTCGCCTGTACTCCCAGCTACTCAGGAGACTCAGGCAGGAGAATCACTTGAACCTGGGAGGTGGAGGTTGCAGAGAGCCAAGATGGAGCCACTTCACTCCAGCCTGGGCGACAGAGTGGGACTCCATCTCAAAAAAAAAAAAAAAAAAATTAGCCAGGCGTGGTGGCTTGTGCCTGTTGTCCCAGCTACTTGGGAGACTAAGGTGGAAGGATCACTCTAGCCCAGGAGTTCAGGGTTGCAGTGAGCTGTGATTGAGCCACTGCATTCCAGCCTGGGCAAGAGTGAGACCCTATCTCCAAAAGGAAAGAAAGAAACGAAGTCCCATCCCTATCAGCAGCCACTCCACATCCCGCACCCCAGCCTCTGGCACTGTGCGTCCCCTTCCTGTCTCTGAATTATCCTGTTCTAGACATTTCATAGAAATGGGATCACACACTGTGTGGCCTTTTGTGTCTGGCGTCTCACTGAGTGTGACGTCCTCAAGGTGCATCCACGCTGTGGCCTGTGTCAGAGCCTCACTCCTTTTCATGGCTGAGTCGTGTCCCATCGTGTGGATGGGCGTTTGTCCGTTCATCCATTGAAGGCGTCTGGGCTGCTTCCACCTTCTGGCTCCTGTGGTAGGGCTCCTGGGGACATCCATGTAGAAGTGATGGTGTGGATGTGTGCTCATTTCTCGGGCAGATACCTAAGAGTGGCGTGGCCGGGTCATCCGGAAACTCGGTGAAGAGCTGTCAGGCTTTTCCAACATGGCTGTTCCATCTTACATCCCAACCATGATGACGATGTGTTGGGTTGGGTGCTTGTCATCCTGTAGAGTGACCACATGTGACACACAGGGCAACCCATAGGTGGGTGTCCTTATGTCCTGGAGAGGATGAATTGCCGGTGCTTGTCCGTGGCAGGCTGAGAGCAGAGCCCCATGTCTGAGAGCAGGTCTGTGTTTACCTGGCTGCCTTGTTGCAAACTCTCCGGTCGGGTTATGCCCACGTAGCTGTTAGGGCCTGGCCCCAGATCTTAGAACGAGACCCCTTTCCCAGTCTGGCCCTGCTGCTGTAACCCCAGGGTGGAAGGAGATTGCTTTTAGGGCTGTCCCTCACATACCTGTTCTCCATGGGGTCTTTTCTCAAGAATGTGACCTAAATTCCATTTCTGGAATGTTCTGGAAATGTGAGCCATCCTCCCAGAGCCGGGGCCCAAACTCCTGTAGGTAGTAGCGTTTGTACCTGAACTCAGCGTCTGCTGTGCCTGACGCTGCCAGGGCCTACGGTGGGGGGAATTCAGAGGGGACCGGGGTTGGGGGTCTGGGGCAAGGATCCGATGTGAAGGCTGGGGCTAGGGCCAGGGTGTGAGGATCGGGGCCAGTGCTCTGGGTCTGGGGCTGGCGCCCAGATCTGGGGGCCAGTTGTGGGGTGCTGGGGTCTGGGATGAAGGTCTGGGGTCACGCCAGGATTGGGGGCTGGGGCCAGGGCCTGGGTTTGGGGTCAGGGCCGGGTTGGGGTCTGGGTCTGGGGTCGCGGCCTGAAGCTGGGGCTGGGACTGGGATTGGGATTGGGGTCTGGGGTCCGCCCGGGGCGCCGACCGTCCCCCCTCCCCGCAGCCCGAGCGGGAAGAAGTTCCGCAGCAAGCCGCAGCTGGCGCGCTACCTGGGCGGCTCCATGGACCTGAGCACTTTCGACTTCCGCACGGGCAAGATGCTGATGAGCAAGATGAACAAGAGCCGCCAGCGCGTGCGCTACGACTCCTCCAACCAGGTCAAGGTGAGTGGTGGCGTCATGCAGGTGACGTCGGCGCGGGGCGTTCTAGGCGGGGACGCGGCCCTGACGTGAGCTGCAGGCGACACAGCCCGGCGTCCTGAGCGCAGGAGGTCACAGCGGGCGGAGGGCACAGAGCGGAAGGTGCAGGCCACAGGGTGCAGAGCGCAGGGCGCATGGCGAGGACGCGGCCCGCGGCGGGGGCTCCAGAGCCGGCCGGACCGACCCTGCGGGAGCGGCCTCCCCGGACCGTGGGGGTCCTGGCGGGCGCGGGGGACACGAGGGGCGCCGGCAAGGCGGGGGGTCACCCGGGCCCCGCACCCCGTGAGGCTCCGCGCCGCCGGGGCGCCCCCAGGCCGGACTGCATACCCTTCCTCCCGCAGGGCAAGCCCGACCTGAACACGGCGCTGCCCGTGCGCCAGACGGCGTCCATCTTCAAGCAGCCGGTGACCAAGATTACCAACCACCCCAGCAACAAGGTCAAGAGCGACCCGCAGAAGGCGGTGGACCAGCCGCGCCAGGTGAGCTCAACGCACAGCGACCCCAGCCTTCCCGGCCGGCTTGTTCACTTTGGTGGGTGGACATTTGGAATAAGATCGTACGTGGAGCGGACGCAGTGAGCGCAGGAGTTCCAGGCTAGCCCGGGCAACATGACGAGGCAAAAAACAAGTAAAAAATTAGCTAGACGTGGTGGCGCACGCCTGTGGTCCCAGCTTCTCGGGAGGCTGAGGTGGGAGGATTGCTTGAGCCCAGGAGGCTGAGGCTGCAGTGAGCTATGATCACACCACTGCACTCCAGCCTGGGGGACAGAGCAAGACCCAGTCCTGCGGTCCCCTCTTGGAATGTGCAGGGCACTGGTTCCAGGATACGTCCCACCCTCAACCCCCAGATACCAAAATCTGGGGATGTTCAGGCCCCTCATAGAAAATGGTCTAGTATGGCCTCGCGCGGTGACTCACGCCTGTAATCCCAGCACTTTGGGAGGCCGAGGCAGGTGGATCACCTGAGAGGTCAGGAGTTTGAGACCAGGCTGACCCAACATGGTGAAACCCCATCTCTACTAAAAATACAAAAATTCGCTGGGCGTGGTGGTGGGCGCCTGTAATCCCAGCTACCCGGGAGGCTGAGGCAGGAGAATCACTTGAACCCGAGAGGTGGAGGTTGTAGTGAGCCAAGATGGTGCCACTGCACTCCAGCCTGGGCGACAGAGCGAGACCCTGTCTCAAAAATAAAATAAATATTTTTTAAAAATGGAAATGGTCTAATGTTTGCACATTACCTGCAGGTATCTGCTAGGTTTCTCATGAGGTGTAGATGCTTGTGACGCTCCTTGTTGTGTTTTATTCTTTTTTTTAGTTTTTCATTTTTGAGACAGAGTCTCTGTATGTTGCCCAGGCTGGTCTCAGGCTCCTGGCCTCAAGTGATCCTCCCACCTTGGCCTCCAAAATTGTGGGGATTACAGGTGTGAGCCAACTCACCTGGCCAGTTGTATTCTTTTTATCTTTTTTCCCCCCAAATATTTTCAGTCTGCAGCTGGTTGGGTGTGTGGTTATGGAACCCACAGATACAGGGGGTTGACTGCCCATATGTGACTGTGTAACCTACTGAGAAACCTGAGAACCGTGTGTATTTTCTTTTTGTTTTTTCTTTTTTTTTTTTTTTTTTTTTTTGTGACAGAGTCTCTCTCTGTCACCCAGGCTGGAGTGCAGTGGCAGGATCTTAACTCACTACAACCTCTGCCTCCTGGTTTCAACTGGGTTCAAGTGATCCTTCCACCTCAGCCTCCCAAGTAGCTGGGATTTCAGGTACCCGTCACTACGCACGGCTAATTTTTTTATTTTTTTTTCTTTTTTGAGATGGAGTTTTGCTCTTGTTGTCCAGGCTGGAGTGCAATGGTGTGGTCTCAGCTCACTGCAACCTCTACTTCCTGGGTTCAAGTGATTCTCCTGCCTCAGCCTCCCAAGTAGCTGGGATTACAGGCGCCCGTCACCACACCCGACCTTTTTTTGTATTTTTAGTAGATAAGGGGTTTCACCGTGTTGACCAGGCTGGTCTCAAACTCCTGACCTCAGGTGATCCACCCACTTTGGCCTCCTAAAGTGGTGGGATTACAGGCGCGAGCCACTGCATGTGTATTTTTTATTCTTATTTACAAACATCCACTGGATCCCTGGCTGTGGAAAGCCTGGGTAGGGTCTGGAGACCCAAGGCAGTGGGAGGGGAGATGCCCCATTGGGACCCACATGGGGGAAGGAGGCCAGGTGGGCCTCCCTGGAGCCCAGCAAGGACCTGGAGTGGGGAGAGGGCAGGGCCGCTCTTGAGGTTCACATCTGTGTCTGGGGCAGCTCTTCTGGGAGAAGAAGCTGAGCGGCCTGAACGCCTTCGACATTGCTGAGGAGCTGGTCAAGACCATGGACCTCCCCAAGGGCCTGCAGGGTGAGCGGGCGCCTGAGGGAGGCGGAAGGGGATGTGCCGGGTGGGGTGGAGGCACTGCAGGTGCCCTCATCTCCTGGCAGGGTGGATGGCTGTTCCTGCTGTGGGTGCTTAGGGCAAATCTGCCTGTGACTGGGGCAGGAGGAGGGGGCCCAGTGGGGTTGGGGATGGGTAAGGGCGCTTGGGCTGGGCCCTTCATTCTTGACCTTGGAGACCCTGCGGGTGGGGCTTTGTGGCTTCCAGGTGTGGCGCAGGCCCGGGGCTGTTTTCACCTGCAGGAGTGCAGTTTTGCCATGGAGATCCTAAATAAACAAACAAGGACAGCTGACTTTGCTCCTGTACCCTCCCAGCACGTCCACACCACAGAACAAAGAATGCAGCTCTTGCATGGTTTTGGTGGTTGTTTTTTGAGACAGGGTCGGCTGGGTACAGTGGCTCACACCTATAATCCCAGCACTTTGTGGGGGCTGAGGCAGGAGTTTCACTTGATCTCAGAAGTTCAAGACCAGCTTGGGCAACATAGTGAGACTCTGTTTCAAAAAAAAAAAGAAAATACAGAGCAAGACCCCGTCTCAAAAAACAAAAGGCAGCCTTTCCATGGCCCATGCTGAAGTACAGTGGTGCTGTTACTGCTCACTGCAGCCTCTACCTCCCGGGCTCAAGTGGTTCTCTCAGCCCAGCCTCCTGAGTAGCTGGGACCACAGGCATGCAGCGTGACACCTGGCTAATTTTTTAATTCTTTTGTAGAGACAGGAGTCTCTCTATGTTGTCCAGGCTGGTCTCAAACTCCTAAGCTCAATCAGTCCTCCCACCTCGCCCTCCCAAGATGCTGGGATCACAGGCGGGAGTCGCCGCGCCTGGCCTAACTTGCTTTTTTTTCTATTATGAATGTAGTAACACAAGCGGGAGAGGGAATTTAGAAATGGAACCCGAGTCGGGGGGAGAAGGTGGCAGCTCCCATTCTTGGGGCATTTCCGTGGCCTGTCTGGGCCATAGCTGCCCCGTGGTGACCTCTCCACTTGCGACTGTTTGTCCACTGCCTGGCAGGGGTGGGACCTGGCTGCACGGATGAGACGCTGCTGTCGGCCATCGCCAGCGCCCTGCACACTAGCACCATGCCCATCACGGGACAGCTCTCGGCCGCCGTGGAGAAGAACCCTGGCGTGTGGCTCAACACCACGCAGCCCCTGTGCAAAGCCTTCATGGTGACCGACGAGGACATCAGGTAGCCCCTTGGCCTGGTCTCCTGCTCCTCCACCCTGTCTCTTGTGGCCGTGGGGACCCTGAGTGTCCCCATGTGCCTGCGTGCTTCCCGTCTCCCCACGACGCTGCTGGGGTTTTGAAACAGAAATAGCCAGGGCAAGGGGACCCATCGTCGGAGCAGTATGAACTGTTTCACCCGCGTCCTGGGTTCAGGGCGAGCCAGGCTCCCCTTGGAGGAATGTCCTCGAAAAGAGTATGGCCCTTTGAGCCCGTGAGGACTGGCTGTGCTGGGTGCTGGGCTCCATGTTGGGCCCTGGAGACGGAGGAACAGGGCAGGCCAGGGCTCTCTGCCTTCAGGGAGATGGCTCAGAGTGCCTGCTGAGGGGCGGTTCTGATGTGCAGAGCCTCGGAACGAACAGCAGGGAACACGGCCGCTCAGAAACAGGCAGCAGTCAGGTGAGGCTGAGCAGCCCAGGGGTGAGGGGCCCTCCTGCGGGGCCTCAGGGCCGAACCCACATCCAGTGTGCAGAGTGGACGCAAGGCCGCCTGGTGACGGAGGTGCCTGCAGGAAACTCTGGAAGTGCTGGAGCGAAGACGGGGCCTTTCACGTTCAGTGCAGCACACGGCTTAGGTCAGAAGAAGGAAAGGAAACTTGACGGTTCTAGAAAGAAGGAGCCGAGACCCGGAGCGGCCAGGGAGGCGCTGGGCATGCGGGTTTCCTGTGGCAGCAGCCGGGGTTAAAGGCCCCTGGGCACAAGAAGAGACCTTGTGCCGCGACGCAGGGTGAAGAGATGGACCTGAGACGCCACCCCCACAAGCACACAAACTGTGGGCACCAAGGGTTCCGTCCGGAGCGGCCGGCGGCATCCTCCTCCGGCCGTGATACCTCTGGGCCCCCTTATTTGGGTTTGAGATCCATTTACACTCTCCACGCGCTCAGAGAACTCCCCGAAATGAAGATGGTGAAATAGGAAGACTTGTCAACAAAAGAAAAGAACAAGACTGTGAGAAATAGCAGGCAGATCATTAAAAGCCCTGCAGAACTTGCAGAAATAAGGCCGGGCACAGTGGCTCACACCTGTAATCCCAGCGCTTTGGGAGGCCGAGGCGAGAGGATCACCTGAGGTCAGGAGTTCAAGACCAGCCTGGCCAACATGGTGAAACCTCGTCTCTACTAAAAATAAAATAATTAGCTGGGTGTTTTGGCACATGCCTGTAGTCCCAGGTACTCGGGAGGCTGAAGCAGGAGAATCACTGGAACCCGGGAGGCGGAGTTGAGATCCTGCTGCTGCAATTCAGCCTGGGTGACAGAGTTAAAAGAATAAAATAAGAACTTATAGAAATAGAAAAGGGCATTGAAATTAGGAACTTGGTGGTGGGTTCAGCAGGAGGTGGGGCCCTGTCTGGAAAGACGACGAGCAGGTGGTGGCTGCAGTCGAGTAGATGGGCCAGGGTGTTCTGGGTGGTGGGGACAGAGTGAGAAGGAGCAGCTCAGGTCTGCAGGAGCCGCTGGAGAGAGACCCCGGGGGCAGGGGGCGGCTGAGCTTCGGCCACAACTGGGGAGAAACACAGTCAGCTTCACCTGGGAGTGAAAGCAGAACAGAAACTAGGAGGGGTTGTTTGGGCAGCCGGAGAGGGAGGCCGGCAGAAGCGCGTGCTGCGGCCCAGGAGGTGGCAGGCAGAGGAGCGGCCACCCTGCAGTGCCTGGCATCAGCTTTTAGGCCCCGAGGAGGAGGCCCCCGTTCCTGGTGGTGGGTTGAGACGAGGGTGTGGATTCTTTTTCTCAGGCCCCCCGAGCCGTGGTAAAGGAGTGCACACTGGTGCATAGTGGGCAGTGGAAAGGTGACCCCGGGCCTGTGAGGGTGGGGGGTGCTGCGGGCTGATGGTAGCTGATTTTGGTGAGGCCTTTTTTTTTTGGCAGAGTCTGGCTCTGTTACCCATGCTGGAGTGCAGTGGCACAATCCCAGCCCACTGCAACCTCTGCCTCCCGGGTTCAAGCGATTCTCCTGCCTCAGCCTCCCAAGTAGCTGGGATTACAGGCGCCTGCCACCACGTCCAGCTAATTTTTATATTTTTAGTAGAGATGGGGTTTCGTCATGTTGGTCAGGCTGGTCTCGAACGCCTGACCTCAAGTGATCTGCCTGCCTCGGCCTCCCAAAGTGCTGGGATTCCAGGCATGAGCCTCTACCTGGCCTGGTGAGGGTTTTCCTGCCCCACTCAGTGTCTGTCAAGGGACAGGAGCAAGGGTTTACATAGCTGAGCCCCAGGGAGGCTCAGGGCCAGGTCTGGGGACTGAGGGGTCAGGCCCCTCCCTTGGTCCCAGTAGAGGTGGCAGGTGGGCCATCTGGGAGGGTGGCGGACGCTGGTGATGGCCGGTGGCAGCCGGTCGTTCTCTGTGTGGATTGTGAAGGGAGGGGTGGCACGGGCCAGGGCTGGTCCTGGGGGTGCCTGTGGATCCCTCGGGCCTCCCCTCCCAGCCGAGGTCCCCACGTTCATCCTGCGTCCACGTCCTGCTGGCCGCTCACCTGGGTGTAACGCGAGGTCCGTGTGTCCCCAGGAAGCAGGAAGAGCTGGTGCAGCAGGTGCGGAAGCGCCTGGAGGAGGCGCTGATGGCCGACATGCTGGCGCACGTGGAGGAGCTGGCCCGTGACGGCGAGGTGCCGCTGGACAAGGCCTGCGCTGAGGACGACGAGGAGGAGGACGAGGAGGATGAGGAGGAGGAGCCCGACCCAGACCCAGAGATGGAGCACGTCTAGGGCAGGTGCTGCGGGGCTGTGGGGGCTCCCTGGAGTTGGGTCCCGGCAGTGGGGACTGCCTGGTGAACACACATGTGGTCGGGATGACGGGTGCCTCCCAAGAGCTTCCCATCTCCCTAGAAGAGCCCAGGCTTCCCCGTCCCGTGGAGTCGCTAAAGCCAGCCCTCCCTGTCCTTTCCAGGGGCCCTGCCGAGAGCCTGTGCTGCCCTCTGGAGCCGCATGCAGACGCGGCCCTCGGCCCCACGTGAACCAGGCTCGGCAGCCGAGGCCAGCCCTGGAGACACCCGGGAGGAAGGCCGTGCTCCTGGCTCCCTCCTCGGCCCGTCCCCACTTCCTGGGGCCTTGGGGCACACAGCTGGGGCTGCCCCCACCTGAAAGACCCTCCACGCTCGTCCTCTACAGGGTCCGGCTTTGGGAAGTGCCGGGTGCTCCTGGGCCCTGCCTGGCTCCCTACGACCTCGGGGCTCGAGGCCAGCTCCTCCCCACGCCCGCTGTCCCAGCTCCTTGAGACTGGAGAGCAGCCAGCAGGTGCCCGGCAGCTCGGCACCAAGGATTGCTGACAGCTGGGAGGGTGTCTCGGTCTGGAGGCGTAGTTTTGAAACTCACATCACCCACTGTGCAGCGTGAGGACGGGACTCTGGTCTGCTGTGGGGGGCGTGCAGGACGGCGCCACCCTCTGCCCTGCCACGTGGCTGGTGGCGCCACAGACCCTCACCATGCCTGAGTGGCATGCCCAGGAGGCCGCTCTCCTTCAGTAAATCTAACACAGTCGAGGCACGTCGTCGGGCGGCCTTCCCTGTCTGCCAACGCCAGCCTTCGCTTCCGAAAACCAAACTCCAGCCGCTGCCAGTCGGGACTCGGTCGCCCAGCGCTGCCAGAATGCTCCACTGCCAGCCGGCCCCCCGCCTCAGTTTCCCTTCTGTTTAGTGGCGACACAGGCACCCAGCTTTGGGGTGGTGCTGATGCTCCCAAGGGTGCCAGGAGCCACTGGGACAGGGCGAGGCTCCCAGACGCCCCTCGAGGTGCCCGGCTCTCCAGGGAGCTTCTGGCCCAAGGCCGTCTGAGGGATCTGCTCCTTAACCCCCCAGTGCCTTGGCGAGGGCAGGTTCCAAGCCACAGACGCCTGCCCTGAGTGGACTCTGCGGCCAGTCCCTGGTGCCCTCCTGGCCCTGCTGCCCAGTGAGGGCTCCTACGGGTGGGTTCATTGGCCTGGGCCCAGCGAGCCCCCACCTGCATTGACCTTAGGCCCATAGAGAGGGCCTCTCCCAGCGCTGCCCCAGCCAGGATCTGGTCACTGCCCTGGGGGGACTGATGGGCAGAGTCACCCCTGTGGCTGGACTGTGACCATCCCTGATGGGGCCTGACTGTGGGAGCTGAGGAAGCGCCGCTCCACCGTCTGCCCTCCGAGGACACCCATGGGGGCAGTGGGCTGGCAGCTTCCTGCTGCTCCCTGTCAGAGTCAAAGCACAAATCCTCAGGACGGGCTCAAGGGCCAGGGCAGCCGAGGGAAGCTCCAAGTGGGGACCATGTCTTCCTGGGGTTGGTGCCCACTGGCCGGGACCCTTTGCTGGCCCAAGATCCCCAGGTGCTGCAGTGGGGTGGCCTCCCCTCTGTCTGCCTGGTGGAGGGAGCCGTGGGCGTGGGGACGCGACTGAATAAAGCCACCATGGGTGGATGTGCTTGGAGCCTGGAGTTTGGTGCGTCCTCTAGACTTTGGTGCCCACATTTGAGCTTCTGTCTTTGATTGGGTGATGAAAGGCTGAAAGCAGTGGGGGGACAGGGCCAGCAGGTCCCCCAACCTCACGGACATTCGCAACCAAGAGTCAGGCTTGGGGGCGTTCAGAGAAGACCAGGCCGGCCTGGGCATCTGTGGGCGAGGGCCGTGCCCCCTGAGGTGCCACTGGCTCGGCCTAGGGATCGTGGGTCTTGGCCCTGCTGCCCCGTTGAGGAAGATGGGCTGGGGCTCAGACCCAGCACCGCTCCTTCCAAAGGAAGGGAAGCAGGAGGGGCTGCCCGGCAGGGAGGGCTCCCCAAGTCCCCAGGTCCTCAGGTCCTGCACAGCCGCTGCAGGGAGGGGAGCTGTGCCCCGGGACCCTGGACTTCAGCTCAGTAGCCACAGCCACTGGAAGCTGCTTTCTGGACCTGAAGGCTGGGAGGCCACCTTCCCCTCACCTGCCTGGCACTCAGACGCTCTGTCTCCCTCTTCCCGTCTCCCACTCTGTCCCTATCTCCCTTGGTCTCCCTCTGTCTCTGTCTATCCCTGTCTCTGTCTCTCCCTCTGTCTCTGTCTCTTGCTCTGTCTCCCTCTCTGTCTCAGCCCAGCTTCCTGTCACTGACAGAACCCGATCAGTGCCTCTGATTCCGGGGTTCTGGCCATGTCCTGGCCTTGGTCTGAGATGTGATGAACCCCATCCCTGCCACAGGCCCTCCCCACCGGAAGCCCATCCAGGCCCTGGGCTGTCGCTGTTGCCGAAGCTTGAGGGTCCTTTCCTCTCTCCCTGAAACCTTGGGGACCCCCACAGGCCAAGGCAATACTGGCCTTTGCTGGAGGTCGTGCCCAGTGAGAAGTGAGTTGTAGGCGTGGGCACCCGGGGGGTCAGCCCAGTGCTCAGGCCCTCGTCAAATTCCCTGCCCTGGAAAAGTCTCAGACCCTCAGGCTGAACCCCCTGGGCGCATCCAGGCTCCACACTCCAGCCCCAGAACCCAGACCTGGCACAGGATGGGGAAGGCTGAGCTCCCAATGCTGGGATCTTTCGTGGGGGCCTCACGACCAGCCTGCCCTGTGCAGTGCCAGGCCCCATCCTCAAAGGGCACTTTGCTGCCCCCAGCCCCGCCCATGTCTCAGCCCCAAGACCTTCTGGAACTTTTTTTTTTTTTTTTTGAGACAAGGGTTTCGCTCTTCTTTCGCTCTTGTTGCCCAGGCTGGAGTGCAGTGGCGTGATCTGGACTCACTGCAACCTCCACCTCCTGGGTTCAAGCCTCAGCCTCCGGAGTAGCCACCACGCCCAGCTAATTTTTGTATTTTTAGTAGAGACGGGGTTTCACCATGTTGGCCAGTCTGGTCTCGAACTCCTAACCTCAGGTGATCCGCCCGCTTCGGCCTCCCAAAGTGCTGGGATTACAGGCGTAAGCCAGCATGGCAGCCCTTCTGGCACTTGCCAGCAGCAGCAAGAGCCTCACGTGTCCCCCGCCTCCCCTCCGACCAAGCTCCCCACCACTGCTGCCACAGAGGGTACCAGGGAGGAGAGGCCTCAGGACCCCTGTGATGAGGATGCACCTCCCGGCCCTCAGCTCAGCCACACGGGCCACAGGGCTCCTGAGTCTCAGCAACACCAGCTAAGGGGCATCGTGCCTCTCCAGCCACACCCAGGGCCCGTGCCTTGCTGTCCCTGCAGCCCCCAGACCCAGGCAGACAGGGACAGCCCTTCTGACCACCCCACACACTGGCCACCACAAAGATCCCCGGGGACGCCCCTTGCCTGTGTGTGATCCTCATGGCTGTCACAGCACATTTCCAGGAGCCTGGAGGTGCCCATGGAAAACATCCCCAGCTTCAGGAACGTTCTTTCAGACAGGGCCATACCAGAGCAGGACTCAGCTTTCTGGTAGCGGGTGGCTGGGCAATGCCTGTGAGATTCTGTCACACTCGTTCCAGATTCAAGGGGCCCAGAAAGTGTAAACAAGTGCCCATCCAGGGATGAATGAACACAGCCAGGCCCAGCCACACCATGGAGCAGGACTCGGCCATGAACAGGAACCAGGCTCTGACACCGGACACGGCGCAGATGTCCCTGGAGGAGTCCACACTCAGCGAGAGACACACAGACACCGACACGGCATGCGATCCCATTTGGGTGAATGTCCAGCACAGGCCAGTTCAGAGACAGGAAGGGGACGCATGGGTGCCAGCGACTGGGGACTATGGGGAGTGGGGGAATGGCTAAAGGGCACCCACAAAAGTTAATAATAATGTTCCACAATTTTTTTTTTTTTTGAGATGGAGTCTCGCTCTTGTCACCCAGGCTGGAGTGCAATGGTGTGATCTCCGCTCACTGCAAGCTCCGCCTCCCGGGTTCACGCCATTCTCCCGCCTCAGCCTCCCAAGTAGCTGAGATTACAGGCATGTGCCACCACCCCCAGTAGAGACGGGGTTTCACCATGTTGGCCAGGCTGGTCACGAACTCCTGACCTCAGGTGATCCGCCCACCTCGGCCTCCCAAAGTGCTGGGATTACAGGCGTGAGCCACCGTGCCTCACCAGAATTGTGTACTTTTTTGTCTTCTTCTTTGGCATGGAGTTTTGCTCTTGTTGCCCAGGCTGGAGTGCAATGGTGCGAACTCGGCTCACCGCAACCTCCTCCTCCCGGGTTCAATAGATTCTCCAGCCTCAGCCTGCCGAGTAGCTGAGATTACAGGCGCCCGCCACCACACCCAGCTAATCTTTGTACTTTTAGTAGAGACGGGGTTTCACCATGTCGGCCACGGGCAAAAGAATTTTGTTGAGGGCAAATAATATGAGACCACAAAACTGCCTTCCCTGCTCAGTTTTAATTTTCAGTTTTAATTTTTAGCCTTCTCTGGTTACCAAAATAATGCACGCTCACGGCCGTTCATTTGAAGATATTTCCAGTTAACGTGTGTGAAGTGGGTTTTTTGAGATGTAATTTACAAGCAATAAAATGCTCCTATCTCTGCTGTCCTGCCTTCCTTCCTTCTCCATCACAGGATTCTCCCTGTGCATTTTCCTTTTCCTTTCTGAGTTTTGTTTTGTTTTTTGAGATGGGGTTTCGCTCTTGTCGCCAGGCTGGAATGCAATGGTGCGATCTTGGCTCACTGCAATCTTCGCCTCCCCGGTTCAAGCAATTCTGCCTCAGCCTCCCAAGTAGCTGGGATTACAGGTGTGCGCCAGCACGCCCGGCTAATTTTTTTATTTTTAGTAGAGACGGGGTTTTGCCATGTTGGCCAGGCTAGTGTTGAACTCCTGACCTTAGGTGATCCATTGATCTGCCCACCTTGGCCCCTCAAAGTACTGGGATTACAAGTGTGAGCCACTGCACCTGGCCTTTTTTTTTTTTCTTTGTTTTAAAGCAGGATTTCACTCTGTCGCCTAGGCTGGAGTGCAGTGGCGTAATCTCAGCTCACTGCAACCGCTGCCTCTCGGGCTCAAGCAATCCTCCCACTTTAGACTCCCAAGTAGCTGGGCCCATAGGTGTGTGCCATCAGACCCGGCTAATTTTTAAATTTTTTGTACAGGCTGGGCAAGGTGGGACACGCCTGTAATCTTAGCACTTTGCAGGGCCTAGGCAGGCAGATCACTTGAGGTCAGGAGTTTGAGACCAGTGTGGCCAATACATACTAGAAAGCACGAAAATTAGCTGGACATGGTGGTAGGTGCCTGTAGTCCCAGCTAGTCATGAGGCTGAGGCAGGAGAATCCCTTGAGCCAGGCAGGAAGAGGTTGCAGTGAGCTGAGATCATGCCGCTGCACTCCAGCCTGGGCGACAGAGTGAAGGGATTCTGTCTTCAAAAAAATAATAATAATAAATAGGCCAGACACGGTGGCTCACGCCTGTAATCCCAACACTTTGGGAGGCCTAGGCAAGAGGGTCACCTGAGGTCAGGAGTTTGAGACCAGCCTGACCAACATGGAGAAACCCCTTCTCTACTAAAAATACAACATTAGCCAGGCGTGGTGGTGGGCGCCTGTAATCCCAGCTACTCAGGAGGCTGAGGCAGGAGCATCGCTTGAACCTGAGAGGTGGAGTTTATAGGGAGCCAAGATCACGCCATTGCACTCCAGCCTGGGCAATGAGAGCCAGACTCTGTCTCAAAAAATAAATAAATAGATTTCTTGTAGAGACAGGGGTCTAACTATGTTGACCAGGCTTGTCTTGAACTCCTGGCCTCCAGCGATCCTCCCACCTCGGTCTCCCAAAGTGTTGGGATTACAGGCACCACACCGGGCTCCTTGTACTAAATATAATAAAAGCAATAAGACAGTGAAGTAAACCCAGGTCCCCCGCTGGCCCCAGAAGCCTCCTCTCTAACTCCACCATTTTGCCTGCCCTCCAAGCCCGCCTATGCCCCACCCGGGATGGCGGGGGGTGGGGGTTGATGCTGTTTTCATCCACAAACGTTTACAAATGAATCTCTCTTCAAAGAACACTTTTTTAAAACTTAAAATATGTATTTTTTCTTATGGAAGCTTTCAAATGTACACACCAAGCAGCCGGGTGCGGTGGCTCACACTTGTAATCCCAGCACTTTGGGAGGCCAAGGCAGGCGGATCACCTGAGGCCAGGAGTTTGAGCCCAGCCTGTCCAACATGGTGAAATCCTGTCTCTACTAAAAATACCAAAATTAGCTGGATGTGGTCCCAGCTACTCGGGAGGCTGAGACACAAGAATCACTTGAACCTGGGAGGCGGAGGCTACAGTGAGCCGAGATCTCCCCACTGAACTCCAGCCTGGGTGACAGAGCAAGACTCCATTCTCAAAAACACAAAACAAAACAAAAAAAAAACTGTACTCTAAGCAAGACGATGGATCCCCCAGGCCCACCCACCCCCAGGCTTCATCAGCGATGATCACGGCTCCTCTTGTCTCCCATAACCCCCACCCTGCCCGATCAAAATGCCTCCCTTCCTATGTGATTTTCTTCCAACATTCTCCTATGAAAAAATGTCAGACGCGGCCGGGCATGGTGGCTCACCCATGTAATCCCAGCATTTTGGGAGGCCAAGGCGGGCAGATCACCTGAGGTCACGAGTTCAAGACCAGCCTGACCGACATGGTGAAACCCCGTCTCTACTAAAAATACAAAAATTAGCTGGGCATGTTGGTGGATGCCTGTAGTCCCAGCTACTCAGGAGGCTGAGGCAGGAGAATCACTTTAACCCAGGAGGTGGAGCTTGCAGTGAGCTGAGATTGTGCCACTGAACTCCAGCCTGGGCAACAGAGCTAGACTCCGTCTCAAAAAAAAAAAAAAGAAAGAAAGAAGAAAAAGTAAAAAACATCAGACGCAGAGTGGGCCTGAAAGAATTTCACAGTGACCACGATAGCACCACCACCTACACCAGCTCTTCCCACCTGAGGTGACTCTGGGCCCAGGGGCCACGTCTGTGGGCATCTGGGCTGTCACAACCAAGGAGGTATATTATGGGTTGAATCATGCCCCCACAGAGATGTCTGTGTCCTCGACCCCACAACTTCTGAATGAGACCTTGTTTGGAAAGAGGGTGTCTGCAGACGTGATCAAGTTAAGCCAGAGTCGTACGGGAGTGGGGTGGACTCTCATCCCGTGATTCCTGTTCCCACGAGAAGAGGGAAACCAGGACACATATAGGGAGACGTGGGTGTGTGAAGACAGAGGCCTAGGTCAGAGCGATGCGGCCACAATGAGTGATGAAGCCTAGAGCCCCCAGAAGATGGAAGAGGCAGAAAGGACCCTCCCCAGAGCCTTTGAAGGGGGCACGGCCCTGCCCATACCTTGAGTTTTGACTCTGAGGCTCCAGAACTGGGAAAGAATTAAATATTCATTGCTTCATTCATTCATAAATTCATTTGTTTATTAGACACAGGGTTTTTTTGTTTGTTTGTTTGTTTTTGAGACGGAGTCTTGCTCTTTTGTCCAGGCTGGAGTGCAGTGGTGTGATCTCGACTTGCTGCAACCTCCACCTCCCGGGTTCAAGTGATTCTCCTGCCTCAGCCTCCCAAGCAGCTGGCAATACAGGCTCATGCCACCACACCCGGCTCATTTCATATTTTTAGTAGAGACGGTGTTTCACCGTGTTGGCCAGGCTGATGTAGAACTCCTAACCTCAGGTGATCTACCTGCCTCGGACTCCCAAAGTGCTGGGATGACAGGTGTGAGCCAGCGTGCCCAGCCGACAATGCTACTAATAATTGCAAGCGGCTGGGCATAGTGTTACCCACCTGTAGTCCCAGCAGTTTGGGAGGCTGAGGCAGGAGGACTGCTTGAGGTTAGGAGTTCAAGACCAGCCCGGGCAACAAAAAAGAGACCCTGTCTACAAATATAAAAAGTAGCCGGGTGTGGTGGTGCACACCTGTGGTCCCAGCTACTCGGAAAGCTGAGGCAGGAGCATTGCTTGAGCTCGGGAGTTCTGGGCTGTAGTGAGCTATGCTGATCTGGCGTCTACATTAATACGATGAACTCCCTGGACTGGGAGGACCACCAGGTTGCCTAAGGAGGGCTGAACCCACCAAAGTCAGAGATGGAGCTGGTCAAAGCTTTCATGCTGATCTGTCCTGGGGTCACACCTGTGAATAGCCACTGCACCCCAGTCTGGGCAACAGAGCAAGACTCCGTCCGAAAAAGAAAGAAAAGGAAAGGAGAGGAGAGGGGAGGAGAGAAGGAAGGGAGAATCCTGGCTGACACGGTGAAACCCTGTCTCTATAAAAAATACAAAAAATTAGCTGGGCATGGTGTCGGGCACCTATAGTCCCAGCCACTCGGGAGGCTGAGACAGGAGAATGGCCTGAACCCAGAGGCGGAGCTTGCAGTGAGCCAAGATCGCGCTACTGCACTCCAACCTGGGTGACAGAGCGAGACTCCGTCTAAAAAAAAAAAAAGAAGGAAGGAAGGAAGGGAGAGAAAGGAAGAAATGAAGAACGAAATAAAGGATGAAAGAAAGGGAAGGAAGCAAGGAAGGAAGGAAAAAAGAGAAAAAAGGAAGAGAAAGAGAAAAAAAGAAAGGAAAGAAAGAAAAAGAAAAGAAAAAGAGAAAAGAGGAAAGAGAAAGAAAGAAAAATAAAAGAAAGGAAGAAAGAGAAAAACAAAAAGAGAGAGAAAGAAAGAGAGATGGAAAAACAATTCCAAGCATGGGCGTGTACAAAAGAGAAGTCCAGGACCCCAGGAGGGGAAGTGGGGCTGGATGCAGCCTGGGGTCAGGAGAGAGATTTTGGGTGGGGAAGGGTTCCAGGCAGGGGGATCCTGACCCTGCCTGCCTGGAAGAAGTGGGCAGAGAAGCCACCAAAAGTGAAGGGCCCAGCAGTGGGTGGCTGTGGCTGAGGGACTAGATGAATGGCTGAGGAGGACCCAGGGTGTGTGAGGCTGGGGGAGGGGACAGAGGAGAAGCCTTGCTAGGCAAAGGGGCAGGCTGCCCCACTCCTGCCCAGAGAGCCCTGCCTTTGGTCCAAGTTTGCACAGCCAGCCAGGGACAGGTCTGGTAGAAGACGGGGGCAGGTAGACCCAGCCAGGCAGGTTTAGCACAAAAAACCCCACAGGTGCAAGGAAGGCCCCAAAGGACAGCTGGAGGAAGAGCCGCTGGGAAAGGGTGGCTTTTTTTTTTTTTTTTTGAGAAGAGTCTTGCTCTGTCAACCAGGCTGGAGTGCAGTGGTGCAATCTCGACTCACTGCAACCACCACCTCCAGGGTTCAAGCAATTATCCTGCCTCAGCCTCCTGAGTAGCTGGGATTACAGGTGCGCGCCACCACGCCTGGCTACTTTTTGTATTTTTAGTAGAGTCGGGGGTTTCACCATGTTGGCCAGACTGGTCTCGAACTCCTGACCTCGTGATCCACCGGCCTCGGCCTCCCAAAGTGCTGGGATGACAGGCGTGAGCCACCGCGCCCAGCAAGGGTGGCTTTAGAGGTGGACAATGCCCGTTGCGGGGAAAGGCACCCCAGAAGAGGGTGGGGCTCCACATGGAGGGTTCTGGCTGGTGTGAACCTGCCCTCGCCAGGGAAGCACCACTGTGGTAGAGAGGTCTCTGGCCTCGGGCGGGGCGGAGGACGTGGTGTGGAGGAGGTGGCCTGACCCCAAAGCCTGGAGCCAGCCAGAGGGGAGCTAGGGGAGACTAGGGGAGAGGGACCTCAGGCCCTGGGGTGTGCATGATTGTGGAGCTGTCCTTGGCACAGAGGCTGGGGGTGGGGCAGGGGCCTGACCCTAAAACCCACCCTGATAGCAAGGGGTACTTGGGGACTGGAACCCCAGGCCCTGGGGGGTGCACCGTGGGGCGGGGGGTGGACCCTGGCACAGAGGCGGTGGGCGGGGCAGGAGCCTGACTTCGAAGTCCAGTGGGATCGCGAGGGGGACTTGGAGAGGACCCCACGCCTTTATGCAGGGAGGTGGGGGTCCCCGGCACAAGGAAGCGGGCGTGGAGCAAGAGACCTCGCTTGGGGGCGACCCGGATCTCTAGCGGAAATTGGGGAGCGGGACCTCGGGCCCTGGGGCGCGCGAGGAAAGGACTCTCAGACTCGGGGCGGGAGCGCTGTCCAGGCTGGGGCTGGGACGCACACACCTGCAGCAGCGACCGCACGTGCGGATGCGCCCGGCTTCCCGCCCGAGCGCCGAGCGGAGGCGGGGCCTGGACCACGTGCCCGGCGCCTGCCCCGCCCCTTCCCCGCCCCCGGCCCCGCCCCGCGCGCCTGCGCCCTGCGGGCCGCCCATTGTTGGGCCGCGGCGTGACGTCGCGGGGGTGGGGCCGGGGCGGGGCCGCGGGAGGCGGCGGGAGGGAAGGAGCGTCCCGCGCCGCCGCCGCCGCCGCCGCCGCCTCGGCCGCCGAGGAGCCGCCGCCGCCGCCGCCGCCGAGCCGCAGCCAGAGTCGCTGCCGCCGCCCGGCCCGGCCCGGCCCCGAGCAGCCCCGAGCCGCCGCCGCCCCGCCCGCCCGGCCCCCCGTGCCCGCCCCCGCCGCTGGATGCAGGCGGCCGGCGGCCCAGCTCGCAGAGGCGGAGGGCGGCGCGGGCGGCGGCGGCGGCGCGGGCGGCAGGAGCGCGGGCCCCAGCGCTAGCGCCCGCCATGCCCAGCTCGCTCGGCCAGCCCGACGGCGGAGGGGGCGGGGGCGGCGGCGGCGGCGGCGCGGGGACGGCGGGGGAGGACCCCGGACCCGGACCTGCGCCCCCGCCCGAGGGCGCCCAGGAGGCCGCGCCCGCGCCCCGGCCGCCGCCCGAACCCGACGACGCGGCCGCCGCGCTCCGCTTGGCGCTGGACCAGCTGTCGGCGCTCGGGCTGGGGGGCGCTGGCGACACGGACGAGGAGGGGGCGGCCGGGGACGGTGCAGCGGCGGCCGGGGGCGCGGACGGCGGGGCGGCTCCGGAGCCTGTGTCCCCCGACGGACCTGAGGCCGGCGCGCCCCCGACCCTGGCCCCCGCCGTGGCCGTGGCCCCCGGGTCGCTGTCGCTGCTGGACCCCAACGCGAGTCCCCCGCCGCCGCCACCGCCCCGGCCGTCGCCCCCCGACGTGTTCGCGGGCTTCGCGCCCCACCCCGCGGCCCTGGGCCCCCCGACGCTGCTGGCCGACCAGATGAGCGTGATCGGCAGCCGCAAGAAAAGCGTCAACATGACCGAGTGCGTCCCGGTGCCCAGCTCCGAGCACGTCGCCGAGATCGTGGGTCGCCAGGGTGAGTGGCCCTCGTCGGGGGTTGCTGTCCTGGGGGTCCCCGCACCTCCCGCCCCGGGGAAGGGGGTCGCCCGAGCCCAGCCCAGCCCGCGCCGGACGCCCCGCACCGGACACGCCCCGCGTGGGCTCCGGCCTGGGCCGCTGCCTTTGCGCCTTTGTCCTGCAGCGGCCGCGGGAGAAAGTTGGGCGCAGCCCGCGCTCCTCCCCTGCGCGCTCCGGCCCCGCCGCCGCCTTTGTCTGGGCCGCCTCCAGCCCGGAAAGGCTCCGGGGAGCCTCGCCGCAGCCCAGGCCCTCGGCCGCCCGCAGGGGCACCCCAGAGAGGGGCTCGAGGGCCCGGGGTCCGGCCGGGCGGGGGGCGCCCCACACCCAGCACAGGCGGCGGGGCGGGGCAAGCGCAGGTTTAGGGGTGGCTTAGGGGGGCCGCCTGCAGGGCCGGGAGAGAAGGCTGACAGTACAAAGAGCGCACGTCTCAGTCTCCAGCCTGGGGCCCTGACTGGGGTGGGGACGGGACCGGGCAGGAGAGGGTCCCTGCTCCACTCTCCGGCCCCGAGTCAGGGATTTCGGGGCCTGGGGAAGGACCGGCTGTCAAAGCCACTTCTGGGGTGCAGCCTGCTGGGCAGGCCGGCGGGCGGCAGGCCCCGGGTGTGGGGTCCAGCGGTGGCATCGTCGGAGCTTCCCTCTGGCCGCCCCATTGTTCTCTTTGTTAGAGAGCGAGGCTGAGATTTGCAGGGTGACATCAGGCCGGCCGCTGCTCATTGGCCCCCGAGCTGCGGGGCGGGCGGGCGGGTGGTGGGCAGTGCCTGGCCCAGCTCACACCCACCACCCCGTTAGCCACCCGCCCGCCTGCCTCCCTCAACTTTCTCCTGCCTTCCCGCCACCCCTCCCCGCTCCTGGGTCCCCGCTGACCGCCAGTGATCAGCCAGGTTCTAGAACTTGGGGTGGGGCCTTGGCGGGGCTGGAGGTGGGGCCGCAGGACACTTGGGCTAGGGGTCCCTACCTCCCCCGGGCCCTCGGGAACCCAGGCCAGAGAAAGGTGTGGGGGGCTGGGATTACAAGGTCATCTATGGCCCTGGCCCCAGGCGGGGGACCACCAGGGCGCCCTCCCCTCCGCCCCTTCCCTCGGTCCAGGTGGGTGGGGCAGCACGGCCTCCTGTCTTTTGGTCGTTCATTTGTCCAGCTCATATGGGGACCCATGGAGGGTCAGGCATGGTGCTGGGCCCGGGAACCATGCTCTGGTGTGGTGGGTGGGGAGGGACTGGGTGCTGTCCCAGCCCTGATGACTGCCCTCAGTGGGACCCCCTGGCAGGAAGGCGCCCTACCATCCTGTTACTGCCTCCCCATTGAGGCCTTCCGCCCGGCTTCCATGTCCCATACCCAGGGCCTAGAACGGGACAGCTGCCCTGTGCGGAGTGTCTGGGAGCCTGTGGAGACGGACGTCCAAGCCGAGGCCTGGGGACCAAGTGACCTCCAGGTGGTGGAGGGTGTGGCTGTGTTCTTTGTGAACGCGCCTGTCCTGGCACCCAAGGGCCTTTGAGCGAGGCTATGGCCACATGGGGAGCTGGCAGGAGTCAGGGTCAGGCTGAGAGCTTCTAGACCTGTGGCCTCAGGGTGGGAATTCTCTAGGGGCAGGTCCATGGGAAATGGAGTCTGTGGGCACCAGGCTCAGCCCCCACCTCTGGCCTGTGCGTTCTGCACCCACTTACTGGGCTCTTGCTGGTGGCGGTCAGCAAGGCAGGCCCTGGGGTACAGTGGGGGTCGGGGGTAGAGTGGGCCCTGATTGCTTGTCCTGCAGGCCGCCGTGGCCCTGTGGCCCTGTGCACATGAAGGCCCTTCTCTGTGATGTGCAGGTGTCTCACCTCCATTAGGGTAGAGGATTCTGGGGCAAGATGCTGGTTTTATTTATTTATTTATGAGACGGAGTTTCGCTCTGTCGCCCAGGCTGGAGTGCAGTGACGCGATCTGGGCTCACTGCAAACTCCGCCTTCTGGTTTCAAGCAGTTCTCCTGCCTCAGCCTCCTGAGTAGCTGGGATTACAAGTGCGTGCCACCACGTCCAGCTGATTTTTGTATTTTTATTAGAGACAGGGTTTCACCATGCTGGCCAGCCTGGTCTCAAACTCCTGACCTCAAGTGATCCGCCCACCTCCGCCTCCCAAAGTGCTGGCATTACAGGCGTGAGCCACTGTGCACGGCCAGTTTTATTTATTTGTTTATTTAAAAAAATTTCTTGTAGAGACAGGGTCTTGCTCTGTTGCCCAGGCTGGTCTTGAACTCCTGGCCTCAAGCGATCCTCCCATCTCAGCCACCCAAAGTGCTGGGGCTCCTACAGGTGTGAGCCACTATGCCTGGACCCAAGTTGCTGGTTTTAATCCCAGCTCCAGGTCACACACAGCAGCCACCCCATAAGTGGAGTGCGGGTTGCCAGGGATGCAACTGTGAATGTCAGGACAGGTTGGCAGCTTCAGTAGTCCATACATCTTCCACACTGTAGAACCGTCTGTGGCTCCCAGCTTCTCCCACCCACCCTGTTCTCAAGCATACCTTTCAATGTCCTTTGTGCCCCGGCCCTGCCCCTTTACTCACCTTCCTCTCCACCCTGGGGCTCTCTGAATTTCTCATGCTTCTCTGTCAAACCCAAGCTCCAAGGCTACCCCTTCCCTGGAAGCCACGAAGGGTGCACCTGTCCGGCCTCCACACAGGTGTCACACACACAGTCACACAGGCCTGGCACCAGCCCTCTGCCCGGTAGCCACGTGCTGTTCTCTGAGCTTCAGTTCTCTCGATCCTAGAGGGGGTCCGAGTGCTTTCTGGGCAGACTGTGGTCATTCACACCCTCTGAGTTCCCACCCATCCGCTGGAGGCTCCAATTCATTCATTTGCTATATCTTTTTTTTTTTTTTTTGAGATGGAGTCTCGCTCTGTTGCCCAGGCTGGAGTGCAATGGCGCGATCCCGGCTCACTGTAATCTCTACCTCCCAGGTTCAAGCGATCCTCCTGCCTCAGCCTCCGGAGTAGCTGGGGCCACAGGCACGTGCCACTATGCCCGGCTGGTTTTTGTATTTTCAGTAGAGACGGGGTTTCACCATGTTGGCCAGGCTGGTCTCACACTCCTGACCTCAGGTGATCCACCCGCCTCGGCCTCCCAGAGTGCTGGGACTACAGGCGTGAGCCACCGCGCCAGGCCATGGCTAGATCTTTATTGACTGTCTATTGTGTGCTAAGCCTATGCCAGACTTGACCTGCCCCATCTCGCTGAGGCCCATAATGTGCCCCAGGGAAGGTCCTGCAGCTCCCAGGTCACAGATGGGGAGGCAGAGGCTGCAAGAGGTAAAGGATAAGTAAAAACTGAGGGAATAGCAGCACTTCGAGAGGCTGAGGCAGAAGGATCCTTCGAGCCTAGGAATCGACACCAGCCCGGCCAACATGGCGAAACCCTGTCTCTACAAAAAAAAGATACAAAAATCAGGCATGGTGGCATGCTCCTGTGGCCCCAGCTACTCCGGAGGCTGAGGCAGGAGGATTACTTGAGCCTGGGCGGTCGAGGCTGCAGTGAGCTATGATCTTGCCACCGCTCTCCAGTCTAGGCAACAGAGCAAGACCCTGTCTCCAAAACAAAAACAAAATCATGGGCTGGGATTCAAACCCTAGTTTCTCTGGTGGGTCAGCAAAGAAAATTTCAGATTCCAAAGCTCGAGGGCTGGGGGTGAGGGGAGGCAGCCCTGTCTGAGAGACAGGCAAAGTGGAGACCCAAAAGCACAGGCGTCTCCCTCCAGCCGGCCAGCAAAGGTGCTCTAGGGACCTCTGGCCCTGCTCCTGCTGAGACCCCAACATGTACCCTCCTTTCTCACCCCACTTGCCGGGCACCCTGGGTGAATCTGTGCTCCGTGGCGGCCTCTCCCCCTGCACGTTCCCAGGGACAGGAACCGGGGCAGGTGCTTGGTCATGTTTGGGTCTTCAGTATCTTGCCGGGGCCTGTACACAGAAGGTGTTCTGTGGCTAATGAATGAATGAGCGAGTGAGTGATGTTGAAGGCAGGGCTAGGACTGGAAGCTGCTCAGGGCTCCCTCTCTCCGCTGTTGGCACAGGCTGAGGATAGTGATTTTAGATTGTCCCCCTCAGCTGGGGGAGACCCCTGGCTCACTGTTTCCCCTCCTGTCCCTTGTTCCTTGCTGAAGCCCTAGAGGCTCCTCTTCTCCCATCCCCGCAGGCCTCAGGTTTTCCCGGTGACTGGGGACAGTGCTGGGGCGTTGGTGGGGACCATGCCATGGTTTTCCTATCCATACACTGCAGAGCCCTAGAAAGAAAGGGTCTGCTAGGTAACCTCCACACGGCAGACCCAGCTGAGAGTGCTGGTATTAGTGCAGGGTACATGTTCCCTTCATTCCCCGGGAGGTGTTTTCTTTTCATTTTGAGACAGGGTCTTGCTCTTGTTGCCCAGGCTGGAGTACAGTGGCTCAATCTCGGCTCACTGCAGCCTCCACCTCCCAGGTTCAAGCGACTCTTTCACCTCAGCCTCCCGAGTAGCTGGGATTACAGGTATCTGTCACCACCACGCCAGGCTCATTTTTGTATTTTTAGTAGAGACGGGATTTCGCCATGTTGGCCAGGCTGGTCTCGAACTCCTGACCTCAGGTCATCCGCCTGCCTCTACCTCCCAAAGTGCTGGGATTACAGGTGTGAGTCACCACGCCGAGCGGTGTTTTTTTTGGTGGTGGTTGTTGTTTTGTTTTGTTTTGTTTTTGAGACAGGGTCTGGTTCTGTTGCTCTGTCCCGAGTGCAGTGGTGTGATCGTAGCTCACTGCAGCCTCAACCTCCTGGGCTCAGACGATCCTCCCACCTCTGCCTCCCGAGTAGCTGGGACCACAGGTGCGCACCAACACACCCAGCTAATTTTCTTTTCTTTTCTTTTTTTTTTTTTTTGAGGTGGTGTCTCGCTCTGTCGCCCAGGCTGGAGTGCAGTGGTGTGATCTCGGCTCACTGCAAGCTCCGCCTCCCGGGTTCAAGCGATTCTCCTCCCTCAGACTCCCGAGTAGCTGGGACTACAGGCGCCTGCCACCACGCCCGGCTAATTTTTTGTATTTTTAGTAGAGACGGGGTTTCACCGTGTTAGCCAGGATGGTCTCGATCTCCTGACCTCGTGATCCACCCATTTTGGCCTCCCAAAGTGCTGGGATTACAGGCGTGAGCCACCGCGCCCGGCCACACCTGGCTAATTTTTAAAAATTTTTTGTAGAGGCCGGATGTGGCGGCTCACACCTGTAATTCTAGCACTTTGGGAGGCTGAGATGGGAGGATCACCTGAGCCCTAGAGTTCCAGACTAGCCTGCGCAACGTAATAAGACCCTGTCTCTGCAGAAAAGCTTTAAACAATTAGCCGGGCGTGATGGTGCATAACTGTAGTCCCAGCTACTCGGGAGGCTGAGGTGAGAGGATCGCATGAGCCCAGGAGGTCAAGGCTGCAGTGAGCTGTGATGGTGTCACTGCACTCTAGCCTGGGCAACAGAGTGAGACCCTTTATAGAGACAGGATCTTGCTATGTTGCCCAGGTTGATCTTGAACTCCTGGCCTCAAGTGATCCTCCTGCCTTGGCCTCCCAAAGTGCTGGAACTACATACGGGTGTGAGCCACTGTTCCTGACCTGGGAGGGGGTTTTGACATCCCAGTTTGACAGCTGAACCAGCTTCCTTCCTCCCCACCAGACCCCTCAGCTCCCGCTGGCTTCCATGGTGTCCCAGGTCTGAGATGCTGCTGTCCCGCCTCACCCGGCTGCCTGGCAGGGGGCGGCCGCGTGTTGGACTGAGTGTTGGCTATGGGACCTTGTTCTCGCCCCGTCCTGCTTCCGGAATCCTGCCCTTGCTGTTGCCTCAGCGGCTCCCTGGGGTTCACGTTCCACTTCCTGCCATGGCAAACCCATCCAGCCTGGGCTGGCGGCCTTGGCTCCCATGCCAGGACTTGTGGTTTCATTGGTGAGTCCGTAGTGCACGGTCATTGCAGCCAGGACCCTGGATGGGCCAGATGAGTGATGCCCACTGGTGTGTGCGCTGCGTGGGGCCCCGAGGCCCTGCCCTGGCATGGGGAGACTTGGCTGCTGTGGGTTGAGGATGTGGGACAGGTCAGGGCCAGACTCTGGGGTGGTCACCCCAATTCCCAGGCATCTCAAGCCCTCCGAGGTGGAATCCTGGGGACATGGCCCACGAATCTGCATCTCAGTGCCTGCCAACCTTCGGTGTCCCCCAGAGCCCGCCCCTCAGGCTTCCTGTCCCTCTGGCCTCGCTGTGTCATTTCCAGTGGGGCAGGGGTGGGCTGGGATCACTCCTGGAGCCCTGATTCCTTGGCCTCTTGGGGTCTTGATGTGGGTGGAGTTTTGGGGGCCGGCACGTGTCAAAGTGGAGGGAGCACCAATGAATTGAGCTCCAGCTCCATCTTGGAGATCCTAGAGGCCTTCTAGCTGTGAGGTCTCCACCCAGCACCACCGTCTGGGTTAGGGCAGGATGGAGTAAGGAGAGAGGGAGGCGCCAGTTCCCTCCCCTGCCCCGACGCGTGCGTGGCTCCCAGCACCATCCTGGTTTCTGCTCACACAGTCACACGCCCCCTTCCTTTCCACCCCCATCTCCCAAATTTGTCATCTCACCCAGACCAGACTCTGTGACCACAGCCTGTGAGCTCAGCGGTGGCCACGTCGGGGCAGCCTCTCCCACGTGTGACCCTCTGGGGACCTGGGGCAGCTCCCAGATCAGCAAGGGAGGACCCCGTGCTGCACCCTGGCAACGCTGGCAGGCTCTGCCCTCTGCCGGGTCGGCGTGATGGGGAACAGGCTCACTTCCTGCCTGTGGGCAGGGCCAGTGGAGCCTCCATCTGTGGGTGGCATCTCCTGCCCCAGCCTTGCTGGGTCTCCGCTCCCTGTGCCTCAGTTTCCTCTCAAGGAGGATCTGTCTAAAGCAAACACTGTGGGCTGCAATGAGACCTGCCAGGGTGGCTGCCAGGAGCCAACGGCCTGGTCATGGCCCTCTGAGGGCCTGTGAAGCCAGACCTCTTACCTTCCCCTTTCACAGTGAAGAAACAGGCATAGCAAGGTCCCCCGAGTGCCCAGGGGACTCCCCAGCCCCATCCCCCGGCCTCAGGGAGGCAGCTCAGAAAGTCAGGCTTGTTAGGAGAGACTCAGAAGAGCAGGCCAAACCCGGTGCAGTCAGGGTGGGCTTCCTGGAGGACACCCTGGAGGACACCGGACTGCACAGAGGAATGGAGGGGACTGGGTGCGATGGAGGCAAATGGAATGCTGCGACTGGGAGGGACAGGTGTGGTGGCAGCGCAGCTGGGGTGGGAAAACTGCTGTCCCCCTCCGAGTGGGTGCACCCCCACCACCCCTCCCAGGGTCCTCCCTACCGAGCCCCTGGGACCACCAGCCTCCAGGCCCCACACCTTCCATCTTCCTGGCCCAGGCAGTTTCTGACTTCTTCCCCATCAAAAGTGCTGATCCTGCTCAGTTTCTCTCTTGCACTGTGGAAGAGTTAGCAACACTGTTTTCCTCTCAGAGCCACCTTCTGACTGTATTGAAACATCCCTGCGGCTCCCTCTGCTTCCTCAGAGCCTGAGGGGGTTGCAGGCAGTGGCTCAAAACACCGGGCGCGGTGGCTCACGCCTGTCATCCCAGCACTTTGGGAGGCCGAGGCAGGAGGACTGCTTGAGCCCAGGAATTTGAAACCAGCCTGGGCAACATAGTGAGACCCCATCTCTACAAAAAATAAAAATAGGCTGGGCGTGGTGGCTCACGCCTGTAATCCCAGCACTTTGGGAGGCCAAGGTGGATGGATGACCTGAGGTCAGGAGTTCAAGACCAGCCTGGCCAACATGGTGAAACCCCGTCTGTACTAAAAATAAAAAAAATTAGCTGGGTGTGGTGGCAGGCGCCTGTAATCCCAGCTACTCAGGAGGCCGAGGCAGGAGAATTGTTTGAACCTGGGAGGCGGAGGTTGCAGTGAGCCGAGATCATACCACTGCACTCCAGTCTGGGCAACAAGAGCAAAACTCCGTCTCAATAACTAATTAAGCTGGGCATGGTGGTGCCAGCTCTGGAAGCTGAGATGGGAGGATCACTTGAGCCCAGGAGTTGAAGGCTGCAGTGAGCTATGATCACACCACTGCACTCCAGCCTGGGTAACAAGAGTGAGACAATCTCAAAAAAGGAAAAGAAAAAAAAAAAAACCATTAAGGCCCCAGGGGTGGGGTAAGAATGTCTGGGACCCCAAGAAGGCCACACCTGGTCAGCGGTTGCCTAGACAATCGGCGAGGAGACCCCTGCCTCCCTCACTGACACTCATGTCCCTCACCAGGTCAGACCCCCAGCCCAGCCAACAAGAATGAAGCCACAGCAGGCCCCTTAGGGCCCACCTGGACCCTTCCGAGGCATCTGGAGTCAGGGTGCGGGCGTCGGCAGTCTGGCCAAGACCTCGGCTCCCCTTAGGCCAGGGTCTTTGTAGCCTGGGGAGGGTCATTTGGCCGGAAGGAAATTGTAGGCAGTCTCCACAATCTGAATCTCGGCTTCCCCTCCTGTTGGGCGGGGAGGTGGTGTCAGAGGGTCTGCAATTGCTCTCTGGGCTGACACAGTGGGGGCTTGAAACTATGGAAACGTCTCCTCATTTCTGTAAGATAAAAGTTCCAAGTCAAGGTGTGTGCAGGGAGGGCTCCATGGGGCAGGGCGGGGGGCGCCTTCAGTTTCCGGGGGCTATGGCCAGTCCTTGGCTTGTAGAGATATCACTGCAGTCTCTGTCTGTGTCCCCACATGGCCAGCTCCTCTGTGTGTGTGTGTCTTTTTTTTTCTTCTTTTTTTGAGACAGGGTTTTGCTCTGTCACCCAGGCTGGAGTGCAGTGGTGTGATCATAGCTCACTGCAGCCTCCACCTCCCGGGCTCAGGTGATCCTCCCACTTCAGCCTCCCGAGTAGCTAAGACTACAGGTGTGCACCACCACACCTGGCTAATTTTTTGTTGTTGTTTGTAGTAGAGATGGGGTCCTGCTATGTTGCCCAGGCTGGTCTCAAACTCCTGGGCTCCAGTGATCCTCCTGCCTCAGATTCCCGAAGTACTAGGATTACAGGTGTGAGCCACTGCACCCTGCCACTGTGGCTTTTTTTTGAAACAGAGTCTTGGTCTGTGGCTAGGCTGGAGTGCAGTGTCATGATGTTGGCTCACTGCAACCTCCACCTCCTGAGTTGAGGCGGTTCTCCTGCCTCAGCCCTCCCCAGTGGCTGGGATTACAGGCGTGCGCCACCACACCTGGCTAATTGCGGCTTTTTTTTTTTTTTTTTGAGACAATCTCGTTCTGTCACCCAGGCTGGAGTGCAGTGGTGTGCGATCTTGGCTCATTGCAGTCTCTGCCTCCCGGGTTAAAGCGATTCTTCCACCTCAGCCTCCCGAGTACCTGGGACTACAGGTGCCTGCCACCACACCTGGCTAATTTTTTGTATTTTTAGTAGAGACAGGGTTTCACCATGTTGGCCAGGCTGGTCTTGAGCCCATGACCTCGTGATCCGCCCGCCTTGGCCTCCCAAAGTGCTGGGATTACAGGGGTGAGCCACTGCACCCAGCTTTTTTTTTTTTAGTTGGAGTCTTGCTTTGTCATCCAGGCTGGGGTACAGTGGTGCAATCTCAGCTCACTGCAACCTTCGTCTCCTGGGTTCAAGTGATTCTCCTGCCTCAGCCTCCCAAGTACCTGGGACTACAGGTCCCTGCCGCTACACCTTGATGATTTTTTGTCTTTTTAGTAGAGAGAGGGTTTCATCATGTTGGCCAGGCTGGTCTGGAACTCCTGACCTCAAGTGATCCGCCTGCCTCGGCCTCCCAAAGTGCTGGGATTACATGGGTGAGCCACCGGGCCCAGCCGAACCTACCTATTAATACTATCAATGCCACATATTAGGGTCCAGTTTACGAACCTGGGGGAAACATTCACACCCCAGCCGTCACACTCTGCGGTTCCAGGTGAGCATAAATTATGGCGCACACCTTTCAATCTAAAACAGGGTCCCCTTGCCATCTTGCTTTTAGGCCAAACTCTGGAGCCCAGAGGGGAAACTGAGGCTGAGGGAAGAAGGGACGTGGAGTGTCTGAGGATAAAGTGGTGTTGGGCACAGGCTGGGAGGTAGGGGCTCCCTCAGTGGCCCTGAAACCCGCATAACCAGCGGGGCTGAGCTGCGCAGGGGGCTCTGGGTTACCTTGTCCTTCCCTTCCCTTCCCTCCCCGACAGGCTGCAAGATCAAGGCCCTGCGGGCCAAGACAAACACCTACATCAAGACCCCGGTGCGGGGCGAGGAGCCGGTCTTCATCGTGACGGGCCGGAAGGAGGACGTGGAGATGGCCAAGCGTGAGATCCTGTCGGCGGCCGAACACTTCTCCATCATCCGCGCCACACGCAGCAAGGCCGGGGGTCTGCCCGGTGCCGCCCAGGGTCCGCCCAACCTCCCCGGACAGACCACCATCCAGGTGCGCGTGCCCTACCGGGTGGTGGGGCTGGTGGTGGGGCCCAAGGGCGCCACCATCAAGCGCATCCAGCAGCGGACGCACACCTACATCGTGACGCCCGGGCGCGACAAGGAGCCGGTGTTCGCGGTCACTGGGATGCCCGAGAACGTGGACCGCGCGCGCGAGGAGATCGAGGCGCACATCACGCTGCGCACTGGCGCCTTCACCGACGCGGGCCCCGACAGCGACTTCCACGCCAACGGCACCGACGTCTGCCTGGACCTGCTCGGGGCGGCCGCCAGCCTCTGGGCCAAGACCCCCAACCCGGGACGACGGCCTCCCACGGCCACGGCCGGCCTCCGCGGGGACACGGCCCTGGGCGCCCCCAGCGCCCCCGAGGCCTTCTACGCGGGCAGCCGCGGCGGCCCCTCCGTGCCGGACCCAGGCCCCGCCAGCCCCTACAGCGGCTCCGGCAACGGGGGCTTCGCCTTCGGCGCGGAGGGTCCCGGTGCCCCGGTGGGGACGGCCGCCCCCGACGACTGCGACTTCGGCTTCGACTTCCTGGCGCTGGACCTGACCGTGCCCGCCGCGGCCACCATCTGGGCGCCTTTCGAGCGCGCCGCCCCCTTGCCCGCCTTCAGCGGCTGCTCCACGGTCAACGGAGCCCCGGGACCACCCGCCGCCGGCGCCCGGCGCAGCAGTGGGGCCGGGACCCCCCGCCACTCGCCCACGCTGCCCGAGCCCGGCGGCCTCCGCCTGGAGCTCCCGCTGTCCCGCCGCGGCGCCCCGGACCCGGTGGGCGCGCTGTCCTGGCGACCCCCGCAGGGCCCCGTATCCTTCCCAGGCGGCGCCGCCTTCTCCACGGCCACCTCGCTGCCCAGCAGCCCCGCGGCCGCCGCCTGCGCCCCCCTGGACTCCGGCGCCCCCGAGAACAGCCGCAAGCCCCCTTCGGCGTCCTCGGCCCCGGCCCTGGCGCGGGAGTGCGTGGTGTGCGCCGAGGGCGAGGTGATGGCTGCGCTGGTCCCCTGCGGCCACAACCTCTTCTGCATGGACTGCGCCGTCCGCATCTGCGGCAAGAGCGAGCCCGAGTGTCCCGCCTGCCGCACGCCGGCCACCCAGGCCATTCATATCTTTTCCTAGAGCGCGGACCGCCACGTGGCCGAGGCCTCCGCCGCCACCGGGGCCATCCGCGGGGGCCGGGGGTGGGCGCGGGAGACGGGGCGGGACCCGGGGTGGGAGAGGGACGGGGAGGGGGCGAGGGGCGGAGGCCGAGGGGGCAGGGGGTGGGCGGCGGCCAGTGTTTACAGATGAGCTTTAACTGCCGCCCCAGGCGTGGAGACGGAGACCCCGCAGCCCGGCGGCGCCTCAGCCCTTCAACGACAGTATTGAGTGGTCAGGTTACAATAAACCGGAGAGAAAAGGTCCGCTTGCACTTTTTTTTATTTTTTTATTTTTAGACACCCCTCCCCTCCAGGGTGATCTTTAAAAAACAAAACAAAAAACACGATTTTTCCAGCGCTCAGTGTTTTTCCTTTTGTCCGAAGCCGTTTTCTGATTTGACTTTTCTCGCCGGCCGGTCTCAGGCCGCACAGACGTTCCATAGGAGGAGGGTGACATTTTTACTCCCTTTTTGGGGCTAAGCATTTATGCTTTTGTACATCAAGCATGCGCGGCCGGAGGGGGACAGCGGGGCGGGGGCGAGGGGCGTTCCAATCAAATTTCTAACTTTCTGTTAATTATTAATCCTCTTTCTACTGCGGTTTCTGTTGTCATTTTTTAAATTTTTTTAATTTTTTTTTTTTTTTTACTTTTACTTTTTACCTCTTGTGTATATGTAGGGAATTTATAGGGAAATATGTACTTTATGGAATAAATTTTAAGAACTAAAATATATTTTATTTTAAATAAAGTAATGGACCTTTAATCTTACACAGCTAAATTACTGATTATATATTTGCTGAGCTGATTTAAGGGTTAAAAAAATTGTATCAAGAGTTTTATTTTTTGACTTCAAAGCCTTCTTAATAAAGCCTCTTTTCTACATGTGAGCACACGGCTTCAGCGTGGTGTGGGGGGTGGGTACCAGGAGGGGAGACCCTGGGGCAGGGGACACCCGGATCCAGCCCCTCACCCCCCAGTTCCGTGGTCCAGGCTCTCACCCCGACCAGGCACTGTCTTGTTCCAGACGAAGGAATTGGGTCTGTGGGGGAGGGTCTAGCTGGGCTCCCCATGAACAAACCTCAGGTCCCCCCCATCCTTGTGGGTGTTCAACCATGGATTCCACGGAGACAGGAGACCCAGGCTGTCCTTCCTCGGGGACATCTGCCCAGCTCTCTGGGTGTGTGGGATCCATCCCAACAGACCGTCCAGCAGTCTTGCAGATGGGGAAACTGAGGCCTGGAAATGCCCATCCCAGGTTTGACCCCAATGCCTCCTGGTCTGTGAAGGACGTTTGAGCCGTGGTCATCCCCCCACTGCTCTGGGAGCCATGACACATGGGGCCACCAGATGTAGCTCTTCAGGGCTGGGGTTGAGACCACAGGCTTGCGGGGTGCGGTGGCTCTCGCCTGTAATCCCAGCACTTTGGGAGGCCGAGGTAGGTGGATCACGAGGTCAGGAGATCGAGACCATCCTGGCTAACATGGTGAAACCCCATCTCTACTAAAAGTACAAAAAAAAAATTAGCCGGGTGTGGTGGTGGATGCCTGTAGTGCCAGCTACTTGAGAGGCTGAGGCAGGAGAATGGCGTGAACCCGGGAGGCGGAGCTTGTAGTGAGCGGAGATGGTGACACTGCATTCCAGCCTGGGCGACAGAGTGAGACTCCGTCTCAAAAAAAAAAAACAGACCACAGGCTGGACCCATGGTGAGCCGTCCCAGCCGGCCATCCCAAAACGGCCAGGAAGCCCCTGGGTGTCAGGATGGGCCGCTCCGGGGACAAGGAGGGGGCCGGGCACACAGGCTGCAGGCTTGGGGAGTGGACCTTGGGGAGGGGCCTGGAACTTAGAACCCACTAGGGAAAGAGAAGCACGTGTGGAAGAGAGGCCTGGAGAGCTTCCAGAAGGAGGCGAGGAGGCTCAGATGGAGAGGAACCACCAGAGAACTCAGAGGGCCTGAGTTCAAGCCCAGCCCTGCCCAGGCACCTGGCCTGAACTCCCTCCTCTGCAGAACACGGGGTGTTTCGAGGCCCAAACTCCCTCTCGGTGAGACTGAGGGGCGTGTCACTGGTTGAATGGAGTCCCCTCACCAAAATAAGGAGTCCCCCAGAAAGTGAAAATGTGATTTTATTTGGAAAAAGGGTCTTTGCAGATATAATTAAGGATCTCAAGATGAAATCATCCTGAATTAGAGAAAGCCTTAAATCCAATCATGAGTGTTTTTTGTTTTTGTTTTTGTTTTTGTTTCTGTTTTGTTTTGTTTTGTTTTTGAGGCAGAGTCTCATTCTGTCACCCAGGCTGGAGTGCAGTGGTGCCATCTCAGCTCATTGCAAGCTCCGCCTCCCGGGTTCACGCCTTTCTCCTGCCTCAGCCTCCCCAGTAGCTGGGACTACAGGCGCCCACCGCCACGCCCGGCTAATTTTTTGTATTTTTGGTAGAGACACGGTTTCACCGTGTTAGCCAGGATGGTCTCCATCTCCTGACCTCGTGATCCGCCCGCCTCGGCCTCCCAAAGTGCTGGGATTACAGGGGTGAGCCATCGCGCCCGGCCGGGAGGGACTGTTAACCTGGGTCTGGCCACAGCTGTGCAGAGCTGCTGGGTTCGGCTGCAGGCCACACACCCTGTGACCTGGGCTGACTTTGTGCCTCAGCCAGACTGCAGAAGGCTGCAGGGAGGGGCGGGTGTGCGGATGCCCCCTCCCCTCTCCGCAATTGGGTCAGAGAGAGAATGGGAGCAGCCCCCAAGGGGTCGAGGGCTCAAAGATGGGACAAATGTCAAGGGGGTGGAGGAGAGTCTTTTGGAAGGATATGGGGGTTCCTGCAGTCCCTGAGTTCCGATAGAGTGGGCAGAAGAGGACGATTTTGTCTGGTGCTGCAAGGAGTCAGGGGGTGTCATGGAGCAGCTCTGCTTCTGGGTAGCCCCAAGTGGGGTCAGTTTGTCACCTAACTGCTGGGGAGGCTGGGGAGAGGAGAGGCACCTCCAAACTGGGAGGAAGCTGCACATACCTGTAGTCTCGTCTGCTTGGGAGGCTGAGGCGGGAGGATCACTTGAGCAAAGTGAGGTTGAGGCTGCAGTGAGCCGAGATTGCACCACTGCACTCCAGCCTGTGTGACAGAGCAAGACTCTGTCAACAACAAGGACAAAAAAAAAAAAAAAAAAAATTGGGAGAAGAGAGGACATGACAGGGCTAAGCGCAAAGACCCTGGGAGGTGGGGTGGGGAATTGCCCGGTGGAAGGGAATGGCAAAGCGTGGGGAGGCTGCTGGGTGACCCGCCAGGGCAGGGCCCAAGTCTAGACTGGCCAGGACCCGCTCTAGGGGTTTCTGAGAGATGTAGTGATAGAGGAGCTGAGGCGCCCCAGCCAGGGGCCAGGGGTGTCACCATGCTGGTCCCAGGACTTCCAGAGACATCCGAGGGATGAGCTCACTCCCACTGCAGAGTTGCTCAGCTGACACGTGAGAGTCTGAAGTGTCTGTAGCCTTTGGGGACAGCCCAAGAGATGGCCAGAGATGCATTCTGTTTTTGTTTTTTTAAGATACAAGGTCTTGCTCTGTTTCCCTGTCTGGAGTGCGGTGGTGCAATCATAACTCACAGCAACCTTGACCTCCTGGGCTCCAATGATCCTCCCACCTCAGCCTCCCTAGTAGTTGGGACCACAGGCACATACCATCATGCCCAGCTAATTTTTTGTATATTTTTAAATTTTTCGTATATTTTGTAGAGACGGGGATTCTCCATGTTGCTCTCGAATTCCTGGCCTCAAGTGATCTGCCTGCCCCAGCGTCCCACAGTGCTGGGGTTACAGGCATGAGACACTGCATCTGGCCCAGTCTGGATTCTTAAAGTTGCTGCTCGAGACCCTGGATCCAGCTGTGCCTGAAAGCCAACTTTTCCATGCCAACATTTCCATCATCAGAGCTAATAGGAGTTGGAATAACTCGAACTCTAACCACCTACAGGGACCACATTTCTGACTAAGGACCTGGAAGAATTTTCTAGAGGGGCTGGGGCAGCAATGGCAAAGCAAGGATCCCATGCATTGGCCTCTCCATGTCTTGGCACAGCTCAGGGAAGCCCAGGGCTGAGGCCTGGCCTGTGTCCTGGGCACAAAGTCTCATTGCTATTGTCACTCACCTCCTTTGACTCATGGACTTGGCATGGTGGGGTGACCCTAGTCCAATGTCTGCTGAAAATCCCCTGTTCTAGGTCTCATCAGACACGGGGGACATTGAGTGGCAGGGCTGTGGTTCTCCCATCTGTAGGCTCCACGTGGGAAGGATACACCACCCACACATTGTGTGTCCCTTGGGATGTCCCCAGGGTAGAGACCGTGCCCCATGTCTGCCATGCACGAGGAAAATGGTGGGCTCTAGAGTCAGATGCCTGAGCCCCTGTCTGCTGCACCACCTTCCTGGGCTGTCCCTGGGTGTGTCACTTTGCCTTCTCAACCTCGGTTTCTGCATCTGTAGGATGGGGAATTGGGGTCTTAACCAAGGGTAAGCCACCAGCTAGTAGTGAGCAACAGAGCCTGGCACAGAGCAGGTGCTCAGTAAGAGCTGGCCCACTATAGGCACCCTCACAATCACTGACCTCAGATGCTTACATTCTGGAGGGGATGGATGGGTGGGTGGATGGGCAGGTGAATGAATGGATGGATGGATGGATGGTGAATGGGTGGGTGGGTGGGTGGTGGATGGTGGATGAGTAGATGGATGGATGGATGGACGGATGGGTGAGTAGATGGGTGGGTGGATGGGTGAGTTGATGGGTGAATGAATTGGATGGATGAATGGGTGGTTGGATGGGGGGATGGGGGTGGGTGGATGAATGGATGGATGGATAGGTGGGTGGGTGGATGGATGGATGGATGATTAGATGGGTAGGTGGATGGATGTGTTGCTGGGTGGGTGGGTGGGTGGATAAATGGATGGATGGGTGGGTGGGTAAATGGATGGGTGGGTGGATGAGTGGACAAGTAGATGGGTGGGTGGATGGATGGGAGGGTGGGTAAATGGATGGATGGATGGATGGATGGATGGATGGATGGATGGATGGATGGGTAGGTGGATAGTTGGATGGATGGATGGATGGGTGGATGGGTGAACAGGTGGACGGATGGACAAGTGGATGGGTGGGTGGATGGATGGGAGAGTGGGTAAATGGATGGATGGATGGATGGGTGGATGGATGGATGGATGGATGGTTGGATGAATCAATGGACGGACAGAAGGATGGATGGATGGATGGGTGGGTGGATGGTTGGATGGATGGATGGATGGATGGATGGATGGATGGATGGATGGATGGGTGGATGGGTGAACAGGTGAATGGGTGGACAAGTGGATGGGTGGGTGGATGGATGAGAGGGTGGGTAAATGGATGGATGGATGGATGGATGGATGGATGGATGGATGGATGGATGGATGAACGGATAGATGAGTGGGTGGATGGTTGGATGGATGGATGGGTGGGTGGATGATTGGATGGATGGATGGATGGATGGGTGGATGGGCAGGTGAGTGCATGGATGGGTGGGTGGATGGATGGGTGGGTGGGTGGACAGGTGGATGGATGGGTGGATGGATGGGAGGGTGGATGGATGGATGGATGGATGGATGGATGGATGAACAGGTGGATGGGTGGGTAGATGGATGGGAGGGTGGGTAAATGGATGAGTGGATGAGTGGATGAATGGATGGATGGATGAGTGGGTGAGTGCGTGGGTGGGTGAATTGATGGATGGAGGAATGGGTGGTTGGATGTGGGGATGGGGGAGTGGGTGGACGAATGGATGGATGGATGGGTGGGTAAATGGATGGATGGATGGATGGATGGATGAAGGGATGAGTGGGTGGATGGTTGGAGATGGATGGATGGGTGGGTGAATGGATGGATGGATGGATGGGTGGATGGATGGGTGGGTGGATCGTTGGATGGATGAATGGATGGGTGGATGGGTGAACAGGTGGATGAGTGGGTGGATGGATGAGTGGGTGGATGAGTGGGTGGATGGATGAGTGGGTGGATGGTTGGATGGATGGATGGGTGGGTGGATGGATGGATGGATCGTTGGATGGATGAATGGATGGGTGGATGGGTGAACAGGTGGGTGAGTGGGTGGATGGATGAGTGGGTGGATGGTTGGATGGATGGATGGGTGGATGGGTGGACAGCTGGGTGGATGGGTGGATGGATGGGTGAATCAGGAGCTCAGAGGAGGGAGAGATGAATTCTGCCCAATGAATTCTGCTTGGGGATGTTGGAGAAGGCTAGACGGGCTGGTTGGATGTGGGGGCCAAAGGGAGACAGTATGGCAAAGGTGTGGAGGTGGGATGACAGGGCACACTCAGGGAACAAAGAGTAATCAGAGAACAGGTGAAAATAATGGGAGATGATTTCAGAAAGGGAATTGGGATATGGTCTTTGGCTTCTTCAGTCTCACTCACCCCCTGCACAGAACTGTGATGGGAGCCCCTGTTTTTGCTGCAGTCTAACTTCACCCCTAAAAAAAAAAACCCACACCAGCATGTGCTGGACTTCACCAGCCAACAGAATTTAAGTCTAAATTTAAATGTAATTACCCTCAGGTAGCTGGTGGCTCCTGTATTGGATCTTTCTAGAATCTTCTAGAATGTTCTAGCCCAGTGTTGTCCATAGAACTTTCTACAGTGATGAAAACGATTATGGGAATGGTCTAAATCTGCACTGTGTGATACAGAGCCACCAGCTCTGCATGATTTGTCACCTGAAATGAGGCGAGGACAACTGGAAAGCTGAATTTTTTATTCTACTGAGCTTGAATTTTATTTATTTATTTATTTATTTATTTATTTATTTATTTATTTATGACAGGTTATTGCTCTGTCACCCAGGTTGGAGTGTACTGACATGATCACGGCTCACTGCAACCTCCGCCTCCCAGGGCTAAAGCGATTCTCCTGCTTCAGCCTCCCGAGTAGCTGGAATTACAGGCACACACCACCATGCCCGGCTAATTTTTGTATTTTTAGTAGAGATGGGGTTTTACCATATTGGCCAGGCTAGTCTCGAACTCCTGACCTCAGGTGATCCACCCACCTCAGCCTCCCAAAGTGCTGGGATCACAGGCGTCAGCCACTGAGACTGGCCTTTTTTTAATTTTTTTTTTTTTTTTTTTTTTTTGAGACAGAGTCTTGCGCTGTCACCCAGGCTGGAGTGCAGTGGCACAGTCTCGGCTCACTGCAACCTCCACCTCTTGGGTTCCAGCGATTCTCCTGCCTCAGCCTCCTGAGTAGCTGGAATTACAGGCATGTGCCACTGTGCCTGGCTAATTTTTTGTGGTTTTAATACAGACGAGGTCTCACCATGTTTCCCAGACTGGTCTCCAACTCCTGAGCTCAAACGATCCACTTGCCTTGGCCTCCCAAAATGCTGTGATTATAGGTGTGAGCCACCTGGCCTGGCCTTATTTTTTAAGAGTCAGGGTCTTGGGCCGGGTGCGGTGGCTCACGCTTGTAATCCCAGCACTTTGGGAGGCCGAGGCGGGCAGATCACGAGGTCAGGAGATCGAGACCATCCTGGCTAACACTGTGAAACCCCGTATCTACTAAAAAATACAAAAAATTAGCCGGGCGTGGTGGAGGGCGACTGTAGTCCCAGCTACTCGGGAGGCTGAGGCAGGAGAATGGCGTGAACCGGCAAGGCGGAGCTTGCAGTGAGCCGAGATCGCGCCACCGCACTCCAGCCTGAGCAACGCCAGGTTCTGGGACCGCTGAACACACATCTCACCAAGGACCAACCAGAAAAGAGGAGGCAGGGGTGCCAGCGTGCCCAGAGGCAGTGGGAGGAGAGTAGGGGGGACAGAGGTCCTGAGGAGGTTTGGCTCTGGGTCCCCACCCAAATCTCATCTCCGTTGTAATCCCCATGGTCCCCACGTGTGGAGAGAGGGAGCAGGTGGGAGGTGATTGGATCCTGGGGGCGGTTCTTCCGTGCTGCTCTCCGATAGTGAGTGAGATCTCACGAGATCTGATGGTTTTATAAGGCAGTTTTCCCTGCTCTTTCTCCCTCTCTTTTCGCCTGAGTCAGGTGAGGCACGCCTGCTTCCCCCTCCACCGTAATTGTAAGTTTGCTGAGGCCTCCCCAGCCATGCAGAACTGTGAGTCCATGAACCTCCTTTGTTTATAAATTACCCAGCCTTGGTGGGGCGCGGTGGCTCCCGTCTAGAATCCCAGCACTTTCGGAGGCCGAGGTGGGAGGATCAATGAGGCCAGGAGTTCGAGACCAGCCTGGCCAATATGGCGAAACCCCTGTCTCTACTAAAAATACAACAATTAGCCGGATGTGGTGGCGGGTGACTGTAATCCTAACTACACGGGAAGATGATACAGGAGAATTGTTTGAACCCGGGAGGCAGAGGTTGCAGTGAGCCGAGATCACACCACTGCACTCTAGCCCGGGCAACAAGGCAAGACTCCATCTCAAAAAAATAAATAAAAATAAATAATAAAACAATAAATTGGCCGGGTGCGGTGGCTCAAGCCTGTAATCCCAGCACTTTGGGAGGCCGAGGCGGGCGGATCACGAGGTCGGGAGATTGAGACCATCCTGGCTAACAAGGTGAAACCCCATCTCTACTGAAAATACAAAAAATTAGCCGGGCGTGGTGGCGGGCGCCTGTAGTCCCAGCTACTCGGGAGGCTGAGGCAGGAGAATGGCGCGAACCTGGGAGGCGGAGCTTGCAGTGAGTCGAGATCGCGCCACTGCCCTCCAGCCTGGGTGACAAAGTGAGACTCCGTCTCAAAAATAAATAAATTAAAAAATTAAAAAATTAAAAAATAGTTTGCTGAGAATGCACATGTACCCTAAAACTTTAAGTATAATAAATATATATATAAAATAAAATAAAAAATAAAATAAAAAACAATACATTACCGAGGCTCAGTAGTATCCTCCTGCCTTGGCCTACTAAAGTGCCGGGATTACTCCTGCACCACGCTTCGCACTGAGACTTATAAGCCAGAGACCTCCATTCTTGTGGTCCCTGAATTACTGTGCGGCGGTGGGGGTTGGGGGGGACGGTTTGGGGAGCACAGACGGGAATTAATTCCATAAGTGTTTATTATAATTGATGGAGCGCTTTATTACCAAAGCCCACAGTGGGTAGGCTGTCTCGGCTGGGCGTGGTGGCTCACCCCTGTCATCCCAGCGCTTTCGGAGGCCGAGGTAGATGGATCACATGAAGTCATAAGTTCGAGACCAGCCTAACATGGCAAAGCCGTCTCTACTAAAAATACAAAAATTAGCCGGATGCGGTGGTGCATGTCTGTAATCCTAGCTACTCTGGAGGCTGAGGCAGGAGAATCGCTTGAACCCAGGAGGTTGAGGTGAGCTGAGATCACACCATTGCACTCCAGCCTGGGCAACAAGAAACTCTGTCTCCAAAAAAAAGGGGGCGCTCTCTCCTACCCCACTGCCTCCCCGACTCCATCGCGACCCCATCTCCTTCCCCATTTCGACCCCACAGCCGCCAGGCTGGACCAGAACGGCACGTTCTCTGTCGCCACCGTGTGGCCAGCGCCGCACATGACACCCTGCCCCGCCCCTACATCGGAGCCCTGAACCCCCGGGAAATTCCCGGGAGATTTGTCCAAAGTGGAGACGCAGGTCCCTTCGCTCGGGGCTGCGAGCTTCCACCGCGCACAAAAGGGCGCGCCTGTTCCCCTGTTTTCCTGCCGCTGGCCGACCCTCGCCCAGCAGTTCAGCGCTAGCACGCAGTGGGGGCTCATTAAATATTTGCTGATTGGCCGGGCGCAGTGGCTCACACCTGTAATCCCAGCACTTTGGAAGGCCGAGGCGGGCGGATCACCTGAGGTCGGGAGTTCAAGACCAGCCTGGCCAACATGGTGAAAACCCGTCTCTACTAAAAATACAAAAATTAGCCGGGCGTGGTGGTACACACCTGTAATCCCAGCTACTCGGGAGGCTGAGGCAGGAGACTCGCTTGAACCCGGGAGGTGGAGGTTGCAGTGGACTGAGATCACGCTACCACACTCCAGCCTGGGCGACAAGAGGGAAGCTCCGTCTCAAAACAAACAACAACAACAACAACAAAATTGCTGATTGAATGGATGACTGGCAGGGGACACAGAAATGTACTGTTCCTTTACGCAAAGCAGATCCAGTCTCGCCCAGTGTTAGGGGCGACAGAGAGAGACCTGGACACCCCACACCACAAAGAGAGTCTTACCAGTATCCTTTCAAGGGCAGAAAAGATTCCACTTTCTTGGCTGTTTTCTTTTTTTCTCTTTTTATTTTTTGAGACGGAGGCTTGCTCTGTGACCTAGGCTAGAGTGCAGTGGTGCGATCTCAGCTCAATGCAACCTCTGCCTCCCGGGTTCAAGTGATTCTCCTGCCTCAGCCTCCAAAGTAGCTGGGATTACAGGCACCTGCCACCACGGCCGGCTAATTTATGTATTTTTAGTAGAGACGGGGTTTCACCATGTTGGCCAGGTTGGTCTCGAACTCCTGACCTCAGGTGATCCACCCGTCTTGACCTCCCAAAGTGCTGGGATTATAGGCGTGAGCCACCGCTCCTGGCCCATAATTTTTTTTTTTTTTTTTTTTTTTTTTGAGATGGAGTCTCGCTCCGTCGCCCAGGCTGGAGTGCAGTGGCGCGATCTCAGCTCACTGCAAGCTCCGCCTCCCAGGTTCACACCATTCTCCTGCCTCAGCCTCCCGAGTAGCTGGGACTACAGGTGCCCGCCACCACGCCCGGCTAGTTTTTTGTATTTTTAGTAGAGACAGGGTTTCACTGTGTTAGCCAGGATGGTCTCGACCTCCTGACCTCGCAATCCACCCGCCTCAGCCTCCCAAAGTGCTGGGATTACAGGAGTGAGCCACCGCGCCCGGCCCCCATAATTTTTTAATTGAAATTTTTATTGAAATAATTGTAAATTCACATGCAGTTGCAAGAGGAAGGAGGATCCCATGAGCACAGGATGACAGGAATTCTTCTAGGTCGCATTGAACTGTGATCCTGCTACTGCACTCCAGTCTGGGTGACTGAACAAGACCCTGTCTCAGAAAGAAAGGAAGGAAGGGCCGGGTGCTGTGGCTCATGCCTGTAATCCCAGCATTTTGGGAGGCCAAGGCAAGTGGATCACCTGAGGTCAGGAGTGCGAGACCAGGCTGGCCAACATGGTGAACCTCCTCTCTACCAAAAATACAACAACAACAAAAAATTAGCCAGGCGTGGTGGCGGGCATCTGTAGTCCCAGCTACTTGGGAGGCTGAGGCAGGAGAATCGTTTGAACCTGGGAGGCGGTGGTTGCAGTGAGCCTAGAACATACCACTGCACTCTAGCCTGGGCAATAGAGTGAGACTCCATCTCAAAACAAAAACAAAACAAAACAAAACAGGTGTGGTGGCTCACGCCTGTAATCACAGCACTTTGAGAGTCCAAGGCAGGCGAATCACGAGGTCAGGAGTTCGACAGCAGCCTGGCCAACATAGTGAAATCCCATCTCTACTAAAAATACAAAAATTAGTCGGGCATGGTGGTGGGCGCCTGTAATCCCAGCTACTCCAGAGGCTGAGGCAGGAGAATCGCTTGAACCCCAGAGGCTGCAGTGAGCTGAGATCGCAAAATTGCACTCCAGCCTGGAGTGCAATAACAACACTCCCTCTCAAAAAAACATGTAAGTAGGATTTCACGTGGATACAATCCATCAATCTTACTCAGGATTCCTCAGTTTAACTTGTGATCGTGTGTGTGTGTGTGATGTCTTTAGTCTCCTATAATTTGCTGGCCTGGGTAGATTTGTGTATCCACCATCATGACATGGAACATTTCCATCACCATCAGGATCCCTTGCTGTTTGTGCACCCTCCCCGCACCCTCATCCCTAACCCTAATTCCATTTCTAAAATGTTATGTAAACTTTTTCTTTTCTTTAGACAGGGTCTTGCTCTGTTGCCCAGGTTGGACTCCAGTGGTGCAACCACAGCTCAGTGCAACCTAGATGAACTCCTGGGTTCAAGGCATCCTCCTGCCTCAGTCTCCCAAGCAGCTAGGACTACAGGTGTGCATCATCATCCTTGGCTAATTTTTTAATTTTTTTTTTTTTTTTTTGAGACAGAGTCTCGCTCTGTCGCCCAGGCTGGAGTGCAGTGGCCCGATCTCGGCTCACTGCAAGCTCCGCCTCCCGGGTTCACGCCATTCTCCTGCCTCAGCCTCCCCCGTAGCTGGGACTACAGGCGCCCGCCACCGCGCCTGGCTAATGTTTTGTATTTTTAGTAGAGACAGGGTTTCAGCGTGTTAGCCAGGATGGTCTCGATCTCCTGACCTCGTGATCCACCCGCCTCGGCCTCCCAAAGTGCTGGGATTACAGGCGTGAGCCACCGCGCCCGGCCTTAATTTTTTAATTTTTTATAGAGATGGGGTCTCACTATGTTAGTAGAGATGGGGTCTCACTATGTTCCCCAGGCTGGTCTGGAACTCCTGGGCTCAAGTGATCCTCCCACCTCAGCCAACAGAGTAGCTGGGACCACAGGCACACCCCACCATGGCCGGCTAATTTTTTTTTTTTTTTTTTTTTTTTTTTCTGAGATGGAGTCTCACTCTGTCACCCCGGCTGGAGTGCAGTGGTATGATCTCGGCTCACTGCAACCTCCACCTCCCTAGTTCAAGCCATTCTCCTGCCTCAGCTTCCCAAGTAGCTGGGACTACAGGCGCCTGCCACCACGCCCGGCTAATTTTTGTATTTTTAGTAGAGACGGGGTTTCACCATGTTGGCCAGGATGGTCTCGATCTCTTGACCTTGTGATCCGGCTGCCTCGACCTCCCTAAGTGCGGGGATTACAGGCGTGGGCCACCGCGCCCCGCCGGGACAGGATTTTTTCACTCAGCGTAATTCTCTGGAGTCATCAGGAGTTTGAAAACTCCCCGTGGGACCCAGGTTGACCTACCTACCAGCACCCGATTTTTTCATAGATTGAGAACCAGCGCCTCAGTGTCACCATCTGTAAAGGGGGACAGAAAAGGTCCCTGCTCCCGGGGCCTTGCCAAGGTGCAAGGAAGCTTTATGACGTCACACACAGTTGCCACGGGCAGCAGCCAATCCTGCTGGCCTCAGAGGTAGCCGCCCTTGGCCCCCTCCCCCCACAGCCTTGCTTGCTTGCTGGTGATTGGAGGAGGCATGATGTCACGTGCTCCCATAGACCAATGAGGAGGTGGTCCGGAGGCTGGGTTCAGCCGTAGCCTCAGCGTGGGAAAAAGGGTAAAATGGAATTTTGGGGCCGGGCGCTGGGGCTCACGCCTGTAATACCAGCACTTTGGGAGGCTGAGGCAGGTGGATCGCCTGAGGTCGGGAGTTCGAGACCAGCCTGGCCAATATGGTGAAACCCCGTCTCTACTAAAAATAGAAAATTATCCGGGCATGATGACGCCTGTAGTACCAGCTACTTGGGATCCTGAGGCACGAGAAAATCTCCTGAACCAGGGAGTCGGAAGCTGCAGTGAGCCGAGAGCACGCAACTGCACTCCAGCCTGAGTGACAAGAGCAAGACTCTGTCTTAAAAAATAAAACTGAGCTTTGGAAATTCTTGCCAGGACAAGTTTTCCCTCTCTCAGGGTTAAATCAGTGGTTTCTAAAAAGAAAAAGGAGAAGGAAGGAGGAGGAGAAAGAAGAAGAGAAGGGAGTAGGGGGGAAGAAGGAAGAAGAAGGAAAGAAAGAAAAAAAAATCTTTGAGCCAGGGCTGAAGTGAATTCATGACCAAATATTTCTTGAAGTTCCAACCCTTGTAAGCACCCAAAAAAGTGAGGCTATTAATTTGATTTCTGGCAGCACACAGTTCACCCGTCTAAGGAAGATTCCAGAAACTTTAGCACGAGGGCGGTGTGGGTGCTTTGCCATCTCTGGAAGTTCTTATACCTAGAAATAAGAATTGGCCCAGGAGGTTAGAAAATTAATATATTCTGTGGTTGGTTTATTTTTAATAAACCACCATTGTGGGCTCGGGCCGTGGGAGACGGCACAGATTGTTGCTGTTCTTGACGCCCACAAGCAGATGGAAATAAATACTCTAGGTAGGTCATTTTGTAAGACACCCAGTTAAACACTCTGAAGATGTTTTGTCTTTTTCTCCCTAGAAACAAATGTTCTGGGCAGAAATGAAGCTGTTTCTTGCATGTTTTGGGTTGTGTATTAGTTAGCTATTGATGGGTCACAAATTACCTTCAAATTTGGTGTCTGGGCCAGGTACGGTGGCTCACAGTAATCCCAGTGCTTTGGGAGGCTGAGACGGGGGAATTGCTTGAGACCAGGAGTTTGAGTCCAGCCTAGGTGACAGAGCGAGACTCTGTCTCTCTATAAAAAAAAGAGAAGAGGCCAAGCGTGGCAGCTCACGCCTGTAATCCCAGCGCTTTGAGGGGCAGAGTCGGGCAGATCACCTGAGGTGAGGAGTTCAAGACCAGCCTGGCCAACATGGTGAAACTCCGTCTCTACTAAAAATACAAAAATTAGCCAGGCATGGTGGCGCGTGCCTGTAATCCCAGCTACTTGGGCGGCAGGAGAATCACTTGCACCCGGGAGGCAGAGGTTGCAGTGAGCCGAGATTGCACCACTGTACTCCAGCCTGAGTGACAGAGGGAAACTCCATCTCAAAAAAAAAAAAAAAAAAAGCACTTGGTGTCTTGAAATAACAACAAACACTTTTTTTTTTTTTTTTTATTTTATTTTAGATGGAGTCTCACTCTGTCGCCCAGGCTGGAGTGCAGTGGCGCAATCTCGGCTCACTGCAAGCTCCGCCTCCCGGGTTCACACCATTCTCCTGCCTCAGCCTCCCGAGTAGCTGGGACTACAGGCGCCCGCCACCACGCCCGGCTAATTTTTTGTATTTTTAGTAGAGACGGGGTTTCACTGTGTTAGTCAGGATTGTCTCGATCTCCTGACCTCGTGATCCGCCCGCCTCGGCCTCCCAAAGTGCTGGGATTACAGGCGTGAGCCACCGCGCCCGGCCAAGAAACACTTATTTCTTATAGTTTCTGCAGATCAGGAAGTCAGAAGTGATTTGTCTGGGTGGGTCTGGCTCAAGGGTGTTCATAAGGTTGCAGTGAAAATGTCGGCCAGGGGCTGGGTGCAGTGGTTCACGCCTGTAATCCCAGCACTTTAGGAGGCTGAGGCGGGAGCGGGAGGATCACTTGAGCCCAGGAGTTTGAGACCAGCCTGGGCAATGTTGCAAACACTGTCTCAAAAAAAAAAAAAATTAAAAATTAGCTGGGCATGGTGGCGCATGCTTGTAGTCCTAGCTCCTAGCTATGCAGGAGGCTGAGGTGGGAGGATCACTTGAGCCCAGGAAGTTGAGGCTGTAGTGAGCTGTGATTTTACCACTGCACTCCAGCCTGGGGGACAGAACAAGACCCTGTCGTTTAAAAAAAAAAAAATTGGCCAGGCGCGGTGGCTCACGCCTGTAATCCCAGCACTTTGGGAGGCCGAGGAGGGCGGATCACGAGGTCAGGAGATCGAGACCATCTTGGCTAACACGGTGAAACCCCGTCTCTACTAAAAATACAAAAAAATTAGCCAGGCATGGTGGCGGACGCCTGTAGTCCCAGCTACTCGGGAGGCTGAGGCAGGAGAATGGTGTGAACCCAGGAGGCGGAGCTTGCAGTGAGCCGAGATCGCGCCACTGCATTCCAGCCTGGGTGACAGAGCAAGACTCCATCTCAAAAAAAAAAAAAAAAAAAAAAAAAAAAAAAAAAATTGAAGTTCTCTACAGGATGCCACAGCACTGAGGAGATAAAGATACCCGTTTAAACCATGACATGGCCGGGCGTGGTGGCTCACGCCTGTAATCCCAGCATTTTGGGAGGCCGAGGCAGGCAGATCACCTGAGGTCAGGAATTCGAGACCAGCCTGGCCAACATGGTGAAACCCCATCTCTACTTAAAACACAAAAAATTAGCCGGGTGTGGTGGCGGGCACCTGTAATCCCAGCTACTCGGGAGGCTGAGGCAGGAGGATCACTTGAACTCGGGAGGCAGATGTTGCAGTGAGCCGAGATCGCACCACTGCACTCCAGCCTGGGGGAAAAGAGCAAGACTTCATCTCAAAAATAAATAAATAAATAAATAAACCATGACATAATAACCCATGATTGTTGATATGGGAAAGTCAATAAATGTCTTAACTTCTAACAAAAGTTTTTCTTCTTTAGGGCTTTCTTTCTTTTTTTTTTTTTTTTTTGGTGGAGTTTTGCTCTTGTTGCCCAGGCTGGAGTGCAGTGTCATGATCCCGGTTCACTGCAACCTCCACCACCCGGGTTCAAGTGATTCTCCTGCCTCAGCCTCCCGAGTAGCTGGGACTACAGGTGTGCATCACCACACCTGGCTAATTTTTATATTTTTAGTGGAGACGGGGTTTCACCATGTTGGCCAGGCTGGTCTCAAACTCCTGACTTCAGGTGAGCAGCCCATTTCAGCCTCCCAAAGTGCTGGGAATGCAGGCGTGAGCCACCGCGCCCGGCCGGCTCATTTTGTTTTTAAAGGCAGTGATGCACTTGCTCTGTGTTTTCTCTGCTTGCTTTTGTTCCTCTCTCACCCACACTCCATTCCTGTGGGGTCCCTGGGGGCATCTCCAAATTCTCCCCACTGATCCCTCCTCCTAGGTCTGGCCACACCAAGGCACACGACCTCCCCTGACCCATCCCCCTGCTTCCTCCCCCTGCCCCAGCCCAGCGTGCCTGGAACTTTCTCTACTCCCAACACGGGCCCCAGTGTCTGTTTTGGTCGTATTTTTTCTCCCATCCACAAACGCTGGCTTTGCTTCATCCCCCGTTCCACAAAAAGCAAAGAGTTGGCTCTATCTCCACAGATGCAGCAACACACACAGGCACATGGCCGAGAGGGGACTTGGGGACACTGCCATGTGTCAGTTATTCTCTCCAGGAAAGTGAGCGTAGGAAACATATGGGAAAAAACTAAGAGACCCTGTCACTTCCCAGAAACAGAGGGGGCCCAGGGACAGGTGGTGGCGGACCCTGGGACTTGAGTTTGATTTGTTAAGGTTGCAATTTTGTGACTAAGAAATGGCATCCAGACCGAGCGCAGTGGCTCACACCTGTAATCCCAGCATTTTGGGAGGCCGAAGCCGGTGGATTGCCTCAGGTCAGGAGTTCAAGACCAGCCTGGGCAACATGGTAAAACTCCATCTCTACTAAAAATAGAAAAATTAGCCAAGTGTGGTGGCACACACCTGTAGTCCCGGCTACTCAGGAGGCCGAGGCAGGAGAATTGCTTGAACCCGGGAGGCGGAGGCTGCAGTGAGCTGAGGTCTGGCCACTGCACTCCAGCCTGGGCAACAGAGTAAGACTCCATCTCAAAAATAAATAAATAAATAAAAATAAAAGAAATGGGCCAGGCACGGTGGCTCATGCCTGTTATCCCAGCACTTTGGGAGGCTGAGGTGGGCAGATTGCCTGAGGTCAGGAGTTTGAGGCCAGCCTGGCCAACATGGTGAAATCCCATCTCTACTGAAAATGCAAAAATTATCTGGGCGTGGTGGCACACACCTGTAGTCCAAGCTATTCAGGAGGCTGAGGCAGGAGAGTTGCTGGAACCCAGGAGGCAGAAGTTTCAGTGAACTGAGATCACACCACTGCACTCCAGCCTGGGCGACAGAGTGAGACTCTGTCTCAAAAAAAAAAAAAAAAAAAAGAAAAGAAAAAGGAGGCCTGGTGCAGTGGCTCATGCCTGTAATCCCAGCACTTTGGGAGGCCAAGGCGGGCGGCTCACAGGTTAGGAGTTCGAGACCAGCCTCACCAATATGGTGAAACCTCATCTCTACTAAAAATACAAAAATTAGCCAGGCGTGGTGGCACATGCCTGTCGTCCCAGCTATTCAGGAGGCTGAGTCAGGAGACTCGCTTGAACCCGGGAGGCGGAGGGGGCAGTGAGTCGAGACAGCACCACTGCACTCCAGCCTGGGCTACAGAGTGAGACCCTGTCTCAAAAAAAAAAAAAAAAAAAGAAAGAAAAAAAATCTGCATTTTACTTTCAAAATTGACAGAATATGGTTCCAAAGGGAAAGGGCTGTGAGGAGGGCCCCTGGGAAGCTTCAGACCTGCTGGGTGGCCTCAGACTCATCACGCCCCCATGTGAGTGGCGGAGCGCCCTGCCTGCAGATCGGTGGCCCCAGGACATGCTGTGCTTGGCAGGAGGCCATCCCCACCTCAACCCCACTCTCACCCCGTGCATCACTGACCTTGGCGAGGGGCCACTATGGGGACATTGCTCCCTGCTGCGTGTGAGGTGCAGCGTGGGCTTGGGAATGTGAGGCGTCTCCCGGAAGTGCCGTTTCTCCACTTCATTGCTTTTTTTTTTTTCGCTGATTACAGAAGAAATCCGCTTTAGGAATTAAACACTAGGCCTGTAAATACTTCAGTTCCTATCTCCAAGCTAGGGTCTCTCCTCTTGGGCACTATGGATGTTGGGGCCAAGCCATTCTCTGGGGTGGGGCCGTCCTGGGCATTGCAGAGTGCTGAGCAGCGTCCCTGGCCTTCACCCACTCCATGCCAGGAGCACCCCCAATCATTGTGACCACAGATGTCCCCAGACATAGCCTAGTGTCCCCTGGGGACAGAATCACCCCCCCCACCATTGAGAACAACTACTATTCTTTTTTTTTTTTTTTTTTTGAGACGGAGTGTCGCTCTGTCGCCCAGGCTAGAGTGCAGTGGTGTAATCTCGGCTCACTGCAATCTCTGACTCCCTGATTCAAGTGATTCTCCTGCCTCAGCCTCCCGAGTAGCTGGGATTACAGGCATATACCACCACGCCTGACTAATTTTTTTATTTTTAGTAGAGCCGGGGTTTCACCATGTTGGCCAGGATGGTCTTGAACTCCTGACCTTGTGATCTGCCCGCCTCGGCCTCCCAAAGTGGTGGGATTACAGGCATGAGCCACAGCGCCCGGCTGAGAACAACTACTATTCTAAAGGCGAAGGTGGCCAGGCGTGGTGGCTCATGCCTGTAATCCCAGCACTTTGGGAGGCCGAGGCGGACGGATCATGTCAGGAGATCGAGACCATCCTGGCTAACATGGTGAAACCCCGTCTCTGCTAAGAATACAAAAAATTAGCCAGGCACAGTGGCGTGCACCTGTAGTCCCAGCTATTCGGGAGGCTGAGGCAGAAGAATGGCGTGAACCCGGGAGGCAGAGCTTGCAGTGAGCCGAGATCGCGCCACTGCACTCCAGATGTCAATGATGCCCTTTTGTGCACACCTCCTGGAATGTCTCTCTTTTTTCTTCTTTTTTAGATGAAGTCTCACTCTTGTCGCCCAGGCTGGAGTGCAGTGGCACCTTCTGCAAACTCCCTCTCCTGGGTTCAAGCGATTCTCTTGCCTCAGCCTCCCAAGTAGCTGGGATTACAGCCACTCACCACCACGCCCAGCTAATTTTTGTATTTTTAGTAGAGACAGGGTTTCACCATGTTGGCCAGGCTGGTCCCGAACTCCTGACCTCAGGTGATCTGTCTACCTTGACTTTCCAAAGTGGTGGCATTACAGGCGTGAGCCACCGCGCCCAGGCTATTTTTTATTTTCATTTTTTGAGAAAGAGTCTTGCTCTATCACCCAGAGTAGTGGTGGAGTACCGTGGTGCCATCATAGCTCACTGTACCTCTGAACTCCCGGGCTCAAGCAATCCTCCCACCTGGGCCTCCTGAGTAGCTGGGACCACGGGAATGTGCCACCAGGCCTGGCTTTTAAATTTTTTTAGTAGAGACAGAGTCTTCCTATGTTGCCCAAGCAGGTCTCAGACTCCTGTCCTCAAGTGATCCGCCTGCCTCAGTTTCCCAGCCTGCTGGGATTACAGGCGTGAGCCACCGCAACTGGCCTCACTTCTCCCTCTTTTATGATGAGTTTCTGGGCTTGATAACGGGAACTTGGAAGTGGAACTTCACGCAGAATCACGCTGCTGGCAGGGATTCCAGAGAATACATGCCCCGCTTAAACAGGCAGGGAAACTGAGGCCTGGATGTGCCTGGAAGTGGCCAGCTGGGACTGGAGCCCCAGTCTCCTGATCCCACATCGGTCGAGGTGGAATTTTCTCCAGCATAGGATACACCTCTGGGCACCTTAGCAGACGCCCCAAGCACAGCCCAGGAGCCTCGCACTGAGAATTGTGGCTTCAAGTGCTAATGAGGGGGCCAGGCACATGGCTCATGCCTGTAATCCCAGCCCTTTGGGAGGCCGAGGTGGGAGGATCACCTGAGGTCAGGAGTTCAAGACCAGCCTGAACAACATGGTGAAACCCTGTCTCTAGGCCAGGCACGGTGGCTCACGCCTGTAATCCCAGCACTTTGGGAGGCCGAGGCGGGCGGATCACGAGGTCAGGAGATTGAGATCATCCTGGCTAACATGGTGAAACCCCGTCTCTATTAAAAAATACAAACAAAAATTAGCTGGGCATGGTGGCAGGTGCCTGTAGTCCCAGCTACTCGGGAGGCTGAGGCAGGAGAATGGTGTGAACCCAGGAGGTGGAGGTTGCAGTGAGCCGAGATCATGCCACTGCAATCCAGCACTCCAGCCTGGGCGACAGAGTGAGACTCCGTCTCAAAAAAACAAACAAACAAACAAAACCCTGTCTCTATTAAAAATACAAAAATTAGCTGGACGTGGTGGCACATGCCTGTAATCCCAGCTACTCAGGAGGCTGAGGCCCAGGAATCTATTGAACCCGTGAGGTGGAGGTTGCAGTGAGCTGAGATCGCACCACTGCACTCCAGCCTGGGTGACAGAGCAAGACTCCGTCTCAAAAAACAAAAGAGCTACTGAGGGGCCTGGAGTCCTTCCGCGATCGGCAAGGGCTTTTCTGTCATCAGCTCCGCACCCCTCGGCCTGCCTTAATGCCCCCTGTGAGCCTTCACACTTCCCCAGCCTCACTCATCCCAGGGGATGGCCAGATGTTTGAGTCTCCCACCGCTGGACACTTAGGTTGAGTTCAATTTTTTTTTTTTTTTTTTTTTGAGACAGATTTTCGCTCTGTTGCCCAGGCTGGAGTGCAATGGTGCGATCTCGGCTCACTGCAACCTCTGCCTCCTGGGTTCAAGTGATTCTCCTGCCTCAGCCTCCTGAGTAGCTGGGACTACAGGCCCCTACCACCACACCCAGCTAATTTTTTGTAGTTTTAGTAGAGACGGAGTTTCACCATATTGGCCAGGATGGTCTTGAACTCCTGAGCTCAAGTGATCTGCCTGCCTTGGCCTCCCAAAGTGCTGGGATTACAGGTGTGAGCCACCACGCCTGGCCTCGTATGACATTTTGACCTAACAACCAATGCTCCATCAGCCCAGAGAGGTCAGGTCCATGAGTGCACCCGTCCACCCTAGGGCAGCACAGGTGACGGTTGTGCCAACTCTGCCCCGGAGCATGGCCAGCCATCTTTCCAGCCTCAGTGTCGGCTTCTTTCCTGTCCACGCATTAAGCAAGTGTCCCGTGTTTTAGATTTGGAGTTATGGCAGAACCCCACTTCTGGTACTAATTTTGTTGTTGTTGAGACAGAGTCTTTGTTCTGTTGCCCAGGCTGGAGTGCAGTGGTGCAATCACAGCTCACTGCAGCCTCAACCTCCCATGCTCAAGCAATCCTCCCATCTCAGCCTCCCAAGTAGCTGGGACTACAGGCACGCAGCACCATGCCCAGCTAATTTTTTGTAGAGATGGGGTCTTGCCATGTTGCCCAGGCTGGTCTCAAACTCCTGGGCCCAAGCGATCCTCCTGCCTTGGCCTCCCAAAGTGCTGGGTTTCCAGGCATAAGCCACTACACTGGCCCTCTGGTGCTAATGTCTGCATTGGTGAAAATGTAACCCACCTCTGCCACTAAGAGAAACAGGGAGGATGCAACGTCACGTGGGGTCAACGTTCCTTTGCCAAAGCTCCTCAAACGCTTTCCCCCAAAGAGAGGCAGACCATGGCCTACAGCATTTCAAATTGTCTTTAATGAAAAAGGAAGAGATCCCAGCAAAGTCTGGGTTGAACAGTCGTGCCACAAGGCAAGAACCCACCTGCCGCATGCCCCCCAGCTCTCCCCCAGGACAGCCCCTCTAGGGGAGCCACACGAATGGAAATGGAGCCTGGGTCCCTGGCACTACCTTGCAGGGGTCCACTCTGACCCTCAGGGGCACTAGATACTCTGCAGCATGTGGAGGGCGTGGTGAAGGCGCTGTCGGGTGGTGGGGGCGCAGCCATGGCTCCGCAGGACGTCCAGGGAGTAGGAGGTGCCAGGGGAGCCCTGCTCCCAGAGGGTGAGCTGCAAACCCTCACCCTCGCCACTCAGCACCAGTTGGGCCGGGACTCCACTGAAGCTCATCTGCAAAGGGTAAGATACCAGTCAAGGGGAGAAGGGTCCCCCTGCACCTGCCTCCAGCCCTGGCGCTCCAGGAGGACAAGTGGACACTGGACCCAGAGCCCCCAGCCTGGCCCCTAGAGCCTGCCCCAGCCACAGGAACTTGGGGTCGGGAGGCCAAGTGCTCCACTGTACACCTGGGGAAACTGAGGCTCAGATGGGGGCTCCCCTGCCCACAGTCTTCCAGCAAGACCCTGACTTTTTTTTTTTTTTTTGAGATGGAGTCCTGCTCTGTCGCCCAGGCTGGAGTGCAGTGGCGCAATCTCGGCTCACTGCAAGCTCCGCCTCCCAGGTTCACGCCATTCTCCTGCCTCAGCCTCCTGAGTAGCTGGGACTACAGGCGCCCGCCACCACACCCGGCTAATTTTTTTTTTTTTTTTTTTTTTTTTTTTTTGTATTTTTAGTAGAGACAGGGTTTCACTGTGTTAGCCAGGATGGTCTCGATCTCCTGACCTCGTGATCCGCCCACCTCAGCCTTCCAAAGTGCTGGGATTACAGGCGTGAGCCTCCGTGCCCGGACTTTTTTTTTTTTTTTTGAGACGAAGTCTTGCTTTGTCGCCCAGGCTGGAGTGCAATGGCTCGATCTCGGCTCACTGCAACCTCCGCCTGCCAGGTTCAAGCGATTCTCCTGCCTCAGCCTCCTGAGTAGCTGGGATTACAGGAAGGCTCCACCATGCCCAGCTAATTTTTGTATTTTTAGTAGAGATGGGGTTTCACCATGTTGGTCAGGCTGGTCTCAAACTCTTCATCTTATGATCTGCCCGCCTTGGCCTCCCAAAGCACTGGGATTACAGGTGTGGACCACAGCGCCTGGTCCAAAAACATCGTGCATTTTCCATGCTATGGTTTTTGTACATAGGAGCCAATACTTTTTTTTTTTTTCCTGGAGGCAAATGCTTCCTAAGGCTCCCCCAAAGCTTGCTCCGTAACAGCCCAGGCGGGCCAGACCCCACCCTGCCGAGCCCCGGTGGCCCGAGTTTGAGCCCCGGGCTCACCTGCACCATCCCATCACTGAACAGCAGCAGCAGGGCTTGCTCAGAGGCCAGGAAGCGCAGGAGGCAGAGGCCGGGTCCAGCAGGTGGCACAGGTGTGGGGAGGGTCCCCTCCTGTGGACAGACTCGGCTGAGGTCATGTGACGCAGGGGACTTCCCGACCCCTCGCCCCCCCCAGCACCCCAGCTCTCACCTCCCGCAGCCGCCGCTGCAGGCAGCCGGTAAAGAGCTGCAGCACGGCCAGCTTGGCACCCAGCGGGCTGGGCACATTCCTCAGGGCGAAGGTTTCCAGCCTCCCACGGTCGGGCATGTAGCACACTTGGCTGGGGCCAGGACACAGGGCCTCTGTCCCGGGCAGCCCAGGCCAGTGGACACCTTTCCATCCATCTACACCCCCTGGAATGGTGGCTTTAAGGAGCAGCTCTGCCCTGGTTACACCTTATCCATATGCCCAGTGCATGCTAATAAGGCCCCAGTGCGGCTCTCTGTCCTCTCTCCACCTCGGCTGACAGCTGGTCCACCCTTCCTGCCTTCCAACTCTGTCCACACTCCAGCCCCTCTCATCCCTCCCCGGTCACCAGCTCAGCCCAGGCCTCCGCCACTGCCCGCCTGATCAACCCAGGCCTCCGCCACTCCCCACTGGCCCCCGTGTCACTCCCGCTAGAAAGATTGTGTTAAGGCCGGGCGCGGTGGCTCACACCTGTAATCCCAACACTTTGGGAGGTCCAGGTGGGAGGATCACCTGAGGTCGGGAGTTCGCGACTAGCCTGGCCAACATGGAGAAACCCCGTCTCTACTAAAAATACAAAATTAGCTGGGCGTGGTGGCGGGTGCCTGTAATCCCAGCTACCGCGATCTGGGAGGCGGAGGTTGCGGTGAGCCGAGATTGCACTCCAGCCTGGGCAACAAGAGCAAAACTCCGTCTCAAAAAAAAGAGACAGGGTCTTGTTCTGTCACCCAGGCTGGAGTGTAGTGGTGCAATCATAGCGCACTGGAGCCTTGACCTCCTGGGACCAAGTGATCCTCGCACCTCAGCCATCCAAGTAGCTGAGACCTACTGATGCATACCCTTGCAGTTGGCGAATTAAAAAAAAAAAAAAAAATTGGCCGGGTGCGGTGGCTCACACCTGTCATCCCAGCACTTTGGGAGGCCGAGGCGGGCGGATCACGAGGTCAGGAGATCGAGACCATCCTGGCTAACACGGTGAAACCCCTTCTCTACTAAAAATACAAAAAATTAGCCGGGAGTGGCCGGGCGCGGTGGCTCATGCCTGTAACCCCAGCACTTTGGGAGGCCGAGGTGGGTGGATCACCTGAGGTCAGGAGTTCGAGACCAGCCTGACCAACATGGAGAAACCCCGTCTCTACTAAAAATACAAAATTAGCCGGGTGTGGTGGTGCATGCCTGTAATCCCAGCTACTCAGGAGGTTGAGGCAGGAGAATGGCGTGAACCCGGGAGGTGGAGCTTGCAGTGAGCCGAGATCGCGCCATTGCACTCCAGCCTGGGCAACAGAGTGAGACTCCGTCTCAAAAAAAAATTAAAAAAAGAAAAAAGAGAAAAAAGAAAAATTTTGTAGAGAAAGGTCTTGCCATGTGGCCCAGGCTGATCTCAAACTGCTGGGCTCAAGCGCTTCTCCCACCTCAGCCTCCCACAGTGCCAGGATTACCAGTGTGCACCACCGCACCCAGCTAATTTTTAATTTTTTTGTGGAGATGGGGTCTTGCTATGAGGCCCAGGCTGATCTCAAACTGCTGGGTTCAAGCGAGTCTCGCACCTCAGCCTCCAACGTGCCAGGATTATAGGCGTGCGCCACCACGCCAAGCTAATTTTTAAAATTCTTGTAGGGATGGGGTCTTGCTACGTTGTCCAGGCTGATCTCAATCTCCTGGGCTCAAGCCATCCTCCTGCCTTGGCCTCCCAAAGCACAGGGCTGCTGCTTGTCATTCACGTCACTTTCTCAGAGACCCCTTCCCCTTCCCCCTACCCACACTACTGAGATTCACTTCCCCTCCTAATCTGTCTCTTCACTGGGTTCATTTCCTACAGAAATGCACTTGCTTATTTGTTTAGCGTTGTTCTCCCCAATCAGGCAGGGAGCACCTGTAGGTATACACAGTAGGTGCTTAATAAATACTTGAGAGATGAATGAAAAAAGGCAGGGGGAGTGCCTGGTCCCCCAGGGCACAGGAGGCCACAACTTACCCTCCGGGGGGTCGCAGGGCCATGTGGGTGCCGTCCCGAAGCAGAACACCACTGCCCCCGTCCGAGAGCTGGTAGCCAAAGCCGTATTTGCTGGAATAATCCACCCATTTGGGGGCCCAGAGGATGGGCTGCTGCTCTCCCAGGGGGTCCTGTGTGGCTGGGCACAAACAAAGGTATGCTGAGCCAGGGATCAGGGGTCAGGCATATAGCAGGCGCTCAATAAATGCGATGGACTGAAACCATGGGTGAGACCCTTCCCACGGCGGGGACCGGACAGAGGCTTGGGGGCTTTGGTGGTGGATTCCAGGAGACCAGACATCAACAGAAGCCATGGAACTGTAACTAATTTCTGGCTTGCAGAGGGACACTGTGGGATACTGGCGCACCCCTGGGAATGAGCAATTCTCAAATGCTTGCAATGCTCTGAAAATACTACATATTTCTGTGTGTGTGTGTTTTTGTTTTGTTTTGTTTTTTTGAGAAGGAGTCTTGCTCTGTCGCTAGGCTGGAGTGCAGTTGCAATCTGGGCTCACTGCAACCTCCACCTCACAGGTTCAAGTGATTCTCCTGCCTCAGCCTCCTGAGTAGCTGGGATTACAGGCATGTGCCACCATGCCCAGCTAATTTTTGTATTATTAGTAGAGATGGGGTTTCACCATGTTGGCCAGGATGGTTAGATCTCCTGACCTTGTGATCCACCCGCTTCGGCTTCCCAAAGTGCTGGGATGACAGGCGTGAGCCACCGCGCTCTGCCCCGTTTCTGGGTTTTTGCTTGTTTGTCTGTTGGCTTTTCAGACATGGTCTCACTCTGTTGCCCAGGCTGAAGTGCAGTGGCACGATCTCAGCTCACTGCAGCCTCCACCTCAGAGCTCAAGTGATCCTCCTTCCTCAGCCTCTTGAGTATCTGGGACAACATGCATACACCACCATGCCCGGCTCATTTTTTTGTAGAGATGGGGTCTCGAGGCTGGACGCGGTGGCTCACACTTGTAATCCCAGCACTTTGGGAGGCCGAGACGGGCGGATCACAAGGTCAGGAGATCGAGACCATCCTGGCTAAAACAGTGAAACCCCATCTCCACTAAAAATACAAAAAAAAAAAAAAAAAAAAAAGAGCCAGGCACAGTGGCAGGTGCCTGTAGTCCCAGCTATTCGAGAGGGTGAGGCAGGAGAATGGCGTGAACCCGGGAGGTGTAGCTTGCAGTGAGCCGAGATTGCGCCACAGCACTCCAGCCTGGGCGACAGAGCGAGACTCTGGAAAAAAAAAAAAAAAAAAAGGCCGGACACGGTGGCTCACGCCTGTAATCCCAGCACTTCGGGAGGCCGAGGCGGGTGGATCACGAGGTCAGATCAAGACCATCCTGGCTAACAAGGTGAAACCTCGTCTCTACTAAAAATACAAAAATTAGCCGGGCGTTGTGGCGGGTGCCTATAGTCCCAGCTGCTGGGGAGGCTGAGGCAGGAGAATGGCGTGAACCCGGGAGGCGGAGGTTGCAGTGAGCCGAGATCGCGCCACAGCACTCCAGCCTGGGCGACAGAGCAAGACTCCGTCTCAAAAAAAAAAAAAAAAAAAAAAAAAAAAGCGCCCGGGCGTGGTGGCTGATGACGGCCGTAATCCTAGCACTTTGGGAGGCCGAGGCAGCCAGATCACCTGAGGTCAGGAGTTCGAGACCAGCCTGGCCAACATGGTGAAACCCTGTCTCTACTAAAAAAAATACAAAAATTAGCAGGTGTGGTGGCGGGCGCCTGTAATCCCAGGTACTTGGGAGGCTGAGGCAGGAGAATCACTTTGAACCCAGGAGGTGGAGGTTGCGATGAGCCAAGGTGGCACCATTGCACTCCAGCCTAGGCAACAGAGTGACACTCCGTCTCTTAAAAAAAAAAGAAAGAAAAGGAAAAGAAAAGGCTTCTGGGCTGGAGACCTGGCATGCGGTTTGGGGCTCCCTCTCTAAGGGTGGCAGTACATGTGGGTCAGTGGAGGCTCAGGGAGAGGAGGGGAGAGGAAGAGGGCTTGGGTTCTGGGACACTGGGGATAAGAGGGGTCCCCCTTTGGAGTGTGGCCTGTGGGCACAGGGCTCTGTGGACAATGTCCCAGGTCACATTTCCTCACTCACTGGGTCTCTGAGAAGACCGGGTCATGAATTTAAGAGACCCAGAAACGTGAGGCTGCCCCAGAGCCCTCTGTGCCAGGCTCTGCACACAGGAGGGCTAACCCACTCCCCTGATGTCACGGTATCCTGGTGCCTCCCTCACCCCTACTCCTCACCCCCAGAAATACCCAGGAGGGCCCAGGATGGGAATGAAGGCGATATTACTTGGCTACTAAGAGTAAAGGTGATCCTGGGGGCTGGGCTGGCTCCTACCCAGGGGGCCTACGTCCAGGCACAGCTGCAGGTGTCTGAGGGCCGCCTCCACCTCTGGCCACCGGCTCCCCTCGGGCCCTGGGAGGACAGGTGTATGTGCCGCAGACAGGCCTGGGTTCCCACCACCAGGCTCCTCCAACCAGCCCCACTTCCCGCGGCTCCATCCAGGAACATATCCTCAACCCAGAGGCGGCATTCCCATTTGACAGGCAGGAAAGGTGAGGCCGGGACGGCGGCTGTGACCCTGGTAAGCCACGGCCTTGGTCCCCCCCTCACTTGTAATTCCTCCCTCCCCACCTGCAGCCTCAGGCTGGGACGCGGATCTGCTCACCAGCCAGGTCACTCTGCAGGGTCCCTTGTGCGACCAGGTGGATGGGGCCTTCCAGGCAGGGAACCTCTTTCGCAGACAGGGAGCTCTGAGGTGGGAGCAGCAGGGGTGGGGGTGGCCCCAGCCCCAGGGACAGGTGTGAGGTGGGTGGCGGGCTCTGGCCCCTGCCTGTGCCCTCCGTGCTCTGCACACAGAGGCACTGCTTTCCCCTTGGGAGGCAGCCTCGGAGTGTCTCGGAGGCATACAGTAGGTGCTCAATAAATGTGATGGACTGAAGCCATGGATGGGACCCTTCCCATGGCCTGGAGCCCGGCCCTTGGGAAACCCCAGGTGGGCACATTTGGACACAAATGGATCCCAGCTTTGACGCGTCAGGACGAGACGAGGGAGAGGGGGCAGGGCTTGGAGACCCCAGAAGGGGTTCAGAGAAGCCGGCATGGGGGAGGGGGTTTTAGCAGGGGCCAGCATGCCCTCCACCTGTGTCTCCCCGTGTCCCCCACCCTGATGTCTCACCTCGCTGTGCCACTCCATGGAGTCAGGGTCTGGCCCACCTTCTCCTGGACCCGAGGCCTCTTTAGGTGTGAAGGGGCCTGAGGGAGTTACAAGGCCTTGGAGGGGGCACAGCCTGGGCCCCAAGCCAGGGGTAGGGGGGCACCTGCCATCCACACCCACCCCTGATGTGGAGACAGAGCGGAGCAGGTGGCAGGTGTGGGCAGGTGTGGGCAGGTTTTGGGCAGGAGGGGGCAGGTAGCAGGTGTGGGAAGGTGGGGGCAGGTGTGGGAAGGTGGGGGAGGTGTGGGCAGGTGGGGGAGGTGTGGGCAGGTGGGGGAGGTGTGGGAAGGTGGGGGAGGTGTGGGAAGGTGGGGGCAGGTGTGGGAAGGTGGGGGCAGGTGTGGGGAGGTGTGGGAAGGTGGGGGCAGGTGTGGGAAGGTGGGGAGGTGTGGGAAGGTGGGGAAGGTGTGGGCAGGTGGGGGCAGGTGTGGGCAGGTGGGGGCAGGTGTGGGCGGGTGGGAGGTATGAGCAGGTGGCAGGTATGGGCAGGTTTTGGGCAGGTATTGGGCAGGTAGCAGGCGTGGGCAGGTGTCGGGCAGGTATGGGCAGGAGTGGTACTTACAGGGTGTTCGGCACTGGGTGAGCAGCCGCTGGCCCACCTTCCGGAAGATCCTGCCCAGAGGCGGGGGTATGGCAAAGATGGGGGGACTGTGGCAGGAGTGGGCCGGCAGCCGGTCTGGAGTGAAACCCTTTGGATGGGGATTTGGGGTTATCCCGGCTTAGGTCGCCCAGCCCCTGAGCACCTGGGTTACCTGGGACGGGGGGGGCCTCCCTCGGCTGAGCAGGGCAGGCTCTGGCTCATCGCCTGCCGGGGACCCCACGCCGAGGACTGCCGCCCACCTGTGTGAAGAAGTCATCCTGCAGCAGGTGGTCCAGGCTGGGCCGCTCAGCCGGGTTGGGTGCTAGGAGGTGCGCAATGAGGCGGCGCGCATTGGCAGACAGATGAGCGGGTTCGGGGTAGTGGCCCTCACGGATGTTTTGGTACATCTCCGACAGGGGTGAGGCCATGAAGGGCGGGGTGCCGGTCAGCACCGTGTACCTGGGCCAGTTGGAGGGCAAGAATTCGGGTGTCCAGGCATCGCTCAGAGCTACCCCTGCCCACTTGGCCAGACCTGCCTACACGGCTTGGCTGTGCAACCCATATCGGCTTCCTCATCTCCCAACATCCGCCTGCACCTGGCACCCTGTGCATTCCCTGCTTGGTGGACACCAGCGTCTGTCCATCCCCCGCCTGCACCTGGCTCACCCCGAACTCACCTGCATACACCTTTTCAATGCTTCTATTTTTTTTTAAGACAGGGTCTCGTTCTGTCACCCAGGCTGGAGTGCCGTTGTGCGATCACAGCTCACTGCAGTCTCCACCTCCTGAGCTCAAGCAATCCTCCCAACTCAGCCTCCTGAATAGCTGGGACTACAGGTGCACACCACCACTCCTGGCTAATTTTTGTAATTTTTGTAGAGATAGGGTTTCGCCAACTTGGCCAGGCTGGTCTTGAACTCCTGGGCTCAAGCGATCCTCCTGCCTCGGCCTCCCAAAGCTCTAGGATTACAGGCGTGAGTCACTGCGCCTGGCCTCCACCTTCCAATGTTATCCCATGCCCACTCACACCTGCCCTGCGCCCACACGCTGCATCCCTGTACACATACGCCCTGACCTGCCTGTGCCACTGCCACCTGCCCACACCTGTCCACGTCTCTGTGCACACCCTCCCCCGTCCTCCCTCACACACGCATCCCCACACACGTCCTGTTCATACTGCACACTTGGTGGTGACAGGTGCCTGTTCCACGCGCCCCACCCTGCACAACGGTCCCCATCTGTTCCGTGCAGGCTCCCTCCCGCCACACCTGCCCCTCCGGAGGCCCTGCCCACCTTCTCCAGGACCCCACTCACATGAGGCAGCCCAGAGCCCAGATGTCCGACTGGCAGGAGTGACCATTTCTGGAGATAACCTCAGGGGCCAGGAAGTTAGGGGTCCCACAGAGTACTCTAGGAAGGGCGTCATGGGAGGCTCAGGAAGGCTGGGATCCCCGTGCCAGACTTCAGGGCCAGCCGTGCCCACCCGGACAGACTGCTCAGAGCCCCCCCGGCTCTCACCCGTGGCAGCGGCCCCCTGGCCCCACCTTGGCCGCCAGTCCCAGGTCTCCAATCTTCACCTCCATGTTCTTGTTAAGGAAGAAGTTACCTGGCAGTGGGAGGAGCATTGCGCATGGGGGCGGATCCGTGCCCACCTCCCGACACCCCCGCCCACAGCCCCCACCCACAGTTCCCCTTCCTGGCACTCACTGAGCTTCAGGTCACGGTGCACGATGCGCCGCTGGTGCAGGTAGCGCAGGCCGCTGACCAGGCCCCGCAGGTAGTAGCGCACCTCTGGCTCTGTCAGGGTCTGCCGTGCCCGCAGCACGTGGGCCAAAGACTGTAGGTGACCAGTGGCCCCGGATTAGAAGGCAAAGGTAAGCTCAACCTGGCCAAGGTGGTATGGCTGATTATGGGACGAGCACAGGTGAGCGCAGGTGCACACAGGTGAGCAAAGGTGACCAACCCCAATAGGAGCATGCGGATTCAGATGGGCCCAGGTGGCCACTGAGGGGGGCATGAACCTTTCCCCACGGGCACAGCCGCCCGGCCCCGGTCCTGCACCTGGCACCACCTTGAGGGTGAACACGGCGTTGGTGGACATGCCCGTCAGCTTGAGAAGGGCCAGGTGATTAGGAGTGAACGCAGACGGGGCATATTCTGGCACAGGTGGACCCAGGTGAGCTCAGGTCTACTTAATGGGCACAGTGAGTTCAAGGGGGTGTATGAAGTCATGATGACTAAGCTCAACTAGGCCACGGTGAGCACAGCGGGGTGCAGGAGGGGTGCAGGAGGGGTGCAGGAGGGGTGCAGGTGACCACAGGTAGGCACAGGAGCATGCTGGTGGGCACAGGTGGGCATGGGTGATTCCAAGGGGGCCAGGAAGAAGCAAATACATTCTGATGGGCCCAGGCAGTCACAGGTGAGTCCGAGATGGGCCTGATGAGCACAGCATAAGCTGGGCCCAGGTGGATCAAGAGAGCCTAGGTGTGCCCAGGTGAGTAAAGGATGGACACAATTGGCCCCATGTAGGCATAAGAAGCACTGGCGAATGGACAGCAGAGGGCACACAGGATGGTACGGGGGCAGCGGTGAGGTGCAGATGGACACGGGGTGGACAGAGACGGGCACAGCTGACATGAATCCTGCCGTTTCCCCGCCCCCTGGGCACCTGGCGGCTGCAGTACTCCAGCACCATGTACACGTGGTCGCGGTCAGCAAAGTGTCCGTGGAAGGCCACGATGTTGCGGTGTCGCAGGCGGCTATGCAGGGCAATCTCACGCTCCACCTGCAGGCAGGGCCCCGGCATGTACCCACCCGCAGCGGGGCACAGGCTGCAGGATGCTTGCCTGCCTCGTGTACGATCTCATGCCCACCCAGGGCTGGGACGAAAGGGCAGGGCCTTCTTTGGGACACTCTGCGGGCTGCGGGCCCTGGGGACCGATGGGGACACGCACCTTTCCCCGTGGGCGAAGCCACCCGGCCCCAGCCCCGCCACATGGCACCACCTTGAGGGTGAACACAGCGCTGGTGGACAGGTCTGTCAGCTTGTAGCAGCGGCTGAAGGCGCCCTGTGGGGAGGGGTCAGCAGATCAGCGGGCAGGTGTGCACGGTTGTGCGAGCTGGCAGCGTGTACAGAGGCACAGGGCAGCCAGGGACGCAGGCGCGTCCAGGTCTCTTCACACACACACCGGGGAAAAAACAACACACAGCTCCCACTCTCCCGCCTGGACACACAAGACATGATGCACACAAGAAGGCACAGAGACACAGACACACAGACACGTCCACGTCTGGTGCATACAGGCCACGGACCAGAAGACAGCACTGAATGCACAACACCACGCCTGAATACGACACACGAACACACAACGCCCAGACACAGAGTCACCATGCATGGACTCACAACAACACCCAGATACACAACTCAGCAACACACAAACACGTGAATATACAATGTCTGGACACACAGTCACCATGTGTGGACACACAACACAATACCCAGACAGAGCGCAGGAACACACAAACACATGAACACACAACACCCGGACACACAGTACAACACATGGACAAAGACACAGACACAAACACAACACAAGAACACACAACTCCTAGACACACCACATACGAACACGCAAACACACAAGCACACCACATGAACACACAACACCCAGACACACAACACAATGACTGGACACACAAAGGCATGACGCACAAACAACAGGTGAACAAGCAACACAACACCCAGATAGACACACACACACACGAACACCGCACAGCACCCACACACTTGGAAGCAGCGGGCACAGACGCGGCACACTCAGACCCTCGCCAGGCTCGCACACACACCCAGAGGCAACACAGCGTCGCATCCCGAGGCCGAGCCGCAAGCCCACACCCCGGACACGCAACCCACGGACACGCCGCGCAGCGCGCCCAACACGGTTCCCGCCATGCGAAACCCCGCACGGGAGGCCCCGCGGCTCCGGACGCGCGCCCGCGCCAGACCCCGCGCTCGCAGGGACGCGCCGTGCAGAACGCGCCGGATCGCCCGCGCCCCGGGACCCCAGCCCAGCCCAGCCCGGCCCGGCCCGGCCCCCTCGCGGACTCCGGGCGCGGGGCTCCCACCTTGCCGATCAGCTTCCCGCGCCTGTACACGCGGCCCGAGCCCGGGTCTCGCAGGAAGGCGGCGACCAGGGGGCGACTCCTGCGCCGCCGCCGCGGCCGGGGCTCCATCGCGCGGGCTCTGGCGCAGCTGGGCCCGGACCACCGCGCTGGGGCCGCCCCGGGGCCGCTCTGAGGGCGCAGGAGCCGCCGGGGCGCGTCTTATTCGCCGCGGGGGCGGGGAGGGGGGCGGAGCCCGGGCGCTTGGCCAGCCCGGGGAGGGGCGGGAGGTGCCCGGCCGGGGAGTCGGGGGCGCGTGAGCGTCGGGGACGCCGCGTCTGGGGAAGTTCCACGGACCAGAGCGAGCCCGAGTCCCAAGCGCCAACCGGGCGCCGGGGGCCGCGCTCAGCCCGCGAGCTCCTCCGACCCTGCACCCCCGGGCTGGCTGGGAACCGCTGATACGCCCGCTTTACGGAGCGGGAAACTGAGGCTCTCTCGCGCGTGGGGGGATGGGGGCTTCCGGGGGCCTCTCCCCCAAACTGCGCTTGAGGTATGAGCCTCGTCGTTCTGAATGTGTGCCATTTCGGGTCCTCCCTGCTGGCGGGTCCCTGGGGCCCACATGAAAACGTGGGGCTTGATGGCCCTGGGCACTGGGGAGCCCCAGCAGAATTCGGAGCGGCAGAGAAGCCCAGCGTTCGTGATGCTGGGGCTGGTGGGGAGGGCGGTGAGGCCTGGGATAGGGACCCAGGAGGCAGGACCGGGGCTTGGGGACCCATGGGCTGGGGTCCTACAGGGTAGTGGATGTCCCATATGAGGGAGCTTCAGCCCAGATTAGGGATGCGCTGTGTGGAGCAACAGGTGGACCCTGGCTGGGGTTTGCACGGACAGCCCGGTGGGGACGTCCTTGAAATGGCGACCTCAGAGAGCATCAGAAACCTCAGAGAACTCAGAGAACAGCTGGGTGGGAAGACAGTGGGGTGCTTGGGACTCCCCCGGGATTGTGGGGGTGGTTGCTCCAAGCCCTGTCCCAGACTCAGGTGCACCCCTTTCCTGGTGAGGTCTCCCCTCACCCTTCCACCCGGCCTGGGACACAAAAACGGGCCTTGTCCCCATTGTACAGGAGAGACATTGAGACCCAGGGACGCGAAGTCGCTCAGTCAGCCCAGGAAAGGGCAACGCTGGGTTTGAATCCCGGCAGCTGCCCCTGGACTCCGCGGTATTAATCCCCAAATGTTACATAACACCAGGAATGGGGAGGGGTTACCAGGCTCCGTGGGGCTGGAATTTTCCAGGGACCAGATTTCAGAATCTGGGCCGGCCACACCACTAGGGACAGGAAACACCTTCTGAGCCGTCACATGTCCACCTGGTGTCGCAAATGGGGCCCCCATACATTGGACGGGGCTGAGCTCGGGCACCTTTGCAGGGGGTTCTGGTCCCAGCGCCAGGGTGGAAGATTCCTGGCCAGCCTGGGGCCACCGGGTTACAGCTGGGGAGCCCAAGTCCCCTGCTGATGAGAACCAGGTGAGGCAGCTGCAAGGTGGGCTGCTCAGGGCCCGAGTGTCTGAGCTGTCACACGACTGTCACCCTGGAATCCTCCAGGGGCAGAAAGCCAATTTCTTGCTTTTTTTTTTTGAAACAGTCTTGCTCTGTCGCCCAGGCTGGAGTGCAGTGGCGTGATCTTGGCTCACTGCAACCTCCATCTCCCGGGTTCAAGCAATTCTCCTGCCTCAGCCTCCCAAGTAGCTGGGACTACAGGTATGCGACACCACACCCAGCTGATTTTTTAAAAATATTTTTAGTAGAGACGGGTTTCACCATCTTGGTCAGGCTGGTCTCAAACTCCTGACCTCAAATGACCCGCCTGTCTCGGCCTCCCAAAATGCTGGGATGACAGGCGTGAGCCACCAGGCTTGGCTTTCAGTTCCTTCCTGATAGCACCGTCCATCCTGGCATCAGTTCAGGCATTTGTTAAGCACTAACTGCGTATGGGCCTGTGTCAGGCTGTGCGAGCCCAAGGCAGACCCAGCCCTGTCCTCGTAAAAGGACCACTGCTTAAGGGACTGCAAGAACGTCCAAGACGTCACCAAGTCAGGGGTCAAGGAAAGCTTTGGAGGTGGAAGCGAGCGAGCCAGGCCCGTTCTGGGCAGTAACTTGTCCCTGAGGCAGGTGCTGTTCTTAGCCCTGTGTTACAGATTAGGAAACTGAGGCTCCAAACGTCTGATGCCAGCCCAGGATCACCGCGGACTGCATGTGGCTGAGCCTGGAGTCTAGGTGTGAGTGGATCCAGAGCTCCTGGTCCTCCCACAATAGGTCTGTCCCTCTTTCAGGCTGCCAGCCCCAGCAGTCCCAGGGAGCAGTGCCAGGCAAGGCCCTCGTGCTGAGGCGGGCATCTGAGCTTCCTAGGGGGAAAGAAATCAGAGTTCCTGGCCCAGAGCCTCACAGCCTGCCTGTCAGCTGATGCTCCTTGCACAGAGACCGGCTCGCCCTCCCTCTCCCCTGGCCTCCCACGGCTTTTCCTGGCTAAGACTCCACTGCGGAGCTGGGAAAGGCCTCCTAGCCCCAGCCTGTGCCCCTCTGAGCAGGGACTCTGTCCCCCAGCCTATGTGAGCCCCCCTAACCAGCTGTCCCCATCCCCCACCCTGCCCCAGGCTCCCTGCTCACCACAGCCTTGCCCCAGGGGAGTTTTGGGGGGCTAAGGATGAATGCCCCCAAAGACACCCCTTGGCTCTCCCTGAAGGCCTCTTACACAGATTAGGGGATGGGGAGGGACTGCTGTTGGGTACAAGTCTCCTTCTGAGGATGAAATTTTTTAGAATTAGATAGAGGGGGTGCTTATTCAACACTGTGAGGGCAGTAAATGCTGCTGAATTGTGCACTTTTAAAAAGGGTAAATTTTATGTTATGTGAATTTCACCTCAAAGGTTAAAAAAAAAGAATTGGCTGGGCCCTGTGGCTCACACCTGTAGTCCCAGCACTTTGGGAGGCCGAGGCAAGAGGATCACTTGAGGTCAGAAGTTCAAAACCAGCCTGGCCAACATGGCGAAACCCTGTCTCTACTAAAAATACAAAAATTAGTCAGGCGTGGTGGCTCACGCCTGTAATCTCAGCACTTTGGGAGGCCGAGGTGGGCGGATCACGAGGTCAAGAGATGGAGACCATCCTGGCTAATACGGTGAAACCTCATCTCTACTAAAAATACAAAAAATTAGGTGGGTGTGGTGGCAGGCACCTGTAGTCCCAGCTACTCGGGAGGCTGAGGCAGGAGAATGGCGTGAACCCGGGAAGCAGAGCTTGCAGTGAGCCGAGATCACGCCACTGCACTCCAGCCTGGGTGACAGAGCAAGACTCCATCTCAAAAAAAAAGAGTAGTCAGGCATGGTGGTGTGAGACTGTAATCCTAGCTACTCAAGAGGCTGAGGCACAAGAATCGCTTGAACCCAGGATGCAGAGACTGCAGTGAGCCAACTACACTCCAACCTGGACAACAGAGTGAGACTCCCTCTCAGAAAAAAAAAAAAAAAAAGTAAATAAAGAGGACCAGGTGTAGTGGCTCACGCCTGTAATGCCAACACTTTGAGAGGCGGAGGTAGGAGGTTTGCTTGAGCCCAGCAGTTGGAAACCAGACTGGAAAACAAAGCAGGACCCTGTCTCTACAAAAAATTTTCTAAATTAGCCGGGCATAGTGGTGCATGCCTGTAGTCCCAGCTACTCAGAAGGCTGAGGTGGGAGGATCGCTTGAGCCCAGGAATCTGGGGCTACCGTGAGCCACGATCACAAAACTGCACTCCAGCCTGGACAACAAAGTGAGACCCTATCTCAAAAAAAAAGGCTGGGTGTGGTGGCTCACGCCTGTAATCACAGCACTTTGGGAAGCTGAGGTGGGCGGATCACCTGAGGTCAGGAGTTTGAGACCAGCCTGAGCAACATGGTGAAACCCCGTCTCTACTAAAAATACAAAAAATTAGCTGGGTGTGGTGACGCATGCCTGTAATCCCAGCTACTCAGGAGGCTGAGGCCGGAGAATCGTTTGAACCCGGGAGGCGGAGGTTGCAGTGAGCCGCGATCTCGCCACTGCACTCCAGCCTGGGCAACAGAGGGAGACTGTCAAAAAAAAAAAAAAGGGAAAAATATATTAGATTCCCTACTCCCTAAAACACACAGTCCTACTAATGCCCCAGTTTACAGATGGGGAAACTGGGGCACGGCTTGTGTGATGAGCACAGGATGCCGTTTTGCAAAGGGGCAGGGCAGGGTTCAATGGGGCCACCTGGCCCTGCCATCCTGCCCCCTGCCCTGGGTTCTTGAGGCCTGGGTGGTCTAGCGCTGCAGCCCCTGTACCCCCAGCACCCCTCACATCCCAGGCCACGGGCTCTATTTCCTCTCCAGTCTTTGTTCTTTTGCTGACCTGAGAAAACCACAGACTCAGCGGATTTTGCGGAGAAGTGCCGGGAAGCTTTGCTCAAAATACCTACTGCAGGTGGAGGCGTGGCAGCTGAGACAGCAAGCACCGGACTCCCTGGAGGCCCAGGAGGCTCATGGGGCCGCCTCCAAGGTCAGCGGCGGCCCAGGCCTCCCCAGCACCCTCCTTCTGGAAGGCGCCAGGGTGGAGGCCACCAACCAATGTGACTCAGCCCAGCTCCCTGGTCCCACCCGTGGGTCTCACGTGCCTGGACGCCTGACCACGCAGGTCCGCAGGGACCCATGGCCCTGGGAGCAGAGCAGGCAGGAGAAGTCCCACCACCACAGGGCTCCAGAGAACCCGATTGTGGTTTATGCTGCACGACATGGCCCAGTGTGAGCGCAGGAGGGGGCGTCCAGACTTGGTACCCCGAAACCAAGCCCTGTTCTTCCCTCTCTCAGCTGTTTCCTCCTAAAAGCACTGTTGTCCAGATGCAGGGCCCATGCCTGTAATCCCAGCTACTCTACTCTAAAGGCTGAGGCAGGAGGATCCCTTGAGCCCAGGAGTTTGAGACTAGCCTGGGCAACACAGCGAGATCCCCTTCTCTACAAAAAATAAAACAGAGTTAGCTGGGTGGAGTGGTGCACGCCTGTGGTCTCAGCTACCTGGGAGGCTGAGGTGGGAAGATTGCTTGAGCCCAGGAGGTTGAGGCTGCAGTGAGCTGTGATCGCACCACTGCACTCCAGCCTGGGTGACAGCAGGACCCTGTCTCAAAAACAATAATAAATAATAATAATTAATAATAAAAGCACTGTCCTTTCTTTTCCTCTGGGACCCCCTTCTCCTGATTTTTTCCCATCTTTTTTTTTTTTTTTTTTTTTTTTCAGACGGAGTTTTGCTCTTGTTACCCAGGCTGGAGTGCAATGGCACGATCTTGGCTCAGAGCAACCTCTGCTTCGCGGATTCAAACGATTCTCCTGCCTCAGCCTTCTGAGTAGCTGGGATTACAGTCATGCACCAACACATCCAGCTAATTTTGTATTTTTAGTAGAGACGGGGTTTCTCCATGTTGGTCAGGCTGATCTTGAACTCCCAACCTCAGGTGATCCACCCGCCTCAGCCTCCCAAAGTGCTGGGATTACAGGCGTGAGCCACCGCGCCTGGCCCCTTCCCATCTTTCTGGATGCATTTTTCCAGTTCTCCTTTAAGCCACCTCCTCCTTCTCCTGGGAGCCTGGGGTTCAGTGCTGGTGCCTCTCACCCACTCTCTTCACCTCCTCCGCTGACATTGTCCAGGTTGGTGGCTTTAGCACTGGCAGCTGGGGCAGGTTGCTCAACCCTCCTGGCCCATCTGTGTGGGTTCCCCCACAGGCAGAGCCTGAAGCAAGGGTTTAGTGCAGAGAGTTGGTTCGGGGAGCAGGGTGGGAGCTGGGTACCCCCCAGGGCACCCTGAGTCCCACACTCATCAGGGAGCCTCTGAGGAACTGAGTACAACATTCCCCAGAGTTGACCACCCAAAGTGAGGACACAAGGCCAAGACATCAACCTTCTGGCCTTTCCCATTGGTCCGCAGATCCACACCAAGCTCACCCTGCCACAGGGCCTTTGCCTGTGCTGTTCCCTCTGCCGCCCTCCCAGACTTTGCCTGGCATCCTCTTCTTAGCTTTTAGGCCCAGGCAGGAAAGGGCCACCTGTGCCCAGGAGGCTGCCCTTGCCCCAAGATGCCCTAGACATGATCCATGCTTGCTTCTCCCCAGTTCCACCACAACCCAGAATGATTGCTTCCTTGCTGGCTTGCTGGTGTCTGTCCCACTTGAGGGGGAGCGCCAGTGGCAGGGAGAGGGTCTGTATCTCCATTAGGTGCTGGGTGGACACCCATCCCCGTGCCCCTTCTCTCAATGGACACAGCATCGACTTCCCATCAGGGACACTCATCAACTCCAGCCGTGTTCAAGGTGCTGAGTGGGCATTGGAACCCACCCAATTACCACAGAAATAATCCATTTTTAATCTGTGTGGGTCTTTTTACTAATTATGAGACAAATAGCTCAATGTCATATGGAATCCAGGAACAGAAAAAGGACACTTGTTTAAAAAAAAAAAAAAAAAAAAGGCCGGGTGTGGTGGCTCACGCTTGTAATCCCAGCATTTTGGGAGGCCAAGGCAGGTGGATCATGATGTCAGGAGATCGAGACCATCCTGGCTAAGACGGTGAAACCCTGTCTCTACTGAAAATACAAAAATTTAGCCAGGCGTGGTGGCGGGCGCCTGTAGTCCCAGCTACTCCGGAGGCTGAGGCAGGAGAATGGCGTGAACCCGGGAGGCGGAGCTTGCAGTGAGCCGAGATCGTGCCACTGCACTCGAGCAAGACTCCATCTGAAAAAAAAAAAAAGAAAAAAAAAAAAAGCCTGGTGAAATCCAAATCCAAATAAAATAACATTTGGAATTTAGTCAATAATCATGAAATAGTCATTGTTATCACTTTTTTTTTGAGACGGAGTTTCGTTCCTGAAACCTTGTCTCTATAATAATAAAAATTTTTTAAAAATTCTAAAATAAGATTGGGAACAGTGGCTCATGCCTGTAATCCCAGCATTTTGGGAGGCCAAGGCAGGAGGATCGCTTGAACCCAGGGGTTTGAGACCAGCCTGGGCAACATGGCGAAACTCCGTCTCTACTAAAAATACAAAAATTTGCTGGGTATAATGGCACTCACCTGTAGTCCGAGCTACTTGGGAGGCTGATCCCAGAGGATTGCCTGAGCCTGGGAAGCAGAGGTTGCAGTGAGCCAAGATCGCACCACTGCAGTACAGCCTGGATGACAGAGTGAGATCCTGTCAAAAAAAAAAAAAAAAAAAAGTAAGAAACTAAAAATTGCTAAAGTGAAAAAAAATGGGTGAATGCCTTCAGATGAGGCTCAATCCAGGAACTCAAACAACCTTCTCAGAAATCTGGACTTTTGGGCTGGGCACTGTGGGTGGCACACGCCTGCAATCCCAGCAGTGTGGGAGGCTGAGGCAAGAGAATCACTTGAGTTCAGGAGTTGGAGACCAGCCTAGGCAACATAGGGAGACCCCAACTCTACAAAAGATATAAAAATCAGCCAGGCATGGTGATGCATGTCTGTAGTCCCAGCTACTTGGAAGGCTGAGGTAGGAGCATCTCTTAAGCCCAGGAGTTTGAGACCGGCCTGGGCCTGGACAACATAGCAAGATCCTGTCACTACTAAAGATCAAAAAAATTAGCCAGATGTGATGGCATGCATCTGTAGTCCCAGCTACATGGGAGGCTGAGGTGGGAGGATCGCTTGAGCCCAGGAGGTCAAGGCTGCAGTGAGCTGTGATTGCACCACTGCATCCCAGCCTGGGCGACAGAGCAAGACCCTGTCTCAAAAAAAATTTAAAAAAGAACAGAAAGATAAAAAGAAAAAAAAAGAAATGTGGCCCCTTTCATTTGCTGCCCTCTCTGTCAGCATCTGCTTGAGACAGTGCAGCTCTTCGAGTAGTCAAGAAAATCCAGCCTACCTCAACTCACCCCATCCCTGGAGCCCACCCCAGCCACAGGAAACCACCTTTTCCTCTAATGGCCCAGTTCAAGTCCCAGGGCAGGCTCTCATTGGCCCACTAGGGTCACATGGTCATCCCCCAGCCAATCCCCGTCTCTGGGAGATGGAATTATCTGATTGGCCAAGCATGGGTCACGTCATACACAATGGAGGAGGCGGGCCAGTCCACCTGATCCACGTCGCCTGAAAGTGACAGAACAGGTGGTTTTCCGCACGTGAAGGTGGAGGGGAAGGGGCACCCTGGGGAGGCACAGCCATGTCAAAGGCCTGGAGCCTGGGCAGTGGGGTAAGAAAGCAAGAGGTCTCTTCCAGGAATTCTGGACGGTGCCCGGGGCACTGGGTGCCTGCAGGGAACAGATTCCGAGCGTTCACAAGAAACCGGCGCAGAATGAGGACCGGGCAAGCAGCGGCCAAGGAGGGTCCAGGGCCCTGAGTCCCATGGGGCGACTCCAGCCGGGGAGGGTCCCAACTCCGCGTGGCCCCTGCTGGTGCCCAGGGACAGACGGACAGCCCCAGGGACCGAGGGGTCCAGGGGTCTGTGGGGCAGGGATGGGGAGGCCCCACCCAGTCCACGCAGGAGGTTGAGGTATCCTGGGACCACGTGTCCAGGCCTGAGGGATCGGGGGAGGCCACCGGGAGTTGTAGGGGCACAGAAGCCCACTGAGAGGACACAAGATCTGCTTTGGGGCATTTCCTTTTTAAGTTGAATTGGCAAAGCAGCTTTACTGAGGTATAATTGAAGAAATGTACATATGCAATGTTTGCTTTTTTTTTTTTTTTTCTTTTTTGAGACGGAGTCTCGCTCTGTCGCCCAGGCTGGAGTGCAATGGTGCGATCTTGGCTCACTGCAAGCTCCGCCTCCTGGGTTCACGCCATTCTCCTGCCTCAGCCTCTCAAGTAGCTGGGACTACAGGCACCCACCACCAAGCCCGGATAATTTTTTGTATTTTTTAGTAGAGACGGGGTTTCACCGTGTTAGCCAGGATGGTCTCGATCTCCTGACGTCGTGATCCGCCCGCCTCAGCCTCCCAAAGTGCTGGGATTACAGGCGTGAGCCACCGGGCCCGGCCTGCCTTTTTTTTTTTAAGACGGAGTTTCACTCTTGTCGCCCAGGCTGGAGTGCAATGGTGCGACCTCGGCCCACTGCAACCTCCGTCTTCTGGGTTCAAGCGATTCTCCTGCCTCAGCCACCTGAGCAGCTGGGATTACAGATGCGCACTACCACACCCGGCTAATTTTTGTATTTTTAGTAGAGACAGAGTTTCACCATGTTGGCCAGGCTGGTCTCGAACTCCTGACCTCAGTTGATCCTCCTACCTAGGCCTCCCAAAGTGCTGGGATTACAGGCATGAGCCAACATGCCGGCCCGTTTTTTTTTTTTTTTTTTTTTTTTTTTTTTTTTGAGGTGGAGCTCTGTCGGCCAGGCTGGAGTGCAATGACGTGATCTCGGCTCACTGCAACCTTCGCCTCCCAAGTTCAAGCGATTCTCCTGCCTCAACCTCCTGAGGAGCTAGGACTACGGGCGTGGCTACCATGCCTAGCTAATTTTTTTTTTTTTTAAGTATAGATGGATTTCACCATGTTGGCCGGGCTGGTGTTAAACTCCTGACCTCAAGCAGTCCATCCACCTCGACCTCCCAAAGTGCTGGGATTACTGCCGTAAGCCACCACGCCTGGCTAAGTTTTGCATTTTTAGTAGAGAGGGGGTTTCACCTTGTTGGTCAGACTGGTCTCGAACTCCTGACCTCAGGTGATCCACTGGCGTTGGACTCCCAAAGTGCTGGGATTACAAGCGTGAGCCACCGTGCCCAGCCCAATGTCTGCAATTTGATGAGTTTGCACATATGCAGTTACTACACTCAAGATGACAGGCCTACCTGTCACTTCCCGAGGTCCCTTGTGTCCCACTGTTTTTGTTCTTTTATGGTAAGAACGCTTACCATGAATCTACCCTGTGAACACAGTCTGAAGTGCACGGTACCATACTGTTCACTGTAGCCCAGTCACACAGCAGATCGCCGCATTCCTTAAGCCTCAAGCCCATACAACCATGGAGGAAACGGAAACTAACTGACCCACATCCGCCGGGACCCGCGTCTCAGTTCCCCCTCTAGTCCTGACACTGCCTCAAGGAGGGGTCCAGGCTGAAACTCAGAGTGGGGGGACTCGGCTGACTCCTGGGTCAGGGTCCAGGCAAGGGCAGGGGAATGTAGTAAGCTGGGACCCCGCCCGACTGGGACCCCAGGAGCCTCTGAGCCTCAGCAGCCACCCCCTCCACCTACACCGGGTGTCTTAGGCTGAGCTCCCAGCCTCCTCCTAGGGACATCCAGAGGTCAGAGGTGGGAGACGGTAGGGGACAAGAACTGGGGGTGGGGGGCAGCCCTCCACATCTTCACCACCACCTCTGCCAATCTTGCAAGCTCTAGAGCCCCCACGCAGGGTGCAGTGGCTGCAGTATGCGATCCCAGGAGGCAACAGGGGCTGCGGGGTACACTTTCCATAGAACTCAGTGCCTACTGTATGCACTCCCTGCAGGAGACAGCGCCTTTTGTATACCTTCCTTGTAGGACGCAGTACCTGCTGTACATACTGTCTACAGAATGCAGTGACTGCTGTATGCTCCTCTGAAGGTGCCATATCTACTGTATACACTCCTTTGCAGGGCAGAGTCTACTCTATACATTTCTACAAGATGCAGCTCCTGCTGTACCCTTCCTGCAGAGCATAATGCCTACTGTGTGTGCTCCCTGCGGGCGCTGTGCTTTCTGTATACCTTCCCTGCAGGGCACAGGGCCTGCTGTCTGCACTCCCCGTGGAGCTCTGTGGACTGGACATCTGGGAATGGGGCACATCTGAGGAGGATACAATTGTCCTAATGACACATTGACACACGTCCTGAGCTGACTTCTTTCTTTTTTCTTTTTTTTTTTTTTTAAGATGGAGTCTCGCCTCTCGCCCAGGCTGGAGTGCAGTGACGTGATCTCGGCTCACTGCCACCTCCGCCTCCTGGGTTTGAGCGATTCTCGTGCCTCAGTCTCCCGAGTAGCTGGGATTACAGGCACTTACCGCCATGCCTGGCTAAGTTTTGTATTTTTAGTAGAGACAGGGTTTCACCATGTTGGCCAAGCTGGCTTCAAACTCCTGACCTCAGGTGATCCGCCTGCCTCGGCCTCCCACAGTGCTGGGATTCCAGGCCTGAGCCGCCGCGCCCGGCCTGCCTTTCTCTCTTGACCCCTTCAGTGAGGGCGTTCCTGACATCCCCACCACACCCCCCCAACCCGGCGCCATCTGTGGTGGGCCTGGGCTATTTTCTCCAATAGTCCAGGTCAGAAGGTGGGGGGTTGTACATTCCGGGGGGGCTGCCTTACCCGCTGGCCTGGGACTGGCTGGGTTGTTCACAGCGTGCACACAGTAGGTGCTCAATAAATGGCATATGGGTGGCTCTGCTGACATGCTACAGGCTGGAGGGCAGACTGAGTTGGACCAGCAACACCCTGTATGTTCCAAGCAAACCTCTCTCCCTGTGGTCAGCGCTGTGGGACAGCAGGGTGGGCTTCCTGGAGGAGGGGGTGCTCAGACCGAGCCTGGGTGGAGCCCAGGGAGCAGAAGGACAGTCCCCCCACCCCCTCCTTTAGTGCCCCAGCCCCTCAGCCCGCCCGCCAAGGTGCGCCGTGGGGCGACACCAGAAGCTGGTGGAGCCCAGAACCCAGGGCCTGGTCTCATTCCTGCGTGGGTGGGCACGGGCGGCGCACAGACGCCCGGCGGGAAAGGGTGGGGTGGGGGGAGTCCCGGGGTGCCCCCTCGCGTTGCCGGTCCGCGCAGAGCCGGATTCCAGATGGAAGGTTCGCCGTGGAGATCCTTGCCGGGCCCACTGCTGGGATGGGGAAACTGAGGCCGGAGAGGGTGTGGCCGCGGCTGTGAGGGAGAGGGACCGCCTGGACCCGGGTCTGGCTCCGAAGCACCGCTGGCAGCCCCGGGGCCAGGCAGGGAGGGCGGAAGGCGGGGTGGGGCCCGTCCCCTGGTGACAGCAGCGCCCGGGAATGCGCCAGCTGGGAGGGTCTCTCCGCCCCCCGCGCGCGGCCCCCGGGGCCGAGCTTCTCCCCAGTGCGCTGGGGCCCTGCGCTGGGGGTGACCGGGACCTGGGTCGGGGAACCCCCGGATGGCAGCCCAGGCGTGCCGGGGTCCCCATCCACGAGCAGGGCGACCCCCCGCGGGAGGGGTGAGGGGCAGGACCAGGGGACGGGGCTGTGACCGGGGATGGGGACGCCGGCGGGACGCAATCCGGGAGTCGGCGGGGTAGGGGCAGCGCCCGGGACTCCCAGACCCAGGGCGGGGTGACCTCGGTTCGCGCACATTCCCGGGCCCTGAGCGCGGCGCCCGGAATAGCAGCCCCGGGGCAGAGGGGGGCGGTCAGTCCCCGCGCCGCGCCACCGCCCGAGCCTGCCAAGGTCACCAGGACCCGGCGCCCGACACCAGCCTGCGGCTCCGGGACCCCTGCGCTCGCGTCCGCCGGGCAGTCCCCTGCCGCAGATCCGCGCCCGCCGCGCGAGGGCGCCCGGGGCCGCCGCCCCTCCTGACCCCGGCCTGGGTGCGCCTGCGGAGGCCGCGGTGGGAGGGGCCGTCCCAGGCTCCCCCCGCATCCCCCCCGCCCAGCACCTTGGGCCCCGCCGCTTCCGCTCGCCCTGGGGCCGCTCAGGGAGCCGGGACGCGCTGCCTGGGCTCCGCGCAGCCGGTAAGTCCTTCTTCCTATCCTCCCACTTTCTCCGGGGGAAACTGAGACCCAGAGGTGCGGCTTGCCTTCAGATCCCACCGCCAGTCCGGGCTGCAGCCCACACGGGTAGAGGAGAGCCTTGATTCTGGGCAGGGCTCATTGAGGAGGGGGTAGATGGCCCTTGTAGCCTCCCACTTTGCACCACCTAGACCCCCACTCCTCAAGCCAGGCTCAGAGTCCGGTGGGGGTGGTCAGAAGGTCAAGCCCCCTCCCCCTGTTTTTTTTTGGTTGGTTGGTTGTTTTTGAGACTGAGTCTCACTATGTCGCTCAGGCTGGAGTGCAGTGGCCCCATCTCGGCTCACTGCAACCTCCGCCTCCTGGGTTCAAGCGATTCTCCTGCCTTAGCCTCCCAAGTAGCTGGGATTACAGGCGTGCACCACCACACCTGGCTAATTTTTGTGTTTTAGTACAGATAGGGTTTTACCATGTTGGTCAGGCTGGTCCCAAACTTCTGACCTCAGGTGATCCGCCTGTCTTGGCTCCCAGAGTGCTGGGATTACAGGCGTGAGCCACCACACCTGACCCCCCTCCCCTTGTTTTAAGTTTCTGGTGCAGACTTCTTCCTGCTTCCTGGGCCAGCCCAGGCTCTGGGCTCAGAGAGGGGCACGGATGCAGCAGACCACACAGCTGTCTCAGCACCTAGAGATATCCAGAACCCTAGACCCTTGGTGCCCCAGAAGTCCAAATGCTGGAGCCAGTGGGGCCTGAGAGCCAGGGAAACAGGGGCCAGGTGGGACCCAGCCTCCCCAGCTGGTGCCCGGGCCGGGGCTCACCCGCCTGCGTTCAGGCTCTGCTGGCAGCGGGACGCCCTGGCTCACTTGGCGGCTGCTTCCCTTCCCTCCCCTTTCTCCCTGCAGGCCGAGGTCACGAGGAGGGTGTGGATGGCAAGTGACTTCATCCCTGCCCTGACAGATGGAGAAACTAAGGCCCAGAGAGCCAGTCAGCCTCCTCCCCTTCCCTGCTCCAGCCTCGGCAGTGGCCCCTTCCCTCCACGGGCCGCCCCGGAGCTCAGTCCCACCCCCTCCGCCGATGAGGCCATGAGGCACCGACCGGACCCGGGCCAGGTCACCCCTCCCTGTCCCATCCCCAATCCAGGGGACTCCCTGCTTTCTGGGAGCTGAGGGAGCCCTGGGGCCGGGGTGCAGCTGGGGGCCTCTTCTAGGGACCCAACTCCTGATCCAGCCCCTGCCGGCCGCACCTTCTGCAGGGTGTCACAGAATCATGGACTGAGTCCACTTGGCCCCCACTGCACAGATGGGGAAACCGAGGCCTGGGAGAGCGGAGTGGCTGGCCTCAGGCCACACGGAAAGGTAGAAGCAGTGATGGTGGGGAGGGTGGGGAGGGGGCCCCAGCCCTAGGAGGCACCTGTGTACTATTTTTGAAGGATTCCTCCAATCATCAAGCATCGATTAATCACCTACTGTGTGCATTATAGCACAATATACATATCAATAATATAGGCTGGGTGCAGTGGCTCATGCCTATAATCCTAGCACTTTGGGAGGCCAAAGCAGGTGGATCATTTCAGGTCAGAAGGTTGAGACCAACCTGGCCAAGATGGTGAAACCCTGTCTCGATTAAAACTACAAAAATTAGTCGGGCATGGTGGTGGGCACCTGTAATCCTAGCTTCTCGGGATGCTGAGGCAGGAGAATTACTTGAACCAGGGAGGGTCGCAGTGAGCCGAGATCGCACCCCTGCACTCCAGCCTGGGCGACAGAGCGAGACTCCGTCTCAAAAACAAACAAACAAACAATAACAACAATAATAATTGCAGATGACATTTTGAGTTCTTCCTCTCCATACTGGGCTCCACGCCTCCTGTCTTCTTTACCTGATCCACGGGACCCCTCAACTTTCCTGTAAGGGAGGCTCTATTACCCCGTTTTTCAGAGAGGAGAGGAAGGGCTCAGAGAGGTTTAGTTACTGTCCAAGATCACACAGCCAGTCAGGGCAGAGCCGGGACACAACCCTGTGTCTCTGGCGGTGGCTCCATGGACTCGGCCCCTCTGTTCCCCAGGCCCCGCCTCTTCCAGAACCTCCTGCTCTTCCTGTGGGCCCTGCTGAACTGCAGTTTGGGGGTCAGTGCTCAGGTAAGGGGGGACATGAGCCCAGGGGGTGGCGAGTGGGAATGGGGACCCAGTCAGCAGTGTGCGGTCACCAGCGTCCCCCCACCAGGCTGACTGTGCCTCTGTCTCCCCAAGTAGGGTCCGGGCGAGTGGACCCCGTGGGTGTCCTGGACCCGCTGCTCCAGCTCCTGCGGGCGTGGCGTCTCCGTGCGCAGCCGGCGCTGCCTCCGGTGAGCGGGCCGGGAGGGGGGTCCCTGCCCCTCCTCCCCCCGCCGGCCCAGCCCGGCCCCTGGCCGCACCCTCGGCCTGCCCACACACGCTGTGTGTGCCCTTTAATCCCGCTGATCCCGCTGGAATGCGGGTGGGGTTGGCGGGGGCGGAGGGTGGAAGGCCGGCCCTGGGAGGGGGTCCCTGGGGGTTCTCGCCACACTCTGGCTCCCTGCAGGCTTCCTGGGGAAGAACCGTGCTGGGGAGACTCCCACGAGTACCGCCTCTGCCAGTTGCCAGTAAGCCCTGCCCACCTCCCAGACCACCCTCCCACCCCAGGCTGCCTGAAGCCCACCACCTGCCCCTTGGGTTGTCCCAGCCTCTGGCTCACCTATCTCTGTCCCTAGAACTGCCCCCCAGGGGCTGTGCCCTTCCGAGACCTACAGTGTGCCCTGTACAATGGCCGCCCTGTCCTGGGCACCCAGAAGACCTACCAGTGGGTGCCCTTCCATGGGGGTGAGTAGTCTGGTCTCCTGTGGTCAGAATTGGTCCAGAGTGAACAACTCATTAGTCTCAGGGAGAGGTTCTTGGAGGGTTGCAAAGAGAAGAGGGTATTAGTGCTAGGGCTTTGAAGGATATGTAGGAGTTAGTGAAACAGAAACAGCATGTTAGGCATGAAACAGGGGCAGAGGGAAGCAGAGTTCATTCTGCACAGGGCTGAACACCCAACTGAGGATTGACTTAGAGCTGTATCCAGAGGCCAACGCTTCTCAAACTTATCCCAGTAGCAGGAAATGTTGCTGCATTGAGCTGAAAATAGCGAGTTATATAACTATGTGCCCGGGTCAGTGCGCCTCCAGATTTCAGGGAGACAGGCAGCTTCACACGCCATGGGGAAGGCAGACACAGATATAAGAAAAGCCTAGAATGGACAAAGTGCCTTCCATCAACCTCATTTCCTTCCTTCCTTCCCTTTCTTCCTTCCCTTCCTTCCCTTCCTTCCTTCCCTCCCTCCCTCCCTTCCTTCCTTCCTTCCTTCCATCAATCCGAGAATTGGAGGAAACCTGCTGTGATCCCACCCCAGCAGAGGCCCACTAGGGCCAGCCCAGGATCCATTCCAGGCAGGGTCCACCAGCCAGGCTCAGGGAAATGGGAGCCAGAAGGAGCTGGAGAACGAGGAGTGGAGATCAGGGCTGTCGGCCTGTGTGTATGATCAGACAGCCCATTTTGTCCCACTTCCAGGCAGACGGGGAAACTGAGGCCCAGGGAGGACTGGCGACACAGCTCAGTTGTGCGGGACTCAGTCCAGTCAGTACTGGACAAACACTTCGTTGGGCACTTGCTGGTGCTTGGGCCGGATGCTCAGATCTTCTTCTTCTTTTTTTTTTTTTTGTTGAGATGGAGTCTCGCTCTGTCACCCAGGCTGGAGTGCAATGGCGCGATCTTGGCTCACTGCAGCCTCCACCTCCCTGGTTCAAGCGATTCTCCTGCCTCAGACTCCGGAGTAGCTGGGATTACAGGCTCCCACCACCAAGCCCGGCTAAATTTTTATTGTTGTATTTTTGGTAGAGACGGGTGGGGGGGGGGGGTCTCGCCATATTGTCCAGGCTGGTCTTGAACTCCTGGCCTCAGGAGATCTGCCCACTTCAGCCTCCCAATGTGCTGGGATTACAGGCGTGAGCCACTGCACCTGGCCTTTTTTAAGGCCATCCATCTGCACACTGAATTCTTGCTTCTGTATCCTAGAGCTTGGAACAGTGTCTGGAAAACAGTAGGTGTTCAGTGGAATGAAGAATGAGTAATGGGGTTAAAAATGAATAATATGTAAGGACTCCTAATATAAAGACTATGAATGAATTAATGAATGAATGAATGCAGCCCCAGGATACTTGCCTGGGAGTCCTAGGTTGCTGGAGGCAGAGCACCTACGGTCCAGTCCTGGCTCTGCCTCAGCCTCGATGTGTGGCTTTGGCCAAATCTCTGGGCTTCATCTGCCCGTGGTAGAGGGGGACTGGAACTCGAATAGGGGTCCCCGGCCCACCGACTCCTCCTGCCCTCAGCGCCCAACCAGTGTGACCTCAACTGCCTGGCTGAGGGGCACGCCTTCTACCACAGCTTCGGCCGCGTCCTGGACGGCACCGCCTGCAGCCCGGGTGCCCAGGGGGTCTGCGTGGCTGGCCGCTGCCTTGTAAGTACTCGTCAGGTCCCGCCCGAGCCCCGCCCACCTCCCACTCAGGCTCCACCCATCCTAGGCTCCACCTCCACCCTCCTCCCATTAGCCTCCACCCCCTCCCTAGGCTCCACCCCCTTCCCCCTCCCCTTCCAGGCCCTGCCCCCAGCCCCCCTTAGGCACCCACCCCCTGGGCACTAAGCCCATCCTCCTCCCTCCAGGTCCTGCTCCTCCCTAGGCTCCACCCCCATCTTCCCTCCAGGGCTTGTCCTCTTGCTCCCAGGCACTGCCCTTTCCCCAGGTCCTGCCCCTCCCAGCGTCAGTGACGCCGCGCCTGTCCTTCACCCTTTAGAGCGCCGGCTGTGATGGGTTGCTGGGCTCGGGTGCCCTCGAGGACCGCTGCGGCCGCTGCGGAGGCGCCAACGACTCGTGCCTTTTTGTGCAGCGCGTGTTTCGTGACGCCGGTGACTACATGCTCCGTCCTCCCTGCACACATGTCAGAGCGGGCCCTTTAACAAGCCGTGGCCCGGAAGCAAATTTCCGTGCTGATTGGCCAGTGTGCGGCCCAGCCCCCCCTTTCTCCTCATCCTGATTGGCTACTGACAGATTGTCCCACCCTCCCCCAGAACAGATGGGCTTTTAACACTTTCCCTGCCACACTGAAGCAATAGTAATTGTAACTCCAAACGTTTACGGAGGGTTTTCCGGTTCCCAGGACCCTGGCTAGCTGTCTTACCCGCAGTAGCTCATTTAATCCTCAAGTCATCGCTCAAATACACCCCCACTAGCACCCCAACACCCTCCTACCCTCCCGCCCAGGTGCCTTCGCTGGGTACTGGAACGTGACCCTGATCCCCGAGGGCGCCAGACACGTCCGCGTGGCGCACCGGAGCCGCAACCACCTGGGTATCCTAGGGTGTGAGGCGGGAGGCACCCGGCCGGCCACCCGGGGGCGGTTGTCCCTGTTTACAGATGGGAAGACTGACGCCTGAGGAGGGGACCCCAGGGTCTGGGAGACGAGACAACAGGTTCCTGAGGGCTGACTGTTCCCTTGCAGCGCTGATGGGGGGCGATGGCCGCTACGTGCTTAATGGGGACTGGACGGTCAGCCCACCGGGGACCTACGAGGCGGCCGGCACGCATGTGGTCTACACCCGCGACACAGGGCCCCAGGAGACATTGCAAGCAGCCGGGCCTACCTCCCACGACCTGCTCCTACAGGTGCCGCCGGGCCTCCAAGAGGGTCAGAGGGGGGCAGCCGGGGACAAGGTCAGAGACGGGAGGCTGGTGACAGAGTCAGAGGGTGTCGGCTGGGGACAGATCATCAGTGGTGAGAGGCTGGGGACAGGGTCATAGGAGGGAGTTTGGTGACAGGGTGTCAGAGGGGGTCGGATGGGAACAGAGGATCAGACGGGAGGCTGGGGACAGGGTCAGAGGGGGAAGTCTGGTGACAGAGGGTCAGAGGGGGTCGGCTGGGGACAGAGGGGAGAGGCTAGGGACAGAGGGTAGGAATGGAGGTGACTGGGGCCAGAAGGGGGAGTCTGGGGTCAGAGGGGAGAGGCTGGGGACAAAGCATCAGAGTGGGGAGGCTGGGGACAGAGTCAGAGGGGATCAGCTGGGACAGAGCATCAGAGGAGGGAGGCTGGGGGCAGACAGGATCAAAGTGGGGAAGCTGGGGTCATAGGGTCAGAGGGAGGAGGCAACCCCAGCCTCCTGGGAAGCTCCCTGTGTGCCCTCCCCTGCTCCAGGTCCTCTTGCAGGAGCCCAACCCTGGCATCGAGTTTGAGTTCTGGCTCCCTCGGGAGCGCTACAGCCCCTTCCAGGCTCGTGTGCAGGCCCTGGGCTGGCCCCTGAGGCAGCCGCAGCCCCGGGGGGTGGAGCCTCAGCCCCCCGCAGCCCCTGCTGTCACCCCTGCACGGACCCCAACCCTGGCCCCAGGTGAGGTAGGGACAGCCAGGGTGGGGGATGAGTGGGGACTGAGGCCTGTGCCCCTCACAGCACCGCCCGTCCCACAGACCCCTGCCCACCCTGCCCTGACACCCGAGGCCGCGCCCACCGACTGCTCCACTATTGCGGCAGTGACTTTGGTGAGACCCCAACCCCTACCCTCACTTAGCTCCTACTAACCTGGCCTCCTCCTGACCTCTGACCCTAATCTGACTTTACCCTTGACCCCTTCTTCTGATCCTAATTTGCCTCTTGACCCTAATCCCGCATTGATCCCTGACGTGATCCTGACTCTAGTCCCTATAGATCCCGAGGTCCCACCTGACCCTCAGCCCCTCTTCTGGCAAGGGGGGAGCGTAGAGATTTGCGCAAAGTTGAGCAGCCAGCCAGCTTAGCACGTCCCCTCAACAGTGTTCCAGGCCCGAGTGCTGGGCCGCCACCGCCAGGCCCAGGAGACCCGCTATGAGGTGCGCATCCAGCTCGTCTACAAGAACCGCTCGCCACTGCGGGCACGCGAGTACGTGTGGGCGCCAGGCCACTGCCCCTGCCCGATGCTGGCACCCTACCGGGACTACCTGATGGCTGTCCAGCGTCTTGTCAGCCCCGACGGCACACAGGACCAGCTGCTGCTGCCCCACGCCGGCTACGCCCGGCCCTGGAGCCCTGCGGAGGACAGCCGCATACGCCTGACTGCCCGGCGCTGTCCTAGCTGAGCCCCCGCAGGAGCCCTGGCCACACACAGCAAGAAAGATACATCTGACCAGTCTCAACGTCAACGTATTTCTCCTCTCACCCTGGCTTCCAGGCAGCTCTGAAATATGTCCCACCTGTGCAGCTACATGACTCCCTCCCGCACACGCTTAGACACCTCTGCATGCAGTCAAAGTCACTGTCACAAGCCGGCAGGCACTGATGAGGAGGCACTAAGGAGACTCTGACTTTTATTTCGCCTCTCTCCTTGGCTGCCAGGAAGCTCATAGCTATTTATACTCAGAAAGTTTAACGCTGCTTTCATTCTCTTTGCGTGCATCACACTTGCTTGGAGACACTGTCATGAACGAGCATGACACCCTGCTGCCCTGGGTACCCAGAAGATCATCTGTTTACTTGACAGACACTGCTGTCTCTGCTCTCTGCTACTCACACACACCCTCATGTGTGAAGGGCAGAGACACTGTCACAAACAGGCATGCCCCTTAGAAGACATGCCTAACCAGGCACTGTAACGTACCAACGTTGGTACCAATTTCCCCTCTTCCCCTGGCTACCAGGAAACTCAGAGACAATCTTTTCAGCCTCAGCATTTCTGGCTGGATTTCCGCCCATCAACACCTGCTCACTCCTCCTTTTTTTTTTTTTTTTTTTTTTTTTTTTTTTTTTTTTTTTTTTTGAGGCAGAGCCTTGCTCTGTCACCTAGGCTGGAGTGTGGTGGTGCAATCATGGCTCACTGCAGCCTCAAATTCCTGGGCTCAAGCGATTCTCCCACCTCAGCCTCCACAGCAGCTGGAACTACAGGTGTGAATCACCATGCCCGGCTAACTTTTAAATGTTTTGTAGAGATGGGGTCTTGCTGTGTTGCCCACACTGTTCTCCAACTACTGGCCTCAAACGATCCTCCTGCCTTGGCCTCCCAAAGCACTGGAATTTCAGGCATGCGCTATCTTACTGGCTGTTCACCCCCCTTTTACTCCTCTTTAATTTTTACAAGCACTTTTTTTAAAAAAAATTTATTTTAAGTTCTGGGTGTGTGCGAATGTGCAGGTTGATTACATTAGTATACATGTGCCATGGTGGTTTGTGGCACCCATCAACCCATCATCTAGGTTTTAAGCCCCACATGCCTTAGGTATTTGTCCTAATGCTCTCCCTCCCCTTGGCCCCCACCCCACAAAGGACCCGGTGTGTGATGTTCCCCTCCCTATGTCCATGTGTTCTCATTGTTCAACTCCCACTTGTGAGTGAGAACAAGCGGTGTTTGGTTTTCTGTTCCTGTGTTAGTTTGCTGAGAATGATGGCTTCCAGCTTCATCCATGTCCCTGCAAACGACATGAACTCATTCTTTTTTATGGCTGCAGAGCACTTTTTTTTTAAAGCACCCCAGTCACATGCACTCAGTCACAGAGACTCAGGGACACGCTGGTAGAACCCTGTCTCAACTTTGCTCATGGGGAGGCACACATGTTCACATGCACCCCACCCCTTCTCCCAGTCCAGCATCACCTCCTCCCTGCACGTCGGACACTGTGTGAGGTGAGGGCAGGGAATAGAGGAGGATAGGAGCAGGTGGGGAATGAATGGGGCTTTGGTAGGTCCTGAGCCTCCCCCAACTGCCACATACTTTCTCAGGCCCACCCCGGGAACCCCTCCCCAGCTGAGGAGGCAGGTGAGAGCCGCTACTGTCTGCCAGCTGCCAGCCCGCTATGTTCTTCTGCAACCAGTAGGGCCGACATGGGCTGTGTGTGTCCTAGGGGGTGTCACGAGGTCGCTCAGCAAACCCTCCCTCGTGGGGTGCCAACCCTCTGCCTCTCACGCCTGATGCATGGCTCACGCTGCTACCTGGGATAACCCGCTCTGTGTGGGACGAGTGGTTGCATTTCTCTCCGGGGCCTGAGGTGCCTGGGGTCCATGGGTCCCCGCTGTCCACTGGGCACGGACAAGCTGCCCCCACCAGGCAGGGAGCAGCCACAGAGGGTGAAGGGCAAGGAGGCTGCTGAGGCAGAGGGAGTTGCTAAGGGGTGCAGGACATCGGTGGACTCCGCCCCTGATCTTGCAGATGACCCCAAGCCAGGTGCAGCCCCTCTCCGGCCTCAGTTTCCCGCTCAGTGAGTGACGCCCTCGAAGCCCCTCCCAGCTCTGACATGGGAGTTACACTTTCCTGGAGCCCTTCCCTAGCCCCCTTTTTCCTTCACACATTTCTGCAGCAAGTGCTTATTAAGCACCGACGGCATACCAGGGACCCAGCGGAGCCTGGGACGGCCCAGGCCTGGCGCTTCAGTGACGTGGTGCCTTCTGTGATTGACGTCTGCAGCAAGCGCTGCCGGAGGGGTCCCAGGAGCTCCCCAGCCAAGGGCCGCGGGTGCTGCAGGGATGCGTGGGGCCGCAGTGCCCCCTGGCGGCACGACGGGGAATGAAGGGACTCCGTGCGCGCCTCGTGGCTTGCGGCCCCAGGTGCCCTGAACCCACCTCCGCGTGGGCACTCGCTTCCCCATGGACGCGGGCCCCTGTCGCAGGCCTCCTCGTGACAGCACTGGCTCGTGAGGCTACTGTCGGTGCCTGCCGGCACCCCACTGCCCTCCCTCCCCTGTTAGGCTGCAAGGCTGTCCCTTCTCCCCGGCTGTGGTTTGGGGTGTGCCAGGGAATGGAGGTTTCAAGGTTCCTCTCGCCCACGGACCCCCTGGGCTGCCCTGGTGCCTGGATCTCAGACAGTTACCCTAGGGGCTGCCCAACCCGCCAGGGGAGCTGACACTCGAAGAGTTTCCTCAACAGGGACCCCAGGCTGTGCCTGAGGCCAGGGAGAAACACGGAGTTGCTGGGAGAAACACGCACGAGGTGTGCCACAGCCCCCACCGCCAGGAGCACGCCATTCCTGCGTGGGCGAGAGGACCCCAGCGTGATTTGAAAATGACAACATTGTTTCCAGTGAGAACCATGTAACCGTCGGCAATAAACGGTTGCGACGTTATATGCAACAATAAACTTGTTGCGCTTTAGCTTTAAAGCCAACAAGTGAACGTTTTGTTATCTTTGTTATTTTTTTTTTTAGAGCGGGGGTCTGACTGTGTCTCCCAGGCTGGATTGCAATGGCGCCATCATAGCTCACTGCAGCCTCAACCTCCTGGGCTCCAGTGATCCTCCTGCCTCAGCCTCTGGTGTAACTAGGACTACAGGTGCATGCCACCACCTGTGGCTAATTTTTCTTTTCTTTTCTTTTTTGTAGAGATGGTGTCTCTCTATGTTGCCAAGGCTGGGCTTGAATACCTGGCCTTAAGCGAATCTCCTGTCTCAGCCTCCTAAAGTGCTGAATTACAGGTGTCAGCCATTGCACCCGGCTGCCACTCTTTCCTCCTTTTATTTATTTTTATTTTTATTTATTGTTTGAGATGGAGTTTTGCTCTTGTCACCCAGGCTGCAGTGCAGTGGCACAATCTTGGCTCACTGCAACCTCCCCCTCCCGGGTTCAAGCAATTCTCCTGCCTCAGCCTCCCGAATAGCCAGGATTACAGGCAACAGCCACCATGCCTGGCTAATTGTATATTTTTAGTAGAGACAGGGTTTCACCATTTGGCCAGGCTGATCTCTCACTCCTGACCTCAGGGGATCCGCTTGCCTCGGCCTCCCAAAGTGCTGGGATTACAGGCATGAGCCACCGAGCCCGGCCTCCATTTGTTTAAAGACTCCTTTAGGCCAACTGTGGTGGCTTATGCCTATAATCCCAACACTTTACAAAGCTAAGGCAGGAGAATTGCTTGAGCCCAGGAGGTCGAGGCTGCTGTGAGCTATGATTGCATTGTTGCACTCCAGCCTGGGTAACAGTGAAACCCCCTATCTATTTGAAAAAATAAAGACTGGGTGCGGTGGCTCACGCCTGTAATCCCAGCACTTTGGGAGGCTGAGGTGGGCGGATCACGAGGTCAGGAGATCGAGACCATCCTGGCTAACATGGTGAAACCCCATCTCTACTAAAAATACAAAAAATTAGCTGGGTGTGGTGGCAGACGCCTGTAATCCCAGCTACTCAGGAGGCCGAGGCAGGAGAATGGCGTGAACCCACGAGGCGGAGCTTGCAGTGAGCTGAGATCGCGCCACTGCACTCCAGCCTGGGGAACAGAGAGAGACTCTATCTCAGAAAATAAAAATAAAAGTAAATAAATAAAAATAAAAAGAGCTGAGCACAGTGGCTCACACCTGCAATGCTAGCACTTCGGGAGGCCGAGGCAGGAGGATCACCTGAGGTCAGGAGTTCAAGACCAGCCTGGCCAACATGGCGAAACCCCGTCTTTACTAAAAATACAAAAATTAGCTGGGCGTGGTGGTGCACGCCTGTAATCCCAGCTACTGGGGAGGCTGAGGTGGAAGAATCACTTGAACTCGGGAGGCAGAGGTTGCAGTGAGCCAAGATAGCACTATTGCACTCCAGCCTGGGTGACAGAGCGAGGCTCCGTCTCAAACATAAAATAAAATTTAAAAAATACAAAATAAAAATAAAATAAAATGCCTGAGGGGCTAAAGGTCACTATTTCCACCTGGTAAGATAAGTGTGTCCTCCTTCCCACCTGTGCTCCCTGGGTGTGCTGACCTGGGCGGGCCAGAGCCAGTTTTGCTGCTCCCCGCCAGTGAAAGTGAGGGACCATGCCAGGTGCAGAGCGAGCCTGGCATCCTCTCGCCTCCCTCAGGGCCATGACCAGACCACATTCTTCAAACCAGCTGGGCCAGTGATCGGCAGATTCTGAGAGCCCCGTCTGCCATCCCCGTGTGATCACCGACACAGGGTGGGGGGTGATTAATGATTACCCTTGCCCTTTGCTCTGATAAATCCTGCACCCCGAGTAAAAGACAAAGTCCCGGGCCGGGCACAGTGGCTCACACCTGTCATCCCAGCACTTTGGGAGGCCAAGGCAGGTGGATCACCTGAGTTTGGGAGTTTGAGAACAGCCTGACCGACATGGAGAAACCCTGTCTCTACCAAAAATACAAAATTAGCCGGGCGTGGTGGCACATGCCTGTAATCCCAGCTACTTGGGAGGCCGAGGTAGGAGAGTTGCTTGAACCCAGGAGGCAGAGGTTGCGGTGAGCCGAGATCCCACCATTGCACTCCAGCCTGGGCAACAAGAGCGAAACTCTGTCTCAAAAAAAGACAAAGTGCGCCGCCCGCCCCCAGTGCCTGGGTGGTGCAGCCCCGAAAACTCCCCTCCCTCCCTCCTCCCTCCTCCCTCCTCCCCTCCGCCCTCCTCCCCGCCCTCCCCTTCTCTGCTCCAGCCACAGAAGCCTCCTCTGTGTACCTCCCACTCACCAGCATGGTCCTGCCTCAAGGTCTTTGCACAGGCTGTGCCCTCTGCCTAGAACACTCTTCTTTTTGTTTGTTTTGAGAAAGAGTCCTGCTCTGTCACTCAGGCTGGAGTACAATGGTGCTATCTTGACTCACTGCAACCTCCGCCTCCCGGGTTCAAGTGATTCCCCTGCGTCAGCCTCCCAAGTAACTGGGATTACAGGCACACGCCACCATGCCCGGCTAATTTTTTGTATTTTAGTAGAGACGGGGTTTCACCATGTTGGTCAAGATGGTCTTGATCTCCTGACCTCATGATCCACCCACCTCGGCCTCCCAAAGTGCTAGGATTACAGGCGTGAGCCACCGCACCCAGCCTTTTTTTTTTTTCCTTGAGATGGAGTCTCACTCTGTCGCCCAGGCTGGAGTGCAGTGGCACAATCTCCACTCACGGCAACCTCTGCCTCCCAGACTCAAGTGATTCTCTTGCCTCAGCCTTCCAAGTAGCTAGGACTGCAGGCATGTCCCACCACGCCTGGCTAATTACTGTATTTTTAAGTAGAGACAGTGTTTCACCATGTTGGCCAGGCTGGTCTTGAACTCCTGACCTCAGGTCATTCACCTGCTTTGGCCTACCAAGGTGCTGGGGATTACAGGTGTGAGCCACCACGCCCAGCTGACCACTCTTTTTTTCTTTTGGAGACAAGGTCTCGCTCTGTTGCCTAGGCTGGAGTGCAATGATCATGGCCAGGCATGGTGGTGCGTGCCTGTAGTCCCAGCTACACAAGAGGCTAAGGGAGGAGGATCTCTTGAGCCCAGGAGGTGAAGGATGCAGTGAGCCATGATTGCATCACTGCACTCCAGCCTGGGCAACAAAGCCAGAACCTGTCTCACAAAAAAAAAAAAAAAAGAAAAGAAAAGAAAAAAAAAAGTGTCTCCAGACAAGACCCAAAGGCCCCGGGGACAAAACTGTTCTGGGTTGAGAATAACTGAGTTATGGCCCCTTGGGCAAATATAATATCAGGGTTTGTGGTTTATCCTGCTAACTTTTTTTTTTTTTCTTTGGAGATGGAGTTTCGCTTGTTGCCCAGGCTGGAGTGCAGTGGCGCAATCTCAGCTGACTGCAACTTCTGCCTCCTGGGTTCAAGTAATTCTCATGCCTCAGCCTCCCGGGTAGCTGGGATTACAGGTATGTACCACCATGCCTGGCTAATTTTTGTATTTTTAGTAGAGATGGGGTTTTACCATTTTGCCCAGGCTGGTTTTAAACCCCTGACCTCAGGTGATCCACCTGCCTCGGCCTCCCGAAGTGCTGGGATTACAGGTGTGAGGCACCACACCCGCCTGGGGGAGTTTTAAGAGAAGCAGGCTAATGCAAATAGGCCAGACAACTAGTTCGGGAGGGAGGAGAGAAAGCACTGTGGTTAAGGACAAGCTTTTGAGGGGCTTGCACCCATCCTGGCCATGTGGGTGGACCTTGAGTGGGTGAATTAGCCTCTGGGCGCCTCAGTCTCCTCATCTATATTAAGGGGCTGGTCGGCACAGCTGGGATTCATGCCTGATTAAATGGGATGGTGCCCTTGCAGCCCCTCCCCTGGGCCCCCGGCACACGTGGCGCGCAGGTCTGGTCCGGGTTAGCTTTATTGGAGCCTCCTAGCAGGCCAGGTGTTTCAGGCACCAGTAGTGCTGCAGGCACGGGGGCCTGTGGTGTGGCCAGCTGCAGGTGATCTCAGTGGTGGACTCCGAAGTGTACTCCAGAGAGGTCCCGGAGTGGCAGGGGACCAGCTTGGGCACTGAGGCGCTGCTGGCAGGTTGTGTCAAGGATTGCTTCTCGTGCTGTCCGCTGGTCTTGGGGGCTGCGTCCTCTGGCTCGTCAGAGGGCTTGCTGGGGGGCTGCGTGGGGATGTTGCTGCTGCTGGGAGACTGGACCATGGGTGAGATCGGGCTGGAGGTGATGTTCGGTGGCTGCAGGGGCCCCGAGGACGGGAGGGCTGACTTGGAGGGGCCGGAGGAAGGACCAGGCGGCTGGGTGCGTTGCCGAGACCGGTGGGAGCTGCCCCGTGCCCGACGCTGGCCCTGGGCCTTGCCGGACAGGCGGGAGCCACGGCCAGAGCCAGAGGGCAGCTGGCCCTGGGATCCAGAGCTGGGGGTGGCCGAGGACTGGGACTGGGACTTGCCCGAGGTGGCATTTAAGGAGACCCCCAGGGCCTTGCCTGGACCCGAGGGACTGGCGGGGGCTGCTGGCGGGGGATGCGCTGAAGACTCTGTGGAGGCCTGGGAGCCTGGCACAGCCCCCTCCTCACCAGCCAGGAGGTCCTTGCGAGGCCCGGGGGGCTGCTTCACTTGTCCTTCGGCTGCGGGGTCTGACTTGGCTTGACTGCAGAGGGAAGGACGGGCGGGGGAGAGCGGTGAGGCAGGCCTGGGCTCCACGGAGCTGCTCGCAGGTGGGACTGAGGCTACTGGCCACGAGCATGGAAAGTCAAGGGGCCAGGCAGCCACCCTCAGCAGAGATGGTGTCGACCACACGCACGCTTTCATGGTCACCCATGCACAGATGGGTGCACACACAGCACGCACATGTGCAGTCATGCACACACACACATGCACGCACTCACACACATACATGCACACGTGGTCACACACACATACATTCACGTGCACACATGGGCACACACACATGCACACGTGAGAAAACATGCTCATTCTCCTGCTCACTCATACACACACCAAACATACGCTTGAGCCCATGCACACACACCCTCTTGCACATGACAAAACATGCACAGACAGTAACACATGTGCACACAGCAAACATACGCTCAAACACACACACACACACACACACACACACAGCTCCTATCTCCCCACAGGGGTTACGTACGGTCAGCTTCCAGCGGAGTGGAGGGCCCGGCCACAGCCGCTGGGGTGACGCCTGCCCGGCTACGGGCCAGGGCCTGCAAGACTGGTTCCCGGAAGCGTGAGAGAGAGAGGCCGACAGTGAGAGGGGGCGGCCAAGATGCCAGACAGTGGGCAGTCAAAGTCAGAAAGGGAGGCAAGGTGGACAGAGACAGGTTGAGACCCGGGAGATGGCCTGAGGCAGCCGGGTGCCTTCAAGCACCCACCGTTCCTGGTTATTCCGGCCGCCGTGTCCAGGGCTCGCCCGCTGAGGTTGTTCACGATTCTGTCCACGGCCCCGTGGTGCCTTAGGAACAGCGGACGCACGACGCGCTGATACAGCATGAGAGCCCCGTTCCAGGGCCTGGGAGCCATGCAGAACAACAGGAAGGCGCACTGCAGGGCAGGGCAGGAGTTACACGCGGCCCCACCCAGCTCTGTGCCCCTGGCGGCGGGGAGAGGGGCTGTACCACTCCACCCTGGACAGGAACTGGGTCTCCACCATCAGACACCCTTTAGGGTGGGCCCTCCACCATCAGATGTCCTATTGGGATGGGCCTGGGTTTTCGCCATCAGATACCCTTTAGGGTGAGCCCTCCACCATCAGACATCCTATTGGGACAAGCCTGGGTCTCCACCGTCAGACACCCTCTAGGGGTGGGCCCTGTGCCATCAGACATCCTATTGGAATAAGCCTGGGTCTCCACCATCAGACATCCTTTACGGTCAGTCCTCCACCATCAGACATCCTATTGGAGCAGGCTTGGGTCTCCCCCATCAGACACCCTTCAGGGTGGGCCCTCCACCATCAGACATCCTATTGGAGCAGGCTTGGGTGTCCACCATCAGACACCTTTCAGGGTGGGCCCTCCACCATCAGACACCCTTCAGGGTGGGCCCTCCACCATCAGCCCCCGGACAGGGCCCATTTCCCTAGGGAAGGGACTGAGTCTTCCCCTCACATCCCCCATCTCCTGGTATCCTCCGGACCGTCTGGCCCCAACGCCTCCCAGGAATTCCCGAGCCCCATGTGCTCCGCGGCTGCGCCCGCCCTGGCAGGGCCCACCTTGCCCACGTAGTAGAAAGGGAACCAGGACAGGAGTAGATCGCTGAAGAACTCGGCCAGCCCGAACAGGGCGTACACCACCCAGTAGGTGAGCCACACAGTGTCGTCGTCCTTGCTCGGGCTCTCGATAGCTTTGATTCTGCGGGAGGGGTGGGGCAGTGCAGCAGGGTCAGGGGCTGCCCGGGAGCCCCCAGAACCCCCGATGTGGGCAGCCAGCCGTGCACTCACGAGGCATATGCGGGGTATACAAATCCGATGAGATTGCACAGCAGAGACGCTCCGTAGCCGAACAGCAGATACAGGCTTAGCAGAGTGACGGCTCCTGCCGGAGAGAGGCGGTGGTGTGCTGGGGCCGGAGACCTGCTGAGCCCCCACGACGGTACCCAGGCCTCCTTTCAGTTGACAGAGACTGCAACCGTCACCTCCTCCCAGGAGCCGCCTCTAGGATGTGTCCACTGCCCCCGAAGTGCCTGTGCATCCCCCATCGTGCCCCTAGGCCCTGAGCCTTCCGCCTGTAACTGGTCAACGTGTCCATGTCCCCCACCGGGGTTGAGAGCTCCCCAAGGGCAGGCAGGAGCTCGACGCTGGGCAGTGGGGGTGGGTGCAGAATAGCTGCCCAATAAAGCGTTTGCAGCTGGGCGCGGTGGCTCACGCCTGTAATCCCAGCACTTTGGGAGGCCGAGGTGGGTGGATCACAAGGTCAGGAGATGGAGACCATCCTGGCTAACACAGTGAAACCCCGTCTCTACTAAAAATACAAAAGATTAGCCGGGCATGGCGGTGTGCGCCTATAGTCCCAGCTGCTGGGGAGGCTGAGGCAGGAGAATGGCGTGAACCCGGGAGGCAGAGCTTGCAGTGAGCTGAGATCGTGCTACTGCACTCCAGCCTGGGCGACAGAGTGAGACTCCGTCTCAAAAAAAAAAAAAAAAAAAAAAAAAAACGTTTGCTAAGCAAATAAGTGTAATCTGGCCGGACGCGGTGGCTCACGCTTATAATCCCAGCACCTTGGGAGGCTGAGTGGGTGGATCACCTGAGGTCAGTGGTTCGAGACCAGCCTGGCCCACATGGTGAAACCCCGTCTCTACTAAAAATACAAAAATTAGCCAGACTTGGTGGCGGGCGCCTGTAATCCCAGCTACTGAGGAGGCTGAGGCAGGAGAATCACTTGAAACCAGGAAGCGGCGGTTGCAGTGAGCCGAGATCGCACCACTGCACTCCAGCCTGGGTGAGACTCTGTCTCAAAAAAAAAAAAAAAAGTGTAATCTGCAATGATAGCCATCTCATTCCAGGCCCTGTGGGAGGCGCTGGGAAAAGAGGCCAGTGTTTCAATATAAGGGAAGGCAGAAACCTGCAAGGAGGCCAGGTTGTCATGAAGACTTGATGCCAGAGCTGAGAAAGGCAACTGTTTCATCTGTTATCTTAGCGCAGGGTTTCTCTGCCTTGGCACTGCTGATGTTCGGGGCTGGGTCATTCTTGGTTATTTTCAGCAGAGAGGGGGAGGTGGCTGTCCTGGACACTGCACGGTGCTGAGCAGCGTCCCTGGCCTCTGCCCACTCCATGCCATCAGCTCCCTAGTCATAACGACCACAGGTATCTCCAGACATCACCCAGTGTCCCCTGGGGCGGGGTGGGGGGCAGGGCTACACCCTTTGAGAACCCCGTCTTGGAGGCAGCAAACCCCAGCATCTCAATCCCCCGAGTGGAGGAGAGCCCTTTGGTCGGGTGTGCACTCACCAGCTGGCACTGAGGGAGGCTATGGCTGCATGGAGCCTCAGTTTCCCCCTTGGTAAGTGAAAGTAGTAATGGCCCCTGCCTCCTATGGTTACAAGTTAACAGAGAGAACGCCTTTCTGCACGTTTATTTGTATTTATTTTCGAGAGGGAGTCTTGCTCTGTCACCCAGGCTGGAGTGCAGTGGCGCAATCTCAGGTCACTACAAGCTCGCCTCCCAGGCTCAAGTGATTCTCCTGCCTCAACCTCCTGAGTAGCTGAGCATACCACCATGCCCAGCTGATTTTTGTATTTTTAGTAGAGATGGGCTTTCACCATGTTGGCCAGGCTGGTCTCAAACTGCTGGTGATCGCCCGCCTTGGCTTCCCAAACTGCTGGGATTACAGGCGTGAGCCACCGCCATCAGCCTTTCTGCACATTTATTAAGTGCCTTCAGGCAACTATAACACAGTCCCAGCAAGGATGGTGTTCAGAGAAAAACGTGTGTGTTTGTGTGTCCAGCTCAGCCCCAATCCTGAACCTGGCTCTGAAAAGAATGACTACGACAGCTGCATTTATTAAGCACCTATTGTGTGCCAGGTTTTGTGCTTTCCCTGAATTATTCAACAGCCAGAACTGGGGGGGGGGGTGGGTGGGTGTTGCCCAAGGTCACACAGGGAACCTCTGTGCTCCAGAGAGCTTGGACAGCAGCCTTCTTCCTCCTCTCCCGGGGCTGCTATCTGCAGAGTGAGATAGAGGCCACTTCTGGACCAAAGGGCAGAGGCCCAAGTCCCCCCAGCCCCTCCCACCTGCTTTAGTCTTTATCCAAAAGCACCCAAGGTCAGGGGTAGGAGGAGTCCCCCAGCTGGTCCCAGGAGGCTGTATGGCCTCCCACTGCCTCCTCTGAGTTTCTTCGTATGTTACCCAGGGGTGTGGGATTTGTCAATTTAAAGGAGGTGGGAGAGGGGGATGAGGGACTGCCATCTCTCCCTGGGCCTGGCTCGTGGGGGGGAATGACTCTCCCAGGGTGTCCCTCCCCTAAATCCCTTTTCCTGCTGCTTCAGCGATGGGAGGATGACCTTGGATATCAGAACTGTGGAGGGAGGCCCAGTCCCCAAGATTAGCAACAGATGGGACTGGGGTTGGGCAGGGTGGAGGACTGTATGCTTCAGACACAACAGGCACAGAGGCAGCCCCTGCCTCCCTGTGCCTCAGTTTCCTCTCTGGTGACACGGTGCCCCAGCCAGCCCCTCCCTGCTGCCTGCCTCCTGGGCGCTCTATGACCTAAATTCCTGCCTACTGGCCCCAGGGATGTGGAAAGGGAGGTCAGAGGTCAGGGACCTGCTCCCGGGGGCAGGCACAGCTGGGCCATGCCAATGCCACCTGCTGCGCTGCACATGGGACCAGGCACCTGGGGACCTCCAGGGTCTGGGCACAGATTTCAGACTGTTCTGGGGCTGCCTGGCATGGGAACCCCCAGATGGTGGGAAAATTGGGGGGGAACTGGACTTCTGGGATCCACCTGCAGAAGGTGCTCAAAAAAGTGGCACTGTCCTCTACCCAGAACACCCCAGGCCCAGAGCAAGTCCTTGTGAGTCATTCTGCGGAGCTTCCTGGAAGAGAAGGCAGAGCCAGTGGGGCTGGGAGCACCACACAAACAGAAGAAAGTCTGGGTGCAATGGCTCCCACCTGTAATCCCAGAGCTTTGGGAGGCTGAGGCAGGAGGATCGCTTGAGCCCAGGAGTTTGAGACTAGTCTGGGTAACAGTGAGACCCTGTCTCTTAAAAAAGTTAATTTTAAAAAGTTTTAGGCCAGGCAAGGTGGTTCATGCCTGTAATCCCAGCAGTTTGGGAGGCTGAGGTGGGCGGATCACCTCAGGCCAGGAGTTCGAGACCAGCGTGGCCAACATGGTGAAACCCCGTCTCTACTAAAAATACAAAAGTTAGCCGGGCATGGTGGCGGGTAACTGTAATCCCAGCTACTTGGGAGGGTGAGGCAGGAGAATCGCTTGAACCCAGGAGGCGGAGGTTGCAGTGAGCCAAGATCACACCACTGCACTCCAGCCCGGGCAGCAGAGCAAGACTCGGTCTCAAAAAAAAGTTTTAAAGGTGGGGAGGGAGGCATTTAAGGAGTGCTTACTACATGCTCTTGCTAGAGATTTGGAAAGGGGAAGGGGCGCGCAGCGTCACCAAGGGTGAAAGTCACGGAAGAAGTGTAATGGAGTCACAATCGGGGTGCCTGGATCTCCAGCTCTGTGGGCCCCAGTCCAACCTCCCCACATCACAGCCGTCAGACAACCCAACTCCGTCTTAACAAATATTTACGCGCCGTGGTACTAAGCTATTGAGCTGGGGGGAGGTGAGCTAGGGCAGGAGAGGAGGAGGAAAGGAGGAGGGTCCTGGGCAGCCCCCCAGGACGGTCCGTTCCCCTTCCCGCCAGGAGCCTCCTCCTCTCAGAAAAACGGGAAGATCTCTACTGTTGCAGCCAGGCCGGGGTCCACGGGGGGAGGGGGACGGCGAAACGCGCAAGACACGGGCATCCCGACCCCTCCGGGGCCACTGGGCAACTGCAAGAACCGGACTTCGGCATGGCAGGCACCCAGCTCCCGGAAGGAGGCGGCGGGGGGCGGCCAGGGGCGGAAGCTATAGAGGGGTGGCCCGGGAGCAGGGTCGCAGGGCGCGGGCAAGGGAGGGGCTGCGGGCGGACTTCGAGGTCCCGGTCACCCCGCGCGCTCCACCGGCCGGACAGGACCCCGTAGCCGGGGAGGGAGTCCGGTCTGCGACCCCCAGGCCCATGGCCTTGGTGTGCCCGTCGGCGAAACGGGCTAGCGCCGACGGCTCACCTGCAGCCAGATACCGCTTCTCCACCCCGGTCTTGGCCTCCAGCGCCCCCAGCACGTCGGTGACCAGGTTCCTTTGCTCCAGGAAGCGCTCCACGCGCTGCCTCAGGCCGTCCATGGCCCCGACGCTCCCGGGGTTGGCTGCTCGAGCTCGCCCGCGGACCAGCGAACCCACCCCGCTGCACGCGCGCCGCTTTCCCGCAGCCTGAGCCGCGCTGCTCCGGCCCCGCGCCGGTGTCCGCCCCCGGTCCCCCGCTCGGACCAATAGGAGGGCAGGGCGGACAAAGGAGGTGGGGCCTGCCCCGTCTCCTCCGCCGCATAGCCCTCGGCCGCGGCCGCCGCTGCCCAGACCCCGCCGGCAGAGGGCGGGGCGCGGCGGCCCAGGACACCGATTGGCCGGGCCGGAGCGAGACGTAGCTGATTGGAAGGGCGGTGTCAGGGGACGGGATTATTGGCTGCGACGCTGAAGGGGTGGAGCCAGGACGAGGAGAGGCGCGAGGTGGGGGGGCGGAGCCGGTGGGAGGGGGCGGAGCTGGTGGGAGGGGATAAAGAAAAATCCGAGCCGATTGGAGAAACGAGACGCGATTCATTGGCGAGACCAGTGGAGGGCGGGGCTGATCACAAAGGAGGCAGGGGGGAAACGGGGCGAGGCTTATCGGAGGAGGCGGGATTACGCAAAAGAATGATTCTGATTAGGCCGGATAGGAGGCCGGGCTGATTCTCGAAGGAGGGGTGTGTTGGAAAGCGGGCGAGGTCAAACAAAGGGTAGGACGCGTTACCGCAACAGTGAACCCGCTTCTCTGGGTTAGTCTTGTCGTTGTACAAATGGGAAAACTGAGGCTCCCGAGGGTGTGGGTCTGCGGAAGACGGGCAGGCGTGCGTCCCTCCCCCGCTTCTGCTAGATCTTCGCGCCCCTCCTGGCTGAGTAGCCGCAAGGTCCCCTGGGAGTCGAAGCTTTCCGCGTTGCTATGGCGCCGGGGGCGGGGCGGACGCCTGGGCCCACTCGGCCGTTTGGCGGGAGGGAGGGGCTTTGCGCAGGCCCCGCTCCCGCCCCGCCTCCATGCGGCCCGCCCCGATTGCGCTGTGGCTGCGCCTGGTCTTGGCCCTGGCCCTCGTCCGCCCCCGGGCTGTGGGGTGGGCCCCTGTCCGAGCCCCCATCTATGTCAGCAGCTGGGCCGTCCGGGTGTCCCAGGGTAACCGGGAGGTCGAGCACCTGGCACGCAAATTCGGCTTCGTCAACCTGGGGCCGGTGGGTGGGACCGGGATGGACGGGAAGTTGGGGCTTGGAGGGGACTGGACGACCCTAGACCCCAACAAGTGGGAGGGAGCCCACAAGGTCTCCTAAATATCAAGAACCCCAGCCCACCCCTGCCTCAGCCAAGCTCAGCCTCTGGGACTCCCAGAGAGCACCTGCTGGGGAAGGACAAAGAAGGGGGCTGTTACCGGCCCTCGGGGGCTCCAGCAGGGGAGCCGGGTCCCATCGGTGCGGCCGCTTCCCCACATCCCCAGATCTTCCCTGACGGGCAGTACTTTCACCTGCGGCACCGGGGCGTGGTCCAGCAGTCCCTGACCCCGCACTGGGGCCACCGCCTGCACCTGAAGAAAAACCCCAAGGTGAGACTGGCTCGGAGGCCACCCCCCCGCCCGGGGTCTCAGCTGCCTCCTGGGACCACTAGCCATCTTCTGTGGTTCTCGTGGTTGTTACGAACAGCTGTATGCTTTCTGTGGCTCAGACCCACCCGGACCCCAAGTCTATACAGCAAGAGGAGGCAGGGAGACCCAGATGCGGAAATCATGGCGCCTGCCAGGGCCTGGTACACAGTGGGCACCTCTTGCCCTCCCCCTCCCTCCTCTGGGCCCCAGGGGCTCTGGTAAGGAGGGACAGACGGCGTGCCTTCCCCACCGTCTAGGTCATGGGATGGAGGGAAGGGGATTTTACGACACCGTAATGGGTTCCAAAGAGTAGGAGGCTTGGCCGGGCGCGGTGGCTCAGGCCTGTAATCCCAGCACTTTGGAAGGCCGAGGCGGGCGGATCATGAGGTCAGGAGATCGAGACCATCCTGGCTAACACGGTGAAACCCCGTCTCTACTAAAAATACAAAAAAATTAGCTGGGCGTGGTGGCAGGTGCCTGTAGTCCCAGCTATTCGGGAGGCTGAGGCAGGAGAATGGTGTGAACCCGGGAGGCGGAGCTTGCAGTGAGCCGAGATCGCGCCATTGCACTCCAGCCTGGGCGACAGAGCAACACTCCATCTCAAAAAAAAAAAAAAAAAGTAGGAGGCTTAAAGTCACCCAGTGATCCTCAGGACGCAGTGTCCAGGCGCTCACAAAGGGGCCTGGGTCCCATCAGGCTGGGCCCTGTCTAGAAAATGCCTGGGATGTCAAGCTGAGGGGTTGGGATGGAGTCTGGGAAGCCCTCGGAGGCCAGGAAGTGCCTTGAACAGGACTGGACAGCTGCCTGCTTATAGTACTGGGAGGGAGAGCAGTGGCCGGTTCCTGACGTGGTTTGCAAGAGAGAAGCCAGGCCTGGCTTGATGGTTCATGCCTGTAATCCCGGCACTTCACCTGACTGACATGGCGAAACCCCATCTCTACTAAAAATACAAAAATTAGCCGGACATGGTGGTGGGCACCTGTAGTCCCAGCTACTTTGGAGGCTGAGGTAGGAGAATCGCTTGAACCCAGGAGGCAGACGTTGCAGTGAGCCAAGATTGCACCACTGCACTCCAGCCTGGACGACAGAACAAGACTCTGTCTCAAAAAAAAAAAAAAAAAGGGAAGTGATGCAGGACAGAGAAGGATCTAGAACAGGGATAGGGGAGGGAGTGGGGTGGGGACTTGGGGACCTGCAGTCACCCGGGGCAGCAGCGACGCGTCTGTGGGCCCAAGGACAGGTGGTCCAAAAGCCTCGGCCCCTTCTGACTGCAGACAGAGCCCCAGGCACATGGGACCCTGAAGAGCAACCCCCACAAACACAGGGTCCCAGGGCACGGAGCTGCCTCACTCCCTGAACCACGAGGGGCCCCAAGGGCGAGCAGGGGACAGGCCTGATGCACTCTCTGCTCTGCAGGTGCAGTGGTTCCAGCAGCAGACGCTGCAGCGGCGGGTGAAGCGCTCTGTGGTGGTGCCCACAGACCCCTGGTTCTCCAAGCAGTGGTACATGGTGAGCAGGCAGCCACGGTGGGTAGGCGGGGACAGAGCCACTGGCGCCCTCAACTCCAGGCCCTCACAGGGTCACAACCCCGCCTCCCGCTGCAGAACAGCGAGGCCCAACCAGACCTGAGTGTCCTGCAGGCCTGGAGTCACGGGCTGTCAGGCCAGGGCATCGTGGTCTCTGTGCTGGATGACGGCATCGAGAAGGACCACCCGGACCTCTGGGCCAACTACGTGAGACCGCGGGTGACTGGGGGCGAGGGCTGCCCCAGGTGCCGAGGCTGGCTCCATGGCTCCACCCTAGGGATGCCTCCCAGCCCCCTCATATCCCCACCTGCCCCCAGGACCCCCTGGCCAGCTACGACTTTAATGACTACGACCCGGACCCCCAGCCCCGCTACACCCCCAGCAAAGAGAACCGGTGAGCAGGGCTCCCACAGCACACGGGGAAAGCCCCAGTACCCAGCAGGGGGATGGAGGCCGTGACGGGAGCCCCTCTTGGCCCTGGCACCAGGCACGGGACCCGCTGTGCTGGGGAGGTGGCCGCGATGGCCAACAATGGCTTCTGTGGTGTGGGGGTCGCTTTCAACGCCCGCATCGGAGGTACCCGGGGTCCCCCAGCAGCACCATTCCGGGACAGAGAGGGAAGGGGCTGACTCTGGTGGGGAGCTGAGCCCACAGACCAGGGGAGGAGGACTCGGGAGCCCAGCCTCTCACTGCTGGGTGGTGCTAGGGCCCCAGGCTCCAGGGCTTGGGGGGTGCTGAGCCAATACGAATGGTCCCACTCCAGGGAGCAGAGAGAGGGCCCAGGTGGGGCTGGGGAGTGGTGTGGAGTGGCGCGGGGCAGGCTGGGGTGTGGGGAAGGGCAGGGCTGGTGGCAGCAGCCCTCCTGCCCTGGCTCTGCAGGTGTGCGGATGCTGGACGGTACCATCACCGATGTCATCGAGGCCCAGTCGCTGAGTCTGCAGCCGCAGCACATCCACATTTACAGCGCCAGCTGGGGTCCCGAGGACGACGGCCGCACGGTGGACGGCCCCGGCATCCTCACCCGTGAGGCCTTCCGGCGTGGCGTGACCAAGGTGAGTGGCAGCCTGAGGAGGGCAGGGGTGGCAGGCCAGGCCGACACCCTCTCCCCGCCCCTCCTGGTTTCCCAGGGCCGCGGCGGGCTGGGCACGCTCTTCATCTGGGCCTCGGGCAACGGCGGCCTGCACTACGACAACTGCAACTGCGACGGCTACACCAACAGCATCCATACGCTCTCCGTGGGCAGCACCACCCAGCAGGGCCGCGTGCCCTGGTACAGCGAAGCCTGTGCCTCCACCCTCACCACCACCTACAGCAGCGGCGTGGCCACCGACCCCCAGATCGTGAGTGCAGCCGCCCCAACAGGGTCCCCTCTCCAGGCCCTGCCATCCCAGCCCGGCCTCCTCACCTCCCTCCTGTCCCCAGCACTGTGACTTAGCACCCTCCCAAAGCTGCTTTGAAAATGCAAATCCAGGCCGAGCATGGTGGCTCACACCTGTAATCCCAGCACTTTGGGAGGCTGAGGCAGGCGGATCACAAGGTCAGGAGATCAAGACCATCCTGGCTAATATGGTAAAACACTGTCTCTACTAAAACTACAAAAAAAAAAGGCCAGGCACGGTGGCTCAGGCCTGTAATCCCAGCACTTTGGTAGGCCGAGGTGGGCAGATCGCTTGAGGTCAGGAGTTTGAGACCAGCCTGGCCAACATGGTGAAACCCCGTCTCTACTAATTATACAAAAAAAAAATTAGCGGGGCATGGTGGTGGGCGCCTGTAATCCCAGCTACTCAGGAGGCTGAGGCAGGAGAATCGCTTGAACCCGGGAGACGGAGGTTGCAGTGAGCCAAGATTGCACCACTGCACTCCAGTTTAGGCCACAGAGCAAGACCCTGTCTCAAAACAAAACAAAACAAAACAAAAACAAATCCAGCCGGGCGCGACAGCTCACTTTGGGAGGCCAAAGTGGGAGAATCACTTCAGCCCAGGGTTTCTTTTCGTTTGTTTGTTTTTGAAGATGGAGTCTCGCTCTGTTGCCCAGGCTGGAGTGCAATGGCGTGATCTCGGCTCCCTGCAACCTCCGCCTCCCGGGCTCAAGCGATTCTCATGCCTCAGCCTCCTGAGTAGCTGGGACTACAGATGTGCGCCACCATGCCCCGCTAATTTTTTTTTTGTATAATTAGTAGAGATGGGGTTTCACCATGTTGGCCAGGCTGGTCTCAAACTCCTGACCTCAAGCGATCTGCCCGCCTCAGCCTCCCAAAGTGCTGGGATTACAGACGTGAACCACTGTGCCCAGCAAGCCCAGGGGTTTGAGACCAGCCTGGGCGCCATAGTGAGACCCTATCTCTACAAAAAAATAAAATAGTTAGGCTGGGCGTGATGGCGCACATCTGTGGTCCTAGCTACTCGGGAGGCTGTGGTGGGAGGATTGCTCGACCCCAGGAGGTCAAGGCTGCAGTGAGCTCTGATCACACCACTGCACTCCACCTGAACAGCACAGCAAGACCTTGTCTCAAGAAAATAAATACATAGATGAAACCCAAATCCGACCCCACCAGCCCAATCACAGCCCTCCTCTGGCCCCCCAGGGTTCTTAGATGAAACCAGCTCCGGGACCCCAGCAACCTCTGTGCCCTGTCTCAGCCCCTTTCAGGAAGGTTCCCCCTCATTTCTCCAGGCCCCTTCTGCCTCAAGTTCTCCTTGGGGAGGCCTCTGTGCCCGATCACTGCCCCTCTTCTGCCCCTGCTGACTCTTCCTTCGACCCCCACCTGGGGCCACTGCCTCCAGGAAGTCCCGTAGGCCTTTCCCCACCCCATACACTCGCCTCCCAGTGTTTGAGAGTCCCTGAGGTAGTGACCAGCTCCCCCGCAGAGCTCCTCAGGCCATAACCAGGAGGGTCTGGGTCACCTCTCAGGCTCTGGGGCCAGGCACATAGCAGGTGCTTCCCTGAACACCTCCAAACCCAGGCGAGTTTCTGCCAGGCCTGCCCCGTGATCCTACTGCTGCCGCCCCATCGCTAACCTGCACATCTCTCAGGCAGGGCCAACTTCCAGGCATATGATGCAGCAGGTACCTTTTGAGCTCAATCTTTAGTATTTTTCTTTCTTTCTTTTTTTTTTTTTTTTTTTTTTTGAGATGGAGTCTTGCTCTGTCGCCCAGGCTGGAGTGCAGTGGCGCGATCTCAGCTCACTGCAAGCTCCACCTCTCGGGTTCACGCCATTCTCCTGCCTCAGCGTCCTGAGTAACTAGGACTACAGGTGCCCGCCACCACGCCCAGCAAATTTTTTGTATTTTTAGTAGAGACAGGGTTTCACCGTGTTAGCCAGGATGGTCTCGATCTCCTGACCTCATGATCCGCCCGCCTCGGCCTCCCAAAGTGCTGAGATTACAGGCGTGAGCCACAGTGCCCAGCTTTCTTTTTTCTTTTGAGATGGAGTGTCGCTGTGTCACCCAGGCTTGTTGCAACAGAGTGAAGTGGCATGATCTCGGCTCACTGCAACCTCCGCCTGCCGGGCTCAAGCAATTCTTGTGCCTTAGCCTCTTGAGCAGCTGAGACCACAAGCATGCCACCATGTCCCGCTAATTTTTTTGTATATTTTGTAGAGATGGCATTTCACCATGTGGGCCAGGCTGGTCTCCAACTCCTCAGCTCAAGTGATCCACCAGCCTTGGCCTCCCAAAGTGCCGGGAATAGCAGGCCACGCCACCATGCCCGGCTAATTTTTTGTATTTTCAGTAGAGACCGGGTTTCACCATGTTGGCCAGGCTCTTAGTACTTTTTGAGCATAGTCCTTGTTACTTCTTGAGCTCAGTCCTTGGAGTCCTTGGTACCTTTTTTTTTTTTTAATTTTTTTGAGACAGAGCCTCACTCTGTCACCCAGGTTGGAGTGCAGTGGTGCAATCTTAGCTCACTGCAACCTTCACCTCCCAGGCTCAAGCAGTCCTCCTGCCTCAGCCTCCTGAGTAGCTGGTATTACAGGTGCACACTACCATACCCAGCTAATTCTTGTATTTTTCCTGTAGAGACGGGGTTTCACCATGTTGCCGCAAGCTGGTCTCAAACTCCTGAGCCCAAACAATCTGCCCGCCTCAGCCTCCCAAAGTGTTGGGACTACAGGCGTGAGCCACTGTGTGGCCAGTCCTTGGTACTTTTTGACCTCAGTTCTTGGTACTATTTTTTTATTTTTTTATTTTTCTGAGATGGAGTCTTGCCATGTTGCCCAGGCTGGAGTGCAATGGTGTGATCTTGGCTCACTGCAACTTCCGCCTCCTAGGTTCAAGTGATTGTCTTGCCTCAGCCTCCCAAGTAGCTGGGATTACAGGCGCCCGCCACCGTGCCCGGGTAATTTTTTTGTATTTTTAGTAGAGACAAGGTATTGACCAGGCTGGTCTCGAACTCCTGACCTCCGGTGATCCACCCACCTCGGCCTCCCAAAGTGCTGGGATTACAGGCGTGAGCCACGGCGCCCAGCCCTTGGTACTTTTTGAATTCACTCCTTAGTACTTTTTTTTTTTTAATCCAGAGTCTTGCTCTGTTGCCCAGGCTGGAGTGCAGTGGCGTGATCTCCACTCACTGCAACCTCTGCCTCTCGGGTTCAAGTGATTCTCCTGTGTCAGCCTCCCGAGTAGCTGGAACTACAGGTGCCGCCACCATGCCTGGCTAATTTTTGTATTTTTGTAGAGTTGGGGTTTCACTATGTTGACCAGGCTGGTCTTGAACTCCTGACCTCAGGCCACACGCCCACCTCAGCCTCCCAAAGTGCTGGGATGACAGGCCTGAGCCACTGCGCCCGCCCAGTCCTTGGTACTTTTTGAAGAAGGGCTGTATTCTCACTGTGCACGGCCCCCAGAGTCCCATCCCCCTCTGCTCTCAGGTCACCACGGACCTGCATCACCGGTGCACGGACCAGCACACGGGCACCTCGGCCTCAGCCCCACTGGCAGCCGGCATGATCGCCCTAGCGCTGGAGGCCAAGTAGGTGACTGTGGGGTCCCGCCCACCGCCCTCGCCCCCAGGCGCGGCCCAGCGGCTCACCCGCCCCCGCCCCCCGCAGCCCGTTCCTGTCGTGGAGAGACATGCAGCACCTGGTGGTCCGCGCGTCCAAGCCGGCGCACCTGCAGGCAGAAGACTGGAGGACCAACGGCGTGGGGCGCCAAGGTGCGGCGGGGCCGGGCGGGGGCGGGGACCCCGGGCCCACGGGGCGAGTGACTGCTGCCCTTCCGCGCAGTGAGCCATCACTACGGCTACGGGCTGCTGGACGCCGGGCTGCTGGTGGACACCGCCCGCACCTGGCTGCCCACCCAACCGCAGAGGAAGTGTGCCGTCCGGGTCCAGAACCGCCCCACGTGAGACCCCTGCGTGCCCCTCCGCTATCACCGCTGGGGGTGTGGGGGACAGGCCTGAGGCCTCAGTTTACCCATCTGTAAAACGAGGGCTGGACCCCGTGACCTCTGAGCCCCGACCTCGCCTGCTGGCCACCCACCCACCCCCCAGCAGGCCGCAGGAGGGTCCTCACCCCTCGACCCCCCCAGCCCCATCCTGCCGCTGATCTACATCAGGAAAAATGTATCGGCCTGCGCCGGCCTCCACAACTCCATCCGCTCGCTGGAGCACGTGCAGGCGCAGCTGACGCTGTCCTACAGCCGGCGCGGAGACCTGGAGATCTCGCTCACCAGCCCCATGGGCACGCGCTCCACACTAGTGGCCATACGGTGAGTAGCCCGCAGAGGGGAGGGGGCAGCCTCATGCCCTGTCGGTAAACGCTGCCATCTACCAGGAGTGTCCTCACGGGGAGGGGCCAGGCCCATAGGAGTCACACGGCAGCCCAGTGGGTGGGACCCCGAGTCACGCCCTCACCCTCACCCAGAGGACACCCGGCCACCAGCACGTGCGGTCAGACACTTCATGGGGCTCTGCCGGCTTCACAAAGCCATCCCTCTTGACACCCCCATCCCCACCCACCCTTCTGTCCCAGACCCTTGGACGTCAGCACTGAAGGCTACAACAACTGGGTGTTCATGTCCACCCACTTCTGGGATGAGAACCCACAGGGCGTGTGGACGCTGGGCCTGGAGAACAAGGGCTACTATTTCAACACGGGTGAGGGCAGGGCGGGGCTGTGGTAGGCGGGGCTTGGCTCTCCAACCTCCCCCCAGGGGCTCTGGAGCTAGCCTTGGTGACCCCACTGCAAAAGGGGTTCCCAGTGGCCTTCTCCAGGAGAACATGCATACAGTAGGTGTGCAGTCACCCGGGAGATGGTGTGCAATGACAGGCACACAGTAGGCGTGCAGTGACAGATGCACAGTAGGTGTGCGGTAACACGGGAGATGTAGGTGCCCAGTGACAGGCGCTCAGTAGGTGTGCAGTCACTGGGGAGATGGTGTACAATGACAGGCACACAGTAGGCGTGCAGTGACAGATACACAGTAGGTGTGCAGTAACACAGGAGATGTAGGTGCCCAGTGACAGGCGCACAGTAGGTGTGCGGTAAAACGGGAGATGTAGGTGCCCACTGACAGGCGCACAGTAGGTGTGCAGTCACCGGGAAGATGGTGTACAATGACAGGCACACAGTAGGCATGCAGTGACAGATGCACAGTAGGTGTGCGGTAACACGGGAGATGTAGGTGCCCAGTGACAGGCGCACAGTAGGTGTGCAGTCACCCGGGAGATGTAGGTGCCCAGTGACAGGCACACAGTGGTGTGTAGTGACCTGGGAGATGTCGGTGTCCAGTGACAGGCGCATAGTAGGTGTGCAATTCCCTGAGAGATGTGGACCAGTCCAGGGTCCCGCGGGACTGAAGGGGAGCTGAAGGGGAGGGAGCCCAGGGACTACCAGGACCAGGCTGCCAAGAGCCTCCTCCTCCTCCTGTGCCCACCTGCGACCCCTGTCCAGGGACGTTGTACCGCTACACGCTGCTGCTCTATGGGACGGCCGAGGACATGACAGCACGGCCTACAGGCCCCCAGGTGACCAGCAGCGCGTGTGTGCAGCGGGACACAGAGGGGCTGTGCCAGGGTGAGTGCCGGCGGGGCAGGGCCCACTGCTGGGAGGCGGTGGCAGCCACCATGGGCAGCGTGCATGTGGCCCCAGGCGGGCGGGTGGGTGGCGGGTAACAGGCTGCGGGTGGCAAGCTGACGGGCCTTTGTGTGCGTGTCCCTGAGCAGCGTGTGATGGCCCCGCCTACATCCTGGGACAGTTCTGCCTGGCCTACTGCCCGCCGCGGTTCTTCAACCACACAAGGCTTGTGACCGCCAGGCCTGGGCACATGGCGGCGCCCGCGCTGAGGGTCTGCTCCAGCTGCCACGCCTCCTGCTACACCTGCCGCGGCGGCTCCCCGAGGGACTGCACCTCCTGTCCCCCGTCCTCCACGCTGGACCAGCAGCAGGGCTCCTGCGTGGGACCCACCACCCCCGACAGCCGCCCCTGGCTTAGAGCTGCCTCCTGTCCCCACCACCGCTGCCCAGCCCTGGCCATGGTGCTGGGCCTCCTGGCCATGACCCTCGGAGGCCCCGTCCTCTGCGGCATGTCCATGGACCTCCCACTATACGCCTGGCTCTTCCGTGCCAGGGCCACCCCCGCCAAACCCCAGGTCCGGCTGCCAGCTGGAACCCGAAGTTGTCAGCTCAGAAAGCGACCTTGCCCCCGCCTGGGTCCCTGACAGGCACTGCTGCCATGCTGCCTCCCCAGGCTGGCCCCAGAGGAGGGAGCACCAGCCCCCGACACCTGGCCTGCCAGGGGTGGGCCCCATGGAATCCCGCAGCCTGGCGGGAGAGAGAGAGAGAAGTCTCCTCTGCATTTTGGGTTTGGGTGGGAGTGGGCTGTGGGGAGAGGCTGGAGCACCCCAAAAGCCAGGGGAAAGTGGAGGGAGAGAAACATGACACTGTCCGTCTCGGGCACCGCGTCCAACCTCAGAGTTTGCAAATAAAGGTTGCATAGAAGGTGCTCAGTCTGTGGCCTCCTCTGGAGTAGGGTGGGCCCGAGGCCCCAGGGCTCAGGTGGTTTCTGCTTGGGGTCCCCGGACATCAGTCCATGGAGAATGCAGCCGGCCACGGAGAAGGAGTTCGCCCAGGCCCAGGGACCCCAGGCAGTGGGGACAGCAGGGAGTGGCCGGGGGTCAGCAGTAATGTCCAACCCCAGAACATGACTCACCATGGCCCAGAATCCTCTCCTGCCGTGGTTCCTTTTTTTTTTTTTCTTGTTTGTTTTGAGACAGGGTCTCCCTACGTTGACCAGGCTAGAGTACAGTGGTGCAATTGTAGCTCACTGCAGCCTTGAACCCTGGCCTCAAGCAATCTTCCCTCCTTGGCCTCCCAAAGTGCTGGGATTACAGGCATTAGCCACTGTGCCTGGCCCTTTCCTCCCTCCCTCCCTCCCTTCCTTCCTTTTCTTTACTTCCTTCCTTCTCTTTCCTTCCTTCTTTCCTTCCTTCCTTTCTTCCTTCTCTTTCCTTCCTTCCTTCCTTTTCTTTCCTTCCTTTTTTAGTAGAGATGGGTTTCACCATGTTGGCCGGGATGGTCTTGATCTCCTGACCTCGTGATCCGCCCACCTTGGCCTCCCAAAGTGCTGGGATTACAGGCTTGAGCCACCGTACCTGGCCCCTTCCTTCCTTCCTTTCCTCTCTCTTTCTTTCTCTCTCTTTCTTTTTTTCTTTCTTTCTTTTCTTTCTCTTTCTTTCCTTTCTTTTTCTTTCTTCCTCTTTCTTTTTTCTTTTTTCTTTCTCTCTCGCCTTCCTTCCGTTCTTCCTTCTCTTTCCTTCCTTTCCTTTCTTCTCTCCCTTTTCTTCCTTCCTTTCTTCTCTTTCGTTCCTTCCCTTCTATTTCCTTTTTCGTTTATTTTTTTCTTTCTCCTTCCTTCCCTTTTCTTCTCCTTCCTTCTTTCCTTTCTCTTTCTTTCCTTTTCCCTCCCTCTGTCCCTTCCTTCCTTCTCTCTCAACAATTTTTCTTTTTTTTTGAGACAGAGTCTTGCTCTGTCGCCCAGGCTGGAGTGCAGTGGCGCGATCTCGGCTCACTGCAAGCTCTGCCTCTTGGGTTCACGCCATTCTCCCGCCTCAGCCTCCCAAGTAGCTGGGACTACAGGCAACCGCCACCACGCCCGGCTAATTTTGTGTGTGTGTGTGTGTGTGTGTTTTTAGTAGAGACAGGGTTTCACCGTGTTAGCCAGGATGGTCTCCATCTTCTGACCTCGTGATCCACCCACCTCGGCCTCCCAAAGTGCTGGGATTACAGGCGTGAGCCAACGTGCCCAGCCTAATTTTTGTATTTTTAGTAGAGACGGGGTTTCACCATGTTGGCCAGGCTGGTCTCAAACTGGCTTCAAGCGATCTGCCTGCCTTGGCCTCCCAAAGTGCTGGGATTACAGGCACGAGCCACCGCCCCCAGGCTGAATTTACAGTTTAAACAAGGGAATTTGGCCGGGCGCGGTGGCTCACGCCTGTAATCGCAGTGCTTTGGGAGGCTGAGGTGGGCGGATTGCCTGAGCTCAGGAGTTTGACACCAGCCCGGATAACACAGTGAAGCCCCATCTCCACTAAAATACAAAAAAAATTTTGACGGACGTGGTGGCGGGCGCCTGTAGTCCCAGCTACTCGGGAGGCTGAGGCAGGAGAGTTGCTTGAACTCGGGAGGCGGAGGCTGCAGTGAGCTGAGATCGGGCCACTGTACTCCCGCCTGAGCGACACAGTGAGACTCTGTCTCTAAAAAAACAAAACAAAACGAAATAAACAGGAGAACTTTATGGTATGTAAACTGCATCTCAATAAAGCGCTTGAGAGGAAAAGGGCCCTCTGCTCTTTCTGCCTTCCCAGGCATCAGCGGAGGGGAAAAGGTGACCTCCAGCACCGCCCCCGAGGTGGGAGGACCCGCCTTGGCCGGAAGTGGAGGCACCGGGACCGCTCCGCCCCCTCTGTTTCCCGGCCGCCGAGTGCTCATGCACCACCAGCCTCCTTTAGGTGGACAGCAACTTTGTGCTCCCGTCAGCCACGTAGGTGGCGTGTCACCTGGTGGCGTGTCCCCCTTTTCAGAAAGACGAGCCTCGGATGCTTTTCTACCCAGCTAGTGGAGCCCGGACTCGAACTCGCTCTCAGCGCGTCCAGCCTCGGGTTCGCTTGAGAGGCTGAGATCCGAGTCTGAAGGGCACTATCCCTTTAAGACGGGGCGGAGCCCCGCGATGAGCGGCGGGCCGGCGCGAGAGGAGGCCGGAAGTGTGTGTTACGTGTTCGGGGACGGGGCGGTGCTCCGACCGGAAGCGGAAGTGGCTGCATCGCCGACGCTAGGGTTTCGGGTCCCGAGCCCAGGTGGGAAGAGAGCGGCGACTGAGGTGACCGCGGGGAAACTGAGGCAGAGGTTGAGCCAGACCCTGAAGCCTTGGCCACCGTGTTGTTGGGCGGAGGGAGGGTCAGGGCCCGGGGCGAGCCCAGAGGGACGGGACAGGGCGGGCTTCCCCGGGAGCGGGGCCGCGACGGGTGCGTACGAGTTCGCTGGGCGGGAGGAGCAGCCCGGGCAAGGGCGGAGAGGTGGACGCCCGGGTCAGCGCTCCCTTCCCCGCCTTCAGAGATGGGTTCCAAGGCCAAGAAGCGCGTGCTGCTGCCCACCCGCCCAGCGCCCCCCACGGTGGAGCAGATCCTGGAGGATGTGCGGGGTGCGCCAGCAGAGGATCCAGTGTTCACCATCCTGGCCTCGGAAGGTAGGGGGAGCCCGGTCCCGGGGAAAAGCGGACCCGAGACCCCGGCAGCAAGGGGACGGGAGAGAAACACACCCCTAACTCCTGACCCCACGCCCTGGAAACCCCAGTAACATGGGCACAGTCCGTATCCTCTCCGAGCCTCCCTCTACTCTGTAGAGTGGGACCGATTTTCAGAGGGTTCTTCTGACAGGGGAGGAGGCCGGGCGCTGTGGTTCAGGCCTGTAAGCCCAGCACTTTCGGAGGACGAGGCGGGAGGATCGCTTGAGCCCAGGAGTTTGAGACCAGCCTGGCCAACATGGTGAAACCCCGTCTCTGCTAAAAATGCAAAAAAAAAACAAAAAACAAAAACAGAGTTAGCAGGGGATAGTGAAAGGCGCCTGTAATCTCAGCTACTCGAGAGGCTGAGGCAGGAGAATCGCTTGAACCCAGGATGCAGCGTTTGCAGTGAGCTGAGATTGCACGACTGCACTCCAGCCCAGGTGACAGTGCAAGACTCTGTCTCAAAAAAAAAAAAAAAAAAAAATTACCGGGTGTGGTGGTGGACACTTGTAGCCCCAGCTTCTTGGAGGCTAAAGTGGGAGGATCCAGCCTGGGCAACACAGCCAGACTCTGTCTCAAAAATAAATAAGTGGCCGGCGCAGTGGCTCACGCCTATAATCCCAGCACTTTGGGAGGCCGAGGTGGGTGGATCACTTGAGGTCAGAGGTTCGACATCAGCCAACATGGTGGAACCTTGTCTCTACTAAAAATACAAAAATTAGCCGGGTGTGGTGGCGTGGGCCTGTAATCCCAGCCACTCAGGAGACTGAAGCAGGAGAATCACTTGAACCTGGGAGGCGGAGGTTGCAGTGAGCTGAGATCACGCCACTGCACTCCAGCCTGGACCACAGTGAGACTCTGTCTCAATAATATAATAATAATTAATTAATATAAATAAATAAAGTAAAACAGAGGTGGTAAGCTAGGGCCTGCCAAACCCTGCCCCTGGCTGTTTTTGTAAGGTCTGGGAGCTGTGAATGGGCTTCACATTTTTAAATGGGGGTGGGTGAAAAAGAACATTTCTGACACCTGAAAGAGGTATGAAATTCAGATTTCAGTGTTGGTAAGTACAGGTTTACGACACACAGCCAAGTGATTTCACATATGGTTCGTGGCTGCTCTCACGCCAGAAGGGCAGAGGTGAATAGTGGGAGTAGAGACTCCAGCCTTTGGCAGGAAAGCTTGTCCACTCCTGATTTACGAGGTGGAAGCTAGTCAGAGACCAAAGCGTTCGGCAGTGCAGTTGGGTGAATTTTGTGTTCTGGATGAGGCTCATTCGTTCAATCAACAAGCCTTTTCTTGAGCACTTCATTTGTACTGGGCTCTGCGGTTAGAGCACTGTTAATGGACAAGTGAACAAAAGAAACAAGAATGCCCGCCCCAGGCTGTTCTGGGAGTGGTGGGAAACATTAAATGAAGATGAATAGGCCAGGCGAGGTGCCTCACCTATAATCCCAGCACTTTGGGTGGCTGAGGTGGGCGGATCATTTGAGGTCAGGAGTTCAAGGCCACCCTGGCCAACATGGTGAAACCCCGTCTCTACTGAAAATACAAAAAAATTAGCCGGGCACGGTGGCACATGCCTGTAATCCCTGCTACTTGGGAGGCTGAGGCAGGAGAATTGCTTGAACCCAGGAGGCGGAGGTTGCAGTGAGCTGAGATCACACTACTGCACTCCAGCCTGGGCGACAGAGCGAGACTCCATCTCAAACCAAAAAAAAAGAAAAAAGAAAATGAGTCGTGGAATGATAGAAACTGCGAATTTCTATGGGAACATTTTTAAAAAGTAATATTAGAAAATTCTGGGTCCAGGTGCAGTGGCTCATGCCTGTAATCCCAGCACTTTGGGAGGCTGAGGCAGGAGGATGACTTGAGGCCAGGAGTTCAAGACCAGCCTGGGCAACATAGTGAAACCCATCTCTACCAAAAATACACAAACTAGCTGGGTGTGGTGGCATGCACCTGTGGTCTTAGCTACTCAGGAGGCTGAGGCAGGAGGGTTGCTTGCGCCCAGGATTTGGAGGTTCCAGCCTGAGTGACAGAGTGAGACCCTGTCTCTGAAAAAGAAGAAGGGAAAGAAAAATTGAGTTGCTTTTTCCATTTAGACATATTTTAAGTGCCCAGGAGCCGCACATGGGTGGTGGCTGGTGTGGACCAGCATCGGTGGGAGGTGTGCGCATCATCTGGAAGGCTCTGTGGGCCGGTACCGGTCACGGTGCATGAGTTGGGTTTATTCCCAGCATGCAGTTCGGTCATCTGAGGGTGCTGGGGCCGTGGTTTGAGCATCACGGGCTCAGGTCCATGGCCGTTGAGTGTGGCGAAACTGAGGCACGCTGTGCGAGGGAGGGGGGGTGCTCACAGAAGGTAGGGGGCCTCCTGTGCCTTCATCCAGGCACTGCCTGGCCTTTCCTACCCTGTTACTAAAGCAGGTGGTGACAGAGGTGATTTGATCAGCCCAGGCTTGTGCGGCACGTGGAGCCTTCGTCCGTGGGAGACCACACTGCCGAGGGGCAGGCCAGAACCGATGGGCCTCTGAGGCTTCTCTGAGTGACCCTGAAGTCGGTGCTGCTTCAGCCCTGCTGCACTGGGCTTGCACACCTGGGGGAGCAGGGAGCCATATGTAGTTTCTGCTGTATGTAGGAGTCACCAGGACATCAGTGCCCACCTCTCACCTTCGCCACCCCTGCCTCCCTCAGTGTGGGCTCCAGGAGGTTTCGCGGCCCCTGGAGAGGTTTTCGGTGGTGGGCTTGTTGCGTCTCTGGCTTCCAGAGACAGCAGGAATGAGAGCCAGGCCGGCTCCGTGGAGCCCATCCGGGTGGGTGCACGGCTTTTGCAGGAATGGAAGCCCCGCCCCTAGGAGGGCCACTGCTGGCCAGGCTCGAGATCTTTCTGTGACCCGATCCCCCTGGTCACACGCTTTGCTAAGGCGGGTAGCCTAGAGCTGGAAGCCCCTCCTGCCACCCAGCCGCTGTGCCTCTCCCAGCTGATGGACGAGGATGCCTCCATTATTTGATATTTGTTTATTTATTTATTTATTTATTTTTGAGACAGGGTCTCATTCTGTCACCCAGGCTGGAGTGCCGTGGCACGATCATAGCTTATTGCGGCCTCGGCCTCCCAGGCTCAAGCAATCCTCCCACCTCTGCCTCCAGAGAAGTAGGGACCACAGGTACGTGCTACCACACCCAGGTAATTTTTGTATTTGTATTTTTTGGTAGAGATGGGGGTGTCACTATGTTGTCCAGGCTGGTCTCTAACTCTTGGGCTCAAGTGTTCCTCCCGCCTCGGCCTCCCAAAGTGCAGGATTACAGGTGTGAGCCACCACACCAGCCCGCTTTCGTCATGTTAAGAAGACCCCGGCCAGCAGCTCACTCGGGGACTGCAGGGAACCCTGCCCTTTGGGGGCAGTAGTGAAAGGTGCCCAGGAGGATGGGGTGGTCAGCAGGCAGTGATGCTGCTGTGTCCTATCTCAGACCCCCCAGTTCCCTTCAGGATGATGGAGGATGCGGAGGCCCCGGGAGAGCAGCTCTACCAGCAAAGCCGGGCCTACGTGGCTGCCAACCAGCGGCTGCGGCAGGCGGGCGACACGCTGAGGCAGAGGTGTGAGCTCCTGCGGCGAGCCGGAGAGGACCTGGAGCAGGAGGTGGCCCAGATGAAGCAAGCAGCGCTACCAGCGGCCGAGGCTGCCTCCTCAGGCTGACCTCTCGGGGCCCGCAGGCCTGGGCAGCGCACAAGGTGGCCTGCGCCCGAGCTTTCCCTGGGGGTCCGTCAGCCCCAGTCTGGCATTCACGGGATCCCAGACCACGTGGGTGTCTGACACAGGCGCCCCTCCTGATGCTGGGGCTGCGGTTCATCCATCGTCCCATTCATGCCAAGTTGGCGGGACCCACCCAGCTGGCTCCGTCCTGCGTGACCTGAGGGCCCACTGGGGTTCTGGAAGAGGATAGGGACATAACTGCTGTACTGTGATTCTGTCCTCGGCACACAGTGGCCGTGCTCTGCAGTGGGGCCCCTGGGAGCAGGCGCCACCTCCTTCCTCCCCCGGAGTGTGGGGATCGAGGTGTTAACTGTGATTCCATCCAGCGGGTACCCACCCAATGTCAGAGCAGCCCGAGGGCCAGCATGAGCCCGTGACCCCACTTCCTTCTGGGCTCCGGGCTCCTCCCACGAGCCATGTTGATCTTCACAACGACCCGGGGCCGCTGGGGTCACCCAAGAGAAGCAGCCCTGAGACGCGGCCAGGCTGGGCCCAGCTCCACGGCACGGGTGTCTCCCAGCCACTGCCCTTGCTGGAGGACTGCTGTGAGTCACTGGCCAGGAGTCCAGGGTGTCCTGGGTCTCATAACCACCCTGCCGGCTGGAGCAGGTCCTGGGCCTGCTTCCCTGCGGGTTCTGGCCCTGGGGGAAGGGGCGTTAGTGCAGCGGAGGGTCTTGCCAAAGGCTTTTCATCCTAAGTAGCAACTTGAGTGGAAACCTGGGCAAGGCGGCCCAGAGGCCGGGCCCTGCACATAAACACTTTTGTGTGTGCGCTTTTGTGTGTGTCTGGCCGTCTGAATGGTGCCTCTGTGAGCGGCTCCGTCCCGGGGCCTGGGAAGCTGGGAAGGGATGGGTACCGGTGACCCCGGGAACCCTGCTCAGTCCTGCTGGGCACCGCACGCAGGGGCCGTCCGTCTGACCTAGAGACCTGGGGCTGCCTCGCCCTCTCTCCACACCCACAGCCAGCTTTGTTTCTTGAATGTGGAAGATGTTTCTTATTCCCTGAAGAAAGGGGGGCTGCCACACACAGCCTGGGAGGCGCCTCATCCAGAAACTGGGACTTGGCTAGCCCCGCCTGGGCCCTAGGGACTTCTCACTGGTCACACTTCTGAAGCTGCTTACCTGGCCGAGGGAGGTCCCGGGAGGGCCCCAGGGTGGAAGATGGGGAGGGGCCAGCTCCTGCCATCCCTTCCCGCCCTGCACTTCTGTGCTGCTTGCAGTCGAAGCTTTCCTTGTCCCCCCGCTGGGCCAGGGCTGTGCTCCCTGAAGTGGCTTTGACGTGGGGCCGTCCCAGCTCCCACAGCCCCTGTCCGCCATTGACTCTCCCCGGTAGTGGGTGCTGTGGCTGCCCCATCCCTGCTGTTGCACCGGCCGCAGCTCCTAGTGGCTCATGGGTGCCCCCTGCCCCACACTGGGGCCTGCCATAATAACTGGCCCAGGTACCGACGCCCAGGTTGGACCCCTTGTCTGGGGTGCTGTGCACCCACTGGAGCCTGCCCTCCCTTGGGACCAGGGGGAGACTCCTGGCCTCACCCAGCGCCTCCCCTCCCCATCTGGGTGGGGTGCCTGCAAGTAAACCCTGTGCCCCCAGTTTCTGCTTTCTGGCTCTGCTTCCAGGGACCTAACCTGGGGGGTCTCAAATTCTGCGGCAGCACGTAGACCGATGAACCTGCCCGCCCACAGCCCATTTGAGGAACGGGTGATGGCGGCAGGCAATTCAACAGCTCGGTTTATTAAATGTGCGCGAGAGTCGGACAGCTGACGGTGTCGTCCTTATGCCGGACAGATGGCTTTACATTTAGGGAAGGACAGGCTGTCACTATTTACCACTATTTACACGTCCGTTTAACACTGCAGAGACCCGGTACAGAAACGTGGGGTGGCGGCTAGGGTAATCAGACAGACCAGGCGCGTGCCGTCGGGGCTGGACCGGGGCAACAGATGGGGCGGGGTGAGGTAATGCTGTCAGAGCTCGGGAGGACCACGCCGGTGGGCATGGCACCCCGAGTTCAGCACCCACGTGTGGTCATGTTGGGGGCCAGTGGCGGTCACTGTCCATCAGCCTCAAGACACCTCCACCCTCCCTGCGTCTTCAGACCCTCAGTTCTTTAGGACTGGCCCTGGAGCATCGGGGGGCAGACGAGGACCCCTTGTCGCCCTGGTGCAGAGAGGCCAGGTGGCCAGGCAGGGGCTGCAGTGGGAGGGAGGCCTTGCAGCGGGCGTACCTTGAGTTGATTGTCCAGAGACCGCGGACTGCCTGTCCCCTTCTGGAGACAGCTGGACTGGGCGGTGAGGTGTGGCTGTGGCCCCCGAGGCAGGGGATGGAGAAGGCGAAAGTGAGCTCAGGACTCAGGGTGGGGGTGGGGGTGGGAGGCGGGGCTGGCAGCCATGTTGCACTCCCTGCTGCTGGGCAAGGTGGCACAGGCAGGAGCCGGCCAGACCCAAGTTCTGTGAGCAGCACCAGGCGTCTCCCCATCATCGCTGCCACCACGCTCCTCCAAGAGGTAGCTCTGGGAGTTCCCCACGGCCCACATGGGGAAACAGAGGCAGGGAGCTGGGAGGGCGCCGCCCAGAGACTTACATGCGTGGAAGGCAGTGCCGCACCTCCTACCTGCACAACCCTGGCCCTGTCACCAGCAACCTGGTGGCTGGCTTCGCCGTTTCCCTACCCTTTGGCGATTAGGGGCGCAGTGGGCCGGGGTGAGTGTGAGGGTGAGCACGTGTTTGGCATCCCCAAGTCCAAAAGCTCAGAAGAGACCACCAGGTTCCCCCTCGGGCCGTGGATGGGGACAGCAAGTGTGAGACCCCCGCTGTGTCCTGAAAGGGGGCTCCTGGCAGGCAGGAGGTCGCCCCACTCAGCCTGCATTCTCCCCGCTCTCTGCTCAGCCATCCATGACCCCCTCTTCCCCCAAAATAACCTGACAGCCTTGCCTGGCTACGAGGTCCTAGGAGGGAGCGTTGGGCGCCTCCAGCACCTGTCGGGTGGTGCACCTCGGTGACTTACGGACGTCCTGCCTGGAGCTCCTCATCCTGCAGGGTGTGGGCCCAGAGCATGGGGTGCAGCGTGACATGCATTCAGAGAAGCAGCAGTGTTAACTGGGGTGGGGGCTGGAGTCAGCTTTGCTCACAACGGCCCTGAGTTGAGGACAGCTCCTTCTGCCAGAACGGCTTGCCTTGCCCATGCTGGGGACGGCACGGGAGGGATGGTGTCATCCGTGGTGGGGCTGGGGTTTCCTTCTGAGCTCCATCCACCCAACCCTCAAACCCTGCTTTGTTCCTCCTGGAGAAGGCACGTGGGGCATTGAGCGTGTGCCTTCGGCCTGGGCAGATCCGTGGGTGAAGGCAGCGCCTGCTCGAGCTAGGATTCTGCAGAAAAGAGGTCGTCAGCTCCCTCTGCAGGATGAGGCGTTGCCCCAGTCACAGAGACCCGGCCCCTGCGAGTCCCACCCCACGCAGGAGGCCCAGCTCCCAGCCTCCCCTGCCAGGGGATGAGGCAGCCGAGCCCCTCAGGCCCTTCTATCAGCTTTCACCTCATCTGGCACCAAATACTCTGCAGCCCTGCGTTCACCTGCCGGAAGGACCCCGGACCTCCCGCCTTGTCCCAGAGCCTCGGGTGGAGGGCAAGTCTGGGTCCCCGCCCCAGCTGTGCTGTTTCTGGAGTTCTAGGGCCTAGCGCTTTATGCATCATAAACCAGAAGGGAATTGAAATGGGACAAGATGAGCAGCGGTGCAGTCCTGGGCACTGACCACGCCCACATGTGATGGTCTCCGTAAGGTGCAGGCTCCGCTGGGGAGAGGCCAGCGCGGGCTCCAGGTCCCAGGGCCTCGGGCTCACTGCCGGGACTCCCCTCAGTCTCCTTTCCATTGGCCTCGCCCGCCGCCGCTGGGCCGGGCCGATACTGACTCCTGCGACCCTTGGGGTCGCCCCAGCTGGTACACAGCGTCTCCTCTGGGATAGGGTCCAAATGTCAGCCGGCCCGGCGTCTGCACCAGGGTCCCATCGTACGCAGCCCTCTGCCTTCCAGTCTTCCGCCAAGGGGTGCAGCAGGCAGGGGGATCCGTTGGCCTCTGCCCCTCCCACGCCCACCCTTTTGGGCTCCGCCGGAGCGCCTGGGCTCCGGGTTCCCCGAACACCGTCTGGGCGGGGCTTCCTGCCGGGGCTCGGTCACACCCCCACCCGCACTCCCACAGCTGGGGCTGAGAATGAAAACAAACCCTGCAAAGCCCTCATTAGCGAATTACCAGCGGCTGCAGTGATTACAGGCTTCGCCCCTGCGCGCCGCGGAGGCCCCCAGCTGGCAGGCCCGCCGCGGCGCCGCCCTCCCCCAGCCTCGCCCCACCTGCAGCGGGCGCCGTCACCTCCCCAGCGCTGCCCCTGCGAAGCAGCGGACCCAGACCCGGACCCGAAGGCTACCGCCTCCCTCGCCCGGGGTCAAGCAACGGCTTCCGACAACGGCTCAGGGCTGGGCCAGGGCGCCCTTGCCAGGGCTCCAAGGTCGGGACTTGAGGCCCAGCGGCCACCCCGTTTCCTCCTGGACCCCCGCGGCACAGAGGCAAGGTCTTCCGGTGAGGCGCGAGGTCGCCGTGCGCTGGGTGGGGGTTCTGAGGGGCTCGGGTGGGCAGAGGCCCTGGGGTGGGGCTCGGGTGGGCAGAGGCCCTGGGGCGACCTACGGGGGACATCTACAGCGCAGGCCCATGGGGCAGCCAGACCGGGCCGCAAGGCCGGGAGAGAACGTTCCAGAAGGCCGGCCTAGGCCACTATTCCAGGAGGGTGGCGGAGGCAGTGGCCGGGGCTTTCTCCGCGGCCGAGTCGGTGGTGGCTGCGACCACCATGGGGCTGGGCACATAGTTGAAGGGGGGTACTCGGGCCGAGCGGCTGGGGGAGCCGTGCCGGCTGGCGGGGAAGCCCCCCACGGCGACCCCCAGGCCCTCGTGCACGAAGGGTGCGGAGATGGGAGCCTTGGCGAGGCTGGGACCGTCCACGTCGCTGCCGAGAAGGGAGAGCTGGCCGCCGACGGGGGCCCCGGGGGGCTCCCTGATCTCCAGGCTCGGGGACGTGCTGGAGTTGGTCTTGGGGGCGGCGACCTCCTCGGTCTGGACCACGGCGTCGCTGGTCTTGCGCGGCGCGGGCCCGGCCAGGGCGTCCTCGGGCATGGAGCCCCGCAGTGGCAGGGCCGTGGCGGGCAGCGTGCTGCGCAGGATATGGGGCACGTCCTCATCTCGGATGCGCCGCCACGTCGTGCCCGGCGCGGCCACCCTGGGGAGCGGCCGGGGCTCCCCGTCGCTGCTGCGGCGCGCGGCGTCGGCTGGGGCAGGGGCCGCGGGGACGGCGCCGTCGGGCCTGCGGGCCACGCTGATGTGCGGCAGCGACGCGTAGCGCTTGACAGTCTCCGGCCGGGCGGCGGGCGCGCGCACGGGCAGGCGGGACGGGCTCTCGGAGCTGGTGCGCCGGGCAGGGCGCTCGCCAGGGCCGGGTCGGGCCGCGGGGGGCCGCTGCCGGGCCGGGGCCGGGGCCGGGGCCTGCCGGGGTGCCGCTCGGAGCTCTTCGCAGCGTGAGGAGCAGAGGAAGACGGCGGGCAGCGCGGGCCGGCCGCGGCGGGGCGGGGCGCCCTGGGGCGCAGAGGCCGCGGACTCGGCCGAGGACAGCTCGGAGCGGCGGCGCCGCAAGCCCGGCGACTCCTTGATGAAGGTCAGCTGTCGCCGGAAGCCCGAGCGGTCGGAGGACTCGCTGCCGCTGGAGAGGGCTGAGGCCACACGCACCAGGCCCAGGCGGCCCCCGCGCGCCCCCGGGCCCGCCTCGGTCCCCGCCCGGCCCCTGGGGCCCGACTCCGGGACTGCCCGAGCCAGCGGTGGCGGCCCACGCCGGGCCGGCCTCTGCATGAACGGGATCCGCACGGGCGATCTCTGCGTCTTGTGCTGCTTCGCCAGAAGGGTGCGCGCCGGCGTCTTGGGCACCGGGGAGGCCCCGGGGCCGGGCAGGGGCCCTGCAGCCTGGGTGACCGGGGGGCGCTTTCTGGGCAGGGGCTGGGAGGCGGGCGAGGTCTGGGAGGAGCTGGAGGAGGGGGTCTTGGCGAGGCGGGCGGGCGGTGTGGCGCTTCTGGGGGGCTGGCTCAGCGTCGCCAGCTCCGAGGTCTTGCCAGGCCGGTGTAGGCTCCGCGACCGCTGCTGTCCGGGGCTGGGGACTTTGGCTGGAGCCGCGGGCTGTGCCAGGCAAGGGGGCGCCACCTTCCGCGGTGTGGCGCGGGGGCCGGGGGTCCCTTTGGGCTGGGCACGGGGTGCCGGGCTGGGCACGTAGATCACTGTTCGTCCCCGAAGCACAGCTGGCACCCCGGGCGTGGTCTTCTGTGTGCCACGTGGCTTCTGGGGGCCTGCAGGGGAACGGGGGCTCCCGCTGGTCTTGGCTGAGGTTGCGCCCCTTTTCTCTGGCCGCCGAGCACTGCCCATTTCTCCCTCCGCCTGTCGTCCCTTCCTGTGCTTGGGGGGCTGTAGGGTGGACCCCACCGACAGCCCGGATACGAAGGACAGGATGGAGTCGGACTCGGAGGAGGCCTCCCGCGTGGCAGCTGCTGCCTGGTGCAGCCACGTGACGATTGAATTGGCGCCCTCCTGGATGGCGCGCCACTCCACGCTATCCAGGTCGGAGGCCCGGTCCGAGCCCGCTGCCTCCTCGCCGCGTTCCCGGGACCCCTCCGCGGGCCGCTCATCCAGCCGGGTGGCTCGGGGCTTGCGGCGCCGCAGGCCAGACACGGGGGGCCGGCGCCTGGGCAGGGCCGAGCTGATGCACCGCTGCAGAAGCTCCTCCGCGGCCCGCGGACTGGGTGAGCTGTCGCGTCCGCCTCCTGGGCCTGGGTCCTTGGTGACCGCGGGCTCCCGGCCTCGTGGATGGACGGCCGGCGGCTCTGAGGGCTCGGGCTCGCTGAGGGAGCTGGCGGAGGAGCTCAGGGAGTAGCAGGGCGGGGTCTCGTCAGCAATGAGGCTGGGCTGGGTCCAGGCGGGCGGCGGGGCGGCTGGTGCGGCCTTGGATGGGGCAGGGGCCTCCTTCCGGCCCTGCGGGCGCTCCCGCGTAAAAGCGCGGGGGATGGCCGATGTGCGCCGGTGGGTGGGCGTGGGCGCGGCCGCCGGGGGCTCCTCGTCCGAGTCGTTGCCGTAGAAGCAGTACACGGCCTCCTCGGTGGGCGTCGTGAGGCACAGCGACTGGAGCGCCCCGTCCCCGCGAGTCCGGCCGGGCTTTGAGCCGTCCTTGTCTGCGGGGGCGCTCGGAGACCGGCCCAGGGGCAGCTCCAGCCCTGCTGGGTTCTTGCCCGCGCCCCGAGACTGCTCTGTGCTGCGGCCGGCGCCTCCCGCCTTGTGCCGGTGCCCCATGGCCTGCCTGGCAGAGGTGGGGCGGCCGGTGGATCTTTGCCTACCCGCTGGTCCCCCGGGCTGGTCCCTGGGGGGTCCCTGCAGCGTCTCGTCGCTGAGCGAGGCGGCGCTGGAGAAGTTGACCGGCGTGCCCTCCGCGGAGTCAGTGCAGGAGTCGTCCTCCTGGGCCGGGGCCGGGGCCGGGGCCGGCACCAACATGTAGACGGGCACGGGGAGTGCGCGGCGACCTGGCACCAGCGCGGAGGCCACCTTGCGCAGCCGGGCAGGCACGGCGGCTCCCAGGCACTCCCGCAGCAGTTCCAGCTCCTGGTCCGCGGCGCCGCGGGGGCGAGAACCCGTGGGCGCCGGCCCCTCCTCCCGCCGCCGGTGCCCTGCAAAGTGGAGGCCGGCGCCCCCAGCGCCCCCGCCGCGCTCCGGGCAGGCCGAGGGCAGCAGCCGCAGCTCCACGTCCTGCTGCACGTAGTGCTCGTGTAAGGCCAGCGCGCTGAGGCTGGAGGCGCACGAGAAGTTCTCGTCTGGCTTCTCCACCGTAAAGCGCACGCTGCCTGCGTCCAACTCAGATGGCAGCCGGCAGCGCTCCCGGCAGTCGGCGATGTCCAGGAAGCGCTTCACGTAGCTCTCCCACTGCAGGCTGAACTGGCTGGCCTCGGGGGGACCCTGTGGCGCGGGGGCCAGCGGCGGCGTCTTGCTCCGGCTGGGAGGCATGGTCTGCCCGGGGCTGTCAGGCAGTTCACTAGGGCTGATGGTGCCGCTGCCCTGCCCGCTGCAAGGGTCACTGGGGATGGAGCTGGCGATGGACGGGCTCTCGAAGCTGCCCAGCGAGCTCACAGAGCTGCAGCGGCTCAGCACAAGCGGTGTCTCCTGCACGTAGTTCTCCGACGAGCTGGACGGCGTGGCGTCTTCCACCCCGAGGCCCCGGCCTCGGTTACGCCGGGGAGCCGGAATGGCTACGGGCAGCGAGGTGGCCCCGGGCGCCCGCCACGCGCTGTCCAGCTCAGCCTCGCCTGGGCCGGCCTCCTCCAGCCCCTCCAGGGAGGAGTCACTGTCATCCAGGTCACCGCCCTCGCTGGGGCCTGGGCGGCCGGCCGAGGACAGCGAGGAAAGGGAGCTGCATCGGGACAGCGAGAGCGGCCCCTCTTGCGCCACCAGTTTCTGCAGTGCCTTGCTGGCCACGGACAGCGGGGCGGCCGCCAGCTTCTCGGGAACCTTGCTCAGGTGGTCGGCCGGCAGCCAGGCCTGCTTCCGGGCCCCTGGAGAGGTTCCAGGCCCCGCGAGGAGCTCTGCACCCGCCCTTGAGGCACCCTCGAGCAGTGGCACGTGCTGATAGGTAGGCGACAGCTTGATGGTGCGCACGCGGGCGTCGGCGGATGTGGCCTCGCGGGCCGGGGGCTCGGCCTGGCCGCCCGGCAGGTCAAGGTCAAGCCGGCTGGGCCGAGGCTGCCCACACCTGGGGTCCTCGCGGCGCGAAGCCAGTGCGGCCAGCGGGCAGGGCAGCATATGTTCGCGTGGGCAGTACCCGTCGCTGGCACTGCCGCTGTTGAGGCTGTCGTTGGAGAGGCTGGCGTTGGCCGCCTTGAGCCGCAGCAGCGGGTGCGCCCGGCTTCCTGCCTCTCGCCGCCCGCCCTCTGGGCCGCGGCATGGCGAGCAAGACTGGGCGCGGCCCTCCCGTGGCGCCTCCTGCCCCGGGTCTCCAGAGCTGAGGCTGAAGCTATCGTCGGACGAGGTGTGCAGGGCGGAGATGTCCTCCACCAGCTGGTCGATGCGCGCCACTGCAAGCGCCAGCTTGGCCTTGGCCTTGGCCGCCACGGCTGCCTCCCCACTGGTGTCCTTCTCCGCCTCCTTGCCGCCTCGGCGGGTGGGCAGGGTGCGAGCCAGAGCTTGCCCCTGCAGGAAGGGGCTGCCCAGGAAGAGGGACAGCGCGGCAGGGCTGGCTGGCTCCCCGGTGGCCGCGGCCGCAGCCAGGGATGACGGTGCATCGTCGTCGTCAAAGCAGCCCGAATCGGAAGCATAGTCTTGGGCCAGGCCGTCCAGGTGTCGCAGGGGCGGCAGCGGCTTCTTAGTGGCGGCCTCGGCTGCCGGCGGGCCCTGCTTCTCCAGGTGCTCCAGCGCCTGCGCGAGGTGCCGTGCGTCCAGCTCGGCCTCCAGAGCCCGCTGCTTGCGCACGTACAGGCTGGGCACGCAGCTGCCTGGGGACACGGCGGTGGCGGCCGCCTGGTGCTTGGCGGGCCGATGGGCCAGCAGGTTGCGCAGGGCGGCGGCGCTGCCCATGGCGATCATCTTGTGCTTGGAGTGCACCAGATTACGCAGCATGCCCACGGCGCCCAGGTCCCACAGCAGCTCCTGGTCACGGGCACTGCGGGCCGACAGGTTCCAGAGCGTGCCGCACGCGTTGCTCACTATGGTCAGGCTGTGCGAAGTCAGATGCTGCAGCAGCGTCTGCAGACAGTTGTGATCCCGGAGCACCTGCCTGCAGGCACAGGGCGGGTTAGCCTGGGCCACCCCCCACCCTCCCCTGCCCACACAAGGATGGGGAAGCCAGATGTGGCAGGTAAAAGTAAACGCATCTGGTTAGGTTTGGATCTTGGAAAGACTAATTTTTGGTATAAGTATATCCCAAAGATTGCATGAGAGAGACTAAAAATAAATTATTTTTATTTTTTTGAGATGGAGTGAAAAAAAAAAAAAAGTAGTCCAGGCAAAGTGGATCACACCTGTAATCCCAGTACTTTGGGAGGCCAAGTGGGGCGGATCACCTGAGGTCAGGAGATCGAGACCATCCTGGCCAACATGGTAAAACCCTCTCTCTCTTAAAAATACAAAAATTAGCTGGGTGTGGTGGCGAGCACCTGTAATCCTAGCCACCCGGGAGGCTGAGGCACGAGCACTGCTTGAAGACGAGAGGTAGAGGTTGCAGTGAGCCGAGATCACGCCACTGCACTCCAGCCTGGCAAGAGACCAATAATCTGTCTCAAAAAAAAAAAAAAAAAGTAAAAAACAGCATGCATATATCCTATGTGGTATCTGGGATACACTTAGATAGATATACATAAAATCTATCTATCTATCTATCTATCTATCTATCTATATTTTTTGAGAGAGAGTCTCACTCTGTCATACAGCCTGGACTGTAGTGGTACAATCATGGCTCACTGCAGCCTCCAACTCCTGGGCTCAAGCAATCTTCCCGCCTCAGCCTCCCAAAGTGCTGGGATTACAGGTGTGAGCCACGATGACCAGGTAAAAATAATATTTTGTGTTTTCATAAATAACATGTAAATATTTTTATTTTAATAAATATTTCTTATTTAACAACATTTTTATTTTAATAATTTTTTTTTTTTCTGAGATGGAGTTTCACTCTTGTTGCCCAAGCTGGAGTGCAGTGGCGTGATCTCGGCTCACTGAAACCTCCATCTCCGGGGTTCAAGCAATTCTCCTGCCTCAGCCTCCCAAGTAGGTGGGATTACAGGCACCCACCACCCTGCCTGGCTAATTTTTATATTTTTAGTAGAGACGGAGTTTCACCATGTTGGCTAGGCTGGTCTCAAACTCCTGACCTCAGGTGATCCACCTGCCTCGGCCTCCCAAAGTGCTGGGATTACAGGCGTCCACCACCCCGCCTGGCTAATTTTTGTATTTTCAGTAGAGACGGAGTTTCACCATGTTGGCCAGGCTGGTCTCAAACTCCTGACCTCAGGTGATCTGCCCACCTCTGCCTCCCAAAGTGCTGGGATTACAGGCATGAGCCACTGCGCCCAGCCAATAAGTTAATTTTTAGTATATCCCATGGGTATTTGAGATGTACTTCAATTAAAAATATTTATTTTTATAAATAAGTATTCTCTATTGTTTACTAAATATTTTAATGAAGACAGTTATATTAATATGATTTAAAATAAAATTGAGACAGGGTCTCACTCCCATCACCCAGGCTGGAGTCAGTAGCGCGATCACAGCTCACTGCAGCCTCAACCTCCTATGCTCAAGTGATCCTTCCACCTCAGCCTCCTAAGTAGCTGGAACTACGTGTGGACGCCAAGCCAGGCTAATTTTTCTTTTCTTTTCTTTTTTTTTTTTTTTTTGAGACAGTTTTGCTCGTTGCCAGGCTGGTGTGCAATGGCATGATCCTGGCACACTGCAACCTCCGCCTCCCAGACTCAAGCAATTCTCCTGCCTCAGCCTCCCAAGTAGCTGGAATTACAGGCATGAGCCACCATACCTGGTTAATTTTTTTTTTTTTTTTTTTTTTGAGACGGAGTCCCCTCTGTTGCCCAGGCTGGAATGCAGTGGTGTGATCTCGCCACACTGCAGCCTCCGCCTCCCGGGTTCACGCCATTTTCCTGCCTTAGCCTCCCTAGTAGCTGGGACCACAGGTGCCCGCCACCATGCCTGGCTAATTTTTTTGTATTTGTAGTAGAGACGGGGTTCACCGTGTTAGCCAGGATGGTCTGGATCTCCTGACTTTGTGATCTGCCCATCTCGGCCTCCCAAAGTGGGATTACAGGTGTGAGCCACCGCACCCGGCCAACACCTGGCTAATTTTATATTTTTTAGTAGAGACAGGGTTTCTCCATGTTGGTCAGGCTGGTCTTGAACTCCCAACCTCAGGTGATCCGCCCACCTCGGCCTCCCAAAGTGCTGGTATTCCAGGTACGAGGGACCAAGCCCAGCCTGAAGTAATTTTTTTTTTTTTTTTTTTTTTTAGACGGAATCTTTCTCTGTCGCCCAGGCTGGAGTACAGTGGCACAATCTCAGCTCACTGCAAGCTCCATCTCCCGGGTTCACGCCATTCTCCTGCCTCAGCCTCCCGAGTAGCTGGGACTACAGGCACCCGCCACCACTCCCAGCTAATTTTTTGCATTTTTAGTAGAGACGGGGTTTCACTGTGTTAGCCAGGATGGTCTCGATCTCCTGACCTCGTGATCCACCTGCCTCGGCCTCCCAAAGTGCTGGGATTACAGGCATGAGCCACTGTGTCTGGCTGCCTGAATTTTTTTTTTTTTTTTTTTTGAGATGGAGTATTTCTCTTGTTGCCCAGACTGGAGTGCAGTGGCACAATCTCAGCTCACCGCAACCTCCGCCTCCTGGGTTCAAACGATTCTCCTGCCTCAGCCTCCCGAGTAGCTGGGATTACAGGCGCCCGCCACCACACCCGGCTAATTTTATATTTGTAGTAGGGACGGGCTTTCTCCATGTTGGTCAGGCTGGTCTTGAATTCCCAACCTCAGGTGATCTACCTGCCTCGGCCTCTCAAAGTGCTGGGATTACAGGCATGAGCCACCGTGCCCGGCCTGAAGTAATTTTAATGTAATAAATAGGTCTGCATTTTAGTATATCTCACGCAGTATTGGGGATGTATTTATGCTGCAAATAGCAGCCCCTGGGGAAGCCTTGGGGAGCATCCATTCACGGGAGGACAGTGCCCAGCCCAGCCCTGTGCCCATCCCAAGCGCAGCTGCCTGTGTGCGGGTGGGGGCCGACCTGTAGTCCTCACGGGTGGCGATGAGGCTGGACACGTTGCGGAGGATGCCGCCGCCACTCTCGATGATGGCCAGCGAGTTGCTCTGGCACTTGTAGGTCAGGGTGCTCACCAGGAAGCCCAGGGCGCCATCCACCTGGCAGATGGCCGCCTTGTTCTCTGTGCTGTGTGCAGACAGATTCCACAGGGCGCTCAGCACGCTCTTCAGGGTGGACTCCTGGATGAGGGGTGGGAGAGTGGCGGGTCAGGGCCTGAGTGGCCTGGAGGAAAGGCTCCCACACTCACATTCCGTGAAGTAGTTTTTTTGTTGTTTTTTGAGATGGAGTCTCACTCTGTCTCCTAGGCTGGAGTGCAGTGGCGCGATCTCTGCTCACTGCAAGCTCCGACTCCCCGGTTCAAGTGATTCTCCTGCCCCAGTCTCCTGAGTAGCTGGGACTACAGGCGCCCGCCACCACACCTGGCTAATTTTTTGTATTTTTAGTAGAGATGGGGTTTCACCGTGTTAGCCAGGATGGTCTCGATCTCCTGACCTCGTGATCTGCCTGCCTCGGCCTCCCAAAGTGCTGGGATTACAGGCGTGAGCCACCGCGCCCAGCCCAGTGAGGTTGTTTTTTTGAGACGCAATCTTGCTCTGTGGCCCAGGCTGGAGTGCAGTGGCACAACCTCCACCTCCTGGGTTCAAGCAATTCTCCTGCGTCAGCCTCCTGAGTAGCTGGATTAACAGGCGCACGCCACCACACCCGGCTATTTTTTTTAGTAGAGATGGGATTTGACCATGTTGGCCAGACTGGTCTCAAACTCCTGACCTCAAGCGAGCCACCGCACCCAGCCCACATTTGCTTTCAAAGAGCAGTGACATGAGGAGTGAGCCCCAGCCGGTCTGAGGCTGGACCACCTGCTAAGCAGTGAGCTGTTCAACTTGATTTCCTCCCAAGTCGGAGAGCTCGCCCGCTGCCGCCAGCAATCTCCTTCCAGTGACTGAAGAACCATCCCTGCCGCCCACCGGGTGCCCACCTTGGTGGCCCGCAGGACACACTGCACCAGGGCAGTCACGCTGCCCGCCTCCCTCAGCACCTTCTTGCTGTTGATGTCGGCCCTCCAGGACAAGTTCCGAAGGATGCTGGACACCACCTGGGCGGGGTGAGGGGCAAGTGTGGTGGGACTAGGGTCCAGGCCCCCCAAAACCCCCCGCAAATGTGAGGCTGCAGAGAGTCGGACGGGACACCCCCTCCAGCCCACCACACCCCTGGGGAGGGGCCTCTGCCTGTCAGGGACACCCCGGAAGGCTTTCCCAGCACCCCGCCCCGTACCTGGTGGAGCTCCTCACTGTCGGAGGCCAGCTGGGCCACGATGGCCTCCATGCAGCCGCGGCGCGCACACAAGGTGGCCTGTTGGGGGTGATGAAGCCAGGGTCACGGGGCGGGGCAGGGGCAGGACGGAGACTGTGCTCCTCACCTCCCAGCCCCGTCTGTGTGCTGCAGCTGCAAACTCAGACCCCTGCTGATCCTGACGACTACAGGGGACGGTTACCCCATGCTCAGGTCGGGAAATTGAGGCCCAGACAGGGGCAGACACCCAGCCTCGGGGCCCTGAGGCCCCCTCTACAATGAGGGCCATTTTCTGCAGAGGCAGCAGCAGGGTGGGCGTGAGGACACCGCCAGGTGGGGAAGTTCAGCACGGGCTCCCGTCCCCCCACACCGCACTCTCTGGGCCTCAGTCTACCCGTCTGTAAGTTAGCGACAAGTGGCCCCAGCTCTCAGGGCTGTTTTGAGGCTGGGATGAGTTGGAAGGAGGCTCAGTCCCTGGAAGACTGGATGAGGAAAGTTGCCAGCCCCGCCCACCCACTGCCCCCGGGCACCTTGTTGGCAACGTCCCCAAAGGTGAGGTTGGTGAGGGTCATGCCCGCATAGCGGCGCAGCGCCAGGTTCAGCGGGTCCCGGGTCATCTTGTGCATCTCGTAGTCAACCTGCAGCAGCTCTGCCACGGCCTGCAGCCCACCTGTGAGGACCCGACAAGGTTGGTGGATGGCGGGGACGGCCCTGCCTGCTGCTCAGCACCCCACCTCACTCCCTTGCCCAGACACCCTCCCTACCCACCAGACCTGCCCTCCTCAAGTCCCCCTTCAAGTCCCCCTTCCAGGCCCAAGTCTGAGACCTCCTCCGGGAGCCGGTATGGCCTCACCCTGCTGCCAGACCCACAGGGGTACCCCCAGTGCCCTGTGACTGCCACCCCCGCCTCCTGTCAGCCCTCGGCCCTGGTTCACGCTTCCTCCAGCCGCTGGGCCTCTGCACCTGCTGTGCCTTCAGCCTGGAATGGTCTTCCCTGCCCTGTTTGATAGCTGCCTCAGGGAAGGCCCCGAGTCCTCTAATAATCCACCCCAAGACCATCAGATGGAGAGCAGCGTCCCCAGCGCAGACAGGGCTGTGGGGATGCGGGACGGTCACACCCACCCTCTTCACTCGCCCGGCTTCCCCGTTACAAAAGGGGGAATCGACAGGGAGATGGCGCCTGTGAGACAGAGGGAGAGGACTTGACTTGTCACCAAAACACTTTGCTCCCTCTTCAAAGACAACAGGCAAATGTGACCGTTCTCAGGGCAGGGGTGGGTCAGTGGAGACGCCCTTTGGGGAAGTGAGTTAGGGACATATCTCAGAAAACTTCCAGACTGAAACGCATACATCCAGGTTCACCACAGCACGATACACAGCCAGGAGTGGGGAGCAGCCAGGGCATCCACAGGAGGACAAGTGGGTCAGCCCAGCGTGGCCCGTGCACACGATGGGATGTCACGCAGCCTCAGAAGGGAGCCAGGCTTTGGCCGGGTGCGGTGGCTCCTTCCACCTGCAATTCTAGCACTTTGGGACACTGAGGCAGGAGAATCGCTTAAACCCAAGAGGCAGAGGTTGCAGTGAGCCGAGATCGCGCCATTGCACTCCAGCATGGGCAACAGAGCAAGACTCCGTCTCAAAAGGAACAGACTATGGTGTGGGTGCACCTTGAGGATGTCACGCTCAGTAGGAGAAGCCAGGCATAAAATGACAAATCCTGTGTGATTCCACTCCTAGGAGGTCCCTGGCGCCATCAGATTCACAGAGACAGAAAGTAGGATGGGGTGGGGACGGGATGGGCCGGAAATGTTTCACCGGGACAGAGTTTAAATTTGTGAAGATATAAAGTGGCCGGGTGTGGTGGCTCGCGCCTGTAATCCCAGCACTTTGGGAGGCCAAGGTGGGCAGATCTCCTGAGGGGCCAGGAGTTTGAGACCAGCCTTACCAACACGGTGAAACCCCGTCTCTACTAAAAATACAAAAATTAGTCAGGTATGGTGGCGGGCACCTGTAATCCCAGCTACTCGGGAGGTGGAGGTTGCAGTGAGCTGAGATTGTACCACTGCACTCCAGCCTGGGCAACAGAGTGAGACTCTGTCTCAGAAAAAGTTATAGCAAGATTTTTCTTTTTGACGCAGGGTCTGGCTCTGTTGCCCAGGCTGGAGTGTGGTGGCATGATCATAGCTCATTGCACCTTTAACCTCCTGGGCTCAAGAGATCCTCCCACCTCAGCCTCCCCAGTAGCTGGGACTAATTTTTTTTTTTGTAGCAATGGGGCCTCACTATTTTTGCCCAGCCTGGTCTCGAACTCCTGAGCTAAAGTGATCCTCCTGCCTTGGCCTCCCCAAACTGCTGGGATTACAGGTATGAGCATCTTCACCCAGCCTCAATTACTTTTATATTGACAAAGAGAAGATGTTGCGATAACCTCAAACGTAAAACACCCCCTACAGTTCCAATTCTGGGCCTGTCTTCTATCTTTGCCCTTCTGGTCCGCTCCCTGTTCTGAGCCCCAGGGAAAGTCACCCCCGAGGCCTCAGACCAGATCGGGAGGCCACAAGCAGCTCATGGGGACAGAGGGCCCAGGGTGATGGTCCACTCATGAGAGGTGCTATGTGACTCCAGGGAGTCTGTCCCTCTCTGGGCTCCAATCCCCAGCCCTGACCACACAAGCTCAGATGACCCAGCCTCTGTCCCTTTAGCGGCTGAGGAGCCACCACCTGTTCGGGGGCTGGAGGATGGCTCCCCAGAGGAGCTGGGACACTTACCTAGCTCGTTCATGGCACGGCGGTACTCCTCGTCAAAGGACAGCTTCATAACAGCACAGGTGGCCTGGCAGATCTGCGGCTCGATGGGGATCGGGGCTGTGGGCACAGGGACCAGATCAGAGCCCCCATTCCCAGGAAATGTCCCAGGTGACTCCCGAAGGTCCCCCCCCAACCCGCCCGCCCCAGGCCTGAAGGACCCCGGGAGCTTTGCAAATGGCTGCAAAGCTGGGACTTCCTTTCCCAGCCTCTCTAAGATGGGATGATGGGGTGGCCTCCCTCACTCAGCCTTGGGAAGGGAGGTGAGGTAGTTCCTGGAGCACCACACCTTTTAGCTGTGCTTCTGTCGTTTTTAAAAATAAAACTGACGAGACATGGTCTCGCTCTGTTGCTCAGACTGGAGTGCAGTAGCATGATCTCAGCTCACTGCAGCCCCAAATTCCTGGGCTCAAGCAATTCTCCCGCTTCCACCTCCCAAAGTGCTGGGATCACAGGTGTGAGTCACAGCGCCCGGCCCCCATATTAACTTTGTGATCAACTGCAAAAAAAGAATCTCAAAGTCTGCACCCAACTTTCCGGAGTTACCCACGATCCATCCATGCATTCAGCGACTTCCCGAGCGTTTACTCTGCGCCAGGTACAATCACGGGCAGGTCTTTTCCCAATGTCAGAGGCCCCCACAGGCCTCGGCCAGAGCCTGGTACTGCAGCCTCCAACTCCAGAAGGCAGGCAGCAAAGGCTGGAGGTCCTAGTCGCCCATCCCCCGGGGAGCCCTAGCTGCACGTTAATTGAGCGGAGGGGGCCCACCAGGCCAGGCACTCACCGCCGCCGGCGCCGCCTCCCTCGGGCCCGCCGTCTCGGGCCTGCAACCAGTCCCAGCAGGTCTCGCAGTAGGCCCGGATCTGCTCCAGCACGTGCAGGACGCGCATCTCCTTGCGCGCCAGGCCCTGGTCCGGCTGCGAGAAGACGATGTTGTGCAGCGCCGCGTTGGCGCGCATGCGTGCGTCCTTGGCGCCCGGTGCTCCTGGGGCCCCGGCGCGACCCCCGGCCACAGCCTCGGTGCCGTGGAGGATTTGCAGCAGCAGAGGCAGACAGCCCGAGCGGCGCATGGCCACGCAGCTCTCGGGCGAGCTGGACATGGCCAGCAGCGTGCGCGCTGTATCCTCCTGGTCACGCGTAGCCAACATCGACAACAGCCAGAAGACCACCTCCACCTGGGGGGAGGGCAGGGTCAGGGTGGGGTCCCTCACCTGCCCCCAGCACACCTGGAAACCCGGTTGGAGCCCTGTGACCCCTGCCCCGTCCCCGAGGGCAGCCCCACGCCCACCTGGGGACGGATGGGGGGATGCCAAGAGGCTGTACACGTGCTTCGGGGAGGCTGGCCCCCCTCACCTGGCATTCCTAGGGTGGCAGCGCACAGCCAAGGGGCTCCACGGGGACGTCTATGGTGCCCCGCTCAGCCCCCGCTACGGGACGTATTTCCCCATCCACCTCGCCAGGCCCCCAGCTTCTCCATGAGCCGCACGCCAGGGGGGCCTTCCTACACCCGAGGGGGTGCTGGATGGAGGCATGGGAGGGTACCACAACTGGCGAGGATGCAGACCTGATCCCCCTTCCAGCCCAGACAGATGCAGACCTGATCCCCCTTCCAGCCCAGACAGCTGCGCCTGCCCCTGTTCCACCCTCCCTCTCACCTTGCTGTTGCCCGGCTGAGGGGTGCCATCCTCAGGGTGTGTGGGGACCTCTGTCTCGGGGTCCTCGTCCACCGGCACCGACTTCACCGCCAGCAAGGCCTGCAGGGAGAGCACCAGGGTCGGGGGTACAGTCCCAGAGCACCCCAAAGAGCACCCAGCCTGCTCGCCCGTGATGATGTGGGCGGGGGCGGGCAGGACTGGAGGAGCCCCGTTCTGCCTGGGCCGACACCACCCCTGGGCCCTGGCTCTGCCCCACCCAGTACCTGGGGCTCCGTCTGCTGCACTCGGTCCTGCGCCTCCAGCAGCTCCTTGTCAATCTGCTCCAGGCGCGAAGCGCGGATCTGCTCAGGACAACACGAGGACAAGTGCTGG